>NC_133039.1:14887500-15487500 GCF_048771995.1 Taeniopygia guttata
CTTCTGGGGGACCCGGAGCTAGCTGAGCTGTGGGGCCGGAGCCCAGGGCCCCACAGAGGCTGGAGCCCACCTGGGGCCGGGCTGTCACCCCCCAAACAGCAGCACTCGCTGTGCCCATGGCCTCCTCCAGCCAAGCACCTTCCAGCCTTTGGCTAGCGGGCATGGATGTAAAACCCCCAGGAGCCCAGGGCTATGCTGGGGGTGGATCTGCTGGGGGTGGGGATGGCAGGGTCCTGCTGGGATTGAGTCCAGGGCTGTCCCTCGGGCCCTGCTGGCTGCTGGGTGCAGTGGTGCGAGGCTGGAGCAGCCCAGCAGCGCTGCCACAGCAGCCCCGACAGCCAGAGCCGGGGCTGGGCCTCACCCTGGCCCGGCTGGGGCCAGCTCTGGGCTCTCCCTGACACCAGCCATGGCACAGCTCCATCTGAGCTATAACTGAGGGTATGACTTGGTCTGTGTGGTGCCCACTTCCATTCTTAACTCCAAATAGATCGTGAGGATCCCCTGGGCAGGAACCGTTCATCTGATCCCCAAAACCTGTTGATCCCTTGGGATCCCTGGCAGTGCCTAGGGCCTGGCACGCTCCCTGCCATGGCCATCAGTGCCAGGCTCCTGCCCATGCTGAGGAGCACACCAGTGCTCCACTGATCTTTTGGGAGGAGGGTTCTGCAGGTGCTGTGGTTCCTTCGGAGGCTGTGAGCATCCCCCTGCAGCCTGCCCAGGCAGCACCTGCATCCCCATCCTCCCTCCAGCCCCACGCAAGGCGAGCTGAGCAGGGAGAAACCCAGCCCGACTGCTTTTGTTTCACTGCGTGAAATCCTGCACGTCTTTCCTCAGCACTAGAAACACTTTCTGGTTTTTGTGCTTTGGGATCCCCCCCATCTCTAGCAGCAACACGCTCTGGATGCTCAAAGGACCAGTTGTTCCTCTTAAATCTTCCAGAACCACCCCAGAGCTCCCCTTCTTAACCCTGTGTGAAGGTGAGCAGAGGTTTAGGCATGAACTGCCCTGCCTACCAGAGGGGTTTTCTTTCCATCTCTTCCTGTGCCAGTTCTGCAGCCTTAATCCTCCTAATCTCCCGCTTCTCTGGTGTGGCTCATTTTTGTGTGCAAATGCCTTTGAGAGCAGCAAAATTGCAGCTGCTGGGTGAAACACCAGGCGGAGAGAAACTCCGGTGTAGTGGAAAACTCTGTCTTATGTAAACTGCCCAGGTATTCTGCCTTTACCTTGGCTTGGGATCAGAGGCACTGCACAATCCTCTGTACACAAGGTGGTTTTGGGGACCTGGGGGCCTGCGGTTTGGGGGTGCTGGCAGCTCTTCTTCAGGCTCTGGTGCCTGCCCAGAACACCGCACGGGCTTGCTGAGGTTCCCTCCTCGGCTGGGCTCTGCCAGGGTTGATTTTGCAGCGTTTATTTTGCAAATGAGCCTTTCGGTGGCTTTACCTCCGCAGCTGCTCCCTGCTGTGCTCCGTGCCCTCCCATCTGCTGCTGCTGCCAGGCCGGGCACACCCCGGGTCGGCATCCAGGCATCCAGCCCGGTGCCACCGGCTCCTGGAGCCTCTGGAGCCCGGGCAAGTGGGGCTGTCCTGGCAGCCCGGAGCCGCTGTGCCCTGCGAGCTGCCCCAGGGCTGGGTCCTGCTGCGGGGGCTCGGGGGAGGATGCCGAGCCCCAGGGTGCTGCACCCACCCAGATGTGTTCCCTTGGCTCCTCTCCAGCCCTTAAAACACCCACGGAGCTCCTTCCACGGGGCCGAGCACCTTGACAGAGGCAGCAATGTGGCAATATTGACTTAACCTGGGTGAGAAGCTCTTGAGCTGCTGCTGCGGGAGGGGAGCGGGAGGGGAGCACGTTTTATGCAACGAGATGACATTCTCCTGGCAAGCCCTTCTCTGGCATCCCACACTCTGCTCCACCCTGCACCAGCCCCAGCACCCGGCCCAGGCTGACCCCGCTGCCCAGGGCGCGGGATGGCACCAGCTCGGGGGTCTCCCTCCCTGCTGACACCTGAGCGTGGGCTCGGCCACCCCACTGTGCCCCACCCCACACAGCCCATTGTAGTTCGGGGTGGCACCAGGGCTGGGTGGGTCAAGCCGGCGGTGGGGTGGTGGCATCCCCTTCCCCACGGGCCCCAAAAGGCACCGCGGCACTGCTGAGGGGTTTTGGGGACCCAGCGGAGCAGAGGAGCCAGGCATGGAGATGCTCAGCCCTGGCAGCTGTTCAGCAATGTTCCTCAATGAGGAATTTTCAGATTTGACTTCTGATGCAGGGAGGTTGAGGCAAAACCACTTGGAAATCTCTTCCAAAAGCTCGATGGAACACAAACAGCAGTTGATGAGCCAAAATCTCATTTATTTTCTGGGTGGGGAGTTTTTGACAGCCCCTGGAGGGCCCAGCTGAGCTGGCGGCCCCCACGGCAGGGGTTTGGGGTGGGAAGGGAGTTCCTGCTCGCTCGGAAGGAAAGCAGGGCACTGAAACACTCCGTGCTGCCGCTTCCTCCTGGCGGCTCCCACCTGCGCAGGAATGCGGCCGTGCCCGTTCCTGACTGCTCCTGTGCCGGCAAAACCTCCCCCAGCTCTGTTCGGGGCTGCTTTTGCTCTGAAATCAGCACGGCTCCGGCCCCATCCCGCAGCCCCCGCCAGCCTCGATGGCTTTGGATGGCTCTGGTGGGACGTGGTGGCTCAAAGGACCGAGCTCAGGGTTCCTCAAAGTGTAAGAAAGAAATAGAATAACACAAGTGCATCGCTGCCGATGCCGAAGGATGGAAAGCTCCTGTCCCAGCAGGGAAGTGCCTTTTTCTGCTGCACTTGCTGGTTTGAGCCCAAGTGCCATCAAGGGACTTAATATTGAACAAACAGCAAGCGAAAGCGAGTGCAGGCAGCCAAGCAAAACAAAGGCTGAGAGAGGCCGGTGCTCTGACTCATTTGGCACGAAAATGCAGCGTGGAATAAATTAAGTTTGGCTCTTCCTCATCCTCCCAGCACAGTTGGGAGCAGGAGGGCTGCGTTGTCACCAGTGCTGGGGTGGCTTTGGGTGCTGGTGTGCACAGCAGGCACTGGGGAGGCATGGGGACATCTGCACCAAACTGGGGGAAAGGGGGAGGCGGGAGCGGTCAGGGGGGACACAGCCACCCTGGCAGGTCCCTGTCCTGTGTCCCCAGCCATGACTTTTGGAATGCACTGAACAATGTACTGGTCCTGACATGGCCCTGATTGGGCTGGATGGTAAGGTCAGAATGTGCATCCAAGACAGAAGCAGCTTCTCTTGGTCCTTATTTTCCTGTCACATGAAGGGATGGGGTCCCAGACCTCCAGTGGGGACACACAGGTGTCATCATCATCATCATCATCATCAAATCATCATAGAGTGGTTTAAGTAGGAAGGGACTTAAAGCTCATCTAGTCCCCCCCTCTAAGGCAGGGACATCTTCCACTAGCCCAGGTTGCTCCAAGCCCAGTCCAGCCTGGACCTGAACATTTCCAGGGGCATCCACAGCTGCTCTGTGTCCCCTGTGCCCCTCAGAGGCACGGTACCCTGAGCACCCATGCAGGAGCACTGATCCTGGCTGGGGCCTCTCTGTCACAGTCCCCCAGAACGCATCGAGAGGAAGAAAAAGGTCAGGGCTTCACTGCAGGCCTTGGCCTGTGATGTAAAGACTGGGAATTTCCGGGGTGTAATGTTTGCATCTCTATAAATATGCAGCTGGAGCGCACCCAGGGGCGAGGGAGATAATGCCCCGCTTCCTCCAGCGCGGAAACGCGCGGGGGAAAGGGCAGGGCAGCACGCCGCGGTGATTCAGCCAGAGCCTGCCTCGGGGGATGCTGTGACCCCCAGGCTGTGGGCGACAGGGGGACACATCCGTGGGGCGTCCCGGCAGCCGCAGGGAGGGCGCTGGAGATGATGTCCCAGCGCCCCGGGTGCCCGGGCACAGCCGGAGCGGTGGCACCGGGGCAGGGACCCCGCCATCCCCGCGGCCGCTGGGTGCTGTCCTGCCCCAAAGCGGGGTGACACCGCCTCGGACAGCCCGGACTGGTGGGACTGGGAGAGGCCGGCCCGGCCCCGAGCACCCGCGGTTTCGGCAAGCCCAGCGCCCGTCCTCTCCCGGCGGCACAAACCGGTCCCGGGACCCAGCCCGGCACCGCCCGGGCCCGCGTTGCGACAGCCCCGGCAGCGGGCGGCTCTCCCCCGCCAGCATCCCTCGGCATCGCTGGGCTGGGGAGGGCGTGCACCCCGAACGCACCCCAAACGCACCCCGAACGCACCCCAAACACACCCCAAACGCACCCCAAATGCACCACAAACGCACCCCAAACGCACCACAAACGCACCACAAACGCACCCCAAACGCACCCCAAACGCACCACAAACGCACCACAAACGCACCCCAAACGCACCCCAAATGCACCCCAAACGCACCCCAAACGCACCCCAAACGCACCCCAAACGCACCCCAAACGCACCCCAAAGGCAGCCCAAACGCACCCCAAACGCATCCCAAGCGCACCCCAAACGCACCCCAAACGCACCACAAACGCGCCATGGGGTGCCCCGATGGATGAGGGTCCCGGGCTGGGGCCCTTGCAGGGCTGTCCCCTAAAGCAGAGCCGCACACCAGAGCGGGGTCGTGACAAGCTGGAGGCGGCTGTCCTGGGCGGAGGACAGGGGACTTGTCACCGGGCTGGGAGGTGACAGGTGAAAAGGATTTTGGCACCGGCACATCCTGCACAGTCACTCGCAAAGGATGCCGAGCGGGATCGGCCTCAATTCCCCGCCTTGTCCCGGCAGCAGCGGCTTGGGGCAGCACCCCGGGCACGGCCCTCCCTGCTCTTCTCTTCGTCCCAGCGGGGGTGACGGGGGCTGGGGCGGCAGTGACATGAAGCTGTGCCATGGCAGGTTTAGGCTGGAGATCAGGAAAGGTTCTTCCCCCAGAGGTGCTGGCACTGCCCAGGCTCCCCAGGGAATGGGCACAGCCCCGAGGCTGCCAGAGCTGCAGGAGTGTTTGGACAGCGCTGCCAGGGATGCCCAGGGTGGGATTGTTGGGGTGTCTGTGCAGGACCAGGAGCGGGACTGGATGATCCCAATGGACCCTTCCCACTCAGGATATTCCAGGATTTCCTGTCCCAGCGTTACCTGGAGCTGGGGGGAGTGGTGAGCACAGGAGCTGGCCCTGGGCAGGCTGGTGGCTTTCCCGGGCCGTGCAGGACACAGACAGATGCATTTCATAATCCCCAGGTCTCACCTAATCCCCAGGTCCTGGCCAGCGCCGGCTGCTGCCCTGGGATCATAACTGACGGGGAGAGGGAAAAATTAAATACACAAAATGCAGTGGCTT
Organism: Taeniopygia guttata; assembly: GCF_048771995.1. Taxonomy (NCBI): domain Eukaryota; kingdom Metazoa; phylum Chordata; class Aves; order Passeriformes; family Estrildidae; genus Taeniopygia; species Taeniopygia guttata. The sequence continues at coordinate 14,892,827 of NC_133039.1, forward strand.
GATGCTCATTTGGGACTTTCCATCACGCCGAATCAGGGCCTGTGTGTCCATCCTGCTGTACATCCATCCCACCTACAGCTAGATATGGACAAACATGACTGGGCTGGCTGTGGCTTCATTGCTCTGGGATAATTCACATTCCAGGATAATATCCCACTTCAAACAGTTTCCATCTGCCCACCAGCACTTACTCTCAGGGCTTTCCTTATAGTCTAAAGGGTAATTTGGTTGCTGAGATAGGATCAGAAAACCTTAAACGGGGGGAAATACCCAAATGCAAGACTTGTGCGCCATATTAAATAATATATAGATATAATATTTTATATATATAAAATATTATCATGCAGTGGCCAAGGAGGAGGGGAGCCCTGAGTACTGCCACAGCCCATGCTTAGTGCAGGTCAGAGACGCCTACAATTGTCTTTAAATAGTTTGTGGTAGCAGGTTAACCATGGATCATAACCATCATTAATGATTATAACCATCATTAATGATTATAACCATCATTAATGATTATAACCATCACTAGCAGCCACTGCCAAGTGCAGGGTGAAGAAGGGGCTCGCTGGTAGGGCGCTGAAGGAGTCCTTGTGTCAAAATAAATGCTTGGTTTATGGAATCAGGCCCGCGGCGGAAGGGAGAGCGGGATGGTGGCACACGGGTGATGCTTTGCTGGTGCCGTGGGGGGCCCGTGGTCAGGTCCGAGGTGTGGCTCAGCCCCACGGGCCGGAATCAGCCGTGGGACCGGCGGAGGGCCGATCACATGCCCGCCCGCCCGGGATTAGGTGCAGCCCTGCGGCGGGCAGCCGTGCCAGGGAACCGTGCCAGGGAACCGTGCCAGGGAACCGTGGTGGCATCCCCGCCGGCGCTCGGAGCCCATGGCCCCGCGCTGCCCTGAGGCCCGGCGGCCCCGGTGATGTCCTGCCCGCAGCCCCCCGGCCGGCCCCCGGAGCGCTTCGATGGGCTCTCCCTCATTTACTGGTGAGAGGGGCGGGATGCGCCGCACCGGCACCGGCACCGGGAACGGGACCGGGAACGGGAAGGGGAGCGGGCATCCCTCGGAGCCTTGGATCCGTCCCGCAGGGATGGCGTTAGGGAGGATGCTGCGCTCGGTGACCCCGCGGGTTTTAGCGGTGTTTGTTTGATTCGGTTCATTTTCGCTTCATGCGGGGGGCAGGGTGTGCTGGGGGTCCCACAGCAGCTGCAGGGCAGCACTCAGGCGAGGGGTGCGAAAGGGGATTTATTTTCCAGGCAGCAACTGGGGAAGCGCCTACAAACTCTGCGAGCAGTTGCGGTGCCGGGCTCTCCCCTGTGGCAGAAGCTCCCCAGAAGGGCCCCGTCCCCCCTTGCCGGTGCCCGGGAGCAGGCTGGGTGCGGGGAGGGTCCCGCTGGGTGCGGGCAGGGCCCCGCTGGGTGCGGGCAGGATCCCGCTGGGTGCGGGCAGGGCCCCGCTGGGTGCGGGGAGGGTCCCGCTGGGTTCGGGCAGGGCCCCGCTGGGTGCGGGCAGGGTCCCGCTGGGCGCGGGGAGGGTCCCGCTGGGTGCGGGCAGGGCCCCACTGGGTGCGGGCAGGGTGCGGGCAGGGTCCCGCTGGGTGCGGGCAGGGTCCCGCTGGGTGCGGGCAGGGTCCCGCTGGGTGCGGGCAGGGCGGCGGAGGGCCGGGAGGCTGCAGATGTCTATGTAGGGCAGGGAGGGCCGGCGGGAGCGCGGCTCTGCCCGGGCCAGCTCCGACTTTAGCCGATTAACGGGGGTCAGTGGGCCGGAGCCAGAGCCGGCGCGGGCCCCGGCGGGTCTCGGACCACCCTGAGCTTTGCCGGAGGTTCTCTTGGGCTTCTCCGCAGCCGAGACCCAGAGGCCGGGGCACGCTGGAGCGGCGGGGCCGCGGTCCTGGCGCTGCCGGACACGATCCACCTTCGGCTGAAGTAGGTCATTGGAGCGAGGGCTGGGGGGGTGGCAGGACGGCGGGGACAGCGCCCCGGGGCCACGGAGACCGAGCCGGTGCCTGGAGATGCTGCGCTGATGCTGCCCGGCGCTTTTGGGTGCAGAAAGGGCAGAATCAGTTGCCGGTTTGGGGCAGCGCTGCCGGGTGGGTGATGCTGTGGGGCCGTGGGGTGTGTATGGGAGCAGCCCTGTCACCTCACTGGGGGTCCCTGGCCATCCCTGCTGGTAAACCCTGGTGCCCTGCCCCTGCGAGGAAGAAATGCTCAAACTCCATTTTCTACCTCACAAATCTGCTCATAGGCTGGATTTTTGGGTCGAACCGTCCCTCAGCTTTGTCCACTGGGCCGTGTTTGGTTTGGGAGGAGAGGGGTGGTCAAGGGGACCGTCCCCCACATGTGGCGTTGCCAGATGTGCCGGCTGGTGTGCGGCTGTCTGGCGGCTCCGTCGGGACGCGGCGGAGGATGGCGAGCAGATGGCGGGGAGATAACACCTCCCCGGCTCTCCGATAAACATGACCCCGCTCTGCCGCTGATTAAAAGATTAATTTTGGAGTTTGAAATAGGAATTTGATAAATAAACGCCAGCCCTCGGCAGAACCTCAGCCGGCAGCAGCAGGACAGGGGTGGTGCCTGCCGCGGCTCATCCATCCCTCATCCCGGCCTGTCCCGGTGGCGGTGCCGCTGTCACCCCGCGGGACGCTGTGCAGAGTGGCTGCTGGAAGCTCTCAGCGAGGTTTGCAGTGGTGGCTTCTGTGCAGGAGCTCTGCCAGAGCCAGAGGGAAATAAAACAGCCCTGAAGGAGCTGGTGGTGCCTGGCAGGTCCCGAGGCCGGAGCACGTTCTGTGTGTTCTGTGTGCCCTGCGTGTGCTGTGTGTGTGCTGTGTGTGCTGTGTGTGCTCTGTGTGTGCTGTGTGTGCTGTGTGAGTGCTGTGTGTGCTGTGTGTGCTGTGTGTGCTGTGTGTGCTCTGTGTGCTCTGTGTGTGCTGTGTGTGCTGTGTTTGTGCTCTGTGTGTGCTGTGTGTGTGCTGTGTGTGCTGTGTGTGCTGTGTGTGCTGTGTTTGTGCTCTGTGTGCTGTGTGTGTGCTCTGTGTGTGCTCTGTGTGTGCTGTGTGTGCTCTGTGTGTGCTCTGTGTGTGCTGTGTGTGCTCTGTGTGTGCTGTGTGTGTGCTCTGTGTGTGCTGTGTGTGTGCTGTGTGTGCTGTGTGTGCTGTGTGTGTGCTGTGTGTGCTCTGTGTGTGTGCTCTGTGTGCTCTGTGTGTGCTGTGTGTGTGCTGTGTGTGTGCTGTGTGTGCTCTGTGTGTGTGCTCTGTGTGCTCTGTGTGTGCTGTGTGTGCTGTGTGTGCTCTGTGTGTGCTCTGTGTGTGTGCTGTGTGTGCTGTGTGTGCTGTGTGTGCTGTGTGTGCTGTGTGTGCTCTGTGTGTGCTCTGTGTGTGCTCTGTGTGTGCTGTGTGTGCTGTGTGTGTGCTGTGTGTGTGCTCTGTGTGTGCTGTGTGTGTGCTGTGTGTGTGCTCTGTGTGTGCTGTGTGTGTGCTCTGTGTGTGCTCTGTGTGTGTGCTGTGTGTGTGCTGTGTGTGCTGTGTGTGCTGTGTGTGTGCTGTGTGTGCTCTGTGTGTGCTGTGTGTGTGCTGTGTGTGCTGTGTGTGTGTGCTGTGTGTGTGTGCTGTGTGTGTGCTGTGTGTGTGCTCTGTGTGCTCTGTGTGCTGTGTGTGCTCTGTGTGTGCTGTGTGTGTGCTCTGTGTGCTCTGTGTGTGCTGTGTGTGTGCTGTGTGTGCTCTGTGTGTGCTGTGTGTGCTCTGTGTGCTCTGTGTGTGCTCTGTGTGTGCTGTGTGTGTGCTCTGTGTGCTCTGTGTGTGCAGTGTGTGCTGTGTGTGTGCTGTGCGTGCTGTGTGTGCTGTGTGTGCTGTGCGTGTGCTGTGTGTGCTGTGTGTGTGCTGTGTGTGCTCTGTGTGCTGTGTGTGTGCTGTGTGTGCTCTGTGTGCTGTGTGTGTGCTGTGTGTGCTGTGTGTGTGTGCTCTGTGTGTGCTGTGTGTGCTCTGTGTGTGCTGTGTGTGTGCTGTGTGTGTGCTGTGTGTGCTCTGTGTGTGCTCTGTGTGTGCTGTGTGTGTGCTCTGTGTGTGCTGTGTGTGCTGTGTGTGCTCTGTGTGTGCTGTGTGTGTGCTCTGTGTGTGCTGTGTGTGCTGTGTGTGCTCTGTGTGTGCTCTGTGTGTGCTGTGTGTGCTGTGTGTGCTCTGTGTGTGCTGTGTGTGTGCTCTGTGTGTGCTCTGTGTGTGCTGTGTGTGCTGTGTGTGTGCTGTGTGTGTGCTCTGTGTGCTCTGTGTGCTGTGTGTGTGCTGTGTGTGTGCTCTGTGTGCTCTGTGTGCTGTGTGTGTGCTCTGTGTGTGCTGTGTGTGTGCTGTGTGTGCTCTGTGTGTGCTGTGTGTGTGCTGTGTGCTCTGTGTGTGCTGTGTGTGTGCTGTGTGTGCTGTGTGTGTGCTGTGTGTGCTGTGTGTGTGCTGTGTGTGTGCTCTGTGTGCTCTGTGTGCTGTGTGTGTGCTGTGTGTGTGCTCTGTGTGCTCTGTGTGCTGTGTGTGTGCTGTGTGTGTGCTCTGTGTGCTCTGTGTGCTGTGTGTGCTCTGTGTGTGCTGTGTGTGTGCTGTGTGTGCTCTGTGTGTGCTGTGTGTGCTGTGTGTGTGCTGTGTGTGCTCTGTGTGTGCTGTGTGTGCTGTGTGTGTGCTGTGTGTGCTCTGTGTGTGCTGTGTGTGTGCTGTGTGTGTGCTGTGTGTGCTCTGTGTGTGCTGTGTGTGTGCTGTGTGTGTGCTGTGTGTGCTCTGTGTGTGCTGTGTGTGCTGTGTGTGTGCTGTGTGTGCTCTGTGTGTGTGCTGTGTGTGCTGTGTGTGTGCTGTGTGTGCTGTGTGTGTGCTGTGTGTGTGCTGTGTGTGTGCTCTGTGTGCTCTGTGTGCTGTGTGTGCTCTGTGTGTGCTGTGTGTGTGCTGTGTGTGCTCTGTGTGTGCTCTGTGTGTGCTGTGTGTGTGCTGTGTGTGCTGTGTGTGCTGTGTGTTATTTCTGTCCGTTTATGTTTTGTGCCAGGGACCGGGTTGGAGCAGGGGGGTGTTTGCAGTCAAAGCTTTTCCCAAGAGCTGCACTTCCAGTTCAGCAACTTGTTCTGAAATCTTACCCAAAAATCTGTGATTTTCCCATCTTTCCACACCCAGCCATTTCCCTCCCCTCTCTCTTTCCCTCTCTATTTTTAGGGATTCACTTGGGTGAATTTCCTGCTGTGATTCTCTGGGTTTCTCCCATCAGTGCAGGTGGACAGAGGGTGGCCAGGCTGGCAGAGCAGGTCCTGCAGCCCCCACCAGCCCCTGTTAATAAGTTTATAACCAGTCCAATCCCACAGCCCAGGGGATTTAGGCAGGCAGGATGATTTATAATCCTGTTAACCCTTCACAGCAGTTGACACCCAAACATGGCCACAGGACCAGTCCCCAGGCAGAGCAGCAGATCACCCACCTGATGGGAAGGGGGGGAGGAGGAGGAGGTGGGAGAGATGTTGGCACACCTTGGAGCTGCTGCAGTGAAATGAAGGTGCCTGTTTGAGCTTTCCCGTGTGACTGGGCTGTGTAAATCCCCCTCTCAGGGGGTACATCCACGGGCTGGGCTGGTGCAGATGTTGGGGGATGTTCAGCTCAGCTGGGCTCTGGCATAAATGCCTTTCCTAGAAACTTCTGGGCAGGCCAAGCCTGACCTTCTACCTTAAACAATCTCTCCTAATTACTGCAAGACAGGCTAAATGAAGGGGTTCTTTTTGCCCTTTCCCCAACCAAAATTTTTTGGAACAGCACATGAAGAGCTGTGTGTTGATGTCCATTGGAAGAGAACTGTAACTTCTAGTTGTGGTTTAAGCAAGCCCCAGCAGTCTCCGAGAGCAGCTCTGCCAGGCAGGTGCCCACAGACTCACCATCTTCTCCCTGGGCAAGAAGAACCTCCAGAAAATGCTCCACCACTCTTGACTTGATGCATAATTGTCAGGTGGCATCAGCTGCCTTCTGTGAGCCCCTCTCTACCAGGGGGTGAAGGGGATGGGCAGCAGAGATCTGACTTTCAGACAGCAAAGGTTCATTGGGATTAACCCCTCATGCTGAAGAAATCCACTGGCTGAGAAGGATGCTGGAAATAGGGATGAAGTCCAGAGGAAGGTGATAAAAGGGGTTGCAGAACAGGAAAGCCTGGCCAGCACTGAAGTGGCATCTCTGTCTGCCTGAGGTCTCGGTGGCCTGCTGGTGCAGATGTCCTGGGAGAAGGGGCCTTCCTCTCTGAGGAGTGAGAATGTGTCTCAGCCTCAGGTGGAGACACTCTCCTCCAGCAGAAGGAGGGAACAAGCCCTGGAAAACCTCCCAGCCATCAAATGCTCCTCACCTCTCCATCGTCAGGCCTGGCTCAGGTGGGAGGGAGGGGTGTCACCAGCAGAAGGAGCAGGGAGGGTGAAATGCTCCCCAGGAGCCACCCTGTGACCTCTGGAGGGCTCAGAGGAGGGGACTGAAGGAGCACTGGGGTCCACATGGTCCTTGGAAGGAGGAAAGTGCCCGGGGGTGTGGGGACAGGGATGTGGGATGGTTGGCAGCCCTGCCCATGGGGTTGAGGACCACAGGCTCACAGGAGCAGCGTCACCCCTGCAGGGCTGGCTGCAGCTGCTGCCACCCTCTGCCACCTGCAGGTGGGTGCCCAGGGGGATGCTGAGCCCAGGGCTGGGGTGGGATTGCCCATCCCTGAGTGCTCCCTGTGGGACCTGCCTGCTTCCTTCACCAGTAATTTTGGCACTGTGGTTCCTTTGGGTGCAAGTTACTCCAGGGGTGGTTCCAGCTGGACACGAGAGGAAAACTTCTCACAATGGGAACAATCAACCTCTGGAATCACTTCCCCGGGGAAGTGGTGCATCCCCCAGTGTTGGATACTTTCAAGGTTCAGCTGGGCAGGGTGCTGGGCTGTCTTGCCTAGACCATACTTTGGGCAAGAAAGGTTGCACTCACTTCCAACCTGGTATTCCATGATTGTTTGTTCCCTCTTCTGTTCAGACTTGTCTGTGAGCATCTCTGATCTCCTGAGCTCATCTGAAGTGACTCCATGGGTGTTATTATGAGAACACCGTGGGCTGCACCGTGGGCAGCTCCTTCCCAGCTGATTGGGTTTTTGATTTATTCCCAATGCTTTGTAGCTGATCCTGCAAGCAGCACAGTTGCAATTTTCCAATTTCTAATCAGATGTAAAAGCCTCTGCAGCCTACACTAATATTCTTGTGTCATGAAGTGAACTCACTCAGGAATGATCCAAAGTTCCTGCTGCTGCTCCCAAAGTGGTGGGAGGATGGCAGAGACCGTGACCCAGTGCCCTGCTGGGGTGAGCCCTCCCACCTCCCACCTCCTTAATGCTGCTTTCCGGAGCCAAGAGGCGTCAGACAGATCTCACTTCCACTGCAGGATGTCTTTCCACTTCTAATCTCCACCCACACACACCTACTTGGACTCTGTTCCTCTGCTCAGCCGGGCACAGAGGCTCCCTGCGGGCTTGGGGTGCTGCTGTCAGCACAGCCACCCCTTCCCCTTCCCCTTCCCCTTCCCCTTCCCCTTCCCCTTCCCCTTCCCCTTCCCCTTCCCCTTCCCCTTCCCCTTCCCCTTCCCCTTCCCCTTCCCCTTCCCCTTCCCCTTCCCCTTCCCCTTCCCCTTCCCCTTCCCCCATCCTTGTGCTGCTGCCTGGCCGAGCTCAGGATCCTTCCTGGGGCTGTTCCTTTTTGGGATGGTGTGGTCTGGCTGGATCTCTGGGATCACCCAGGGCTGCTGCTGTGGGATCTGTGGGATCTGGCCATACCTGGGCTCAGCTGCTCCCCACTCCTGGGGTTTAGCCTCGATATTGGGGCTGGAAGAACTGAGGAGATGATGGTTCCATTTCTTGTACAGCCTTAGCATGGCCAGGAGATGACCCCACGTCTTGGTTCAAGACAACAATTTTTGGGCACAGCATTTTGGGCTGCCCAGGACCCCCCACCTGAGCAGCCAGGCTGTGAAGGGCTTTGTGGCTGGGGGGAGAACTCCCTGAACCCTCAGTTTCCAATGGAAGTTTCATGAGAGAGGAGCCTTGGGTGATGCCTTCCCATGGGATTTTCATTTGCTGCTGGACATGTTGAGGGTGCCATGCCAACACTCCCAGTGACGTTAAACCCATCACTCCCCTCATGGTCCAGCTGCTCCCAGCTCTGTTTGCTCCTTGTCTGGGTAGGAAGGACAAGGGCAGAGCTGAGTTCTTTTTTATCATAACTTTACCTTTGGTTGTACTTGTTTCAGCCATTCTCTTCCCCTCTTTTCTTTCTGAAACCCAAACCCATCACCTTCTGCACTTGGCAGCAGTTTCTGGGCCTCTCCCCAGCGCTCCCAGTTTCACTCTCCCACACTTTTCTCTTCATGCTCTCCCAGAAAAATATACTGGAAATGCACATGACTTGTGCTGACCCAGCATTTTTAACCCTATGCTCCTGCTCCAAGACTCATTTTGATTCTATTTACAGTTTCACCATCCCTGCTTATAAATGGTAGTGTTAAGTAAAGCTGACTTCTACAGTTTCACTCAACTTCTATTAAAAATATTTTTTGTAGCAAAAATAATTTTTCCATTTAGAAAAAAAATCATTTTTCAGTGAGTTTTAAACCCATTTTTGTAGCAGTCAATGAAAAAGTGGAGAAACAAGTGAAACGTGTTTATCTGCTGTCCAGCCCCATGGGGTAACTTAGTTCTTAATTCATACTCTTTCTATTCTCTTGTTTATTTAAAAATCTAAGGTCTCAGCAGCAGTTCCCTGGGGTAAGAATCCTGGGTTAACTCGCAGTGGCTCAGCTGGGTCCCAGCTCCGTGAGGATCTCGAGCACACAGCACAGGCCCTTCGCCAGTGGGGTGTTTGCCTTCAACACTGTTGTACAAATTAGGCCTGGGACCCCTGGGTAGATCATAGGGGTCTTATAAATCCTCCCTGAATATGATTCTAAGTTTTAAACCACTGAAAATCTTTGGAATTGTTTCTGTTGAAACCTTCTCTGATTAGAGTCGTGTTAATGAACAGGAGCAGCAGCAGTGTCTGTCTCTTGCCAGAGTTGGTGTGTGTTTTGGAGGATGGAATTGAGGATCTGAGTGTTTGGAGAGAAAGTTGGAAGCTGAGCACTGCTCCTTTTCCCTGAGGGCCTCTTGGATTTGGTTTTCATTTATTTTACCAGCTTGTGGACAAGCATGTGGTTTATTGCAACATCCCACCCAGCGGGAAGGACCAGGAATCCCAGCCTTGGGCAGCTGAAGGGCTTCATGCCAGAGGTGTGGAGCCCCAGACACATCTGTCTAACCCTGAGTGTAGAAATTGTTCCCTGAGATGCAGAAATCTGGGTGGGTTAATTACTGAAGTGCCAGGCAGGAAAATTTCCCCATTTTCCTGCAAGTTTTGGGTTGACTCCAGTGAGCTTTTCTGCAGCCCCTCTGAAACTGGTCAAAGAAGTGACCTTAGCACCACAGAATGGCTTCAGTTGGAAGGGACCTTAAAGATTGATCACCTCATTCCACTCCCTGCCATGGGAATGGAGCCCATCCTACCTGGCCTTGGAGATTTCCAGGGATGGGGCAGCCACAGCTTCTCTGGGCACCCTGTGCCAGTGCTTCCACTCCATCCCATTGCCATTGCCTCCAGTGCTTGTGCAGTCTCTTCCCTGATAAATCCCCTGATTTATTCCAGCCAAGACTGGCCCAGGGATCAAGGCAGCAACTGTGGGACAATGCACCAGCACAGTCCCACAGGATCTTGGATGGCTGTACATGGTATTTTGGTGGTGGGATGGAAACGTCTCTTCCTCTGACCAGGAAGGTTATTGATGCATCAGAGGACTTGGAGTGTGGTCCTGAGTGTGAGTGGCAGGAGGCTGCTGGGTGAGGGGTGCCCAAAAAGGTCACCCCATGTCGGAATCTGTGGTATTGGTGATTCCGAGATTGTAGAAAGTCTCTGTTGTCAGCCCCGTTGCCAAAGCAGAAGCCATAATTGGTCTGTGCTGTTTCAAGGTTGTTTATTCTGTTTATCTCTAACACGTTCTGCTGCCCTGCCGCAGCTCTGTCCTGCAGGGCAGCGTGTGGGGCTCTGCCCTCAGTGGGATGGTACAAACATTAAATACCAGAAATTACGTGTACTATATTTACAATAATGTGCCAATATCTGTCATCTACGTTGAACAGTGTGTCCCCAGCCTAAACCAATAGAAAAATGCCAACATCACCAAGAACATGGAGGTAAGGAAGAAGAAGGAGGAAGAACAGGATCAGGCCCACTTTCCTCCATCTTAGAACTCCTGACCCCCCTGTACAAAGTAAAACCCCCCTGTACAGGTGTTAAAACCTCCCTGTACAATACTAAAAAATTTTCCCCTCTAATTTGTGACCACTTTTACTATACCATCTAACCCTCTGTGACCGCTTGTTCCACCTTCAAAGTTGGTAATTCATTCCATGGTTCAAACTCAAGATCACAGCTGTTTTCAGCTGCTTGCCAGGGTCTAAAATGCTTCTGACCAAGGCCTGGAACCTCTGAAAATGTCTGAGGGACATTTTGAGTTCTGACAACCCCAAGCTGGGCATGGTGCCAGGACTCTCCTGCCCCTCGGGGAGCTGTGGAACAGCTCCCAGTGCAGAGCAGGCACAGAGGGAGGCTCCCACAGCCCAGCCTTCAATTTCTGTGCATGTTCTGCCACAAAACCTCCTGGCAAGCCTCGAACGAGGCACTGAGACCCAGAGCTGGTGGTCATCAGGTGTTGGAATCTCCTGCCTTAATTTTTGGCTCTCCACACCCTGGTCCTTTTCTGTGGGATGGCAGGAGAAAGAGCATCTCCCTGCTGGTGGGTTGCTGAGGGATGGGCAGGTCTGTGAGGCTCCTGAAGGCTGCAGCATCAGGCAGATTTGGAGATGGGCCCAGGTACCACCCCTCGTGCTTAGTCTGCTTCAGCCAAAGCCTTGGCAAGGGTGTGAATGCATCCTGCTGTGTTCAGAATGGATCTGTCACCAGATGCATCTACGTTTGTCTAGTTGGCATTACTTATCCAATTTTTTTTTTTTTTTAGCTAGATAACTGAATTTTTAAGAAAGTTTTGGCCACCCAAAAGTCAAATCTACTCAGATTTTAAATGTTATCCAAATGTCCTCAAATGAAAACAATTTTTAAAAAGAAGACAAAACGCAGGAGAGCTTTTCCAATTTGTCATAGTTTTGAAGCACTTTGCATTTGCTCAGCGAGGCTTCACAAGAGGCCTTTGGGAGGCTCCAGCTGATAAAATCAGTTGTTCAAAATGGGAACAGCAATATCCAGCAGCTTGGACTCAAGGAATGGTTGGCAAGGAGTGGCAGTGCCAGGCAGGCACATCCACAGCAGCTGCAGTCAGAGCTCCACTAACGAGGGCAAGAGCCACTAATGGGACCTGGCCAGGAGCCTGCTGAGACACTTGGGAACAGCACGAGGAGGACATTGGTGGAGTCAGGGCCAGGAGCTTCCCTGTGACCTCAGATGTCCTCCAGAGCTGGCTGGGATGCAGGACCCGTGTCCTCCTGCAGGTCCAGGGGAGTATGTTTCCCTTCTCAGGAAAGGTCACCAGATCTTCCCCCCAGGATGGCAGCCCTGCTCCAGCCATGCCCTGAGCTGGGCTGGTCTGGACCATCCCCATTCACTGGCAAACCCTGGATCATCTTATTTCATCCCTCCATCCCCCCATCCCACAAGACAGGGGTGCTGCTGCTTCTGCAGCTGGATGATGGCACCAAGATAGGGATGGAGGACACAGTCTCAAGCTGCACCAAGGGAAATACAGGTTGGATATTAGGAAGAAGTTTTCACAGAAAGGGTGATAAAGCTCTGGAACGTTCTGCCCAGGGAGTTGGTGGAGTTACCATCCCTGGACGTGTTTATAAAAGGTTGGATGTGGCACTGGGTGCCAGGGTCTAGTTGAGGTGTCAGGGAACGGGTTGGGCTCGATGATCTTTGAGGTCTCTTCCAAGCTGGTCATTCTGTGATCCTGTGGAAGGGGCTGTCCAAAGGCAAATCAGGCTTCTGAGCTCCCAGCAGACAGGGACAGCTGAACTTGTTCTGCATTTAGAAGGAAATACTGTGGGCTGGAAAAGATGCTAAAGGACAAAAAAAAACCAGCATCAACCCTAAACCCCCTAAGTGCACAGTCTGTTACTGCTTCCAAAGCTTTGCTGTGGATTTTAACCCTTTAGGGATGGTGACTGCACACATCCCACACCGAACGCTGCCCTCCATCCTTGGCAGGGCCATTCCCAAGAGCACATCCCAAGTAATTCCCCTGAGCTGAGGATGAGCCGCAGCCCCGCGCTTTGGGAAGGCGCTCGGAGGGGCCGCGCTGGCTCCGCTTGCGTAAGCTTTAATCTAAAGTTGGAGATGTTTGAGCTGATCTGTGTTAATGTTGGGAGGAATTAACATGCATACGGGGAGACCACGTGATGCCCTCCGACCTCCCCCTTTTTTTTTTCCTTTTTTTTTTCCCATTTTTGTTTCTCCCATCCCTTTAACGGATTCCTGCCAAATCAGAGTGGCCGATGCCGGGCACCGCCGGCAAGATGCCCGCGGTCTCTGTCCTTTACAAGGGAGCCATCATCATCAGCAGGTAACCCCCCCAACTGTGCTGGGAATGGGGAGGGGGCCCGGGGGGCTTCCACTTCCATCCCTGGTTCTTCCCAGGCTTGGGAGGCAGGGATTGCAGGAAGAGCAAGGACCCCGTCGTTGGTTGGGTTTTCGGCGTTGGTGGCGTTCGCAGGGCTCGGAGTGGGGATGATGAGAAGGGTTGATGGCAGGGGATGATGATAAGAGCTGATGGTATCAAGGAGGCATCTGCTCCGCTGGAGCTGCAGCCGTGTGGTGCCTTCCTGCCCGCCCGGAGCAGCCGGGCTCGCCCGGGGAATTTCCTCGGTGATTTACGCGAAATACCCTGAAAATCCTGCGTGGGGATTGAACCAGCCTGGGCCCAGGGCTGCCCTGCCTTCCTGGGATGCCTTCGAGCTCCATTTTTCAAAAGCCAGATGTGGCCAGTTGTTTGTTCAGTCTTCAGTACAGTGCAAGGATTGCAAGGAGGGGCGTTTTTTGACATGGAGAAAATGCTCCCAGTCCGAATCTTAGAGGTGGAAGTTAATGGCTTTGCTGGATAGCTCAATATTTTCAGTTTTATTTTGGACTCCTGGTAAGTCCCTGCAGGTTATTCTTATCCTACATCCTGCTGGAGCAGCCTCTTGTTTCCCATGCTGTGTTCAGATCTGGGACCTGATATCGATTGGGAAACACCTTCTCTCTTGCAATTTAAATTCTGGGCAGTGCTTTGGTGCCTCCTTGCCACCTGGCACATCTGGGTCGGGGTTTTTCATATCAGGGCTCATCCATCCTGAGGAGCCCAAAGAGAAGCGCTGATGGTCCCAAGTTTGGAGTCTGGCATCTGTGTTTGGGGCAGGGTGCTTTTGGGGTCATTCATTTGGAACCTTGCCTAAGGTGTTTAGGGGGAGACTGTGAGATATTTTGGGGAGTTACTTGGCTTGGGGGAATCTCAGGTGTGTGATGCTCTTGTATCTGCTCTGGCTTGTGGTGAGAAGCTCCCACCAGACCAGCAGGACTTGGAGCAGCTCCTGCATCCCCTGTTCCAGACCCTCTGCCTGCATTAAAAACCTTGAGAGTGGATTGTGCAGGGCTGTGTTCATCACAGGCTGTGTTTGTGAAACTGTTTTAGTCCAGAGCACGGCTCCCAGCTCTGATCTCATTTCCCGGGTGCTGCACAGCTGTCCAGCCCTGATAATCTGGGGTAATGAATCCCAGACAGGTCCATCAGATTTGCTGGGTGGGGAGGATGATGCTCAGCCCTGCACATATTCTCTCATTTATCTGTGCAGAGGTCGGGGGGGCTGGCTGGGGGCTGAGTGTTGCCCGTGTGGGTGCAGTGGTGGGGCTGTCCCTCAGCCTGGTGTCTGCAGTGCCTGCTGGGCTGGCAGGGACAATGTGCAGGATGGGCACTGTGTGTGCAGCCTGGGCACTGTGTGTGCAGCTGGGCACTGTGTGTGCAGCCTGGGCACGGTGTGTGCAGGATGGGCACTGTGTGTGTGCAATCTGGGCACTGTGTGTGCAGCCTGGGCACTGTGTGTGCAGTTTGGGCACTGTGTGTGCAGGATGGGCACTGTGTGTGCAGCCTGGGCACTGTGTGTGCAGGCTGGGCACTGTGTGTGCAACCTGGGCACTGTGTGTGCAGCCCAGGCACTGTGTGTGCAGCCTGGGCACTGTGTGTGCAGGATGGGCACTGTGTGTGCAGCCTGGGCACTGTGTGTGCAGGATGGGCACTGTGTGTGCAGGCTGGGCACTGTGTGTGCAGCCTGGGCACTGTGTGTGCAGGATGGGCACTGTGTGTGCAGGTTGGGTACCTGTGTGTGCAGGTTGGGCACTGTGTGTGCAGCCTGGGCACTGTGTGTGCAGCCTGGGCACTGTGTGTGCAGCCTGGGCACTGTGTGTGCAGGTTGGGCACTGTGTGTGCAGCCTGGGCACTGTGTGTGCAGGATGGGCACTGTGTGTGCAGCCTGGGCACTGTGTGTGCAGCCTGGGCACTGTGTGTGCAATGTGGGCACTGTGTGTGCAGCCTGGGCACTGTGTGTGCAGCCTGGGCACTGTGTGTGCAGGATGGGCACTGTGTGTGCAGGTTGGGCACTGTATGTGCAGCCTGGGCACTGTGTGTGCAGGTTGGGCACTGTGTGTGCAGCCTGGGCACTGTGTGTGCAGGCTGGGCACTGTGTGTGCAGTTTGGGCACTGTGTGTGCAGCCTGGGCACTGTGTGTGCAGGATGGGCACTGTGTGTGCAGGATGGGCACTGTGTGTGCAGGATGGGCACTGTGTGCAGTTTGGGCACTGTGTGTGCAGCCTGGGCACTGTGTGTGCAGGATGGGCACTGTATGTGCAGTTTGGGCACTGTGTGTGCAGCCTGGGCACTGTGTGTGCAGTTTGGGCACTGTGTGTGCAGTTTGGGCACTGTGTGTGCAGCCTTGGCACTGTGTGTGTAGCCTGGGCACTGTGTGTGCAGGATGGGCACTGTGTGTGCAGGATGGGCACTGTGTGTGCAGGATGGGCACTGTGTGTGCAGCCTGGGCACTGTGTGTGCAGCCTGGGCACTGTGTGTGCAGGATGGGCACTGTGTGTGCAGCCTGGGCACTGTGTGCAGTTGGGCACTGTGTGTGCAGGTTGGGCACTGTGTGTGCAGTCTGGGCACTGTGTGTGTGCAGCCTGGGCACTGTGTGTGCAGCCTGGGCACTGTGTGTGCAGGATGGGCACTGTGTGTGCAGGTTGGGCACTGTGTGTGCAGGTTGGGCACTGTGTGTGCAGCCTGGGCACTGTGTGTGCAGGATGGGCACTGTGTGTGCAGCCTGGGCACTGTGTGTGCAGCCTGGGCACCTGTGTGTGCAGCCTGGGCACTGTGTGTGCAGGATGGGCACTGTGTGTGCAGCCTGGGCACTGTGTGTGCAGGATGGGCACTGTGTGTGCAGCCTGGGCACTGTGTGTGCAGCCTGGGCACTGTGTGTGCAGGTTGGGCACCTGTGTGTGCAGCCTGGGCACTGTGTGTGCAGGCTGGGCACTGTGTGTGCAGCCTGGGCACTGTGTGTGCAGTGGTGGGGCACTGTGTGTGCAGCCTGGGCACTGTGTGTGCAGCCTGGGCACTGTGTGTGCAGTGGTGGGGCACTGTGTGTGCAGGATGGGCACTGTGTGTGCAGCTGGGCACTGTGTGTGCAGGTTGGGCACTGTGTGTGCAGCCTGGGCACTGTGTGTGCAGCCTGGGCACTGTGTGTGCAGGATGGGCACTGTGTGTGCAGGCTGGGCACTGTGTGTGCAGCCTGGGCACTGTGTGTGCAGCCTGGGCACCTGTGTATTTAGCATGGGCACCTGTGCCTCTGTCCTTTTTGGCCCATGACAGAGAGCTGCTCCTCTTGTCTCCCCCAGGACACTGATGGGACCGTACGGGATGGATCGAGCCGTGCACTGCTTCGACTTCTACGAGTGTGCAAACGGGCTGGGTGAGTGCCAGGGGCAGCAGGCTGGGCTGGGATACCCAATATCCCCCCAGTCCCCAGAGCCTGTGTCAGGATGGGCCTCCCTGTGTGAAGTCTGGTGTCTCTCTGGTTCTTGTGTCTTGTACCTGCCTGTGCCGAGTATCTTCTGCTGCTTTTGCAGTTGGGACATTAAAAGACTGTCAAAATCCCAACTAATTCCATGGTAATGGGGAACAGCCAGTGCTGGGAGCTGTGCAGGATCCAGGGCCACAACCCCTTTCCCTCAGCAGGATGAGGGGGAGAGACCTTTCAGAATTTTCTGGATTAAATCAATTAAAATGCCAAATAAATAAATAAATAAACAGAATTTCCAGCACTCCCCTGCCCCTCTGCAGACTTTTCCCCCAGAAAGCCATCCCAGTGAGAGATGGAAGGTGCTTCCTGCAGCGCTCCTGAGGACTGGGATGCATGAGCTGGGTTTGGAAAGTTTGGCCCATGGGGAAGGGAATGAGCACCGAGTGAGTCAGGTGTCCTTCCACAGCACTCTGAACTTCAAAGCATGGATGAGAAGGGAAGAGAGAAAGTCACATCCACCAGAACGTGAGAAAATCCCAGTTTCATGACACTCAGCCCAGAGGGATCCAGCAGAGCATTTCTTCTGACCTCTCTGTGTCCAGTGGCGCTCTGCCATGGACTGCATAAAAATCTGTGATCCTGCATCAGGATTTCACAGTGTCTCCCCTAATCCTTCATTGTGAGTGCAGCCCACCCTCCCACAGGGCAGATGGGGACCTCTTGGTCAGACTCCTGAATGACCATCTGGGACAGCTCCTGAGGAGTCACCAGAGAAACAAGTTCAGGTTGCCTGAGACCTGAGATTAATTATGGATTAATTATTGGCTGTTTCCAGCTCTGGGGTAACAGGACTTTCTGCTGTGGAGGGACGGCTTTGCTGACTCTTTCCAGGTTCATGAGGTTCATGGGAGCTCAGAGAAATGACTTTACTTGGTGAACATGATATTTTAATCTCCAGAGGTGAATTTGGTTGAGTTGATGGGATTTCAGCTGTTGGGTTAGATTAGCTCATTAAAGGAGGAGGCCCAGAAAAGCCTGATGGGGCCATTACTGACCTCTGGAAGAAGTGACAGATGTGGCAGCCCTTTGTGAGCCACTTCACTCTAGCAGAGCCTACAAAGCAAATTGTGGGGTGCTGGAGGAAGCTACAATAATGTGGATTTCCTAATGCCATCAACTGCTGGCTTCACCCTCTCCTGTGAGGCTGGAGGCACTCAGGATGAGTGATCATCCTCCAGAAATCATGGAATGATTTGGCTTGGAAGGGGCCACAAAGCTCATCGCATCCCAATCCCAGCCATGGGCCAGGACACCTTCCACTGTCCCAGGCTGCTCCCAGCCCCATCCAACCTGGCCTTGGGCACTGCCAGGGATCCAGGGGCAGCCACAGCTGCTCTGGGCACCCTGTGCCAGGGCTGCCCACCCTGCCAGGGAACAATTCCTTCCCAATATCCCATCCATCCCTGCCCTCTGGCAGTTTAATCATCTCTCCCTGATGAGTGGTGCTTACAGAATCCCTGTGTTTGCAGAGGTGTAGCTGCTCAGAGTGGGTTTATTTGGGAAAAGAAAGTGCCTTGAGTTTCTCAAGCTGAATGCAGGTGTTATCCCAGCAGTTTCCCAGGTGGGATGAGGGGTTATCCCAGCAGTTTCCCAGGCAGGATGAGGCATTATTCCAGCAGTTCCTTTGGAGCAGCATCACTGCTTGGTGCCAGGTCAGCATTTGGCCCCGGGTCTGTTGCTCTGTGGCTTTAGGTGGAAACCCACATGTGAACCTCAGCAGAAGTTCAAAGGGGTTACCTGGCAGCTCCTCAAACCTGAACCTCGAATTAAAGAATAGCCATCAAAGGGAGGTGCTGATTAAGGAGCATTTCTCAGAAACACGGAGATCCCATTATCTTGACCTTCATCTGCTTAGGACAGGGCAGCGAGTGATTCACCTCCAATCTGTCCCTTCCTCCAGACAGAAAAAGCTGGCGGGGGCTGCAAGATCAACAGAGGGATTAAGGGAAATGTAATTGAACATTGGCAGCTTAGGCAGGCAGCGGGTGGCCCCTCTCTGTGGCCAGGCAGTGGGGTCAGGATGCGCCCGGGATGATCCCAGTTGGACTAAACAACCAGATTAGCCAGGACACCCCCTGACCTGTGTGGATCCAGGAGCAGGTGAGATTATAGCCCGAGAACTGTGACTCTGGCATTAGTGGGAGCAGGATTAGAGGCACCAGAGAAGCTTGAGGGTCTTGGAGAAATGTATAGGATCGTTAGGAGCCTAAAGAAAACACAGTCTTGGTCAGTCTTACCTCTAGGTCCATCTGGAGTTTTTCTGGCAAACTTTGTTCTGCAGAAGAGAAAAAAAAAACCAGGGACATGGGCATCAGCTCCAGGACCTTTGCCAGAAAGGAAAGATTAAATAGAGGGATCCAAAATAGGCTAGATTATCTGGCCCTAAGTATGACCTAATAAGCATTATACTGGGACTTTGATGCTGTGATAATTAAAGAGCCATTATTTACCTACACTGGGTCCCAAATAGAAATCTGCTTGAAGTAAATGTTTATAAAATATGTAAAAAATTACTGTCCCAGGAATGCTGCCACCACAGTCCTGGATGATCCAGGTTTGCTGCCATCCATCAGCTGCTGTCCCCTGGAGTGGTCTGAACCCTGGAAGGGGTGAGCCCTCTCTCCTCCTCCTCCTCCTCCTCCTCCCTGCCCAGTGGGGACCCTCCAGTGGATTTTGGGGGGCAGGACTGCCACCTAGAGCACCTTCTTGGTGAGGTGATGGGTGAGAGTAGTGGGCAGAGCTCAGCAATATCCAGCTGCTTTCCCAACAAGGGAGTTCAAACTCAGGGATTTTTTTCTCCTCCCATCCAAGTTTGAGTGTGTCTGGAGCAATACTGTGAGTAATCACTGATTTTAATAACAAGATCGGATTTTCTCATGACATCGTTGGGGATAAAGGAGGATTTGGAGATACTTCAGCTATATTAAGGCATTATTACAATTGATTTGCAGACACAAAAGGAAAATAAGTCATTATTGATTTGATATCTCGGCACACACTGGGCTGCTGGGGGATGCTTTGGCTCAGCCTCTGCAAGGTGCAGATTTTTATATTATTTGTCCCATGTGCTTCATCATTCCTAATTCCTTTGTTTTAGGGGTGAAGAAAGATGTAGGATGAGTTCCTCAGTCATTCCCTTGGCTTGGGCTGGGGAAGAGAGATCCCTTGGCCCAGCAGAGAGATCCCCTGGCTCCACAGGGAGCAGAGAAATTTCCAGCTGAGCATCCCTGGCCATGAGCATGTTTTACCTTTGGCCCATGGCCACAGCATCTCCTCCCCACTTTTTGTGTCCAGGTGCCTGACCTGACCCACACCTTGGTGAGGCTTGTGCTGCTTATAGATACTTTTTTAGGGGCAGTATTTCCAATTTGAGTGAATTTCTTTTATAATGCAATATAAAATATTATAAATATAAATTATAATAATATGATTATATAATATTATATTATTATATTACTAATTAGAAAATATTAGTGGCTATTCCTGAGGTGTTCTGCTGTGAGTTCCCTGTGCCAGCAGTAAAACAGCTCCTCACAAGTGCCTGGTTAATGCATTAAGGCAAGTGAATAAACTCCAGCAACCAGACAGGGCTGGGACTTGGAGCTCAGGAAAAGAAGCCATTGGTGCACATAGAAATAGAAATGTCGTTATGGGAAATTGTAATAATTTAGTTTTCATCTAATTTAATATAAAGGTGACTTGAAACACAAAATCTTTCCCTAGAGGCAGATGAAAACTCTGAGGGGACTGAGAGCAGAGTTATGAAAGGAAGGGAAGCGGGGATGGAAATGGTGCTGTGTCCTGAGTAACCCTACTCAGGATCCTCTTCCCTCCCAGTTTTAGGGCAGCAGCTGTGCCTTGTTCCTACAGCCCAGGACGTGTCCAGGGCCCGAGCAGCCCCTCAGCCCCGGGGCACAGGGCCACAGCAGCAAAATGCCCGACCGGTGGCTCTGGGCAGAGATTTGTTAATTAAAGCCAGGCTTCTTAATCCTTCTGTCCATAGCCTGGATCTTCGAAGCGGGACTTAATGAGGCCTGGATAAATAAGTCTCTTGGACCTTTTCCTGCCAGCCAGCTTACGGGGACAGGAGGGGTGGCTGTGAGGAGCAGGAGCCGTGCAGGTGCTGCAGGGCTGTGCTGGGCCATTGGAGCAGGGATCACCTCTGTGCTCCTGCCTCTGCTGCTCCCCAGGCCAAACTCTGACACCAGTGGCCACTCCTGGCGTGTGGCTCTGCCCTCAGTGACCGAGTCAGAGGCTGAGGGGCTGCTGGGGCCTGGCAGGGGAGTGCAGATGTCCCCACCACTGCCCTGCCCCTGGGGGCTGTCCAGGTGTGCACAGGGCAGGAATTCCTGTGGGAAACACTTGTCACCAGGAATGTTTTGATCTGCAGCGGGAACAGATCCTTTCCCATCAGTGATGAACTTGGAGCTGCTGGACAGAGTCCAGGGGAGCCCAGGGAGATCCCCAAGGGCTGGAGCCCCTCTGCTCTGGGCCAGGCTGGGAGAGCTGGGGGTGCTCAGCTCAGGGATGCCTCAGAGCCCTGCCAGGACCTAAAGGGGCTCCAGGAGAGCTGGAGAGGGACTGGGGACAAGGGATGGAGGGACAGCACACAGGGAATGGCTCCCACTGCCAGAGGGCAGGGATGGATGGGAGATTGGGAAGGAATTTTCCCTGGCAGGGTGGGCAGCCCTGGCACAGGGTGCCCAGAGCAGCTGTGGCTGCCCCTGGATCCCTGGCAGTGCCCAAGGCCAGGCTGGATGGGGCTTGGAGCAGCCTGGGACAGTGGAAGGTGTCTCTGCCATGGCAGGGGTGGCACTGGAGGGCCTTTAAGGTCCCTTCCAACCCAAATCATTCCAGGATTCCACGAATTTAGGGTTGGGGCTGCATCCCTCTGGCATGGCCTGTGCCAGCTCTGATTCTCTTGCCTTTGTGCCACGGGCTGTGTTCTTTCTGCAGGCATTAAGGTCATTGGTGGCATCAAGGAGCTCACTGGAGAAGAATATGGAGTTTACGTCAAGAGGATCCTTCCAGGGGGTGTTGCTTACGCAGATGGTGAGTGAAACACGGGGCAGAGTGCCATGAGGTCTGAGAACAGCCCAGACCGAGGGTATTTATTTCACACATTTGTTTCATCCCTTATTAGATGTTTTGGGTGCTTGCTTGGAGATTTTCCAGTGATTGGGGTATTTTTTTAGTGTGGCAGCTGTTCTAACCTCTGACAGCAGCCTTGGACTGGCTCCTCAGCATCTGTACTATTGCTCTGTGTGTAGGGCACGACCCACCTCTGCCACACAAGAACTTTCCTGTCCTTTCCCACCTCCCTGTGGCCCCGCAATGACCAGAGATCCTTTTGCAAACTCAGCTCTGCTCTGGGTCACTGACTTCATTGTGAATATGTTCACCTAAGTAGGTATTATGGGCTTGCAGAGCTCACATTTTACAACTTCAGCTAAAAAGATTTTTTTTTTCCCAGCTGTTACATCATTTTTTCCATCCAATAAAGGAAAATAAATCCAGAACAGGTGGAAGTGCCTCTCATGGTTTTCTACCTGACCTCGAACTGAACTACTTGACCTCAAAGCAAATTAAGCAAAAGCTTTATTGCAGTTTTCAGTATTTACTTTTGCAACTTCCTAGAGCAGAGGAAGTGCTGGGACATTGGCACGGGTTGTTCCGTGAGGTTGCAGAAACTTCATTTATGGACATCTGGAAAAACAGGTCAGACGAGCATCTCTGGAACAACAAATGCATTTCTCATCCTGTCTCTGGGCACAGGGGGGAACTGCCCAGCCTCTCCCAGTCCCTTCAAGCTGTATTTTCCACAGTTTCTATCCATGAGTTTTCTTTTCCAGGGCGCCTGCAGCCAGGAGACCAGATCCTGGAGGTCAATGGAGATTCCTTAATTGGGGTTACAAGCGAGAGGTACCATAACCAAATGGAAATTTCCCATTCCTGTTGCTTTTGTGGGATTCTGTGAAGCAGCTTAGGCTGTGAGTTGTGTGGAGGGCACCAGGGCATCACTCTGGGTGCCATTCCCAAAAGCCAACTCAGAAATTATCAGACAGAAAGATTCAATATAAAAATAGACCAGAGGGCCCAAATTGTACCTGAGACATTCCCCCAGAATGCTGAGTATTTAAACAGCTCCTGGCAGCTCCACTCCATCTGCTGCAGCTTCCCAACACATCCTGCAGTTCCCAGCACAGGAGATTCGCTGGTGCCTGAGCCTGACAGTGCTGCTCCAATTCCTCCTGGAGGCACGATCCAGCCCCCCAGCTCCCAACCAAGAGACTCATTCCCAGCTCCACAGGAGCACCAACAGCTTGGGGGCTCTCCATTCCCATTAAGCCCTGTGCTGTCCTATTGCCTGCCCTGCATTCCTGCACCAGGTGCCGAGGCTGGATGGAGAGCAGCACGAGGAGCTGGTCCTGATGCCCAAGCCCCGGGCAGCTGGGTTTGGTGATGTCCATGAGAACATCTCTGGGGCTGTGGGAGGCTGTGCCTGGCTCCCAGCAACTGCTCTGGCTGCCTGGCGGAATCTGTGCTATTGATGATTCCGAGATTGTAGAAAGTCTCTGTCTGTCAGCCCCGCTGCCAAAGCAGAAGCCATAATTGGTCTGTGCTGGTTTCAAGGCTGTTTATTCTGTTTATCTCTAACATGTTCTGCTGCCCTGCCGCAGCTCTGTCCTGCAGGGCAGCGTGTGGGGCTCTGCCCTCAGTGGGATGGTACAAACATTAAATACCACAAACTACCTGTGCTGGATTTACAATAACGTGCCAATATCTGTCACCTACGTTGGACAGTGTGTCCCCAGCCTGAACCAACAGAAAAATGCCAACACCACAGTGAAACATGGAGGGCATGAAGAAGGAGAAAAAGGACAAGACACACCCAATTTCCTCCATCTTGTCCCCTTTGGACCCCTAGTCTAGAATCCTAAAATTTTACTTTTGCACCCATGCTACACTTAATTATTACTGATATCAAACACTCAGAGCTTGTAATTCATCCTGTAAGATTGAAAACTCTTTTCCATGGACAGAGATCACAGCCAGTGTCTCTGGGGGCTCTGTCCAGGGGGGTTCCTGACCCCTGCCAGGGTCCCAGACCTGCCAGGGCAGCCAGAGGGAAGCCCTGGATTCCCACAGCTGCCAAGGGCACTTGTATTTTGACCCAGAAAATAGCTGTCCCTGGGATGGAAACTTCCCCAGGTCAGGAATTACAGAATCATGGAATGGTGTGGGTTGGAAGGGAGGTTAGAGACCACCTGCCACAGGCTGTGCAGGAGGATTTGCTCACCACCACAGGTGTCTTCTGGCTTTTGCTATCAGGGACTTCTCAGTTACTGCAGAAGTGGGAAAAGCAGGATATGGCTGGGCTGCCCTCAGCCTCGCTGCCAGGGCAGGGAACAGGGCATCCAGCCAAGGCCTCGGCTGCTGGCAGGGCTTGCCCAGGTCAGGGGTCTCTGCCCAGCTGTGAGGCGAGCAGGGTGAGACCAGGGGAGCACCACTGGGAGCTGGGATTGATGTGTCTTGGTCCTTGTGTTCCAGGGCCGTGGACATCCTGAGGACGGCGTCGGCCACCAGCCACATGCGCCTCCTGATAGCTCGCGATGACGACGCCAAGTAAGGGGGCACATGGCAGCCTGGGGAGGGAGAGGGTGGCACTCCTTGGCACCACAGCTGGAGAGCCCTGGGGCAAATCAGGCTCAAAGCCCACGGGGAAGGCAGAGGTGGCCGGGAGTCTTTGCTAACTGTGCACAGGTGGGAATTCAGTGCAGCTGTAAAGGAAGGAAGCAAAGCTTCCCTTGGTGGCTCCCAGCTCCAGCCCTGCCTGGGTGGGGTCTGTGGGACATCCCAGCACTGAGCAGATTTCCACAGGTGCTTCCCCAGAGAGGACCAGGGCTGCTCCAGTCTTGGCTGTAGGGTGGCACAGCTCCCTCAGCTCTGCTGTGTGGTGTTTCAGCACATCCTGCACAGAGATCTGGATGAAGATGTGCAGGGATACCAGGATCTTCCCTCTCCTTTCTGGATGGATACATTGAGTTAAGGTCTTCCTTCCCCAGAGGTTTCCTCCTTCTCAGGGAGGATGAGAAGTTTCTCCCTGAGACCTGTCCCCTTGTTGCTCCCTGGGAAACTTTGCTCTCTCTGGAGAGACTCAGAGGTTTGGAAGGAGAAGGAAAGAGTTCAGTCTTGTCTTGACGGGATTTAAGCTGTGTGGGACAATGATGGTGCATGGGAGCACTGTGGGAACCAAGGTATGGATTAGCGGGGTCTTTGCTGATATCCCACGGGAGATCTGGCACAATGTGCTGGCACATCCTCTCCCTTGACAGAAACAGGGCTTGGAGAAGCTGAGGTGCTGCAGGAAGCAGAGGAATGAGGGTGGGATTTGGCAGAGTGTGGCTGTGGTCAGGCAGGCTGTGCTCTGCCCGTGGGTGGCTGCAGGTCAGAGTCCCTGCTGAACGCACCCAGGTCCCGTTAGTGTGGAGATGATGGGTGATTAATGATGGATGCATTCCTTATCCATCAGCTGCTGTGCAGCCTTCCTGCCTTGGCAGAGCAGTGAGAGTGCTCTAATGACAGGCGTGAGACTAATTCTGACACAGCAATACACTGCTGGAAGAATTATTTGCTATTAATGACAGGCTGCTTCTAGCCACCCTCTTCCAGGGGAAATGGCATCTCCTATTATTACATTAAGTGCAAGTCCTTCAGCAGCTCTGAGGAGGTGCTGGGTGAAGCAAGTAGGTCACCAGGGATCCTCTGGTCCAAGTAGGGATGCTCAGGATGCAGCTCTGGATCACAGCAGTCCCCTTGGTGGGGCAGAGTGCCAGTGGGCACCTCACACTCTCTCCCAGCAGGAGAGATGGCATCTCACAGCTCAGCTGGGATCTCTGTGCCAGCAGCAGCAGGACTTGCTCTGAAACACTTGATTTCTCAGTCAGAGCCCCCACGTTTTCTGCCTCCACCATGATCTGTTTCCAGCTGTTCCTGTAGCTCCTAATATCCCAAATAGCAGCAGATGTTTCCTGAAGCAGGCGTGGCTGCAGCTCCCCCCTGCTCCCACAGCCCCGGTTGCCCTGCAGGGAGCTGGGGCAGGCCGGCAGGGCAATGAAACTTTAAGCAATTTATTTGATCTCCGTTCACTGTTGGTTATCTGTTAAATCTGCAAAAGGTTAGCCAGAGAGAGAGGGGGGAAGTAATCACTTTATTTATTCTTTTTCCCAAAAGATTTGCAGAGATTTCACTTACATAATCATCTCGCAAACTGTTTGATGCACGAATACATATCTCCAGGATTAAGGGCTGTGGGAACATGGGGAAGGATTTTTCTGCTCTCCACATTTTTTTTCCCACTTAGTGTTGTCTTTTACTGATGCCCTGCTATCTTTTAAGTCTGTCCTTGAGCGTGGGTGAGCAGCCAGCCGGGTGGAAAGGGGCGATCAGCTCTGGGGGTGATGCCTGTGGAGTGCCATGCCGTGAGCTGTGGGCAGCTTTCCCCCTTCCCACTGCCCAGCAAAGCAGCTCACAAGACCCAAAAGCTGAGGAGGACACAGGGCAGAGAAAATTCGGTTTATTTTCAGATCCTTCCTCACCCAGAGCACTCAAAGCACTCTGGAGGAGGGAACGTCATGGCTCTGGGTTTGGATCCAACACCCCTGCCAATTTTCCCAGTGACTCAGCTGAGTAGCATTTTGTTGTGGTTGCCCTTGGGTGAATTTGAGTCATATACGCTATTATTTGTCTCTGGAGTTAATTATAAGCCCAAATTACCTGTGCTTTTCATGGAACTCAGTCTCTGGCATGTATCAGATGCATGTTTTGGGCCTGTCGCATCAGCTGGGCTACAGAGAGCAGCAGTAATGCCAGGGCTTAAAGCAGAGGATTCAGATTTGGAGCTGGACTCACCAGGTTTAGGTGATGCTTAAATCTGATTTTCTTCTGTGCTCACCTTCAGCTAATGAGGATAATTTATTGTATAGTCATAATTATTGTTTATTCATTCTCAGCCTGAAAGTTACAATAGTTCCTCATTTCTCTGCGTTGCACAGATATCGGCCTGGTCTGTCAGGTTTATCACTGGGAGGAGCCAGTTTGTGCTGCACCTCTGAGTGCTGGCAGGATGAAACACTAAATTCATTGTCTGCACACGAGGTCCATCCCCAGCATGCCAGGGACAGGGGCTGTTGGATTAGCAGGGCTTACCCAGCCAGCAGGAAGGAAAGGCTGCTCTCTGCAAGTGCTCTGGCAGTATGGAACAGCATCAGACTCACAGGATCACTGAGGCTGGAAAAGATCTTTAAGTCCAACCTCTGACTGATCTCCCAACCCAGAGCACTGAGTGCCATGTCCAGTTGTTCCTTGGACACCTCCAGGGGTGGGGACTCCACCACTGCTCTGGGCAGCCTGACCACCTTTTCCATGGAGAAATTCCTCCTGATGCCCAACCTGACACCTCCCCAGCACTACTTGAGGCCATTTCCCCTTGTGCTGTCCCTGTTCCCTGGGAGCAGAGCCCAAACCCCCCTGGCTGTCCCCTCCTGTCAGGAGCTGTGCAGAGCCACAAGGTCCCCCCTGAGCCTCCTTTTCTCCAGGCTGAGCCTTTTCCCAGCTCCCTCGGCCTCTCCTGATGCTCCAGCCCCTCCCCAGCTCTGTTCCCTTCCCTGGACCCCCTCCAGCCCCTTGTGAGGGGTCCAGAAGTGACCCCAGGCCTTGAGGTCCAGGCCCAGGAGAAGGGGCAGAACCAGTTCCCAGGTCATTCTGTCTGCACTGTTTTTCCCAGCAGAGGGGCTGTGGCTGGAGCTGGTGCCTGGCCTGGTGTAGATGCAGGATATTCCCTCCTGCCCTGCCAGCCCTGCGTGTGACAGTGACAGCTCAGCCCATGCCACTATTGTTTCGAGCACTTGCTGCTAAGCTGGCAGGGAGGGCTGACTCCAGAAAGCCTGGGTGTGCCAGGGACAAAGGCTGTGCTTTGGGAAAAGCAGCCAGCCTTTCCCACAGCAGTGAGGTGCACCCCTGCCTGGCACTGCTTCCATCCCACCCACAGAGAGGGAAAGCATCAAACAGCTTGGGTTGGGGGGCACCTCAAATCTCATCCCATTCCACCTTCTGCCATGGCCAGGGACACCTTCAACTATCCCAGGGTGTTCCAAGCCCTGTCCAACCTGGCCTTGGGCAGTGCCAGGGATCCAGGGACAGCCACAGCTGCTCTGGGCACCCTGTGCCAGGGTCTCCCCACATTCACAATGCCATCCATCCAATTCAACATGCCATCCATCCCTGCCCTCTGGCAGTGGGAGCCATTCCCTGTGTCCTGTCCCTCCATCCCTTGTCCCCAGTCCCTCTCCAGCTCTCCTGGAGCCCCTTTAGGCCCTGGCAGGGGCTCTGAGGCATCCCTGAGCTGAGCACCCCCAGCTCTCCCAGCCTGGCCCAGAGCAGAGGGGCTCCAGCCCTTGGGGATCTCCCTGGGCTCCCCTGGACTCTCTCCAGCAGCTCCAGGTCCTGCTGCTGTTGGCCCCAGGGCTGGAGCAGCTCTGCAGGTGGGGTCTCACCTGAGGGGGCAGAGGGGCAGAATCCCCCCCTGCTGCCCCTACCAGGGCTCAGCCCAGCCCAGGGGTGTTTCTGGGTGCTCACAGCCAGGGCAGGTCCAGCTGTCGCCCACCAACAGCCCAAAACCTTCTCCCACAGCTGTTTATGATTCCTTCTCTGCCCAGCCTGGACTGGGGCTTGGAATTACCCTGACCCAGGCACTTGGCCTTGTTGTGCTTTATGAATTTTGCACGGTTCCCCCTCTCCAGCCTGTCCAGGTCTCTCTGGGTGCCCCATCCCTTCCCTCCAGGGTGTGACCTCCCCACACAGCTGGGTGTCAGCTCCGGGCTGGCTGTGGGTGCCCTGATTCCACTGGAGCTGTGTGAGAAAATCTGCCTTTGTGACGCTTTTGGAGTGCTCTGGGTTCATGGCTCCCACTCACCTGCAGGTTTGTTTTTTTTTTGAGACAAACCAGTAATTTCTGATGTCACAGGCTCCACTTTCTCTCCCAGCTGTGGTGCAGAGCTGAGGTTTCCAGACGCTGTTTAACCTTTGATGTAGGATTCATCCTTTGTTCTTCCAGGAACAAAAGGGCAGGACAAAGAGGCATTATGAGATAAAAAAATTTTCTGCGGGGAGATTGACCCTCTGCTGCTTAATCTGTAGCAAAGTCATCCTGGAGCTGACTGCCGCTGGCAGACCCCCCATCCCACCCTGGGGCTGGCTGAAGGCTGTTCAGGGCCAAGCTCTATTGCAAGCATCCTCCAGACCTCAAAAGTTTGCATCCTAATGAAAAAAAAAAACCAAACTGGAGAAGAGCTTGTTAAAATGAACTTTCCACCTCATACAACGCCACGGTTGTTGTTTTTTAATCAAGTTGGGCATTTTAGTCCTGCAGGCACGTGACAATTCACAATGTTTTAGTAAGGGTCAAATTTTAAATATTAAAGACATCTTCTGAAGCCTCTTGGTGTCTGAAAGCACAAAGCAAGGCCTGCTGGCATTCCTTCAGTGCACTCGTTCATTAATCGGCAATGTTTGGGCATTGTCTGCCCGCATCCAACTCCTCCAAACACAGCACTGAGCACAAAATTAATTCCCAGGAGACTGGCACCAGAAAGTGCTTTACTTTCTGCTGGGATGTGTGCCTCAAGTTAGTCATGTGTTTGTGTCCCTGGTGGAACTGGGACTGGCAGGACTGAACAACAAAGCAGGAGCTGGGACGGTGGCATTTGGTCACATTGTCCCTGGGCTGGACCCAGTCTCACAGCTCATTCAGGCTCCTGAGAAAATAATGATAAACCTCCTTTGTGGATGAATTTCAGGACACAAAATAAACAACAACAGGGAGTGCTGAGCCCATGCATGTCCTCACTTATGACAAAGTTTGGCAGCGCAGGTTGGTGACAGGGTTTGCAGGGTCACAGAGCTGCTACACCAGTTGCATTTGCATTAACTAAGAGTATTTCAGCCATTGTGTGGTGTTTATAACCTCCTCTGTGCTCTGCTGGATTATTATCTGAGGAAAATGGAACAATAGATGACCACAGAAATACTCAGCCCAAAACAAAAGCAAAGTGCTGGTGACTTGATAACCACTGGGAATAATATGTGAGATTCCAGCGTGTTGGACCTGCCCCTGCAGGGGTCAGGGAGGGGTAAGGCCATGGCTGTGTGAGCTGCCAGTGAAACTGGGGTGAATCAGCTGCAGAAACACAGAGGCTTTACTGGGAAACTGGAATAATTCTGCTGGGAT
This sequence comes from Taeniopygia guttata, assembly GCF_048771995.1. Classification (NCBI taxonomy): domain Eukaryota; kingdom Metazoa; phylum Chordata; class Aves; order Passeriformes; family Estrildidae; genus Taeniopygia; species Taeniopygia guttata. Next base: position 14,922,255 of record NC_133039.1, read on the forward strand.
CCACCCAAGGCTCAGCTCAGGGATCCACAGATCAGCAAACAGATTTGTCCTTCTGCCTTCCTGGTGCTTGTGGAATCATTTAGGTTGGAAAACCCTCTGAGACCCTCAAGTCCAACCTTTAACCTACCACTGCCCAGGCCACCAGTAAACCATGTCCTCAAGTGTCACATCCACATGTTTTTTGAACTACATTCCTGGGCAGCCTGTTCCAGTGCCTGGCATCCTTTCAGTGGAGAAATTTTCCTAATATTTTACATATTTACCTTACATTATGAAACTGCCTTCCCCTCATCAGGTCACACAGGGCTGGCCCCACACAGCTGTCCCTTGGTGGGCCACCAAATGCCTGCCACTGTCTGAGGGGTAGATCCAATAAAGGATTCCAGTGCTTGGAGAATGGCTTTGATCATCTTCATGTCCCCTCTACAGCTTTATCACCACCATGACTGGGAGGTCACAGCATCTTCTGGGGGTCCTGGTGGCATCTTGGCTGTTCCTGGGAAGTTTTGCTCAAGAGGTGAAAGCCAAAAGAGCTCTGTGAGATGTGGGGTTTCTGAATGAAGTCACAGTCTTGTGTTTGGTTGATAAAGACAATAGTATGGATGCAAATATTTGGATTCACCAAGGGATGTCACTGAGCATTGTGTGACACTTGGGTTTTAAATTAGCATTAAATGGAATGAATAAGGCATAAATTTGATGGCAATATTAGATAAGGCATGCACTGGTCTTTGAAGTTTGTTAATGAGCTGGTTGTGACTGGGAAGATGTAAATTACTGAGAGCATTTCCAGCAGGAACCTGAGGAGCTCATGATTCATTCATCATTTAATATTGTTGACTCTAATCTAGCCAATAACACCCAACATCTGTCCTGGTGAGGAACGCAGATGACGCAGCGTCTGCGAGTGTGTCACAGCAGTCTCCTCGCTCAGGGAACTTTGCTGTGGCTGGGTTCCTGCAGGTTCACCTCTTGAGCTTGTCTGCCAAGCCTGAGAGGGAGCCACTCATAACCAGGCTTTTCCTGGGGCTATGGCATCAGGAAGGCACCTTCCCATGGGGATTCCCTCCTGCCTTCAAAGACAACATCTAATGATGTTACTGTGGCCACTGAAACAACATTTTCAGGGTCTGTCCCACTGCCTGGATGCTTATTAACTGGCATGTGTAAGAAGTTAGTCATCCTTGAGGATCTCTCTGCCAAAAGGTCAGATCAGTCCGGTGGGGATGGGTTATGAAGGGAGAGAACATCCCCCATTTCAGAGGGACAGCATGAGAGCAGCGTGGCAGGGCTGGATCAGAAGGCTGCTCAACATGGGCATGATGAAGATGTCATTCCTTTCCATGCCCCCTCATCTGAAAGGATGTGAGGGGCTCACAGCAACTCAAAGAAAAGTTACAGAAATTAGGCAGGAACTGGTAAATGTGGACAATGGTAGCTCTTAATGGAGTTTAAAAAAACGCAAAAAAAGATCATGAAAAAAATCACTTGTCGTGTACAGGGAGTTCCAGCTCGACAGATGGTGGTCAAACTCAACCTGGAACAAAACACCTGGTGCCTGGGCATGGAGATCAGTTTCCAGGGGATTTTGGGGATAAGATTGCATGCAGATCTTTGTTGAGGTGTCATGCTCCAAGGGTTTAGCTTGTGATGTTTGTGGAGAATATCATCATGGATGGATTGGGAGAATGGGCTGATGCTTTTGCAGGTGCCCCATAAACCATCTCCTTCTTTACTCCAGCAAGAGCTATGAGATCTGCTTTCTGTCCAGGAAAAGAGGAGAAAAAACAGAGAATAACCTGTATTTAACTGTTCTAGAAGGAGTCACAAATAGGCGAAGAATTTTTGGGTTATGTTTGCACAGTTACAACTCCTTCTGGCAGGGTTTAATTTGTGTGGTGCGTTTGCAAAACTTTTGAGCCTTATAGTTGGGGGTGAAAATATTCCCAGGAGGGTCCATGAGCAGGAGTGGAGGGCAGGATGAACACTGCCTTACATCCTGCCAGGATATAAGGCAGGGCTCCAGTGTTCATCCTGCCCTCTCTCAGGAACGACAGATCTCAGCACAGAGCTGTCCATAGAATCACAGGATCATAAAGATGGAAAAAACCTTTAAGGATACGACACTTCCCAGCTCCTCGTGCCCTGAATACACTCTGGGCACAGAAGGAGCACTTGAGCTGCAGCCCATCACAGGAAAGCTGCACTGCCATGAGATTGATTACAGACCTGAAGCCTTGCACAAGCTCTTGAAAGCAGAGGGTGTTCCCCTTGTGCATGAGGAAGCTTTGTCTGCTCCCCACAGCTGGAGAGCACCGGCCCTGCAGCCTTGTACCCAGTCACTGCCATCCAGGGCTCTCTTGTCGTATAATCATGTAGGGGGAGTATTGAGCAGCAGCTGACTGCACCATGGTTTTGTTTACAGGAGAGAATTCTCTGAGCTGCTGGAGAAGTTCGGCTCCCAGAGCAACACGGGCTCAGCGCGGAGCTCGCCGGTCCTGCACGGTGGCAGTGAGTAGCTTAGCAGGGAACTGAAAGCCCCTCTCCCTGCAGAGAGAGTTTCCTTTATCCCAGTGTCATTCTGAAGGAGCTGTGGTTGGATCTGAGTAGGTGTTGGGGTGGAGGTTTGAAGAAAGCTTGTCCTTATTGCAGACCCCTGGTGCATGCCAGGAGCGTGGCCAATGCTGCCACAGGGTGATCAAGGGAGACTTGAATTGGGGTCATAACCACTCCCCTGATCCCCAGATTCTGCCTAACTGATGTGCTGGGCAGGTGACTCCATCAGTAAATGCGGCTGTACATTTTTGCTCTGGATTTCAAGGTGTTTCAGCAATAATTAATTTAAACATCATTATTTTTAATTTGCAAATCGGAAATGTTTAATGAGATGCAACGAAGTTGACCTGAGCTAGATGCCAGCACAAAAATCCTTGTGTTCCTGGGGAAGAAAGCTTTCCCTACGGCTTGGCACCCCACCAGACAGCTGCTGGCCCTTCCCCTGTGGCAGAGGCGTGTAGGGTTGGCAGAGGGCTGACAGTCCCACGCTGGAATTATGCCAAGCAGGCTGAATGTTTCCTCTCCTTCAGCCCTACCCTGATGTCTTTAACCACCATGTGTCTTTCTCCAAAAATCCAGGAGTGCAGATCAGCTCTCAGCAGCAGAGCAGGGGGGATGCTGGAGTGTTTGTGTGCCCTGGACTGACTCTGCCTTTGTTTTCAGGTCGATACCTGGAGAGCACCTCCTCGGGCTCGTCCTCACGCTCCCAGAGCCCGCTGCTGCTGAGCCCTGCCAACTCCCACGGCCCCTTCCTCGGGAACCTGGCGCACACTCCTCACGCACAGTACGTACAGATCCCACCAGCCTGGCCTGGTGGCTCAGCAGGAGACCACCAAATGTCAGAGGGCTACACCCAGTAAAGAACTCCAGTGCTTGTTGAACAGTTTTGTTCATCCTTATGACCTCTCTACTCTTCTATCGCCACAACAGTCCAGAGGCCACAGCATCTTTTGGATGTGGTGGCAACATCTTGGCTGTTCCTGGGAGGTTTGTTCCCAAGGGGTGAAAAGGTTCCCAGTTAAGCATGCAGCAGCTCCTCTTCCTCCCCTCTGAATCCCAGGGAGAGGCCATGGTTTACAGCCAGCTGAGAGGGCCCTGCACATCACCTTGTAAACCACAAGCAGAGTGTTCCTGCAAGGCTGGTGCTGCTTTCGGGAGGTGTTTTTGGGCCTTGTTTCCTATTGCCCTGCTCCTTGCACTTTGACCCTATGCTCCAAGAGCACCAGCACCTCTCCATGATCCCTGGATGCCCTTTGCTTTGGGGTCATCAGCCTGCAGTGACTGCATCCTGTGGTGGCCAGAGCATCTCCCAGAGTGTGTTTTCATGTGGTCCTCAGCCCTTGCACATTCCACAGGGTCAGAGGTTTGGACAGGCAGAGCTGGTTTTTCTGCAGTCTCGTCTCCAGGGCCCTTTTCCAGAGGGACAGCCTGGGGGGTGTTCACAGTCATGGAATGGGCACCATTTGTCCCCAGGGCTCGTAGCTCCCCTCCTTTGCCAACACAAACAAGCCAAGGCACTGGTAAAGAGAATCAGCCCTCACTGCAGAACCAGTAAATCCTCTTGCTAAATACCAGCTTATTAGGGATTTGCAGAGGACAAATATTTGGCACCAGAGGTTTAAGCTGCTTGCATGGAGTGAGAGACCCACACAGAGGAGACACCAGATCATCTGCTTGGCAGCTGCTTTGGACAAGCCATCCTTACTGTGCTGTTAATTCCCTCCAGGCTGAGATGTAGAATCCAGAATGGGTTGGGTGGGATGGAACCTCAGAGATCATCTCATTCCAACCCCCCTCTGTGGGCAGGAAAATGGGCATTTAGGCTAGAGGGCTCTGTCTTGGTGGCCTCCTTGCCATGCTGTGCCATGTTCTGCTTGTCTCCATGCTGCTGCCAGGCCCCAGTGGTCTTGCCCTGGAATCACAGATCACTGGTTTCACCTGAGCATTGGTGGTCAGCTGTGAGATGTAATTTGAGCTATGGGCCTTTCCATGTGTGTGGCTGCCACCCCTTCTGCTCAGCACAGGTTGTCCCCAGGCTGTGACTTCTCATTGTGGCATCACCTGAGGCCCTGCCCCTCCACTGAGCAATAGGAGTTGGGTGCACTGCAATCTCACCACAGTCAGTGTCTGAGATTTTGGGCTGAACAGAGCATTTTGATGCTGTATTTAGTTACACCATTTCCATAAGATCGTTCACCTTAAAGCAATGTTTTTTCATAAGACTGAGGCCCATGCACCCCTTCCACTGGGGTGTCTGACTAGCAGGGAGGGCATTGCTTGGGAACATGTGCTGGTGTCACTGTGGGACACAGGATGCACAGCTGCTATTGTGTCTGAAGTTGTAACACGAGGAGCCAACGCGGACTGTTTGAGCAGTGGAAATAAACTGAAAAGCAAAAAGTCAGCTGCACCCACCAGCTGCACCCATCCCATTTGGAGGAAAAGGCTTGCTGATCCTTATACACCACCAAATCCTTCCCCAAACCCGCCCTGTTGCAGTGCTGCCCATGCGAGCTCAGTGAAATCTCTGCTCCCACAACTCTGCTACTGGCAGACCTCCCTGCTGGCACGGAGCCACCACTGTGACCGGGCCTTTGTGGCCTGTTGAGTCCTGTCCAGCAGCTCCTGCAGGGAAGGGTCCAGCTTGTTTGTTGCTCCTTTGCATCCTTGACTGGGCGAGCCACCTTCTGCAGCAGCAACGTACAATGTGGTGGGTGTTGCTGTAAAGGATGCCCACTTCTTGGGGCATCTTGCACGATTTTGGGTCCAAACCCTGGTTAAGACACACCCAGCTGTGTATCCCGAGCTTCACTTCGATGTTTCCTACGAACTGCTTGATAGTTGATCCATCTGTAAATTGCTGTCTGGTGATTTAGTTGGATTCAAGCAACAACCGTGTTGATTATTTGTGTGCTTTTGGCTATAAAACCAGGAATGCCAAATATATTCTGGCTACATTTTTAGTTTCTTCTCTAAATTAGTATTTCCCTATTGGGGATTAGGGGAAGCAGTCACCTTAATAACACTGCACAATGTCTGCCAAAGAGCAGGAGGCCTCACTTCCCCTTTCCAATGGTGGGTGAAAGAAAGGATGCAAATAAAAGGCTGGGAGAAGGTAGAAGGATCACACATGGAAATAAATCCAGGCAGTTTGTTCAGCGATATGAGAAGATAACCCAGATCACCTTGAGTCACCTGCTGACTTCTCTCCCTTGCAGCTACTCCATTGACTCAGGAATCCAGAGCATTTCTGTAGCGAACTCCTCCGGCCTGGGGCTGACAATCAGTGGTGGATCCAACAGGCCTGACGGGCCCATGATTTATGTCCAAGAGCTTTTGCCAGATGGGGACTGTTACAAAGTAAGTTGGCGTGGAGACCCTCAGGAGCTCTGCCATGGGGACCTTGCAGAGGCTGTGGCTGTTCTGAAGCAGCTTTCTAAGAGTAGATGGATAATTTCATAGACTAATGAGGATTTGTGTTGCAGGAGAAGGCTTTGGGCAGAGATACCCTTCTCAATGCTGTGTCTTCCTCCCTGTTTGTTTAGGATGGTCGGCTCCGACCTGGAGACCAACTCATTGCTATCAACAGAGATTCTCTGGTGGGCAGCACACATGAGGAGGCCAGAAAAATAATTGAAAAAGCCAAATTCAGGTAGGCATAGAAAGTATTTCCTGTCATCATCAGGTGCTGTTGAGTCTTTGGCAGAGCACTTCATACCAAGGTTTGGCTTCAAGGGCACTGTTTGTCTTAAATTATTCTTTAAGGTGGTCACATCAGAAAATCTTGAAGGCATGGATCATCCTGAAGTGCAATCCAAACCTTCCCAGTGTTCTGGGGCTCATGAGTATCTCCTATCACTACCCAGCAGAGCTTTGAAACAGAACTGAAGTTAAAAAAAGGGAAAAAAGGGAGACTCAGGAGAGACCTTATGGATCTGTACAGGAGGGTGGATCCAGGTGGGGGTTGGGCTTTTTTTTCCAATTAACGAGTGACAGGACAAGAGTAAACAGCGTCAAGTAGTGCCAGGGGATGTTTAGATTGGCTATTAGGAACAACTTCTTCATGGAAAGGGTTGTAAAGCCCTTGGCACAGGCTGCCCAGGGCAGTAGTGGAATCACCTAGAAGTGTTCAAAAGCCATGGAGATGTGGCACTTGGGGATATGGGTCAGTGGCAGCCTTGGCAGTGCCTGGGAAATGGTGGAACTCAATGATCTTAGGGGTTTTTCCCAACCTTAACCATTCCATGATTCAATGGAATGCAGCTGGTAGAAATCCAGCTGCACTGGTGCAGGCTACTCAGGCTTAGGTGAGGTTATCCTGGAGCAAGAACCACAAGCATGGGAGTTCTGCAATTTGTGCCTTTTGTTTTGTTAATAAGATGTTCTGTGTTTGTTGTTTGTTGAAGACACGAGGGAAGCACAGAAGTGGCCTTTATCCCTGGGAGGGGACGGTTACATCCCGGATTGTCAGTTCACAACAACATCCCATCCCCACCTCCAAAGGCTGTGGGAAATGGCCTGAGCTCCTGCAGGCTGAAGGTCCATGTCAGGTCCCCAGAGGTAGGTGGAAGTTCATCTCTAAAGAGATATTATAGCAATCCTGGAGACAGATACCACTCCTGGGATCTTTCCTTGATCAGAGAACTCTTCTTCAGGGAGTCCCTAGTAATATTCTGGAAATCCAGTGGGAAGTCTGTACTGTTGATGTATTTACCTGCAGGCAGATGTTTTTAATCTGAAATAATTTCTTCTCTCTTGGGTTTGAGACAGAGATGGATCTGTGGAGGTAATGACAGGAGTTTCATCTCCAGGGCCTGCATTCAGACCTGTTTCAAGAGTCTCAGGTTTAAAAAAAAAAAACAAAGCCCTTCTGTGCATAGCAACCTGCATCTCATTCAGCACCAGTCATAAGGCTGGAAGGGATCTCTGGAGTCAGTTTGATCTAGGCTCCTACCCAAAGGCAGGCACAACTCTTTATTCTTCACGCCCTCTGATGAGGATGAATCCCCAGCATTCCTGCACAGCCCATTCCTGCTCCTGACTGCTCTAATGATAAGCCAGGCTCATTCCTCCTGCAAAGCCAAGCTCCACATTGTGTTTGCAGAGAAGTGCTCGAGCTGTGAATGGCTGGATGGGGTTTAACCACACAACCTTCAGAGTCTGTAGCTCCATTCTGTGCATTTGTCACTTCCCTCCTGGACTGGTACCATGCTGGGTGTCCTTTCTGCCCTCTTCCTCATAGATTTCCTTCAAAAGAGTCCAGCTGGCTCTTCCTTTCATACAAGACCAATCATAAAACACCTTATTTCCAGACCTGTGGGGACACAGACTTACATGAATGCCACGTATGTGTTGACTTTGGGTGCACCAGGCTGGAGACGTGCCCTAGGAAGGCACCAGAGCCCCTGGAGCTGTGGCCTGGTGCTGCAGTGGTTGGAGCCCTCACCCCCAGCTTGTGTGATGCTGTGCACTTGTATGAAATCACACCTTGGCTGGACTGAAATGCTTTCCTCACTTTGCTGCTGAAAGAGTGAACTTCTAATGAGGTCTGGATTTACACACCAGGGAAAGAGTGCCCAGGCATGTGTACTGCCTGTCTGTCCTCACACCCGCCTTGTGCCCTTGGCACCCAAGACCCCAGCTGTGTCACAGCTGTCTTGGTGGTGCTCACCCTCAGATTATTTTTCCCTCTTCCTTGTGCTTTCAGTCATGACATAGCACACAAGAAAGGGTCTGAACTGATCTCAGCTTCCTACCCTGCTCACTGGGATAATTATGGGTTTGGGGTAAATGTTACACCTGGCTGTGGTCAGACTTGGGACCTCCCTGCTGGATTGGATGCAGAGCTTCAGGGAGAACCTCTATGGAGAAACCAGGCAAGGTCAAAACCAGCCTCAGCACTCAAGCACAGTTACAGTAAGGACAGAGCTGTTTGCATGTGACCAGAGGTTTTGGGGTGGCTCAGCCTGTGCCAGGTGCTCCCAGAGAAACCCCTGGAATCTCTTTAGGCCCAACTGCACAAGAGATGTAGGTGGTGCCCTCATGGCTCTGTCTTGAACTCTATCTCCTGCCCATTATTTACACAAACAGATTCTTCTTAGCAACTCTCTGTGTCATTTTGTCTTGTTTTTCTAGAATAGACGTGAAAATCCTTTTCCTGTGCCTTCTTTGTCTCCGGATATTTGCCCACCAGAGCTTACGGTCTCAGGTGAGTCCTGCTCAACCATTCTCTTTGTGTGGGTGGCAAACAGCTGTGGCTCCTCAGAGCTGAGGATGGTGAAATTACAGAATCACAGAATCACTGAATGGATTGCCTTGGAAGGGACCTTAAAGCCCAGCCCATCCCATCCCCTGCCATGGGCAGGGACACCTTCCACTGTCCCAGGCTGCTCCAAGCCCCATCCAGCCTGGCCTTGGGCACTGCCAGGGATCCAGGGGCAGCCACAGCTGCTCTGGGCACCCTGTGCCAGGGCCTCCCCACCCTCCCAGGGAACAATTCCTTCCCAATATCCCATCCAGCCCTGCCCTCTGGCAGTGGGAGCCATTCCCCTTGTCCTATCACCACAGTTTTTATCAGTGTTTATGCTGCTGGAGTGGAATTTAATGGGGTGATAATGACACTTAGCCTGCTCAGAGAGAGGGCAGGCAGCAGCTTGGTTTACTCAACGAGTAGTAAATATGTCCATGTTTGCCCATAGTAGCAAAACTCTTTACTAAGGTATTCGAGGACTGAGATATTCAAGGAGACAAATTCCTCCACTCTCAGCCTGTGGTTCACTTGCAGCAGTGGCTTTGCCCACCTCAGACGTGCAGCAGGTTCTCCATAGGCCACATTCCCTTCTGGTGGGAATGAAGGGTCTTGGACACACAGCATAAAAAAAGTCAGGAAATGAGAGTTGGGGTGTACACAGCAACTCTGGGCTCTGAACAGGCTTTGGAGGATGCCTTCAATTGGCCAAATTGGGAAATGGCTTAGAGATGTTAAATAAATCAGATTTCTCTCTACATCCGAGCTGCAGTTTTTGCTTATTTTTCCATTCTGTGTTTTATCTCTATGCTCTGGGTCTCCTGAGCTCTTACCTTTTGTAGAGAGAACCACTCTGTTCATCCAAACAATGTGACAGCAATGGGGGGTGAACCTGAATCATCCTGCAGCTTCCCAAATCCCTTAATACGATTGAGGAAGCCTCAATAATCCCCAGAGCCCAGGGAGACAACCTCCACCAAGGTATCCCATACCCCTGTGACAGGAAGGTTACTTCTGCCCTGAGGGAAAGATGGACTTACCCAACAAATCCTGAACAAGTGCTGCCCACCATTCTTGCAGCCTCAAATCCAACAGCCCTTCCTTCCCTGGGACATTGGCTCTGCCTACAAATCCCTGTGCCTTGCTGCAATTCCCCTCTGGAAGGCTAAGAGCAAGCCCTGGGGGTAAACTGTGTTTAATCTCCATAGCTGGATCAGCAGGAGATGGAGCAGCTGCTCCCAGGGATGCCTGGCTCACCTTGGGCAAGATCAGCAGCTTCAGCTCTGCCTTGCATGCTCCCCTGGAGAGGCCCTGGGACAGGGATGAGCTCTGTCCTCCCCAGGACAGGGATGAGCTCTGTCCCCCCTGCCCTGAGCAGGTGCCAGGGACTGTAGTTGGCCACCATGGACACCCCTGGTGATGGGGACAGAGCAACCCAGGACCAGCAGTGACCCACCCACAGCCTGACTTGGCTGGGGGATTTGATCACTTCAGGACTGGAATGTGGGATGCCAAGGAGGCTTTGTGTCAGTGTTGTCATCCATGGAGAGAGACAACTGGCTCTGAGAGAACAGCCAGGCTGGGGGCCTGGGCCAGGCAGTGCCTCTCTCTGGGAGGCTGATGGATGCCCTGGATAGGGCTGTGTCCAGAGCTGACAGCAAAGGCACATGGAGCTAATCCTGATTAGCCATGGCTCGAAGGGTAATGGCTCTGTCCTTGAACTTGGAGAGGGAAGTGGTGGTGGCTGATCCAGCAAACCCATTTGCTACCTCTTGCTGCTTCCCAGCTGCTGGCCTTAGCAGAGCAGATGGATGCCTGGATTAGGAGGATTATGCAGCTCCTCTGCTACTCACTGCCTCCTCCTGGCACCTGGGCTCTGCCCCGATGGGCAGGAGGGTGAGGGAGAATTGCTGCAGGGATTCTAGAGGAGCTGTGTTACTTGGCAAAACAGGGCTCCAGCAGGCAACAGGAATTGCTCCCTGGGCAAATCTTGTGACTGGCACCAGAAGGAATTTTGTCGCCTGGGCCGATGGTCTGAGGGTGGGCAGGGGCAGGCACAGTTACCCTGCGCCCTTCTGGAGTCTGGCTGGGTTCTTCAGGAGCAGGTAACACCTCCTCCATGCCTCTTCCCAGGGAGTATCATGGTTCCTTACAGGTAAGGGTTAATCATAATGGAAAAGGTGGGGTTCCCTCCAGGGATGGAGGGGCAGGGTTTGTGCTCTGGACCTTTTCAGCTGTGCAGCAGTGCTGGCAAAGCTGAGCCAGCTGTTGGCAGCTGGATCCTCCAGCTCATGACAGCTTTTCACCAGTACAGCAGCTGCTGCCTCTGCCTCTCTCTGCCTCTATGCGTGCCTCACAACACATGTGGTTCCTTCTACCCAAAAAAAAACCTGCCCGCCCAACTGAGGGAAAAAGGGTTCAAGGCTTTTTGCAGTCTTGAGGAGGGAAAAAACATCTCAGAATGGTGCTCTTCCACATCACTTTTAATCTGTTCATTCTCATGGGTGTCAGGAATTCTTTCAGTTTTGCTTAATCAGCGCAGACAAGAACCAGGCATATTTTAATTTGCTTTTCTTACAGTTCACCATAACTCCAAGACTCCACAAAACTTCATGATTGGAAATTTCCAAAGTGCTGGAAATGTTTTGCAGTCCTTTATCCCTGGATGAAATATGTCACTCTAAACCATGCAGAAGCCTGGGTTCAGAAGGATTTGCCCCAGTATCCAGTCTTTCCAAGACAGGCCTAGTTCAGCCTTCCAGAGCTGGTTTTAGTAAATCTTGGACTTGGATTTTTGCCCTACTGCACACACTTTATATTTCATGCAACAAGAGATCTGAATTTTGCTTTGCAGACACCTCTACCCAAATGCTTCCCCATTAATATTTGGGTTTGATTTTTCAGCACCTGCTTCAGCTTCTAACTACAAAGCAGCTTCAGGCACCAAACCTAAAGTAGCACTGGATCCCCATATTCGGCTCAAGGACGGAAAACTGGAACTGGTAAGTGGCAGGATCCCTCTCCACAAAGCAAAGTCTTCTCCTTATGTACCATGCAGGAAATAGTCCATCTTCAGGTGAGTTTGCTGGAGTTTGAGTCCAGCCTCTGAAGGTAAAGAGGGTGAAACATCCTGACTGTGTCCAAAGAGGCATTTAAACATCCCTTGGCTCATCTTGGGTATTCCTTGGTCCTCCATGAAGCTCCAGAAGTCTTTTCCTGGCAGCTGCACCTCCCTTGGACATCATGCCATTGGCTAAGGTTGTGCCCTCCAAACTTTTGGTGCTGCTGTCACTGCCAGGGTGACCTCAGACAGCCTAGTGTGGGGGAGGGAAAGGTGAGATAAGAGATATCTCATCGAGGAGCCATCCAGAACTACTGATTCTTCCATCATTTTATGGAGAACAAATTCCATGGGCACGGAGCAGAGCTGCTCATCTGCTCACCGAGACCCTGGGGAGGGCCAGGGTGCCTTGGGGGGCCGTGTCCCAGCCTGGCACTTGGGTTCTTCCGGCGTTTGAGGAGGGGGTGTGGGGACAGAGCCCTTTGTGCGGGGCCGGGACGCCACGGAGGTCCCGATGTGACGAACATCTGCTGCCACCCGACGGCAGCGCGGCGGAGCCGTTCCCTGAGCCTGCCTAACTCCCCTAAAGCGGGATCCAGGACGGCGTTTGCACAGCGACCTCTGCTCCTCGCCGGGACCAGGCAGCTCCTCTCGGCTTCGCTTTTCAAAGCTGTGTTAGGTGGGGGGTGCCACTGGCACAACCCGAGGTGGCTTTGGGGTGCCCGAGCCCAAAAACATCCCAAAGTCTGGCAGCCCGCAGCCCTGCCTTGCACAGGGGCGGTGGGCAGGGGAGCAGGAGGTGGGACTGGAACGGGACAACAGATGGATCCCAGGGACTGCTGGTGCTGGGAAGGCGGGCGAGGAGAAAGGGGCTCACTCCGCAGCCCCTTCCCAGGGAATTTCCGGGAGGTGCTGTGAGCAGGAGCTGGGTGCAGCCTGGCACAGGTGAACCTTTCACTCGGCTCTTTCCCAGAGTCTGCTGAGCTCGACTTTGTCTTTTAAAAGCTTCCAGTTGCTGCTGCCAGCAGGGAAGTGGGGCTTGCACAGGTTTATCTGCTTCTGTGTGCTGCCCTGAGGTTGAACTGATAAGTATCAGTAGAAGTTAGGGCATCAGGAGTAATGAGAGTGCAAAACACACATGGAGGAGCAAAATGCTTGAATGCCTCCTCTCTCCATGAGAAACACTGTTAATAGCTTTTATCTTCCTGATCCCAAACACAATTGCTGGGCAATAAGAGAAAGGAGAGGCTGAGCTCTTGCCAGCTGAGTCTTGCTAAAACTCGACTGGCTTTTGATAAAAGTCCGGAAAACTCATGAGAGCCACAATCTGATTGCAGATAAAATGTTCTTGGAGGGCTGTGAACCTGTGTTTAGGAACAGACATTTCTGTACCTGTGCAGCAAAGGAGAGACTGGAAATCCAATCCAAGCCTGTTCCTTTGGGAGATGCTGCCTGGAGAAACCCAGCACTAAGTGTCTTCCCAGTGCTTACCCCAAAGAATTGCTTTTCCAGTATTTTTCTTTTGAAAGGCTCCTTGTTTCTGCTCAAGGTTCTGCAGTACCTTGGTCTGGATGTGACCGAGGAGAAGAAGAGGCAGCTCCGGCAAAGCCTGACCACGGACTCGCAGGGGACTGTGGCCTATGGAGGTGAGCAGGAGCTCTGCCCAGGGGGATCTGACATTTCTCTGCAGCTTCACTGGCAGCTAAAAAGGGAAAAAGAGACAGAAGTGGCTGGTGAGACACCTGCCTGGGATGGGATGGGATGGAGCCTAAAAAGAGGGAAAATCACAAACACAAAAGAAAGCATTCTGTAGAATCATGGAATCCTGGAATGGTTTGGGTTGGAAGGGACCTCAAAATTCATCTCATTCCACCAGACACCTTCCACTATTCCAGGCTGCTCCAAGCCCTGTCCAAGAGGACACTTCCAGGGATGGATCAGCCACAGCTTCACTGTGAAACCTGTGTCAGAGCCTCACTGCCCTCACAGGGAAGAATTTCTTCCTAACATTTAATCTAAACCTACTCTCTGTCAGTTTAAAGCCCTTCCCATTGGCTAGCATAGGTAAAATCAGACTAAAAGAAAGCTGGTGCAATGGCTTACTTTCCTTAAAATCACAGCTTTCCTAGCAGGAACTGGCCAGAGGAGACACAGAAAATGAACGCCAGTTCCACTTTCTGTGGCCTTCCAGAGCATGGCTGGCCCACAGGGTCTGCTCCCCAGAAGGCTTTCAGCAAAAATCCAAAATCAGCAATGTCCCCAGCAGAGAGAACAGTCACAAGGCATCTGGATCAATGTTTTGTGCAGAGGGAGGGATGGGACACAGAACCATGACCCTCTCCTATGAGTGACTGGTGTAGTTTGTGGAAACAGAAATAAGGATGACTGGGGGTATTTAGCAAATGTGCTGGTTTTGCAGAGAAACTCTGGCTCCTGCTGCAGCCCAGGGACTGAGCACCATCCAGGACAGGCTTCAAGGTGGGGCCATGTGAACCTCATGAAGTTCAACAAGGCCAAGTGCGTGTTCTGCACCTGGGTCAGGGCAGTCACAAGCACAAATCCAGGCTGGGCAGGGAATAGACTGAGAGGAGCCCTGAGGGAGGATTTGGGGCGTTGGAGGATGAGAACTGGACCTGCCCTGGCTGTGAGCACCCAGAAACCCCCCTGGGCTGGGCTGAGCCCTGGTAGGGGCAGCAGGGGGGGGGGATTCTGCCCCTCTCCCCCTCAGGTGAGACCCCACCTGCAGAGCTGCCTCCTCCAGCTTGGGGGAGAGCTCAGAGCCCCTTCCAGGGCCTAAAGGGGCTCCAGGAGAGCTGGAGAGGGACTGGGGACAAGGCATGGAGGGACAGGACACAGGGAATGGCTCCCACTGCCAGAGGGCAGGGATGGACGGGATATTGGGAAGGAATTGTTCCCTGGCAGGGTGGGCAGGCCCTGGCACAGGGTGCCCAGAGCAGCTGTGGCTGCCCCTGGATCCCTGGCAGTGCCCAAGGCCAGGCTGGACAGGGCTTGGAGCAGCCTGGGATAGTGGGAGGTGTCCCTGCCGTGGCAGGGAATGGAATAAAAAAATCTTTCTTGTCCCTTTGTGCCCAAATCATTCCATGTTTCTGTGATTCTGTGACTGGAAACTCTGGGACCCTGGTGTCACCTCCCTGATGGTTCCCACCTGTCCCACACAGCCCCTTCTGCTGTGCTTTCCTTCATATCTGAAGGTTAAAATTAATGTGGATTTTCAGACTTGTCAATTTAACACCTTTTCTAAGTGCTGAACTCACTGAGTTGTCTTTTTGTTTAAATCGGTAACATGAGAAATGGCAGCAGGTGCAATTTTGTCAGGGTAATGTGGGTCTAGCTTAAAATTTTAAAACTTCCAGAACCACACTTGTGAGAACTCCCCTGTGAAAATATCTGGGGTTTTCTGGGTTTTAAAAATGTCAGTTTTTTCAGTTGGATAAGCAACAGGAGTCTGATAAAGGCTGTCAACAACAGATTTAAATCTGATGGGATTGCTGACAAACCCAGGATTATTAGAGAAACCTGTCTGGCATCTCTAAATCCTGCTTGGCACCAGTGGATGGCCCCAAAGTCAGCAGCATTTTCTCCTAACACACAGCAATTTTCTCTTTTAGCCTGGTAAAAACTGATTGTTTCTCACAGATGTTCTCCAAGCACTCAGGGATCTGATGCAGCAGGAGCTGGACGAGGCTGGTCTGGATTCCAGCTCTGTGCTCTTCACTCAGCATGAAGTGGCCAATTTGCTGGATACTTCAGCTTTTCACTCCCCGGTCAGTCACCCCAGAGCTCTCCTTCATTGAATCCATGGATCTTCTACATTGAATCCATGGAATTCTGAGATGGGAAAAGCTAAATTACCATTTTCTGGTTGTTCTAGAGTTAGAAAGACAAGGCAAAACTATACATTAATCATTTTTTAATAGGAAATTCTATAAAGGACCTAAAACTTCTCGTTTTTATTAAGGAAGTAACAGTATCTATGGGATAATAAGAGGAAGCAGCCTGGCAGTTATGCAGAAAAAGAGCCATAATTAATAAATTCTAAGTAATTTCATTTGGTTCACAAAGTGAAAATTCAGCCTAGCTCAGCTATTACAGCAATGATCGGGATCAGAGAGTGAAATTCTGTGGGGCAAAATTAACCACCCCGGAGCTGAATTATTTAATGTGACTTTTGATCTATTGCATAAAAGTGCTGAGTCCTTTTTTAGGTGATTTTGATTCAATGTGTGATGAGTCTGTCCCTCTCCTTGCAGACCTTTGACTCTCTCAACTGCAACGGCAGCGAGGACCTGGAGCAGCTGCAGCTGGAGATGAGGGATCTGCGGCACGAAGTCCGCAGGCTGAAGGTGCAGCCTCCTCTCAGAGCAGATTTCTTGGCTGGGGTGTTCTGCTGTAGCTCTCTGTGGGGGTAATGGGGTGGCCTGTCCCTCTGGAGAAGTCACCAGTTTGCATTCTGTGCATTCCTCTTCACACAGGAGCCTCTCACCCTCCACTCTCCTTAATTGCCTCTTTCTTGCTCTTAACCTCAAAGGAAAACTTATTTGTACTCAAGCATGCAGTCCCTTCTCAGCAGGGAGTTAATGTATTTAAAAAGCAGGTCTCATTAAGAATTCCAGTGTGTGATTAACAGAAGCAGCACCTGTCCTCTCACCCTCACCTGGCTGTGAGCACCTCGGCTGTGTCCAGGTGGAATTCTGCAGGTCACAGCTCAAAGCTCTCCCTGTGGGGGGGCAAAGTGCACAGGACTTCTGTAAAATAATATTCTGGTGGGTAGGGGCATTCTAGAAAATGTCCTGTCATTTGTTGCTTCTAATCTGGTGAAAATATTTCCCACAGTCTCTCCTGAGAGAAGTGGAGAGCAGCAAGAAGTCGATGGAGGATGAGCTTCAGAGGCTGAACCAAGTTAGTGAAGGGATTTCTGGGGTGCTGGGGGTGGGCTGGGGTTGGCAGCTGAGGGGGACGTGGTGTGTTCACCAGAAGTTCCCCGTGCTTGCAGAAGGCGCTGGGGTTCCTGTCGGAGAACCGGGCCCTGCACAGCAAACTGCAGATGGCTGAGGTGGTGCAGAGACAGGCCCACAGCGCCGAGCAGGACTATGAGGAAGTGATCCACCTGCTGGAGGCTGAAATTGCAGAACTGAAGATGCAGCTGGCGGGGAAAAAAGCAAAGCACGTCTCTGAAATAGAGGTAATGCACCCCCTGGAAAAACTCACAGCCCTTCAGACTCTTCTTCTGTGGGTTCATGGAGTTGTGGAATGATTTGGGCCAGAAGAGACCATAAAGCCCATCTCATTCCAACCCCCTGCCAAGGGCAGGGACACCTTCCACTATCCCAGGTTGTTCCAAGCCCCGTCCAGCCTGGCCTTAGACACTTCCAGGGGTGGGGCAGCCACAACTAAGGTTACCCTCCTCCTATTTACACAGGAGAAAATAAAATAGCACATAGATCATTTGCTGTGTGGGACCACAAGGCCAACACAGTCTCTGGATCTGTGTTATAATTTGCATAATTTCCACTGTCCCTTCCCAAAGGACACTGCTTTTGCTTGTAGCAAATGCCACAAACTGTTGTTTCCAAAAGCCAAGGCTGGAGTATCACCACCACCTTTCTCCTCCTCCTGTGTCTCTGCCTCAGGAGGACATCCTGGAGCTGAAGAGGCAGCTGTCCCTGGCTGATGGCCAGCTACGAAAATCCGAAGTCTCACGGAAGCGCCTGGAGATCTGCAATAGGAAACTGCTCCTGTTTGTGCAGGTGAGGTGTGGACCTGCCCTGGTGCTGCAGCATCACCACGGCCTCTTTCCTTCAGGGTGCTTTTGCAAGTCCAATCAACTTCCTGCTCCATAAGCAAGAGGATTTTTTTTTTTTCCTGTCTCACTCAAAAAAGTCACTTTCGGTTGGTTAGGAGGAAGCAGGGAATGAACTCAGATCTCCTCATAGCCCTGGGAGCAATGCAAACTCTGTGGTGCAGGTTTTACTGGTGGCTCTGCTCTTCCTGGCTCCCCGTGCTGAGGCTGTCAAAATCATCCGTGCTCACCTTCCCCTGCTATAGCTCTATAAATAGGAACCTAGAGAGTGGCTTTGCTCTTCCAGTGCTTTTCCCCCTGGATTTCCTGAAAAATCACTGTTTAGTCTTTCATTTGGTGGGTTTTCCATTTCATTCCCTATATTGGGAACACCAGTATGTGTCATTAATAAACTGGCCAGCATGGGAAGCATTAGTAGTCAGTGTATCTGCTATGGCTACTGGTGGTCTGTCCCAAGAATTCTCGAAATCAGGCAGAAACAGTGGAGCAAAAGGAAATGTAGGTGCTGTGTCCTCTGCTCCAGAGAAGGAAGAATTAAATGCCTCCAGAGCTTCAGCACTGTGTGCTAGAGCCTGTGCAGTTTGGGGTCAGACTTTGGAAATATATCTCACTTGACCCCAGAGTCGAACATCACCGGATTTTTGAGCACTGGAGCAAAATTTCTTCCTTTTTTTCTCCACCCCTCAGTAGTGTTGGAGAAGTGCATGGTAATGAGAGCTTACACGTGCAGGTCCAACCCAGGAGCCAGGGATTGCTGGCAGCCACGATCACTGAAATGCAGCCTGCAAAATTGTTCCTTGGAAGAGGATTTTTGTGTTGCATTTCATATATTTTAGCAGTGATATTAAAATGCAGAATTCAGATGTGTCTGTAGATTCATGAATGCTGCCTAAGCTGCAAAAGGCCTTGAGATATTTGCTTCAAGGGCAATGAATAAGCAGAAGCTGATTACTGTCATATTAAATCTGATCATCAGGAAAAACCCATGGGGTTTGTTCTCAGGAATTACTAATTTCTACAAGTTTGAAACCTTTTTTTTTTTTTTTTCTGTTGCATGACAGAACATTTACAAGGTCCTGAGCACACACAGTCATTTACCAGATGAGAAAAGGTAGGAGATGGCTTCTGGGAATGGTGAATAGCAACATGAAATGTCCTTTTCTGACCTTTCTCTGGGGAAGGAGCTTCACACGTAACCTACCCAGAGTTTCTAAACATACTTTCACTTTAGAAGTGAAGCCATGGGAGAAAGATGATCTGGAGGCTGCTGGTGGGTTGGTGCTGGGGGACTTTGGCCTCTGTTCAGGCTTTTTTTGGGACCGAGTAGCTGAAACTCAGCTTGGGTTAAATTGCTCCTGTCAGCAGAGACCCCAAGCAGGCTGTTTCAGAGCAGCAGAGTTTTGACCCACCTCCTTTTCCAAACATAAGCCAGGTTTTGGCTCCAGGACCACATCCTTTTTTATCAGCATTTAGAGAAGACAGAGTGTAAACAAGGAGCTCTCCAGACTCTGAGCTGCATGAATGGCTGCAAACACAGAGCTCAGGCTTCCGGACTCCCCTCCAACCTCAGCCTATCTCCTATCACTTGGGCATAAATGTATCACAACTCTATGTGTGTTTTTAACTGATTAAATAATTGAAAAGTCGCTGTCCCATTGATAATGACCTGTCCCTTTAAAAGCCAGTTTGTTAGAGGGATGGAAATCAGTTTTTAAGTTTCCAAGTTGGTTATTTCTAATATAATGTGAGGGAAATGCTTTTGACAAATTCTTAAGAATACTTTGCTATTTTTCTGTAACAAAACAACGCAAGTGTGTCTAACAGACACTTGAATGCGGAGGGATGGAAATGCAACCCCCCAAACACACAGAATTTATGTAGCAGATCCTTCCTGAGAGGCTGGCCAGGATTGTCAATGACCATTCTCTGATAGAAGTATTGATGGCACTTTCCGTATTTATAAGCGTCAACCATGAAACAGAAGAGGATAAAACAGATGCAGTCTCAGACACATCTCTTCCACCTTCAGATCTTGTTGACCTCTTGCTGTCAGAAGCTAAAGAACTGTTAGCACCAATCCTCTCCAACAAGGACGGTAAGCACTAAATTAACTGGAGAAAGCTGAATCCCAGCAAGTCTCAGGGATCTCTGTCAGTGTTATTGGCAGTTTCCAGCACCTTCCATATTTTTCCATACCAGTTGAGCCTCTCTGATTCTCTCATGCTCACTGAAATGTAATTGCCCTATATCCTTGTGACTCATCTGTGAATCTGCAATGCAGACTCACAGGGTATGGAGTCGAAGACTTGTGCCTAGGGCCAGAGGAAAGGCATTTTCCAGGGGGAAAACCCTAACAGGCAGGAGGAGGGTTTCACAGAATCACTGAAATGCTGGTTGAAAGGGACTGCTGGAGATCAGATCTTCTGCTCCAGGTAGGGCCATCCCAGTAGAAGGATCTGCAGTGGGTTTAGCCAGCCAGGATGGAGATCCACAGCCTTCCTGGATGGCGTTCCCTCACTGCTTTGTGACAAAGATCTTCCCAGAACAAGCCTGAGCTCCCCCAGGGGCAGCCTGTGGCCACTGGCTGCGCTGCCAAAAACAGCTCGGCTGCAGCATCCTTTAATTGCCCCTGACGTAGTGGTGGGGGCTGTGAAGTTGCCTCTTGGCCTCCTCTTTGCCAGGCTAAACAAGCCCAGCTCCTTCAGCCCTCCCCAGCCTCTCCCTGCAGGCCTAGGGCTTCCCTTGCTGGATCCTGTCCAATTTCCCAACACCTTTAAACCAGGATCCAAACTTTCCTTACACCATCCAGGTACAAGTATAGTAATGCTGAATGGAAGGGAACAGTCACCTCCCCATTTCCTTGGAATAAAAACCAGCCATGCTGCCTTTTCCTCACATCTGTGAGAAAACCAGGGAACAGGCATCCAGCTCCATAGGAGTCTGGATTAGCTTTCCCAGTCTGGGACACTGAGCTGGTCCATAAGCCATAAACATTTCTTGGCAGCAATTATTTGACCCTGCTTGTCTCTTCCCCCACAAAATGAGTGTCTGACCTCCTCAGTGTCATGTCTGGGTGAATGCACAGCCCCAAACAGGTGCCCAGTCCTTGCTCTTTGATGCTATTCACCAGCTCAGCGTGGCCATGGCCCAGCACTGGCTTTGTCTCAAAGCACAAAACACAAAGGAAATAATTGCAGCCTTTCAGGAGCACCTCTGGTTTATGAGTGCTGTCAGCATTTTCTGAGCTCCTGCCCCATTTAAATGTGCATTATCATAATGCAGCAGCATGGACATGTTCTCTGCACTAACACTTGGCTCTGTGCTTCCATCTGCAGCTCTGCCATGGGACAGGGACCAGTGCCTGCCTGCTGAAGGAATCCCAAATTACAAGGAGTAGGTGTCAAAACTGATGTGGTCTGTAATTTGGACAACATAGATACTAAACATTCCTGTTTGTTTTGTTAGGTTTTTTTAACCAAAACTGTTGCTTGACACTTTTGATCAGATAGTCTAGGAGAGGCCTCCAGATGGCCATGACATAGAAATACTGTGAAATTCCTAGACAGAAAGAGACTTCCCACTCTGCACGGTGTGAATTCCTGGAAATCTCTTTTGCTTTATAAAATGCTGGTTTTCCTTCAGGCCAGATGGGAATTTGTGGTTCTGTGGCTTGTCTAGCCAACGTTTTTATAGTGCACTCTGTGTAAGGGAAAAAGCATCACTGCATATGTTAATCTTTTAAGCTGTGATATCAAGATGCCGTGAAGCTCCAGACAAGGAAAGCAGGATGACATGGCTTTGTATGGACCTTAAACTGTTAAATTTCCCTGAAACCTCTTAAAATCCTTGTATTTAACAGAGCCATTTCCTAAAGTTATCTGAAAGGGCACTTTGAGACCTAAATATCTCCTACAGCTTTCTTAGCTTAACTCAACCTGAAGATCTGCCAGCACAGTTTTTTGTTTAGGTACAAAGTACCCATTTGCAAATTATAATTTCAAGGTTATGAAAAGCATTCTCAGACGAAACAGGCAGCCTGCACAATCTAACCAGGCAAGATCTGTGGCTTCCTCTTCTTTCCTAAATAACGAGTGCTGTCTTCACATTCTCCTCTGTGTCCTTCTCCCAAACTACCTAAGGCATATTTCTCCTTTTCAGCCACCTTCATCAGAAGACCACGTGGCCCCCTCCTGCAGGCCAGGCCAAGAGTGACCAAGCACAGCCACCAAGCCCAACGGAACTGCCTAAGAAGTCGACATAAATATCCCGTGGCTTGGTGGTGCTCCGAACCACGGCCATCATCCCACGGGAGACAGGAAAGACACCCCCCAGGCACCTCAGCTTCCAGGCCAAGCAGACTGAGAACAAGCTTTCTCACACAAGAACCATTCTTCCTAACTATCCAAGACTTTTTCAGCAACCTCCCCTGCGTGTCTACCTCTGAGTTATCATACAAGGCTTTTTGCTCACAGTTTGCAGCTTTATAGGAAAAATATTCTCATGAGGCTACAGAGGCCTGGATTTCTGTGGCAGCCTTTTAGAGCTTGTATTCTGGGTAGCATGAATGTACCTGAGGGACTCAGGGGTCTCCAAAAGATCCTTTTTGGTATTTCAGATGAAAAACCAAAGTCTATTTAGTGACTGTAATCAAAGCAGCTTAATCCCTAGTGTACTAGTTGTCTTGGGATTGGTACTTCTGTTTTTATTCTTTTTGTATAGCTTATCCCAGCTGCAGTGCTTGGGGTGGGAAGCAGCACCTCAGGCAGTTGCTGGCCAGAGTGCAGGACAGCCAGCAGGGTGCTCCGGTCACAGCGTGGACACCGAGCCCTCCCTGGAACGCGGGCAGGACATAGTGGCCATAGTGAACATAGCTCAGTAAAGGTCCCTGGTGTCACTGGGAAATGAGATCCACATGATGCAAGACTAAGACAGCAGTGGATAGGGATCAGATCTGAGATGGGCATAGGTCTGGAAAATAAAATGGAAACACTCCTCACAAGGAGTTTGCTCTCTGGGTTCTGATTGCAGCTGCTGCATTCAGCGTCTCACAGACAAAGACACAGCCTGAGACCATTTTTCCTCCCTCTTATTTTGGCGGCTCCTGGGGAGATGCATTGAGAAGTTGCAAGAAAATGGGGTACAATCTGGCTTTTACAAATAATTTGTTAAGATTACTTCAAGTCTTCTTTGTGGGGGTTCAAAGCATGTGGATCCTTTATTGTCTAAATTAAAGGTTTACACAAAATCATGACCCTCACCATTATCTCCTGCACTCGAGGTATCACTGCACTGCTAAACTAGCAACTGTATGGTGGAATATATCACATAAATAACCAGTCTGAAATTTTAGGTAAGCTTAATTTCATAGCTTGGGGTAAATTAAATCTTGGGATACCTCAAATCTTGCATACCTCAGAATAGAAATTAAAGGACTTCTTTTAAAAGGAGACATAATCCTTTGGACTGCTTACAAGGAATATTCCCAGGAAGGCAAAAATATTCATCTTGGGATATCGTGTGTTTAATAGCTCATTCCCCAGTGCTCTCTGCTGTGATGGAATGATAGCAAATCCTGGTGTTACCTGTGGGTTTGGCCCTAGAGCTTTGTTCTATCTCCTGTGTTACTCAGACAGGTAAGAAGCACACACAGCAAAAGCCAGTCTCACCTGTCTGGCTCTGGAAAAACACGCCCAGCTCCCCTGGGGTTAACCAGCAGATCCCAGTCTGCCCCTGGCAGGGTCTCTCCAAAAGCATTTGGCTGGAAGTGGCATCCTAGGGAGACACCTCCAGCCACTGCTTGTCACACTTGTCAGGGAACAGCACAAACAGGATTTTGGGAAGAAGAAGGTCTTGGGTTGTGCTGCATTATTTCATATACCCAGTGTCACTTGAGACACCTGGGAGAAAAGGGCGAAGTCATGGGGAAAACACATTCCTTTAGGCTGCACTTAATCAGCTAGAAAATCAAAAATCTTTTGTGGAAATCAACAGAAGTTTCAAAATCTCTGACAGTCATGGAATACTTTTCTCAAAATACACCACCTCCAAGAGTGCTGGAAAGGCACAGACCAGGACTGTGTCAGCAGGGACCAGTTACATGGTCTGAAAGAGAAATTCCTGATGCTGCTTCCACAGTCTGTATTATTCCACAGATCTGTATTTAAGGTCCCAAGAAAGAAGATTTTGTTTTAAAGAATCAGCGTGGGTGAGGGTTTGGGTGAAATAAGCATTGTGCACTTGATGCTGGCACTTGGAAAGGGGTGGGAACAAGGGGATGCTGCTCCGAGGTCGCTGTATTTGGGGTCTCCTGAGCTGTCTGTTTCCAAAAGAGCTGTGAAGTTCTCAACCTTTTAAATAGCCCCAGCAGCTCTGTGCTCTCAGCTTACTGGCTCTGGGAAGGAAATCCTCCATGTTCCCATCAGCCACTGGAGAGCCTCACACCAACCAAGGATCAAGCACTGCATGCTCCCCAAAGCTTTCATGTTTCTCAGCTGGTTTCCAGTATTTCCTCTGAATTTACCATGTTCCTTTTGCTTTTGCTCCGAGCTCAGCAGACTTCCCTCTCTCTGTTAACCCTGCTGTTCCAACTCCACCTCTGCAGAGCAGTGCTCAGAGCTAAGCTCTGACAAGAGCTGTGCTCCTGGAGATGACACTGATTTTGGCGACCCAAAATAGCAAACCTGTATCAGGCTTTACTCCCAGGCAAGGGGAGTCAAGCAGAACTCAGCAAGGCACAGGGTGACATCTCCTCACAGAACTACCAAGAGGCGAAAGGGGAAATGCATAAAGGAACAAACAGCACAGAAAGAGAAGTTATTTAAATAGGATGTTCTTCATTCACACAGGGCCTGTCTAGCACTCTACAAGAGAGCTGAATACTGGGTTAATTTGCAATACTTTTGGTTTGCTTGCAAGACTGTGGAGATGTGCTGCTGTCACAATGTGCTGTGTTTGTCTCAGAGAATATGCCTTGGAGGGTCCCAGAATGACTGCACAGAAATGAGGAGGAGTATTTGTGATAAAAATGAAACCTGAATTGTATTAGATCTTCCTGAGTGGCCTTCCAGATCCTGAAGGGATCCTATACAGAAGATGGAGGGGGTGGTCCAAGAGCATCTAGTAACAGGACAAAGGAGAATTCTTCACACTGACAGAATAGGTTTAGATTAGGTATCAGGAAAAACTTCCCTGTGAGGGTGGTGGGGCTCTGGCACAGAGCAGCTGTGGCTGCCCCATCCCTGGAAGTGCCCAAGGCCAGGGTGGACACTGGGGCTTGGAGCAACCTGGGACAGTGGAAGGTGTCCCTGCCTGTGGCAGGAGGTGGAACTGGATGAGTGTTAAAGTTCCTTCCAGCCCAAACCATTCTGTGTTTCCATGACTCTGATAGGCTGGAACATGGCAAATATTTTATGGCCCAAAGTGCAGAGAGACCCCCCACAAACAGAGCATGTCAACACACTGCAGGTGATAAACTCAAAAAGATGCTTTTAAAGAGTATCAGTGGGATCAGCTGTTGAGCTGGAAGCTTTGGGGTTAAATATTACTGATGTGATGGGTTTATTTTGTATTTGTCTTATGCAAAGCAGAAATTCAGTTCTTAGCTGCTGGTGGGTCAGAGGGTGGGAGACCCCTCTGCTTCATAAAACAAACCAAACCAAGATTGGAGCATCTATTTTAAAAGCTGCAGAAGCAGGGAAGGCGGGGCAGGGAGCCACCTCGGCATTGTCTCAGAAGGCGAGTGTAGCAGAGCCATTAGCAGGCTGTTCATCTGCAGTCCCACGGGGGAAAGGAACCCAATCTCAGTCTGCTGGTCTCCAGTTTCATCCCTGCCAGTGATCTCTGCCATCTGGCTGAGTGACCTTGGGCAGCACATTTCATCTCAGTTTTGCACCAAAAAACAAACGGGACTGAGAGTGGCACGGGGAAGGCAAAGCCCAAAGGGATCCGTGGTATGTGGGGACAACCTCTTGTAACAAGGGGGCCTGTGAGTGCTGTGGGGCTGGGTACTGCTGGTCCGGTTTCAGTGAAGAAAGCCTCAATATTTCAACTTTTCCTGGCTCTCAGAACAGCAGATCCAGCTTCTTCTCAGCTCTGGTGAAACAGAGTGGGATTAAGTGCTTAAAAGGTGTCTTCACAGAGGCGTGGAGGTGGCAGAGGTGAGCTGCAGCCCAGAACGGTGCGGTGGTGTCGGCTGCTGTGTCTATCCCAGCGCTGGAGGCTGTGTGGGGAGCCTCTTCTTCCTCTCAGCTCCACTGTGACACCTGCACTGAAGCCCACGTTTAGAAAGTGGCATACACCTCCACGCTGTTTAAATGGGGCTCTAAAAGGCAGGTGAACTTTACTACTGAATTTTTAAAGCAAGCCTTTAATGTTTAACCAGTGCTGATTTTCTAAGGGCTGTTGAACACGTGTGGCAGAGGGCTGGAGGCAGCTCCTCAGAGTGACACTGCAGAAAGGGCTGGGCTGGAGGTGTGAAACTGCCTTTTCCTTTCCCTTCTGCTTTTCCTTTCCCTCAGGGATCCAGGGGGATCGGGCTGAGTTACCCCAGCACCTCCATGACTAACCACTGCATTTTCTGGCTTCACTTACTGCAGCTTTGCCATTAGCCTCCTTTGCAACTTATTTCAGCTGCTTTCCTAATAAGATAAATAGGAATAACAATACCATGAATAATCCCTACAGGCTTTTTCCTGCACATGATGTGCCAATGCATTTGAATTGCTGTTGAGTTTTTAAAATTTATGCCACCAGATGAGGCATAGAAGTTGAGACAAAAGTAGAATTTGAAGTGAAATGCCCTTGTAATAGGGGAAGTGGAGGCTGAACGATATCTTCAGACCAGATGTCCTTCCTGGAAGACATTCTCCTTTCTAGCTGCAGGAGTTTCTGGGCTGGGCTGCTGAGGGGTGAGAACTTCTTTCTGAGGAGCTCCCATGAGAAAAAACTGAGGGTCAGTGCCAGCCCTTGAGGCAAACACCAGCCCTGGTAGGTGGAAGGACAGTCAGGGCCTTTGGGAATGCCCTGAAGAGTTGGCCCTGTGTCAGGGGAAAAGGCAGCCCACTGACACTGGAAAATGCCAAGGTGACCTTCTGGCAGCAGGAGAAAACAAGTGTTGGAAAATAGGAATTATAGTCAGGGCTACACAGCAGAGAGAAAGATGGATTGGGACTCACCAAAACCTCATCCAGCTTTTATAACCTGAACAAAAGGGAAACAACCACAACTGTGGTACAAAGTAGTTACAGACTGGTGTAAATTCTGTAGCAGGAAGATGGAAATATTGTTGTTTTTTTTTCTTCTGTTTTCTCTGAGGAAATTTAGCAGTAAATGAGGAACAGGAGAGACATACTTCTTTAAAAAAGAAAGTTGCATTGTGATGGGAAATTCAGAATATTTATTTATAAATAAATACATTTTGGTTTCATTCTGAATATATATTTATAAAGTAGATGTTGCAGGCCTTGAGTAACTTTGTGGCTTTTGATGCCAAGTTGTGCTGCAAAGGTCTTTAGGAAAAGTGCTCTGGCTCCACAGGCTGCAGCCTTGGGAGCTCTGACATTTGATGGTCAATGGTTGTTTTTGAGCAGTGTCAGGCTGGTCTCCTTAGTCTGAGATAGCAGAACATTTCAGGAGATATTGCTGATCAGAAATAGCACTGCAGCTTCCTGAAATGTCTGCCCAGATAAGGGGACACTCCACAGCTGGAAGTGATAAGGAGGCAGGAAAAGACAAAGCAGTAAATGTGATGTTACTTCAACACCACCAGGCAAAGGGGCAGCTGGTCCTTAGGGAGAACCTGAAACGAGGTTCTGAAGGTGCAAAACATCCCCCAGCTGGTCTCTCACATCCCTCTCTTCCACCACTCCTGGTGCCACACGCCTCTCCTGCCCCAGGAGCAGCTGCTCAGCCACTCTGACACCCCAAAGTTGGGCAGCGCTGGCATCATTTCCTCCACAGAGGCACAGCCCCAGGGACTGTCCCTGAAAGGTGACAACTGCCCAGCACATGGCCTGACAAGCAGGGACCACTCATCCTGATCTGCAAAGTCCCCCAAAATTCACCAAACACTGCCCAGGTTTTCAGAGCTGGTGGGAGAAGGGGGAAGTTGAGAGGTGAGGATGCCTCCCAGTGTCCTTCTCAGCGTCACGTATCTAAGTGATCCCCTTGTACCTCAACAGAGTACAGTTTGGGGATTTTTGCTCAAGGAGTGGGTTCACAGGTGTGTAGTAAGTCACGTAATACATCAAACAATATAGTGCAGTGATAAAGGGCTGAGGTGAGCGGGTCCCTTTGCTCTGATCTACCCTGGGATGAGCAGAATTAAATTGTGTTCGGGAGCTGTGGCTCTGCCTCCTCCTGCCCTGACATAAGAAGGCTCCTCCTGCTCAAAGGTAGGAATCAAAGAAACACGGAACATCTTGAACTGAAAGGGTCCCTTCAAAGTCATCAGGTCCGACTCCTGGCTCTGCACAGGACACTCCAAGAATCCCACCCTGTGCCCAAGAGCATTGTCCAAGCACTCCTTGAGCTCTGGCAAGGCTGTTGCTGTGACCCCTCTGTGGGATGGGGTGAGCCCATCTCCACACACACCCCTTGTTATTCTCCTTTTCTGCCCACCTGGAGACGTGCCCGGGTCTGGAGTCCTCAGCACAGCAAGGACACGGATCTGCCAGGGCGAGTCCAGAGGAGACAGCAAGAATGGAGCAGCTCTGCTGTGGGGACAGCCCGAGAGAGCTGGGGGTGCTCATGTGGAGAAGGCTCCGCGGAGACTTTAAAGCCCTGAAGAGACTCCAGGAGAGCTGGAGAGGGACTTGGGACAGGGGATGGACTGACAGGCGCAGGGGGAGCGGCTCCGCACAGCCCGGGGGCAGGGCTGGAAAGGATCTCGGGCTCCCCTCACGGCCGGACCCGCCGCCCCTCACGAGATGGCGGCGGGGGGGCCGCACGTGCGGGGGGCGGGGCCTGCGGCGGCCCCGCAGCACAATGGACAGCGCCCTGGGGGCGGGGCCGCAGAGGGGCGGGGCCAGAGAGGGGCGGGGCCGCCGCCGCCGCGGGAGCCGCCGACAGCGGGATGGGACCGGCCGGGCTGCGCCGCGCCCGCGGTGAGGGGGAGCGGGACGGGCGGGAGGGGAGCCGGGATGCGGCTGCGGGAATGTGGGTGTGGGCAGCGCACTCCGGGGGTCCCTCGGGGCCGCCGTGTGAGGGGAGGGCGGGTGGGTGTGAGGCTTTTCCTGCCTCGTGTGCCCGGGCGCGTCGTGAGGCGGCGGAGCGGGGGCGGCGGTGGGTGTGGGGCGCCGGGAGCCGCTATCCTTCAGACACGGCAAGCCGAGAGGGAATTTTAGTCACAATCCAGTGGGATCACGGAAGGAGCCGGTGAGACCCGCACGGGGGGCTCGGGGTGGCGGGGGGTCCCTTCGAGTTAAGGACAAAACGCAGCGTTCTGAAGTTGGGTTTGTGCGGTGCGGGGTGAGGGCGGCGGACCCGGCTGGGCTGAGCCCCGGAGGCGGCTGCGAGTGGGACCCGGCCCCCGCCCGAGCAGCTCCCCGGGCTCGGGCTTCGACAGCTCCACCCTGAAACTCACCCCGAAGTATTTATCAGCTCAAAGGGTGACCCTGATCAGCGCTGTTAAATGCATTGATGGATTTAACAGGTTGCCCAGAGAAGCTGTTGCTGCTCCATCTCTGGAAGTGTCCAAGGCCAGGCTGGATGGGGTTTGCAGCAACCTGGGGTGGTGGGGCTAGAACTAGCCCTTGGCAGGGGCTAGAACAAGATGGGCTTTAAAGTCCCTTCCAAACCATTCTGTAAATTCATGTTTTCAAGTCAGCTTCTAGGTGAACCACGTATATTCTCTGGGTCACTTGGCTAAACTCCTCCAAGCAGTAGAATTGGTCTGTAGATGGTGAGAAGGTGCTTGTGTTGATGGCACCACTTATCTGGTGAGGCTGATGACATCCAGCCTCTGCTCAAGGAAAATACAGCTGCAGGTTTCAGTCAAGACAGACTGAAACAGTTTGCTGGTGCTTTTTTGTACTGTTGAGTGAGCTGCTGCCTGGCTCTACTGTTGATTTACATGTTAAACTGAACCATGGGGTCTTTGGCAGAAGAAGGATGTGAACTTGTTGAAGTGGGTCCAGAGGAGCCCATGGAGATGCTCCAAGAGCTGGAGCCCCTCTGCTCTGGGGCCAGGCTGGAAAGCTGCTCATCTGGAGAAGAGAAGGCTCCAGGGAGACCTCAGAGCTCCTTCCAGGTCCTAAAGGGGCTCCAGGAGAGCTGGAGAGAGACTGGGGACAAGGGATGGAGAGTGATGAGGCCCTTGCACAGGTTGCCCAGAGGAGCTGTGGCTGCTCCATCCCTGGAAATGTTCAGTCTGGGATAGTGGAACCTGTCCCTATCCAGTGCAGGGGGGGAAACAGGATAGGCTTTAAGGTCCCTTCCAACCCAGACCATTCCAGGATTCTGTGTTTAAATTGTGTTTGAGAATTGAACTATTTCTACGCTGGATGGATAAATGGATGTGGTATGACTTCCTGTGGAGTAGTAAGGTGAGGAATGAGGGGGTTTACTTCAGGAATGCTTATCTGCTGCTACAGGCTGGCAAATATCAGGGAATTAATGTATTGCTGTGCATAAAAGTTCCATGGTGATTCTTTGGTGAGAAAATTACCTTATGAGATGGATGCGTGGAAATATTGGACATGGAGCTTGTTGTGAAACACAAATGGAAGAGAAACAGCTCTAAGAGCAGAGTGAGTGCTGGACACTGTTCCGTTTCCTTCCTCCCCTCAGCCAAAAAGACTGTGTGGTCAGGAATGTATAAATGTTGTTATTTGGATGTTTGTGTTGCTTGTCTTTGGTTTTGATCCTGGCCAGGACTCCAGGTACCTCTGCCAGGTGTAGGAGCAGTGCCCAGGCTCCACCTCAGCACAGTGACCCGCACCTTCCATGCTGCTTCACTTGCTGCAGAGGTGTTTCTCAGGGGCAAGATTAAGCCCTGTCTGAGCAGATATCTGCTTCTAAAAAATGGCAAAGGTTTATTCGGGCACCATTCTGCCTTGAGCCTTCCTTATATCAAGCTTCAAGAGACTTGTTCTTTAGTTCTTAGGGGAAAAAGCTCAAATAAATATCCTACAGCTTGGTACTGTGTTGTTCTTCTGTGTGCAAAGCATGAATTACAGTATCTCCCTAAGTGAAAGGGGCACCAGGCAGAGGAAATGTCACACACCTTTCTCTCCACCTTTCTCTAGAAGGCAGGAGGAAAGAATGCAGCCCTGTGGAGTCCCGCTTTTCTAACTGCAAATATCAGCGTAGCTGGGTGCCACAGCTGGATTTCACGTGGTGTAGTGGTATTTGAGGAAGTCAAGAATCCTGCTATTTTCAGCAGTTCTTTGTCAAAAACAAAACAAAACAAAAACCTGCTCAGTTCTCTTCAAGATGAAAAGCAGCCACCACAGGTGGGAGAAGTTAATAAAGTCACTTGCTGCCAGTTCCACGTCCAACAGGCAGCTCCAGTGTGGAAGGAGCTGAGTGAGTTCTGTGCCTGGCTGAGAAGCAGGGGCAGGGGGTTTGATTTAGGGATTTCTGGGTATTTAATCTACACACTCAGTTTCTGATTTCTAACCATCTGGCTGTATTCTGTCAAGTAAGCTGCTCCTACAAATAGTAGAATGGAAGTCAAGCATATGGAAAATCCCTTAGGTGTGCAGTGAGTGATTCTGGATGAGAAGGAAACACACAGTTAATGTCACTGCCTGTCCCTTTGCTGTGTGTAGTGATGTGTGTTCCTCACGGGAGCCCTCGCAGGCCTGGCTCCTGTGCTGGGGGAGCTTTGCACACTGGGGGTGCACCACTGCTTCTTCAGAATCCATTTCTCTGGAGTGCTTCCAGAGTTACAGCAAGTGCCATCAGGGTCCATATCCCTCCTCTTCCCACCTCCTTCCCTGGAGCACCCAGCAGGTGGATCTCGAGTTTGTAATGAGCTCTCTCTGCTTGGTTCACAGAGGAATTGTTGTGTGTGCTGGAGCAAAAGGGATGCCCAGGGAGCTGGGGCTCTCAGGGCTCAGTGCTGTTGGCACAGTGTGTCACAGGATGCTCTGTGAAATGTGGTGGCTGCTGCTGTTTTCTGTGTTCAGCTGTGCAAGAATTGAAATAATTTAATATCTACTTGGGATGGTTGTTAGTAGCCAGATTTGTTGCTTCAGTGCATTGATGATTCCAGCCTCTGAGCTTTTATCAACTGCTCTGGGCTTGGCCAGCTGGTATAGACCCTTTTTCCTGGTGTTTCCCCAGGAATGCTCCAGGTGTGCCTCCACCTGTGGACTGGGGTTTCTAAATGGTCATGCTGCAGTTCAGTGGGTCACTGCTCTTCACCTGAGTTGTCTTCCCTAATATGTTTTTTTAGCCAGATGCAAATAGGAAGTTGAGCAGGGAGCCTGGGCCACTGCAGAGCTGGAAGGATGTTTGAGGAGCAGACATACTCTCTGATTGGGTGGTTTCTTTCTGGTGGTTGAACATACCTGTTTATAATTTGAGTGGAACACAAGACAAATTTTAAAACAAATCTGTCTTTGGTGCTAAAGCCCTGGGAAGATGCACATCTTGCAATATGGCTCAGATGCCCAATGGTAACACCTGTGACTCTGTCCTTATCAGTGCTAATCATCATCTTCAGCCAGATGTGCCAAGTAGCCACCTTCACTGCCTTTTCTGATGGGTTTTTTTTTTCCTTTTTTTCCCAGGACTTACAGCAGGAGTCCCTGTTGCTTTGAGAAGCACAATGACCATCTCACAGCTCTGTTTGGAGGAGAGGGCATAGAAGGTCTGCTGCCACTGTACTCTCCTGAGGTATGAAAGATTTCTAGGGCAGGTGTGAGTTATCAGCTGTCATTTTTTTACAGCTTCCTGTGGGTGTAATAGTCACTGGCTCTTTTCTCCAGCCTTCCAGCCTTGTTGGAGGAGCACAGAGGCAATAAACCTGTGACAGTCGAGTCCAGCAGCTGCCAGGAGCAGTGGGTCTATCCAGGCAGCACAATTAAGGCTGCTGAGCTACAGCTTGTGCCATCCCACTGTTCTGTGGCTGGTGCCTCTGTTTCTGATGCCTCTGTGGGTGATTCTAGACTGGTCTGTCTTGAGCCTTCCTGCAGTGGAGGTTTCTGTCCTTCTCCTGCAGAGGTGCAGGAATCCCTGGTGTAGGAGGTCAGGTCAGAATAAGCAAGATCCCAGTAAATGTGCTCGATGAGGCTTCTCCTGCTCTGTCTGTGCTCACGGGGAGGGTCCCTGCCCAGCCTAATCGTGTTACAGGTCGTGTTCCAAGGTGCCCTGTCCTGTGCCTCTTGGCTCGGGTGTCTGATACCTGATAGCAGCCTGGGCTTCCTGAGATGTGCTTGTGCTGCTCCTCCCGCTGCACTCTGGGCTGGATGCTCTGCTGGGAGGTTCTCTCTCCACTGACTGGCTTTTAGCACCAGTGGGACTGAGAGATCCAGCAAGCCCTGACCTTTGCTGCTTGGGTAATGTGATCCCCTGCAGAGGAATTGTCTGATCACTGGGCCCTATTTCTCCAAAAATCCCTCATTCTCAGGTATTCAAACTTTTCAAGTCCTTTCTCCCTCACCCTTGCATAGATTTTACAGTGTGATGGCATTTTGCAGCAATTTTTGAGGGAGAATCTATTGCCTATTCATGTTTCACCTCTGGTTTTGGGCTGAAAATGTCAGGGCTAAGTTGTCTGAGTGCTCTGACTGTTGAGTTCAGCGCTACACTGCGTCATGTTGCCGAGGGCTGTGTCTGCTCAGCGGTGGAATTTGAGTGGGGTGGAATGAGCACAGTGCCTCCAACCAGCCGTCCAGCCTTTTGTGTCCTGATGTTCGTGGATGGTATTGGCAGGAGCAGTACAAAGGAATTCCTGAAGGAATTGCAGAAAGCAGCCTAATAATGCTTTTTATAATGATTTGTGTACTTCCCTTGAGATGCTGGTTACTGATGCAGGTTTGAGAGTTAAAACCTGGGCAGGAGAGTCTGAGGGAGGAGTCCCGATGAGGACAGTGAGAGTGGCTGGGAGCAGGGAAATGCTGAGGACGGAATTGTTCCTGTTCCCTGCAGTTCTTGCCTCAGTTCAGCTGGAACAGTGGGCATCCAGGCAGTGGGATGTGATTGCCAGCTTAGCATCAAGCATGTTCTTTCAGCATGCTGCTTCCTTTTCCTTCCTTTCAGTGAGCTAAAACAACTGAATCCTACTTTGTGCACAAAAGCATTTAAAACACGGAGGCATGGAAAGCTGTGAGAGCTTTCAATGAGAAAGATTTTGCCCTAATTATTACAGATATAATGTAGGGAAGGGGGATAGGGGGAAGAATTGCTATGTAGGCTCTGTAAGGCTCCTAAGACAGGCTCCTTCTCCAGAGTACGATTCATTCTGGTTTTACATCTCTGTGCTGTGCTTTAATTATTGTGAGTTTTGTTGGAGGTCCAAGTTGAATTTATTGCAGCAGTGCTGGCAAGCAGCACAGGATACTGGCACACCTCTGGACTGGGACTGCAGAGATTTGCTTCTGTCTCTGCTATTTACTAGGCAAGATATTCTACTTAATAAATCTCCTCTCTATTTGTAAGAAAGAGCTACAACTTCTAGTAAGGTCTGTAAAAATCACCTAGAATGTATTTGCTGCTTGGCGTGGGGGATCTAAAATGTTCCAATTTCTCTCTATTACAGGTGTGTGGTAAAAATGGTGCAGAAATACCAGTCCCCAGTTCGAGTCTACAAATACCCTTTTGAGCTCGTCATGGCAGTGAGTAACACTCAGCACTTTCCCTGCTCCAGCTGCTGAGGGCCAGTGGGAGGTGGGAGCTGTGGGTTTGGGTGGATGTCTGTGACAGTCCTACTGCAGGAACAGAGCCTCAGTTCCCCTTCTCCAATTTCCCAAGAAAAACAAGAATCAGTATCTCAGCATTAAGAATGGCAGCTTAGTTGTTAGAAGGGGGAAAAAAAAACCAAACAAGAAAATCCAACCTTATGTAATTATTCTTGGACATGGAAGGAAAAAAACTGATATTGTTAGGCAGGGTCAGTTTGCAGCCAGACACATTCTTTGCTATATCACCAAATGCCACTCAGTTCAAAATCTGTCCAGATGTGATCCCAATCAACACTGTAGTATGGATGCATCAACAACTGGATTCTGGAAAATACTGAGCTTTTTTATTTGGTTAAAGGCTGGAAATCTTTGGAAAAAGTCTTCTGTATTGTTCTTCCCCATCCACTCTGTGATTGAACTGTCAGGAGACCTCTCAAAATCTTGTGATTTCCACAAGGGGCTTGAGGGATATCATTGAAGTTCATTCACTGGGAATGCAGGAGGTTGGTGTTGACCGTGGGAGTTGCTTTAGGCAGAGTTTCTTTGCAATATTCTGGACTTTGTCACAATTAGATGTGAGTTAAATACCTTTCTCAAAGGTTTGCAGCTGCATTTCAAGGGCAGCATTGGGTGTTGTTAGAGGAGCTTGCTTATGGAATCTTGAAAGGTTTTGTTTTGTAATCTGCTGGGCATTTCAGTCAGCTGAAGGGATCCCAGGCTTGGTGTTTGCCACTTTTAGCCTGCTGCTTCCTCCATTGCCTGTTCCCAGTTCCTTTAGTTTATGGGAACCCAGAAAGAAGATGGAAAGCTGCAGCTGTGGCAGACAGCTGATGTGATTCCCATGAATGGAAGGGAGAGCCTCTATTGAGTTCCTCTTGACAATGTGGCCTCTTCAAGATTTCTGAAAAATGCCTTAAGATTTTTTTATCCAAAACAGCCTCCAACCTTTTATTTTAACAGTTAAAAACTGGGGGCATCAGTTTGTTCCTCATTGTGAATAGGGGACCCCAAAGGTAGCAGCAGCTGAGAATGAGTGGTTGCTGTTCACTTTGCTCTCTGATCATCCACATGAACACTGCTTTTGCTGACAGTTGAGCTCCCTCCCAAATCTACCCCTATTTTCCCCAGTCTTAGCCAGATTTGCCATGTCTGTTCACAGCTAAACCACAGAACGTGCCACAGAATTGCCCTGACCAGTCTGGGGCTGATGATTGTGGCAGTGAAGCTTTCCTGGCTGTGATCTTTTCTCTCTCAGTGTATCCTGTGTGAGAATAAGACACTGGTACCTGTGATGAAGATCCTGGGAGCCTTTGTTCCCTGCACACCTCTCCACATTCCTGTTGTCTCTGTTAGCAGGATAAAGCTACCACCAGATGCTCCTCAGTCGATTGGCTGCCAGTTGAGGAGGGCTGCCTTGAGACAAATCCTTTATAAGCTTGTTAGCACATGCCTAAAGGCCAGAGGCTGGTAGGCTTAATTTTGAAGTGGTTTAATTTTATTTGCTTTCAGTTTTTCAGCATAACAGAGTTTAAAATTCCCTGAGAATTGAGGGCTGGGGTCATAAATATCATCCTTTAGTTATTCAGCAAATCTTAGCAAAGTTGTTAGTCCTCTTTCTCATGAGCAAGTTCCTTTTCCAGGGTCACCCTGCAGACTAGCTGTGGAGTAGAGAGCTGAATATAGACCCCTTAGCCCTCCCTTCCCCGTGAAAATCCTGTGTTCCCAGCAGGATCTGCTGTTGTAAAGCAGCATTTTAGTCTTGTGGTGGTCCGTGCAGGCTGAGCTGGATGCAGAGCTGGCTGCCACTGCTGCCACGTTCAGGCAGAGGCTCCGTTTGTGCGGAGGCAGCGCGGATCTCACGGATCTCGCAGAGCTGTCAGGTACCAGCTGTCAGTTGCTGGAAGTTTTGCAGGGAAGAGTGGGTGTACGGTGAAGCTGTTTTGCTCCTCAGCACGTGGCATTGCTGTTAATCTCCTTCACCATAAATCTGACAGCAGCTTCCTCAGCACTGCGATTCAGCTGCTTTCATCTTTTCTCCTCAAATGCTGTGTGAGAACCTTTGGATGCCGAGGTCTCAGGCTGTGGTAGGAAAGCAGAGGTCAAAGGGGTGACCCAAAGACATCCCCATGTTTTACAGATCTCTGGGCACCCTTCAGCCTGATACACTTGTGCTTAATTCCTTACTGGGGTAGGGTCATCCCTCACAACACAGCCTGAACAGAACACAGGAAGTAAGCTGGGAAAAGTATTTTCCCCTCAGAACCTCCAGTGTTTGGACTCTAGAAAGCAGTGGGTGTGCTTTGCTCACATAGGAGAATTTGAGAAATAGGGCAGTCACAGTCAGATTTGGCAAGCAATTCCTTGTTTCCGGGCTGGCTCACACAGGTCCACAGGTGGGCCCTTTGTGGAGCCCACCCTCAGGAACAGGAGTTCTCCTTGGACTTGTGCAGAGGCCATGTGTGTGCCTGAGGCTGTGCTCCAGGGATGAGCTGGGGCTTTTCTTGGTGATACCTTTGTTACCACGTGTCAGGGTAGTTGTCTCTGGATTTACACTCTGCTGTTTCCTAATGCTCCTGCAGCTTGGGTTGGAGCATTTGCAGGCAGGAGATCTGATGTGTATTCCAAGTCCTTGGAAGAACATTCCCCTTCTTGCTCTCTTTGCCAGTCCTATGCATCTGAGAAAGTAAAAAGGAGTCCGCTTAACAAGTCTTTTCTTGTCATTTGGGAGTTCTGAATTTTTTCTTTTTTCTTGTCCTTCCTTCTAAAACAGATTTAAGCAAAGGGTGTTTTTTCCGCACCTGTCTGAGGTCACTGTAGTCATTTCCACCTGCTTTGTTCCTAACTTGGATTCACATTAATGGATCAAAAGTATTATGCTCTTCAAACACATATTCAGTGCCTGACACCTTTATACCTTATACTTGAAAAGAATCTTGACTTCTGTTAGGCTTTGTTATCTTGTTATGTTTTTCCTTTCTATTTTATCTTTTTCATCTGTGTCCTCCTTTAAATGGAGCTGTTCCTCCAATGGATTGTCCATGCCTCTCTGGGCCTCATCTTGTCTTCCCTTCAATGAGATCAGTAGATTTGACATTGCATGGCTTCTAATTACAGCCAAGAAAATTCCCAAGTACAAACTTACTTTTAATTTTCTTTCTGTTGTAGTTGGAAAGCTAAAAGGGATTTTTAAAAAAATGTTATAATCAATGAAAAATCTAGAAGGAGAGGTACCTCTGCCAGATATGAGTGATGCAAATATTTGTGAGCCTTCTGTGATGTATTGGGGAGGAGAATTTGGTTTGGGTGAGCGAGTCCAACACACAGGAAACGGCCGAGAGAGAGACATACTGCATATTTAATGTTATTTGCAATGAATTATTAGGTTAGATGAGATAGCTGTGGCTGGAGGGTTTCAGCTTTGAATGTGGTAAGGAGTTGTGTTACTGTTATTTTTAGTAGTGCCTCAACCCTTCACACTCACAGTTGACACTGACCATTTTCACACATTTTAGGGAATTTATAGGATTAAGTCTCTAAAGCTACAGGTTGGGAATAACCCCCCAGAGACCTTACAGGGTATTCTGTATATGATGGATAATTTCAGTTGCTGCATTAGTGGTGCAGATG
The DNA here is from genome assembly GCF_048771995.1 of Taeniopygia guttata. Lineage (NCBI taxonomy): Eukaryota > Metazoa > Chordata > Aves > Passeriformes > Estrildidae > Taeniopygia > Taeniopygia guttata. The sequence goes on from NC_133039.1 coordinate 14,960,414, forward strand.
GGAAATCTCTGACAGCATTTGTCAGTGATTTGCTCCTCTTGCCACGGTGAACTTCATGTTCGGCTCTCACTGCTAAGAGCAGTTTATGGTTTTTGCTGCAAGACAGGGATCTTTCTGCACTACTATATAAAAATAAGTTATGATTTTGGTTAAAAAGAACAAAGATCAGGCATTGGGAGGCTTGCAGGAGCATCAGCTCCCATTGCCTGTGCAGTTGTATTTTGTGCTTGAGACAAAACCGCCGTGGAGCCCACATGTGCCTGATGTGATTCAGTGCTGCTTTCTGCTTGACCTCATTTCTTGGTGCTGCCCACGGCATGTGCTGACACATATCTGTGCAGCTGGGAGCCCGAGCTCTTGGACACACACATATGGGGAGCCTTGGTGTGTGCCTCTGTGCTGGCTGAGTGCTGCTCATCAGGCCAGGGCAATTCTGCTCCTGCAGCGAGAATTTGGGTGGGGGTGGCTCCTCTGGGGTGCCTGTGTGGTGTGGGGGTGTTTCTCATCTCCAGCATCACTCAGAGTCTCCGACAGACCTGTGGCAGCTCAGGAGCCCCCTGCCTGGCTCTGCACGTGAAAGCTGCAATGTCTGAGCTCCTGGCCTGCACTTCCAAGCAGCTCCCTGACTCTTCTGGTTTTAGTGGTGATTCAGTGTTCTTTAAATCACAGAACAGTTTGGGTTGAAGAGACCTTAAAACCCATCCCACCCCCTGCCATGGGCAGGGACACCTTCCACTGTCCCAGCTGCTCCAAGCCCCGTCCAACCTGGCCTTGGGCACTGCCAGGGATCCAGGGGCAGCCACAGCTGCTCTGGGCACCTGTGCCAGGGCTGCCCACCCTCACAGGGAACAGTTCCTGCCCAACATCCCATCTAACTGACCTGTGGCAGGGTGAAATCATTCCCCTTTGTCCTATTGCTCTGTGCCCTCATCTGAAGTCCATCTCCAGATTTGTAGCTCTCCAATGTTCTTTACATTTAGTTGATCTGCAGTTTTCTATTTCACAGGTAAGACGAAGTAGGAAGTTAACAGTGGATGTTCTGTTTCAGCTCAGTATAGTTTGAGTGTCAGAGGTTCTAACAAGCTGAGTGACAAGTTTAATTCAGGCTACAAATGCTGCAAGTTTAAATAAAGTCAGAACTTATTTCTCATGTAGTAAGCAGCAGAAATATTCCTTCTCCATCATCTCTACTCTCTCATGCTGCACACAGGGTCATACCCATGAAAAGCAAACATCCATGGTCCCAGTGTGAGATGTCTTTCCCTTGTGCCTCACTCTCAGGAGCAGTTCAGGGATTCTCACTGGATTTGGCAGAGGTCCTCACTGCTGTCCCTCAGCCTTCTCTGCATTGTTTGCTCACTGGCAAAGCTTTTGCCCCTTTCCAACAGCTGAGGACCTGGCCCAGGGTTACATGCAAGAGTCACCATCCAGGACAACTAAAATCCAAATGCATCACTCATTCCACAACCATCCTAACATTGTTTTGTGTCACGAGTGTTAGGAGGTTTGTAGATGCAGCCTAATTGAAAACAGCTCCTTCCTGTTTTGGCTGTCAGGCTTAGCTGGAGGAGAAGAAACTCTGAATGCTGGAGGTCAGGTCCTGACAGCCAGAACTGCTTTCCATACACTTTTTCAAACTTATTTTCCTTTTCAGCATCAACATGCATTGTGTTAAAGTTTTTAGATTTTAAGTAGCTTTATTTAATGACTTCTTCCTATTGCCTTTAGCAGATTGAATGTATAAAAAGACTGCTTAAATCCTGGTGTGCTGAGTGTGCTCTCCTCCCTAATGCTGTGGTGTCTTAAAGGGTTTGATTTTTCACTGGCTGATGAAGTGATGCTCCTGCAACAGAACCTCTGAGCCCCTTTTGCTACTTAACACCCAAACAGCTCGGGGTGTGCTGGGAACAGTTAAGTGCTGTGAGAGCTGTACAATGCACAAGCAGGCTGGTGTCTAGCAGGGGTCACATCAGCTCTGTGGGTTTGTTCAGAGTGACAGTTCAATGTGTGTGTTCACAGCCCAGCCAGGCCTCAAAGGCTGCTGCTGTCTTGCTTCCTAAGTGCTGCAGGTTGTTTGTCAGGTCACCTACAGTGCCATGGCACTGATGCAGCACAGAGGACACTTTGGGAGGTTCCTGGATGCCAGGTTGTAGTTACAGGCTGGAATAGCCCCATCTGGGGCTCCAGGTTATTGACACTATTATGGTATTTTCACAGCCTGGTTTTAAGTAAAGAAAAGTAGAATCTTAACTAAAATATTTGATGCTGGCTCATAGTCTCTGCTTTCAAGTGTGAGCTCTGGAGCCAGGAGAGGACTCGCTGCAGGGAACAGAGCAGTTCCTGGCAGCTGGAATCCTCAGGAGCAGCAGTGAAGGCACAGAGGGCTGTGTAGAGCAGCCAGGGCGGTTGGAGTGGAGCTCCCAGTGCAGTAGCTGCAGGGTTGCCAGGGGAGAGGATCCTGCTGCCCTCGCTGTGGGTGGCTGCAGGTGGCACAGGGAAGAGCCTTGCAGTGTGTCCAGTGCTGGGGAGCTCCTTTGCAGCTGCTGTGATGCAGGTAATGGCACAGCTTTTAGGTACTGCCTGAAATGGTATTGCTGGGTGGCAGGGCCCTGGAGATGGAGAGAGAATCAATGTAAAAGGGGAAAAATGCTTCAAAACAGGTGTTCTTTGGTGGTCAACCCATGCCACACGTGACATGAAATGTCTTGATAATAACCTAAGCAGGTAAGAAGTTAAGAAATCCCTGCAAAGCAGGATTTGCTTTGTTTGTTATTGATTGTTATAGGTATATGTTACAGATTTTTATTCATGTATGGGTTGTTGGGTATATAAAACTTGACAATTCCTCCTTGGATGTGCATGGTCTGCCTGCAGCCATGGGCTGTGCCAGGTATTTTAAAGAAGGCAGCTTCCCTCTTCCCTACTTTTTGCCATGTTTGGAAGGTGAATTTGCTGTGACTGCCAGAAGCTACTGGGTTAACATTTTATGCACTTAGAGATAATCTAGTGTTGACTCAAGACATGATGCTTCAGTGTGACTTGGAGGCTTGAAACTCTGCTGTCAAGATACACTAAAAATATCCCCTCATCTTCCTGCTGAGCAGCATTTGGCACCAGGAGCCTGGGAGTGATGCTCTGTGTGTCAGCTGGGCTGGCTCTGCACTGGGGCTCAGCCCCAGGCCCTGCCACCTCTTCCCTTGGCATGAAGCAGGTTGAGAGTGAGCAATAGCTGGGAAAGAGCTGACATTTCTCCTGGGACCGTGGTGTGGGATGTTTCCCCTCAAGTGAGCAGAAAGTGTTTGGTGAGTGCTGTTTGTCATACTGCTGGATGATGGAGGAGCTGCTGTCTGGGAGGCACTGATGGAAGAACTGTTGGCAACATCTGCACATATCCTCAGTGTGCTTTGTGGGGATGATAGAGGTCTGTGAGAGCTTTGCCACTGCTCAGACTCCATTTGCTGGGCAGGATGGTGCTGGCACCATGTGTGGACTGGAGAGGGTTTACACTAATTCCAATTATCTGTACAGGTTTACTCACCTTCTCCAGCTGCAGCATGGAGGTTATTTCCTTAAAGAATGGGCTGTGTCTCAAGCTTAATCTGGCTGGTGCAGGGATGGCTGAGCTCTGAAGGGAGCTCCAGTTCAGAGGCACAGCACAAGGAGACACCTCCAGCTCTGCTTGCAGTAGTGACCAAAAGACCCTTCTCTACTGAATGTGTAGGTGCAGAAAATGGATTATAAACTCTTCAGTAGGGACTAAAAGAAGTGGTAAAAATTAGAATCATAATTAATCCTTACATCTCAACCAGTATGGGCTTGTTTTGATTTTTAAGCACAGAGATCTTCCCAAGTCTGACCCTGAATCATGGCCACTTTGTATAAATTCTCACAGCAGCTTGTGGCAATGACAGAGTGTCCTTCCGTGTAGCCATTAGTTTGTGAGGCAGCCTGTTTGATTGTGGGGTGAATCATCAAGCAGTGAATGTGTGATGTGACACTTGACTGCTGTGTTTCGCTCTTTCAGGTGTTACTCACACCAGATCTCTGCTTCCTTGCCTTCCCATTTTGGCTTCTCTCTCTCCACACTGGGCTGTGACAAGCAGTGGTTCCTGGATAAGGTGGCACTTCCACAGTTTTTTGTAGAAGCCAAAGCCTTGTGGTGTTGGTGACCCCAACTGCTCCACACAGAGTTCCTTCTCCCAGCAGAGGAGGGAGAGCTGCAGCAGGACAGCTTGAATGGGATATTGTTCCTTTTCAGACGGGAGGTCAGGCACGTTGGTGGCTCCTGGGAGGGCTTTGTGCAGCTGTAGTGCAGGGCCTGGGGTTAGGAGGTTTGCTGTGGCCCTCAGTTGTGCCTGTATTGCAATAGATGCTGCTCCCTCAATTGTTTCTTTCACCAAAATCTGAAGGAATGAGGCAAATTATTGGCTGTAGTCCAGGCAGAGATAACACTGGGTCAATGTTTGTAGCCTGGGTGCTGTTGTCCCATGCACTTCTCATTGGCATTCTCATCTTTTTCCTCTGGCCAACAGAAATGTTTCTTTTTTTTCCCTCGGGCCCCAAACACTTTTGTTGTGCATACTCTGCACCTCCTTGAAATGGAATTCTCTTTTCCCTGAATCAGTGCCTTTCTGCACCCTAAATATGCATTTTGTTCCTCCCACATTGTTCCTTGTATATTTTATCTTACTTTGTGGCTAGTGGGAAGCTGGTATCTAATCTGTTCAAAGCACATGGATTATTGTGTCTGGTGTGTGCAGACTCTGTGGTTCCCTTCAGCACTGAGACCAAGCAGTGGGAGGACCTGCAGGATGAAATTCCTTTTTCCTAGAAGGCCTGAATCTGCAGAGGAATATTTATATATCATTAGAACTGCTTAAAAGTGGATGCTCCAAATGCATCCACTTCCTACTTAAAAGTGATGAAGTGTCTTCAACTTTCTTCTCATCATCTCTTTTCAAAGGGATGATAATCTGGGCATCTTCAGCTCAAAACCAGGTATTGTATCTCCTCCTCACTTCCCTTCTTCTGAACACAGGGGTTCCTTTTTCCGGGCACCCTGCACATGGCTGTAACATGACCTTGAGGAATCTCATTAATTAATACATATTTAAACATTATCTGATCATGAAAATTTGAAGTATTTTAGCCCAAGGATGAAGTCTTCTCCTTGTCATATATTCATGTAATATTGACTATAAATTCTGTCTACATCACGTGCATCACAATTAAGTTTCTTTGTGCTCCACACAGTGCAGTCCCCCCCCCCCCCCACACACACACAGACAGAGCTTTTGTACTCTTGGAGATCCCATCTCACAGAAGCTGCCTCTGGAAGAAACCACTCAGGACCCAGCAGGCTGCAGGGAGCTGCCTCGAGGGGTGCAGGGGCTTTGGCTGCTGAGGTGTTTTGTTTCCTGCAGTAATTCAGTGGTTACAGGTCCCTGTTGTTGTGCATTCCTGAGGTCTCTGTGGTGTAAATTGATTTCAAGGTCACTTCCTAGAAAACCCTGCCAAGGAGAAACAGGAGTAGCTGTTAGAAAGATCCTGCCTGCTGGCCATGTCCTGTGGCTCCTGTGAGAACAGCAGTGACACAGCTCCTAAAGTGGAGGGCAGAGCACTCTGGCACTGTCAGGATCTCTGACAGGCTGGAGCTGGGAATGTGCAGGGCTTGCACAGGGCCCTCCTCTGCAGGGGAAGGGGCTGAGCAGGTGGAGTAGGGGCAGTGTAAAAGAGGGTAATTTCCTCTTTTCTCTGTGGCTGTGAGGCTTTAGAATGTCACTTCAGGGCTTTGACACTTGTGGTTTTGTATAATTTGTTCTTGTTTGGCATCTATCTAGCTGACCTTTGGAGTACTGTCTTCTCACAGATGTGGGGTTTGTACTGGTTACTGAGAATTTGTACAGTTTGGAACACTTCCAAGCACGGCTTCTTGCATTGTTCTCAAGCTCTCTTCTCACAAGCTGATTTTCACTTTTCGGTGTTGGTCCATAATCCATTTGGGATGGATATTTACCAGAGCAGGTAACTCTGGTAAATACATTGGATGTATTTCCCAGGAGATCACAGGGCAAAAGCTTGGTCAGAGCACTCTGCTGGTTTCACAGTCAGCCATATCACTGTTAATGGTTGCTCCTTGTAATTTGTCAGCTTCAGTGGCATTAAGGGGTCTTTGTTGTGATGAAGAGGTCACTGTAACCAGTTAGAAATATCCTTATCCTAGTTTGGGCTCTTCAGTGTGAAAGGAAAATCTGACACTATTGAACCTTTGAGATCTTTGACTTTCCTGCATGTTTTAACTTTTCAGCTAGAAATCGTTTCACTTGTTTTTTGTTTTTTTTTTTTAATTTCTTCTTTGTTGAATTTTTTCATTCTGACGAACTGTATCTAAATGCTTATATTTTTTTTTTACTTTTAGATGCACCCAAAAACAATTGGTTATAGTTCTAAGCAAAAGATCTTGATGAGTTCAAACAGATTCTGGGTTCCTCTGTCTTCACTCAGCCCTCTCATGAAATTTAATGTGTAATTTCAGTTTCAGGACTGCAGAGATTTAAATTACTCTTTGAACTGTTGGTCACAGTCTACTACAATAAAAACACTGATTTTTGCAACAATTCTTTGGCCAGAAATCTGGGAAAAACCAACTTTATTTAGGGGAGGACACTGGTGGGCCTGAGCCAGCACCCCTTGTGGAGTGGTTGGTTTGGGTATGAGGTGTTAATCCCAGTGGGGTTTACAGGAAGGGAGGGAGTGGCTTCATGGCACCATTAATTTTATTATATATATATATATTTGATATATATCTGATTCTGTTAGAAACTTTAGTCATCCCAGTGTCAGTTTAAAATGCAGACCCACAGTTTAACACACAGTGCTAGCACAACACTGCTAGGAACACTTGTTCCTTCTGGGAAAGGAGAAGCACAGAAGGGAGAGACAAATCCTAGTTCCTGTATGTTGCTCAGTGCACAGTTCCTGCAGGAAGGAGCTGAAAGAGCAAGTGCAGGCAGCCAAAGCATTAAAACAATAAATACTAAATACTCTGTGCCTTTCATTTCTCTGGGATGTTCTGTTGTCCACCTTGGACTCTGCAGAATCCCAGAGGAGGATACATAACAGCCTTGTGATGGCTTGAAAAAAATTAAGTATTTCTCTGTCTTTATAACCTCCCTCAGTTTCCCTGTTGCAGCAATGGGCTGTTGCATAGAGAGGGTGATTTTGGTAAGAGGATTCTGCTGGGTGCAGAAATGGGCTGCTCTCCTGCTCACTCAGTCTGCAGGGATGGAAAGTCTGGGTGCTCTGGGAACAGCTTTGCCGTCTGTGTCTGCAGCGTGGGGCTTCAGCTGTCCTTCATGTGATCTCAGGCATCTTCCCTGCTGTATTTTTAGAGCTGTTGTGCAAAGAAGATTAGCAAAGGACTTAATATCGATGTGGATATGGATTCTTTCTCAAATATGGCAGTGTTCCCCCTATTTAGGCAATGTGTTTGGGCTGGTGTTGCAGTTATATCACCAGGCTGTGCACTGCCATGTGCCTCTGCCCTGCCTCTCTTCCTGCTCCAGATGTTGTTTAGCTGACTGAAAAAGTGGCTGCTCTCTTAGTCCTGGTCTTAGGACTAATGACAGTTTATTAGGGAGCCTGTTTCCAGCTGGATCAAGTCTATACTTCATGGAGAAAGAAGCAGCTGGGAGTTGAGATCCTGTGGTTTACCTTCAGATGGGAGCCACAGGCACCTGGATTCAGTGGTGGTTTCAGACTGGCTCTTGTGGTCTCTCCATGGTGAGGGGGCACTTACAGGTGAAGCTGTTCAAGTGAGGCCTTTTGGAGGGCTCTGGTCCCACTAGAACAGCTCTTGTTTGTCTGGAAACTCCCTCAAATATTCTTGGCACAGCTGCACCCCTGAAGGAGCAGAATCACAGAATAATTTGGGTGGGAAGAGACCCTAAAAGCTCATCCAGTCCCACCCCTTTGCCATGGGCAGGGGCACATTTTGCTGTCCCAGGTTGCTCCAAGCCCTGTCCAGCCTGACATTTCCTTGGACATTTCCAGGGATCCAGGCGCAGCCACAGCTTCTCTGGGCACCCTGTGCCAGGCCCTCAACACCCTCACAAGGAAGAATTTCTTCCTAACATCTGAATTAAGTGTGTCCTCTTTTAGTTTAAGGCCCTTTCCCATTGTCTATCAAGCTGTCCACCCTTGTGGAGTTAATTGGGGCAGCTTCTCTCAGGGAAGGGCTTTCAGTGACACTTCTTTGCAAGTGTGTTAAGGGCATGTGTATGGAGAGACATGGGACAAACTGCTCAAAACCAGTTGCTAAATATTCTGGTACCCCAGAGGTCTCTGAAGGTGTTCTCAGCATGCACTGCCCAACCACTCAGGACTCAGTAACTTAGAATGGGTGGCCTGAAGAGATACCTTGTGTATGTGCTGGAACAGAAGAGACCAGCAAGGTGAAGGCTTTGGCCTCAGGATAGCCCTGGGCGGTGGTTTGGAGTCTGGAGGGTGGGAGAGGCAGGTGGAAGCACTAATAGGAAGTGTTGACTCTGCCTGAGCAGATGAATGGGCTGGCAAGTGCAGAGAGGAGAGCTGAGGTGTGCAGCCCTCCTTCCAGGTGGTCCTGGAGCAGAGGGCACCAGGAGAGGAGGGCCTGGAGTGTCCTGTGGCAATGCCTGACACAGATCCATGAACTTCCATCCTAACAAATTAAGCTGCTTAAAGCAGTGAGTGTGCTTCTCTTGGCTGGAGCCAGGTGGATCTGCGTTGGAAACAGCCACTTACCATGGGAATTTTGCATTTATCTAAACTGGTTTTGTTATTCCTGTGATGAGGAATGAAAAGAACAGGTAGAAGGACATGATAAAGGTTCTCTGAGAAGTGTGGCAAAGCAAGCAGGATATTGCTGAGGGACTGGGAGAGCAGGGTTTCAAACCTGCGTGCTCTGTTCTGGCCAGGACTCCAGCTGGCAGCTGCCTGCACTTCCCTTCTGATACTGGAGCAACACGATAATCTGAAATAGCTCCTTTCCCATCCAGAGGTCCGGGAGCAGGAGATATGGAATGTGTCCTTAAGTGCCTGGGCTATTTTGGGAGCAGGGACATGAATCTGTGCAGGGGCATCCAGGCTTTGCATGGCTGTGCTAACGGGGAGCTGACAGCACAGCCCAGCTCCAGCATCAGCACATCAATGTTTGCTTTTGGGGCAGAGAACTCATGAACATTTTTGGTTTTCTGTGCTGTATAAAATGGTGGTGTCTTCTGGAAGATGGGAAGATGACAGCAGTTCCTAGAGGAATTGCCTTGGAATGATGGCAGAAACATCTTACGATGGAAATCTGAGCTCTGAGAGTCCAGTGGAAGGAGAGCACAGGTTCTCCTCCTGGAACAGCTGCACTGGAATTCTGGGCAGCTTGTGCAGCGAGCACATATTTGCAACAGCAGCACAACATGCAAGAGGTTTTTCAGAAATCCAAGGAAAACATTCCATCCTGCAAACATCTTAGAATATAGTAAGAGATGAAGTTAGGGAAGGAGCAGGAGCAGTAGGTACTGTTCATGCAAGTGAGCTTCACTGCAAGTGCCAGGGAAGACTGGATTTCTGCTAGAGCTGCTAAAGAAGCTTTGCAGAAAGGGCTTTTCAGAGGGATGTGCTAATAGAACACAGAAGATTTCAGAGCCAGGACAGAGCTGTTTTAGAAATGGATAAATTGAGGCAAAGTGAGTAGCCAATAATTGGTGGTCTTATTTTTGATAGTTTAGGGCAACAAGAACTGTTTGGCACATCACATTTTAAGGCTTCATACAGACAGTATTGACCCAGAAATTATAATATTCAAGTCTTTAGCCAACAGAAATCAGCAGAGCTCTGTTTGCTTTTGCTAGTTAGGAGCTTCCTGATGTTGAAGTGATGATTCCCTTCTTAGTATTCTTCAACAACAGAATTCTGTTTCTACTTCACGTGTGAAGGAAAAGTTATGTTAGGACATGCTTGGCTGGTGACTGATATGGTGCTGTCCCTGCTTTTACCTACTCTGCTTGAACTTAATCTCTGAGAAAACTGGGGCCAACTCCAGGGTTCAGGGGCCTCAGGTTTTGTTCGACTTTCACTGTAAGGGAATGAATTAATTCAGAAAGAGTTAAAATTGATTTACCCAGAAGCTGAAGTTTACTTTAATTTCACTTCTAGGCCTATGAGAAACGCTTTCCTACATGCCCAGAGATCCCAGTCTTCCTGGGGAGTGAAATCCTGCACGAATCCAAGAGTGAGGACGGAGCCATCCATGTCATTGAGCGAAGCTGCAAGCTGAATGTGGATGCTCCCAGGCTGCTGAAGAAGGCAGGTGGAACCTTGGGAGCAGAGAAGCCTGCATTCTCTTTGCTGGCTCAGATAGACAAAGGCTCCTAATACTCTTGTCTCTCTGTTTCCCCCTCCTCTTCAGATTGCAGGGGTAGAGTATGTCTTCTTCATCCAGAAGAACACAGTGAACTGGCGAGAGAGAACGCTCCGCATCGAAGCCCACAACGAGACCTTTGCCAACCGGGTGGTGGTCAGGGAGACCTGCAGCTACTCAGTGAGAGCCCTGCTGGGGCTGGCTGTGCTGGGAGGGGGGAGCTGTGCACTCACACAGGGGGAAGGTGCCTGAATGGGTTTGAGCAGCCCTGCAACGCTGGGCTGGGATCAGAGGCTGGGGCTGGAAAGGCTGGTGGGTCCTGGGTGTGGGATTGTTCCAGTGCTATGGATGAAGGGCCTGGAAAGACAAGGCCAGGAGGAATGGCTTCCCACAGACAAATAGGACATTGGGAAGGAATTCTTCCTTGTGAGGGTGGGGAGGCCCTGGCACAGAGTGCCCAGAGCAGCTGTGGCTGCCCCTGGATCCCTGGAAATGTCCAAAGTCAGGTTGGACAGGACTTGGAGCAGCCTGGGACAGTGGAAAGTGTCCCTGCCCATGGCAGGGTGTGGAACAAGAATGGCTTTAAGGTCTCAATGATCTTAAAGGTCTCTTCCAACCTTGTGATTCTGTGTGTGATTCTGTGTGTCCATCCAAACCATTCTGTGATTTCATAAGGCTTGAGAAACATCTTCAGGTTGATTGTTTGTTGATTCAGATTGATTCCCTGCTTGGAATGAAAGTGGAAAACAGAACTGCTGGTATTCCCTCAGTTTCTTTTTGATTGAAATTCAGGCTAACAAAAACATCTAGAGCTTGGACATGTCTATAAATCTGGAAATCTAGAATTAAACCCTTACTATTCATTATTATAAGGGTCTGAGTGAAGTCTGCCCATTTATTTTGCCCACAAATAAGTGAAAGTTTTAGCACCTTGTTTGTCATTATTTTCGTGCTCTAAAGATTTGGAGAAAGGACTTGGGCCTTATTTGTGGCCTGGGCTGCCTCCCTCTGTGGCTGTTTCTGTGCTGTTTCACTGTAATGGTGCTCTGAGGGCCCAGTCACCATGAAATAGCTCAGCTGTTTCTGGAGGCAGTCAGATCCTGCTTGCTGTTCCTTACACAAATGTCCAGCTCCTGTTACTTGCCTGCCCTTTTGGCAGCTGGACAGCAGCTCAGTTTCTTGGGAGTAAGGAGGCTGTGAGGAACTTAATGCAAGAGGAGGAGTGGAAAAGCTGGGAACATTTTGGATGGTGAGGGTGTTCCTGGGCCAGAGGTCCCTTGATGGCTGCATGAGGCTTCCTAAAAACTGCTTAAAACATCCTAAAAAATCCTGTAAATTAAACTTCCATCATCATCAAAAGCACTGACAGGTCTGAAATGCTCCCAGGTCAACTCTGAGATTGTTACACTCACTGATTTTGGCTGTGTCCTTAGGAAGGAAACGTCAGCATCTGGGCTTTGAGGGGAACAGGGTGGGAGCTGCTGGCTGCATCCTCAAGATGGTTCCCTGCTCTATTTTTACCAGTTCCCTTTTCCCTGCCAGAGTGCACCGGAAGCAGGTTTATTCTCATCTTTCCTTTTCTGCAGTGTTCTCTGAGGCAACTTGGAGAAATATGATCCTGCTCCTGCAGTTACTTAATATCTCTCCAGGGAATTTGTCTTTTATGGTGTCTTTGTGTGGGGGCTGGAGTTGTTTTTCTTTCGTGTCAGTTTGTGAACAGCAGCACCTGCAGAGAGAAGGCAGAGTCTTCTCAGGAAAGGGTTAAGTTTAAAAGAGGGAAGGATTCTGCCATATATAGAGCAACAGAGGGGAAACAGGGGAAAGGTGTGTGTTGAGCTGAAGAGTGGGGAAACCCTCTGCTCTGCCATGTCCCCAGTGTTTTGGGGAGAAGGCTAAGTCTCCCATCCAAAACTAAAAAAGAAACCTGGTTTGCATTTTTCTTCTTTGCAGGTGTAGGAGTTTTAATTGCATATTCCACAAGGCCATCCTTGTCTTTCCATAAAGAGACCTTGACATGATGGCTTGAAGTGGATAGTTCCGCTGCTATTTTTGTGCAGCTTTTACTACTAAAGTTCAGGTCTGCTGGGGCAGGGATGGGTTTAAATCTTGATTTCTTTGTGCATGTGAAGAATGTTGGGTTAGCAGAAGTCTGGATGTCCAGTTCACAAAGGGTTCTCACAGCAGGAATGAACCTGGGTGGTCACTCCAGGTCTGGCAGTGCCTCCTCTGCCCCTCTCTGTAGCTGTGGAGGTTGAACTGCCAGTGTGGTGCCAGGGGCCATGAGCCAACTGCCACCATCCGTCCTGTGTGTTCCCCTGGCTGCAGGTTCACCCTGAGAACGAGGAGTGGACTTGCTTTGAGCAGTCAGCCTCTCTGGACATCAAATCCTTTTTTGGCTTTGAAAGCACCGTGGAAAAAATTGCCATGAAGCAGTACACCTCCAACATCAAACGGGTAAGGTGGGCTTCCCTGGCTGCCTGAACACCCCAGGCCCTCTATTTGCCTTTCTGTAAACAGACCCAGTGTAATTTTGTGCTCTTGCTTACGGCTCTGAAATCCCTCAGGTGGGCAAAGGAAGGCAAAGCCAGTGTGCAAAGAGCACAGAACAGAACAGAGCTGGCTGGAATGTGGCTGTGCAGGGATGGAACAGGCTGTGCACTGGGTGCTGTGAGTGCAGGGCTGCTGGACACTGGGAACACTCTTCTTGTGCAGGAAGGGAAAGCTCTGGGTGAAAATCACCCCCTGTGTCTCCAGAGCTTGGGCTTGGGTCAGTGGCTTGGGGCTGTGGAGGAACAGGGCAGCTAATTCAGTTTGGGAGCAGGAGGATGGGGTAAAACTGCTAGAAAGGCAGCTGCATCCATAACTGGGATTTGCCTGGCCATTAGTGTAATTCATCATTTACAGGGGGCTTTGATCCTGGAGGTTTTTTGACAGGATCATGGGGATGGAAGGAGAGATTTCTCCTCTGTTTATCCTCAGCAGCATTCATCATCCGTCCCGAGGAAACTCCAGTGCCTTGTTGGCTCTGGAGGAGGTTTTCTGCTAATGAGAGTTTTCCCCTTCAGGGCAAGGAGGTGATTGAGCACTACCTGAAGGAGCTGATCTCCCAAGGGATCACGTTCATCCCTCGCTGGAGCCCTGCCGCGGCGAAGGAGGAGCGAGTCCCGGCCGGGCGGGATCCCGGTGCCATCCCGCCGGATCCCGGGGCTGCAGGCAGCAGCAGGGAGCCGGCTGCCAGCCCCTGCCCGCCCCCAGAGCCTGCCAGCCCTGACGGTAGGCACCGCAGCACTGACCAGGGAGCTTTTTGAATTTCTCTTGGCATCAGGTTTTTCATCTGGAGTGTGGGGGAGGAGGAGGAGGGAAAGCTATTTTCTTTTTTCAAGAAAAATAAACAATGGAACTTTTTTTTTTTTCCCTAAAACAAAAAAGCTATGCAGGCAGTATGTTTTGGAGCTTAGAAAAAAAAAATTAGGTTTGATCAGCCCTTTAAGGTCTTCAGTATGCTGAAATTAAATATTTTATCTGTTCCAAAATTAATATTCTTGGGGACAGGTTTGGAGGTTTTTGGCCCTGTATCAGACCAAGAAAAACTTGAGGAATGTCTCCTAATGCATTTTTCCCAAAAAATGCCCGAAACAAACTTTATCTTTCTGTGTGTTGGTCTGATGGTATTTTCTAGACTAAATAAAACACTTCTCTGGAGAAAAGAAATAGGAGGTTCCTTTGAATCCAGAGCTGTTGTAATAGAAACAGTTGTCATTCCACTTGTTTTGCTGAGTGTAACTAGGCAAAAAACCTGGAATTTGGAAATATCAGTAGTTCTGCTCTCACCTGACATTCTCTGGGGGCTTTTCTGGAAAACATATGGGAATCCACGGAGAAGCTGATTAGGAGAAATGTTTGAGATTAATGTTGACCTCAGAGTGGCAGGTCCCAGCTAGTAGAAGAGGAAGAAGAACCCTTGTTTTACTGCCCATATTCCTGTTCAGGACAGGATTAACTTCCCTGGGCCTGCTCCTCACCTTGCTAGCTCTGGGGGTTCCATGGGATGTCTCACTTCCAAATGCAATTTCTTTGTTATCCTGTGGATGTCCAGGCCTCCTTCTGTAGGTGATGGCATCTACTGAGAGCTGTGTGCCTGACAAAGAGCCAGCTCTGTCCCCAGCCTTGCTCCCTGTGTCTTCCACCCCAGCTGCTGCCTGGGCTGCTCGTCCCAGCTACCCTGTTGTGCTGGCTAGCAGCTGCCAGCCCTGGGTGACACATCCCTCTGTCCCTCGGTGCTGGCAGTCACCAGCCCCTTGTCCTTTGTCTCTGAGCTGGAGGAGCATTGAGCTGCTTGGTGTGCACAGGACTTTTCCTCCTGCCAAAATCCTCCCTGGCTGTCAGAAATGTGCTGTTGTTCTCCCTTAGTCTCTGGTGTCCCTGGGTAGAATAATGGCTTGGTTTTCCAGCAAGCCACTTGTCACTGCAGTTGTGCATGAGATTTAGGGCACGTGGAGATGGAAGTGCCCAAGTTTTGGAGTGGTTGGTGAGCTGAGTGCCAGAGCTCATGACAGATCTTTTAAAGCTCCTCCTGGAGCAATTCAGGGCTGAATGGAGTATCAGAGACAGGGGGAATGATCCAGCTGTGATACAGCATGTGCTGCCTGGGGCCTCATGCCCCAGTCACCAGAATAGTGTCCCTCCATCCCTGCCTCCCTTCCCTTCCTCCCTCAGGCCGCTGGGATGAGGCTTCTGAGCAAATCCCATGTAAATCATAGGCAACCCAATGTGTAGAAACACCTGGTGCCCTCCCTGCTGGCTGTGCCAGTCTGCTCTGAGTTGTTGTTTCTCCCTGCAGCGGACAAACTGGACGCGGATTACATCGAGCGCTACCTGGGCCATCTCACCCCGATGCAGGAGAGCTGCCTGATCCGCCTGCGCCAGTGGCTCCAGGAGACTCACAAGGGAAAGGTGGGTAGGGCAGGCACTGAGGGGCATCCGGGGGGATCCCCAGCTGGGATGGGGAGCCCTGGATGCACAAACACACTGGGCAATGCGAGGCTGGAGTGTGACACCACAGGAAGGGACCTGGGGGTCCTGGTCGATGCTGAGCTGAGCACGAGTCGGCCCTGGCAGCCCAAAGGGTCACCGTGCCCTGCAGGCACTGTCCTGCTCTGCTCTGTGCCAGAGCGACCTCACCTCTAATCCTGGACACCAGGATTATCAGAATATCAGATATTCTCAGATATCAGGACATCAGAAGGATCTAAAGATGTCAGAAAGTGTCCCAAGGAGGAACATGAGGGTGGAGGAGGGTCTCAGGGGGAAGCCATAGGAAGAGCAGCTGAGGGCACTTGGTCTGTTCAGCTGGAGGAGATGGAGCACAGAGCTCACTGGGGCTGCAGCTCCTCCCGAGGGACAGCTCCAGTCTCTGCTTTGTGACAGGGACAGGAATGGCTGGAGCTGTGCCAGGACAGGTTAGGTTGGCTGTCAGGAAAGGTTCTTCCCCCAGAGGGTGCTGGGCACTGCCCAAGCTCCCCAGGGAATGGGCACAGCCCCGAGGCTGCCAGAGCTCCAGGAGTGTTTGGACAATGCTCTCAGGCACAGGGTGGGATTGTTGGGGGTCTGTGCAGGGTCAGGAGTTGGACTGGATGATCCTTGAATCCCTTTCTGCTCAAGGTAATTCCATGGTTCTCTGATTTTTCCCTGAGAAGTGGCACGGGCAGTGAAGTACAGGCATGTCTCTGCTCTGCTGGAATCTCCAGAAGCTACCTGGGCTCCTTTTGGTTAAAGGAAAGTCTCTCTCAGACCAGCAGGGTAACTGATATGTGATTGGGAAAAGAAAGGGTCTAGAGCAGCTTGAATGCCTCGAAAGGGGTTTTTCTCCAGATTTCCTGATGGAGGGGGATTAGGAGGGAAGGAAAGAAGGACCGAGCATAGCACCAGAGAGAGCAGTTGGGTGGGCTGAGCAGATAAAGGGTTCTTAGGAAGAGGAGCAAGTGATTTTACTTGGAAGCAGAGAAGAGCTGGATGAAGTTTCAACAGTAAAAGCTTCCTGGCTTAGGAGGAATCAGCTCAGTCAGGATAGGTTAGGTGAGATGCTCTGCATTCCCGGGTTTGGGAAGATTTTCATTCTTTTTTCTTTACCTGGCCTTTCCAAGAGACACTGCTGCTTACAAGGAGCTTTGCCAGTCCTGCATGCTGTGCTGTATGTCTCAGAGCTGAGCATGTCTCATCTGAGTCTGAACATGATTTAGAATGCTGTTTCTTCTTGGAAAAGCGAATGTGAATCACCTCTGTAGAAATAAAATGTAACAAAGATTTAGTGCTATTGTTCTGCTGCTGTTGAACTGAAGTTCCCTTGTGTGTGAGCAGACACGTGAGTTTTGTTGGTACCCAGGAATGTGGATGGAGAAACAGCTCCCAGCAAACCTCAGTCTGAAGAGAGCAGGAGGTGTTGGGGCAGTGTGAGAGGCTCCCAGCAGCTGATAAGCTCCAGACACCAACAGTGCTGTTGAATTGTAGGAGCTGATAGATTCCCACCCCAAACATCTGCCAGAGCTGGCCAAGGCCATCGGTGTACAGTGGCATCAACAGCAGGCTGGATAACTTGGACCAGAAGAGTGGGGGCTGCTGGGGGCCGGTAGAGACTACAGGAATATATGTAATATATAATATATTGCATATATGCACACACCTGATGTAGCAAAGGGCCCCTTGAAGGGCTGTGGCACCTCCCTGGCAGCTGCTCTTGTGTCACTGTGATGCTCTGCCCCTGAGGAAGGAGCTGGGGCTGGGCTCCAGCCAGCCAGGGGTGGTGAGTGAGCTGTGTGAGCAGGAGCAGCTTCACCAAGAAAAGGGGCTCTGCTGGAATCTGCTTTTGATCTGTGTCTGCCTGTGATCCAGCCTCCAGTCAGATGGGAGGCACTGGACAGGCAGGGATCAGTCCCCAGGTGTGACTGTGCTCTGAGAGGGGACAGGAAGCTTTTCCTGGAGACCTGAACAGTGAAGTGGTGTGGGCTCCACTGGGGTAGGAGATATCTCACCTAGTGGCTCCTGGATGGGAGGACATCCCAGAGAGAGGGAGGCCTTGTCCCTGGTGTGAGCTGCAAGGATCCTGCTTTCAGCTGGAACAGGCACCACCAAACCTTTTTTTAGGCTGAAAAACATCAACCCGCAGGTTGGTTTCCCCCATCCATGTCAGAGGCTGGGGAATCAAGCTGGAGAAGGAGAAAGTGAGAGCACATAAGCAGAATATGGAACAGCTGCCCCTTGGGTGCTTGGAGCTGGGCAGGGAGTGGCAGCCCTTGTCCCCTGTGCTGTGCTGGGAGCAGCTGAGTCCTGAGCTCAGGGGACAGTGGAGCTGCCTCAGGACTGTGGGTGGCCTTGCTGTCCCCAGGGGGATGTGGGCACACAGGTAGGGAGGTGCTGACTACTGAAACTTCAAATTGAACCCCCTGACTGCTCAGCTGCCTCTCCTGATTCCCTGACAGCGCAGACTAAAATCAGGAGCTTATCCTGCAAGGCTGGGATTGTCCCTGGAGAGGCTCTTACCTTGCTGTGACAATCTGTTCTTTTAATTCAGAGCATAGATGGCCTTATTCCTCTGTCAGAAATTATCAAAAAATAGATCTCCTGTTTCTTGGAAAATGGCCCTTCTTATTTTTGTCCTCTGTCCTATTTCACTATCCCTTCCTTATTCCTTCCAAAGCAGACATTTACCTTTACAGTCAGATATGTTGTTGCTTAAAAAATCTGAAGAGTTGAAGGAGCTATAAATGGTGTTAAATTTGCAGCAACTTAAAGCTCTGTTCAAGGCTTTGCACCATGCAGGAGAGTGCAGCAGTTTTACCAGGGAATACAAAAGCAGGCTGAAATTAAACCTTTGTTTACTTGCATGTGGGAGTTACTGCTTTGGTTGGACAAGGATAAAAGACTAATTCTGCTGTGAAATAAGTCTTCTTGGAGCTTCCTGCCTTTGGTCCAAACAGAAGTGCTGGATTTGATTCTTGCCTGGAGCTGTGCACAGGGGAGGTTTGAAACAGGGAAAGTATCAAACCTTCCACCAGCCATCCCCTCTCGTGCAGAGATCCAGGAGCTGTTGTGGGTGTCTGGGCTGGGTCTGATGAGTGACAGCTGCCTCTGAGCAGCAGGAACGCAAACCTGAATTATCTGATCAACACTCTGCTGGCTTTAAACTTGTTGTCATACTGAATTACTCTTAGTACTCCTGAGATCATCTTTGGGAAAGCTGCCCTCTCCTTCCCAGGACACACAGATGCAGTGTTAGAACCAGTGTTAATCTCCCCCCATTCCTTAAGGTGCTTTAGGATTGGTTTAGGCTGCCTGAACTCTGCCCCTTCTTTGGGTGAGTCAATTGTTCCCTCTCTTGCTTGTGCATCCAAGATTGCTCCCTCCTGACACAGCTGCCAGCCTTGCTTTCTTGCTGGGAGTGCTTGGGTTGTGCTAGCACAGTATGGATACTCTGGAAGGGATGATCCCCGCTCCACAGAGCTGGAATTTTTTATGCAAACTTGTAGAGAATGAGGCCAAGCACTTTTGGAGAAGTTGGAGTGAGGGACTGGGAATCCAGCAGCACATGCAGCTTTAATCCAGTTGGATTTGCAGCTGACAGGCTCTTAGGCAGATTTGGCACTTCTGTGGAATCCATCAGGTTTGTTGTTAATTCCTGCTGCTTGGCACTCCTGCCAAACTTTCTTTGATTCTCCAGCTAAAGAGAGCATGGCAGGTCTGGAAGGAGGCTGGAATAAGCCATTCTGCAGACTTGCTTTGGAAAGCTTCTGTGCCTGTGATGTTAGGATTAGTGCTGGGGTGGGTGATTGGGAGAGGGCGTGTTGTGGTTTAGGTTGATTTGGATCAAGAGTTATTGTGGTGTTATGGGGCAGGGAAGTCTTTGGAAGCACTCAGCAGCTTTCCTGTTCAAACATCAGCAGCACAAGAGCTGGAATTGGTACTGGTGGCATCATTCAGACTGCACAGATGTGATTCCCCTCCAGTGCCTGGTGTGGTCAGTGTGTTACCTGTGGCTGTTTGTTACCTCTTGCCATCTTGGGCTGATTTGCCCTGGGCAGGTGAACTTGCAGCTTCCTGACTTTCATGTAGTATTTTGGAGGTCCTTGTGGATAACCAGCCAAGGGAAACATCAGCCAGCCTGGGGTTTGCTGGGACTCCTGGGAACTGCTCTGGGGAAGGGCTTCCCACAGTCAGTGAGCTGGTCCTGCTTTTGTGCTCCTGGCACCCTCTGCTGCTTCCAGCTGGGTTAGCTACGGAGAGAGGGAGGCGGAAGTTTAATGTTTGCTGTCTTTGTTTTAAGAGATTAAAAACTAGTGTCAACTGTGCAGCCTCCTCTGCAGGCCAAATGGAACATTCCAGTGCTGATCCTGGGGCTTTCTCTCCTGGCAGATCCCCAAGGATGAGCACATCCTGCGGTTCCTGCGCGCCCGCGATTTCAACATCGACAAAGCGCGGGAGATGCTGTGCCAGTCGCTGGCCTGGCGCAAGCAGTACCAGGTGGATTTCATCCTGCAGTCCTGGAGACCCCCAGCCCTGCTGCAGGAGTACTACACTGGCGGGTGGCACTACCAGGACAAAGGTGAGGAGCTGGTCCTGGCACCTCGCCCATGGCCTGGGGTGTTGAGGAAAGCTGTATTGACGTTTTTAAAGTTAGCAAAGCAGTTCAGTGCCTGCGAGTGCCACTCTGCTTCCCTCTCATTGTATTTCCTCTGCACAGATCAGTCAGTGCCAAGCACTTTCTCTGAACAGGTTCCTTTTGGCAGTGGTTTTTATCCTTTTCAAAAATTTTGTGTGGCTTTTAAAAAAGGTATGGGAGTGATAGCCTGGGAGACTAAAGTGCTGCCCTCTCTAACCCCTTTGTTTTGAAGATGGGCGGCCGCTCTACATCCTCCGCCTCGGCCAGATGGACACCAAGGGCTTGGTGAAGGCCCTGGGAGAGGAATCCCTGCTGCGACATGTGAGCTGTGCCTTTGTGTGTCACCTCTTCCCCTCAGGCTGTTGGGAAGTCTTGTCCTGGTGCATCAGGAATCCTGGAATGGTTTGGGTGGGAAGGGACCTTAAAGCTCATCTCACCCCACCCCTTGTCTCGGGCAGAGACACCTTCCACTGTCCCAGGCTGCTCCAAGCCCCGTCCAGCCTGGCCTTGCACACTGCCAGGGATCCAGGGGCAGCCCCAGCTGCTCTGGGCACCCTGTGCCAGGGCCTGCCCACCCTGCCAGGGAACAATTCCTTCCCAATATCCCATCTAACCCTGCCCTCTCCTTTCTGTATTTTTTAAAATAATATCTCTGGGCCATCCTGGTTACTCAGCCATTCTCAGGCTAATCCCTGTCTGTTCTGTCTTTGACTCCAGGTTCTGTCCATTAATGAGGAAGGACAGAAGAGATGTGAGGAAAACACCAACATCTTTGGCCGCCCCATCACGTCAGTATAAATTGGTTTATAATTGGTTTTCCTGGGTCCTTACAGACTCTCAGTGCCATGGTGAAGGATGCTGCTGTGGTTTGGGGTGATGTCCTTAGGGTTACAGTGCAGACAGCAATGTGTCTTATGGGCTGGGTGGGGACCACAGATATATATAAATTTATTTGTTGGACTTTAATTCAGACAAATCCTGCAGTTTCATTGGAAAGCAAGCATTGATCCTTCTTTACATAATTTTCATATCCCATCTCAAATTAATTTAATCTTTCTGTCTTGGTGATTTTAATCCACATCTTTCAAATTTTGGCTTTTTTTAATACAGGAGCCTGTCTACCAGATTCCACCTTCATTTAAAATGCATTTTTGCATTATTTTTAGCAATAGGCCTGCATGCCTTCACCTTCTTCCAGAGTGACAGCTGTTCCTGCCCTTGGGGCTGGGTGTCTGTGTTACCTGGAGCTCACCTGGATTCAGGTGTCTGCTGCCCAAGTGGAGATGTGCTTTTATTGGAACTGCTTGTGTCCCTTGGTGGCTTCCCCAGATCCTCCACAGGCTGTGGGGTTACTGTGGATGCTAAACAGAGCAGCCACCACACTCCACAGAGTTCTGACAGGTCTTTTTCTGCCTGTTTATTTTAGATCCTGGACGTGCCTGGTGGATTTGGAAGGGCTCAATATGAGGCATCTCTGGCGGCCTGGGGTGAAGGCCCTGCTCAGGATCATTGAGGTGGTGGAGGACAACTACCCTGAGACCCTGGGGAGGCTCCTGATCGTGAGAGCACCACGGGTCTTCCCTGTGCTCTGGACCCTGGTGGGTGAAACCTGGGCTCTGCAGGATCACTGGCACTTGTGCAGGTTCACAGACAGCTACATCAGCAGAGGCAGGGAGGGAGAATCTCCAGGCAGCTTATGGTGAGCTCCTGAAGAGCCACAGCAGAAGCAGCTCATGGGGTGCCTGTAGCTCCCTGGGTTCTGGTGACTGCCATCCACCAGGACAGGATGAGAAACCTGGATCAGAATTCCCCATTCCACCCAAACTTGGTGGGCTTTCATATAGATGGGAAAAGACAGACACCTTTTAACCTCATGCTGTAGGACATTGAAGGGTAATAAGTAGTAGTAATAAGCAGTAAATAATAAATCTAGTTCTGCCTGATGCCTGCTGACTGCTCTGGCAGTGTGAGAACGTGGTTGTTACATTTCTTGTGAGGTCTGTAGGTGAGGCAGTGACTGCAGACTTCCTTTACATGAAGCAGAAAGTGTTGTGAAATGGTGATGCAGAGAGAGAACATTTCAGTTTGTTACTCTCTCTTTGGGAAGTGCCTCAGAGCTGTGAAGCTCTGCACACTGCTGGGATTTTCCAGGGTAGAGCCCAAAGCATCATCATGAGATGGCTCAGACAGCGTCCCCAGCTGCCCTCAGTGACAGCCATGTCCTGTGTGCCCTTTGTCTTCCAGGTCAGTCCCTTTATCAATGAGAACACACGGCAGAAGTTCCTCATCTACAGTGGCAATAACTACCAGGGCTCAGGAGGGCTGGTGGACTATGTGGACAAGGATGTGATCCCAGACTTCCTAGGAGGAGACTGCATGGTGGGTTTTCATGGCTCGTGTACAGGAGCAATCTGGAACTGATTCCCTCTTCCTCACCACCGTGGCCTTCCACTGCCTTTTGGAAGGGGTTAAGCCTCTGTGCTGGCCAGCCTGCCCCTGCTGTGGGCACAGGGCAGGTAGTTCATTTGGGCCCAGAGGGCTGCCCCGTGCAGTGCTGGGCAGGGTCAGAGGGCAGCTCTCACAGGGAGCTCACATAAACCTCGGCAGTTCAGTGAGCTCAGAGCCACGGTGCAGTTCTGGCTCAGCTGAGGGGTCAGCCCGTGTCTGACAGCCAGCAAGAGTTCCTGCTTCACTGCTGGAACATCCTGAGCCTCCTGTTTGTCTGTCTGGCCATTGCAGTGCACCGTCTCAGAAGGAGGACTCGTCCCCAAGTCCCTGTACCAGACCGAGGACGAGCCGGAGAACTCGGATCACATCCGGCTGTGGACAGAAACCATCTACCACTCTGCCAGTGTCCTCAAAGGAGCCCCACACGAGGTACAGAGCACAGCTTGAGGTGCTGGGATGGCACAGTGACAGTGTCCCCTCTGCTGGGGCTGACTGGAGCAGCCAAGGGCTCCCAACACAGGCAGCAGCAGAGGGCTCAGCAGCAGCTGCTGTTCCTGCAAGGGAACAGCTGCAAGTGTGGGAGTGAAGAACAGCAGTTTGAGCAGCAGTGTCTCTTACCTCTGCTATGGCCTAATCTTCTGTAAGGTCCAGTCTCCTCCTCCTCCCTCTCTTCCTCCTCTTGGGAGAAATAAAGGGCACACAGTTTCTCTTCTGATAATTCAGCTCCCATTCCTAGCAGTGTAGCTGGGACAGTAGTGGGGGTGATAAAAGAAGATGTGTGCTTGATGAGAGTCACCAGGAAACAGGATGTCACAAAAAGGAGCAAATCAGTGTCAAATCAGTCTTCTGGCCTCTCTGATGGGGAGTCACTCTGATTTGGCTCTTTGTGCCTCAGTTCCACTGAGGTTTTCCTAGAACAAGTAACTCATTTACAAGCAACTCTGATATGGGGAGAAAAGGTAAAAACACCTGAGTGGGTGTACTGTGGCTGGGAGTGGGAATTGGTGTGTATCCCCCTCAGGAATCAAGACCATCAGCCAGCTGGAGGATTGTGGAGCCAAGGCTGTTTGCCCCAGAGTGGGTGGGCAAACACACTGCTGCCATTTGAGCACCTGACCCTGCAAGGGGCTTGTTCTGTTCCTTTCTTAGATACTTGTGGAGATCCTGGAAGGGGAATCTGTCATCACCTGGGACTTCGACATCCTGAAGGGAGATGTGGTGTTCAGCCTCTTCCACTCCAAACGAGCTCCTGAGCCAAGTCACAAAGAAGCCACATCACCAAGTCCCTCTGGTGCAGGGGACAATGTGCAGCTCATTGACAAGAGCTGGGTGCTGGGCGTGGATTACAGCCGGGTGGAATCTCCCCTGGTCTGCAGGGAAGGAGAGAGCATCCAGGTCAGAGGGGTTTGGTCCTGCCATGGCTTCAGAGTCCTGCAAGCTCCAGACTAATCAGGTGGCAGGGAGGGAATTGATGGTGTGGGAAATCAGGAGCTGCTAGAAAGGGGGGCTGTGGTCATTCCCAGCAGCAGCAGAGGAGGGATTCTGCCCCACTCAGGTGAGATCCCATCTACAGACCCCAGCCTCAGCCCTGGGGCCAACAGCAGCAGGACCTGGAGCTGCTGGAGAGAGTCCAGGGGAGCCCAGGGAGATCCCCAAGGGCTGGAGCCCCTCTGCTCTGGGCCAGGCTGGGAGAGCTGGGGGTGCTCACCTGTAGAAGAGAAGGCTTCAAGGAGATTTCAGAGCCCCTTCCAGGGCCTAAAGGGACTCCAGGACCACTGGAGAGGGACTGGGGACAAGGGATGGAGGGACAGGACACAGGGAATGGCTCCCACTGCCAGAGGGCAGGGACAGATGGGATATTGGGAAGGAATTGTGCCCTGGCAGGGTGGGCAGGCCCTGGCACAGGGTGCCCAGAGCAGCTGTGGCTGCCCCTGGATCCCTGGCAGTGCCCAAGGCCAGGATGGATGGGGCTTGGAGCAGCCTGGAACAGTGGAAGGGGTTGGAATGGGATGGGCTTTAAGGTCCATTCCCACCCAAACCATTCTGTGATCATTTTCTGGGTACCCTGTGAAAGTGGGAAATTCTTATTTAGAGTGAGTCATTGGAAAGAGACTCCAAGCTAAAATTCTTATGGAAATTAAGCTAAATAAGCTTTTTTTTTTTTTCCCTACTGGTACTACAGGGCTGTGTCTCAGGGAGGTGGGACAGGTGAATGACACCTGTGCTGGGTCATTCAGCCATTCCCCAGACACCCGTGGTCACCTGGTGTCCTCCCTCTCTGCAGGGGTCCCATGTCACACGCTGGCCTGGCTTTTACATCCTGCAGTGGAGGATGCACGGGCCCCTGCCCTGCTCCAGCTCCAGCCTCCCCCGCGTGGACGATGTCCTGGCCTCCCTGCAGGGCTCCAGCCACAAGTGCAAGCTCATCTACTACTACGAGGTGCTGGCCTCCAAGGACTTCAGGTGGGGCATTTACAAGAGGTTTACTACAAGTTGCACTGAGTGTGAGTTAAACACTTGGATATCAGAGACCCTCACAGGGGGTGTGTTTCACTGAGGAGGGGATGAACACAAAATTGGTGGCATTTTTGCAACCTGTCTCCTCTGGTGCTGTAGGTATTTAAAAGTTCCCTTTAATCTGTGTCCACCAGTGAAATTTGTGCTTTGGGTCTTGCTTGCAGCTGCCTGAAGAGCAGGAGATTTTTAACTCAAGAGGGTTTTTATCTTAGTTGGGAATACTTTGAGAAGCTGCTTTTGGAGTAATTTAAATATCAGCTGGGCTATTTCCCAGATGACTTTGCTTGGCACTTGAGAAGGATGAGCACTTCTGAACAGAGGTGAACAGCCAGCCTTGGCAGGGTGTGCCTGGCCCCCTCCCCATCTCCTGTTAATCTGAGCTCTCTGCAGGTCCTTGTCTTCTCCCTAGAGCTGGAGGAGGCATTGGGCAGAGCAGACTTGAAGGTGGTTGCTTGAGGTGTGACCTGGCCAGGTCCTGTGGGGTCAGAGGAGCAGAAATCCCTCACTCCAGTCATGCTCTTCCTTGGGGCTCTTCCTGAGCCCAGGCTGCTTTTGGCAGGAGGAGCTGGAGGTGCTGAGTCTGGAGTCCTTGGGTTCACAAGCATTTGGGGTGCTCTGGAGCTTTCCTTTCGCCTCAGGGACAGCTCCCAGAGGCTCCAGCTGTGTCCCTTTCCCCGGAACAATAGTCAGAGACAAGGAATAGCTGTAAATGGGAAAAAATGTCTCTGACTGATTAATTTTTCATCATGACACAGAGATTCTTAGAGAGCAAGTGGGAAATAGTGGGCCAAAAAGCACTTGTGCAAGTGTTAGAGAGGGGGAGCTGATCTGTGGGAGGAATCCCTTAATTGCTGCCTTCCTAACAGCACATCTGTTCTGTCCTGTCCCAGGGGATCCATGTCGAGCCTGGAATCTTGCAACAGTGGCTTTTCCCAGCTGAGTGGAGTCACCACATCTTCCAGCCAGTCCCAGAGCAGCTCCCACCTCTCCAGATAGCAGAGCCAAGGCTGCAGCACAGGGGCACCTGGGGCTGCTCCAGCCCCAAACCAAAGAGCTCCAGGGCTGAGCCGTGGGGCAGCCGCAGCCACTTGGACACAGAGAGGCCTCTGGGAGCTGCTTCAACCACAAAAACTGAAATTCCAAGGGCAGTTTTAGGAGTTTTGGGTCAGCTGCATGTTTCTCAGTAGCCTCCTTCAGCACCTGTGGATTTTGGGTGCCTGGGAGTTTGCAGGAATCCACTCCACTCCAAAGGGCTCTTCCCATCAGTTCTTTCCCCAGAGGAGGCTGATGTTGCCTTACCTGTTGGACCTTTAGATAATTCCTGGGTGGCAAAACTAAGGGAATGTCCTGGGTGCCCACAGGGTACTGGCTCCACACTGGACAGTCAAGTGGGCATTCCAGGGCAGGGCCTTGGAAGGAACTGCCAACACCTGGGTACAGGTAGGATAGTTCAGAAATCAAACCAAAAACCTCTTCTGGTCTGGCAGGATGCTCTGGGAAATGTGTTGCATTTTTTAAACCCTGCTGAGAAACAAAGTCAAAATGGTTTTTTTAGAAATTCCAGGCATTGACTCTGCCTGCAGTGAGTGGCATCTTTCAAACTATTGTTTCTTTTTACTCAGGTTTACAGCAATAATGAGTAGGTCTGTCCCATTCCCTAGTGGATGGGAACTGAATCCAGTCCTAAAGGGCTAAGAAAAGCAATATTTGATTTCCTGAAGGCACAAGATTTTCTGGCAGTATTACAGAACTTGCTTCTTTTAAACATGAGCTCACTTGAAACCATTCAGAGAGGCATGTATATATGTAAGCACTTACTGAAGCCTATTTATTCTATACTAGCTTATTTTAAATTAATTTTTAACTTATTATGTCAGAAATGACTATTTATTAAATACAGTCACCTTTTTTTAATGAGATGAACTTTGTTTTAGAAAGGAATAACTGATTGTTTTCAATCCCAAGTAATCTTTCTGCTTGGGTCCTGATTTTTATAATCACTGGATGTGCTTGCAAAAGGGCTGCAGTGGGGTAAGGGCTTGTGTCACCTTCCTTGCAAGGAAAGGTGAGAGTCCAGTGCTTTTTTAGACTGTTTTTTAGGATTAAGAAACAAGGATTGAGTTCAGGAGTTATCATGAAGATGCACTGTCTTCCTACACAGCAAAATGCCACATTTGTCCCTAATCTCTGATTGTTCCTATAGTCAGGTTGGGGAGCAAAGTTATCCATGTTCTTGTCCAGGTGAAAAAAACGAGAGCAGGGGTCAAATACTCACCAAGTTTTTATTCAAGAATCTGTGAAGTTGTTCCTTCCCACCCTCGTTTTTAATCACTGGATTTGAAGCACCAGGCTCTGCCAAAGGAGAAAAGAGCCAAAATATTTGGGACAATGGGAGACAAAGAACTTGATATGGTTTTGAGTTGTTTGGTGGGGTTTTTTAAGGATTGGAGCCAAGGGAATCACTCTGCACTTTGCATCTCTCCCTGTGAACAGGTAACTTGATTATGTAGAGCTCAGGGAAGTTCTGATTTCCAATTCTCAGTTGTTCCATAGACTTTAATGTTTCTCCCAGACAAGTGAAACTTCTGTCTCTGGCATTTCAGCATAACTGGAGTCTGATAAAGAGGGACAAATGTAAATGCAATTCATACCTTTCCTCTGGAAAGTCAGGAATTCTGGAAGCAAAGTCCATGCATGTATCCCTCATGGAAAATCCTTGACCCAGAATAAAATCTCATTCTAGAAATGGTTTCAGACTCCCAAAGCCCCAGAAGCAAACCCAGCCCTGTCTCCTGTGCTGTTTCAGGATTTTACCTTCCCTTCTTAGGTGGTTGCTCACATCCTACAGTGGCAACATTCCTGTTCCCTGGGTTTGCTCTGAGTAAGAATCTCTTTCTTTGCCCTGGATATTTTTTTTGTAATTTTATTTTGAAATATGGGATATGCTGGGTTTTTTTGCTCACCAGAAGTTTGACTTCTGTCAGTGAAGCACCTGGAACTTGGCCCCTAGCAGATCTCTGAAGGGTGAAGTCAAGGGCTGGTTCCACAGAGTGTTCCTGGCTCTGGGGATCTCCCAATCCCAGATTTTCCTCTTGTCCCTTGGCAGTACCACTCCTCTGCCTATCAGAGATCATGGCACAGGTCTGTGAAGCAGCTTGTGACCTCTCCTTGGCAAGGCTGCCTGGTTTATCCCACCCGATAATTTACTTGGAAACCAATTTAAATAATTCTTTTTTTTTTTCCTTTTTCTCCAGAATATTAGCAGGAGAAAGGGAGCAACAGCCTGGATGCTGTGCTTTCTAAACCTGACCTTGTGAACTGCAGATATCAGACAGAATTCTTCTGCATCACTTTTTCCTCCTTCAAACAACATCATTGTGCTTTAGAAAATAAACTCAAGAGTTTTCTTCACGGTGAGCTGAGGCTGGGAGGGGTTCTGGATCCTCAGAAATTTCCTAAGCCAGAAGCTGAGGAAATGGGCTCACTTTGGGTGATGCAGCAAAGCCCTCCCTGCTCTGCCCCCAGCAGCGAGGCCGCTGAGCTCGGGCTGTGTGCAGGGAAGGAGCTGCTAATTAAAAACTGGCTCCCAGTCCATCGGGGCTCTCCCTGTTTCAGATATTCCTTATGCAAACACAACACCTACCTCAGAGCTGGTGCCATCCTGTGGTGGTGGGGAGTGCAGGACAGTGTGCAAGGTGCCAAGGGCTGTGCCAGGGGTCCCAGTTAAATACAGCCAGATGTGACACCTCCATTGCCAGTGAGTTCTCCAGCTCTGCCCCATTCCCTGGGCTCTGCCCAGGGCTGGGAAGGGCAAACAGAGGGAGGATGGATGTTGGATGGCCTCGGCTGTCGTTCAGGGCACAGTCCTGAGCCACGTTTTGCTGCTCTCCGATGTGAAAAGGAGGAGGAGGATGAGGAGGGCTGAGCCCCCGGGGCACCAGGGACGGCTCCAGCCCCGCTGTGTCACCGCTGCCTCTGGGGGCTTTCACAGGAAGGCACCGCAGCAGCTCCATCCTTCCTCAGCGTCTGCACTCACTGCTGGAAACAGAATTCCCGCCGGTGACCAGGCTGGGGAATCACGAGTGACTGAGATGCAGCTGTGCTCCTCTGCTCAGCCACTTCGGTTCTGTCTGTTCCCTTTCAGGAACTGTGAATAACAGTTTGTCATCCCAATTTGCTTTGTCGGCAGAAGAGTTTGAAATGCCACAATCTACTCACAATTCCCAGTAGGAAGTAGTGAGCCCAGCTGTCCACACTGGGCTGGGAAGCTGCTGGGGCTGAGGCCAACCCTGCTCCAGGCAGGGAATCCCTATTTCAATAGGCATTTTATGAGCTCACACTGCTTTAATGTCCCAAATGTTTGTACTGTGAGCAATTAATGCAAGGAACAGCTATTAGAGATTCACTTGACAGTGGCTGTCAAAGATTCCTGCATGCAATTAGCTTTAATATTCCTCCAACACCTTTGTGATGCTCCTTGCATCTGATTATTCCTCTCTTGGAAGGTGAAATTGGAGTCAAGTCACGTTTGCTGGCTTTTAGTGGCACCAACACCCACTTCCAAGATTTCAGTTACACCTAAGTTAAATGGGCATTAATTTTTTTAGTAGCACTTACTTTCTTTCCTTTGCAGCTGGCTTTGGTTTTATACATTGAAATCCTCATTTTTCTCAGCCAAAACCCTCTAACTTCCCGTAAGAGCCCACTGCAGGGCACTGAAATAACAGATGTCCTCCTGTGCTGGTGTCTGTGGGTCCTGGCAGAGCTGTACTTTTGGGTATGTGGGAAATAAAACATCTCTGAGAACATGTGGAATTGTTTGATTCAGCTGTTGAAATTGCAGGGCAGTGAAAATTCAAGCCTGTGTGCTACACTCTTTGCCCCCAGAAGCACGGATAAGGCTTGTATTCACTTTTCCCTTCTTTTTAACTATAATGTTTGGGCTTTTTTTCTACAGAACCAGAATCTTTTGTTTAATTTCTAGCACAGAGTGAGCTGGAACAGCGCATTCTACAGTGTGGGTGTTATTAAAAATAAAAGAGCCCCTGGGTTCCACTGGGTGGCTGAAGTTAACTGAGAAAGGATCAGCTCCTTCTGCAGCTGCACATCAGGAATTTGGAGTTTCAGGCAGGTAGCACTAAAAGACTTTATTCAAGTTTCTGTAAATCATAGAAAAATAGAGTCTCTTGGTTACAGGCTGATTTGATGCCAACACTGGCACAGAAATTATACATCCTTTACTTGGAGAGGTAAAAAGGGAGTGAGTGCATAAAGATGTGTGGGGCTCAGACAGGCTCTCACCCCTCTGCAGCATCCAAGGGGCTCATCCAAGGCTGGGTTTCCCTCACGGGGAAGCAAACTCAAACACTGTTTGAACATAACTGTGCAAGATGTGTTCCAGATTCCAGAGGAGGTGCTTGAGATCCTGGCTGGTCCCTCTGAGGAGTGCCCAGCTGGGGTAGGGCAGCCTAGTTCGTGCCATTCCAGCCACGCCAGGCTCTCCCTGTCTGTGCCCTTCCCCACGGGGGCAGCTCCAGCCTGTGCCAGGGTCCCTCAGGGAGCTGGGCAGAGCCTTTGGCTCCTGGGACCTGAGAGATGCACAAATGGAACCTGGGACCTGAGAGGGCTTTTTTTGGTGCTGTGCTGCAGGAGCTGCCCCAAAACACAGCACCCATCACGCTTCTGGGGCTGCTCTGGCCTGAGGCTGGTCAGAAAACCCTCCAGCCCTGCAGGGGCTGTCACAGCCCTGCATGTCACCCAAGCCCCCACCACGGCTGGGAGAGGAGGGCTCTGCTGGCTCTGGGTGCTTCACCTGCTTCAACATTTTAGAACAAACTTGGTCACTTCTCTGATTAAAATCTGAGCTTAGCAAGGAAGGGCAGACACTGACTAATACCCTTAAGCCCAGCTTTGTACTAGAGGCAGTTTAACTAGCATTTAAAAAGCACTGCTCGGGTGAGCAGGGATCTTACAGAGGTGCCTGTGACTTGCATCCCTCAGCTGTTTCCCTCAAGTTTTGGAAGGAACCAGCCCATCTCCTTTCCTGCTGCAGCTGTGGAATTCCCTCACCCAAGGGGTGTCCTGCATCCCCTAGTGCTGCAGTCCTGGGTGCTGGGGCAGCAGAGGAGAGGAAACCACAGCCTCAGCAGGGCAGTTCTTGGGCTGAGGTTCCTCAGGCAGCAGTTTGAGGCTCCCAGTCGGTGCTGAGGGGCAATGCAGGGTGAAATACCTCATCCCATCCATGATTCTAAAGGAACTCTTGGTTTGGGTCCTGAGTGTCCTCGGGCTCCTGAGTGTTCTCAGGCTCCTGAATATCCTCCTGGTCCCAGGCAGCAGAGGTGGGGCTGTGAGGGGTGTCCCCGTTGATGTCCCTCAGGGGGTAGTAGCGATAGTCCCGGTCCTGCTGCCGCCGCCGCCCCTGCAGCACCAGCCCCACGTTCCCCAGGGCACTCAGCACGAGCAGCAGGGCCAGGGCAGCGCTCAGGGAGAGCCACGAGCTTCTGTGGGACACACAGATCACGTCACCAGCAGCTCACCTGTGGCTTGTGTGCCCAGGTGTGCAGAGGATTGCCCTCCCTTCTCTGTGCTCCCAAGTTCATGGGCCTGCTCTCAGGCAGGACAGAACCATGGAATCATTTAGGTTGGAAAAGCCCTCCAAGATCATAGAGTCCAACCATTCTCCCAGCACTGCACCAACCCATGCCCCCAGCTGCCACATCCACACAGCTTTTAAATCCCTCCAGGGATGGGGACTCGACCACCTCCCTGGGCAGCTCATGCCACTACCTGACCACCCTTCTGTGAAGGAATTTCCCCAATATCCAACATAAAGCTCCCCTGGCACACCTTGAGGCTGTTTCCCTTTTTTCTGCCTCTGTTCCCTGGAGCAGAGCCCGACCCCCCTGGCTGTCCCCTCCTGTCAGGAGCTGTGCAGAGCCACAAGGTCCCCCCTGAGCCTCCTTTTCTGCAGACTGAACACCCCCAGCCTCTGAGATGCACAGTGAGCACCAAACACTTACTCTGACAGAGAGAACTTTTCTTTGCTCTTTTCCTTTTTCTGGGAAGCCAAACACTGTCCAGCTGGAAAACGAAGAGGGAAGAAAAATGGGGCAGGGTGTAAAATTCCACTAAAGAAGAGCAAGGTAAAGCAGAGTTGGTGACTAAGCAAACACCATTATGCACTAAATCTGCTCTTCCAGCTTTTATGCAAACCCCACCCCTGCAGTCACATACCTCTGTGTAAGTGGTCCTGCAGTGCCCCGTGGTGGGTGATGTTGCAGCTGCCAGTCTCGGGGTCACAGGGACACGAGTGGTCACACTCACAGCGGCTCTGGCAGCTCGGCCCAAACCAGCCCGGGGGACACTCTGGGGATGGGATCACAAAGGGATTGGTCATTGCCAAAGCTCCACCTGCTCTGAGGCCACCCAGGCTGCAGCTCCCTCAGCTCAGCTGAGCCCACAGCTGCAGCAGCCTGCGAGCTCCGTGCTGGGAGTTCAAGGCTGCTCTTTGGTGTGCTTCAGAGGGAAGTTTGTGTAAAACTGGGATCACAGAATCATGGAATGGTTTGAGTTGAAAGGGGACTTAGAGCTCATCTTGCTCCTACCCCCTGCCATGGGCAGGGACATCTTCCACTATCCCAGGTTGCTCTAGGGCCTGTCCAACCTGACATTGGACACTTCCAGGGATGGGGCAGCCACAGCTTCTCTGAGCAACACCTCTGAGATGGGATTGGCTGAGTGTTCCCAGGCTGGAACAGAACATCAGTGACAGAATCAGGTAGCCAGGAAGTTCACACCCCCCTGTATTTAAATTGTTCACTCAGACACAGGGGGACCTGGAGTGGTTACCAGGCAGAACACTTAGCACTGGCACAAGTAGTGTGAGGGTGGGACGGCAGGACAGCCCTCTGGAGCATTCCACAGGCACTGACCTGCATCACTGCAGCCTGGGCTACAGCAGGGCCTGGTGCAACACCCTGGAGCAGAAGATGTTTTGTGTTCACTCAGGAGCACTGGGAAATGAATGCAGTTCTTTGGGGCTAAGACTAAACAGGAATCCACAATTTTCCATTGATGAAGCAAACTCCTCTTTCCTCTCTGCTCCTTCCTCTCCCTTTTAGCCCATTTGGGTAGGACAGGCAGGCCCAGAAGAGCTGGGAGCCAGCTGGAGATGTTCAGGCCTGAGCTACCCTGGCACAACTGCACCTAAGAGGTGGCTCAGAGGTGACAGAAAAGGCTGTCCCCAGCCCCAGAGGTGGCTGAGACCCTTACCGTGCTCACAGCTGGTGCCGTAGAAGCCGGCAGGGCAGGAACAGGCTCCGTGCACGGGGTCACAGGAGCTGCCGTGCTGGCACCGGCACTTCTGGCTGCACGACTCCCCGTAGGAACCAGGAGCACAAGCTGCAGGAGACAAGCAGAGGTGTCAGCAGGGCTCTGGCAGCAGAGCTGAGCAATCCCAGCACACAGCCACAGCTCACCCCCGTGGAGGGATGCTCAGCAATAAGCTGAGTGTGTGCCCTGAACAAGGAGCCAAGACTTGAGTGTCTCCCCCCAAGCCAGCTGCAGATGCTCCAGCTGCAACTAAACATGCACTGCCAGAACAGAGCAGCCCAGCCCACAGGGTGGCCTTTCCCCTTCCTGCTGCCCCCTTGGGCAGGCAGCTGTTGAAAGTGGCTCCCACTGCCCTCTCCCTGGCTGTGAAGAGGCAGTGGAGCAGCAGTCAGCATTTACCTTCAGTGCAGTTGCTGCCAGTCCAGCCGGCGTCACACAGGCATCCAGCTACAAAAACATGGACCAGGCATTACTGACAACAAAACACCTGCAAGCAGCAAGGACTTGAAATTAGGAGCCTCTGCCTCTTGAGGTGCCCTCTTACCCCTGCCAGCAAACCCCCAGAAGAGGAACCCTGCACCCACACAAAGGGTGGGTTCACACACCCCCTCCCCAGCTGCCAAAAGCAGCAGAATCCCTGGGATCAACTCTGGGGCAGCTACTGGCAACACCTGCACCCACCGAGCTCTGCCCAGCCACTGCACTGGGGCACACTTGAATGAGAGTGGAGTCAGGAGGACAAGAAGAGGGTAACAGGACTGGGCACAGAGGGGCAGAAGCTGGGGGCAGACATTCCAGCAATCCCTAGGTTCAGATTCATGGGACAGTAGCAACTGCACACTTGTAAAAATTATGAAGTAGGAGAGGCAGGTGAAGAAGGAACAGGAAGGGCAGGGGACAGAAGCAGCTGCTGTCACACAGCATAATACACAGCCCTGTCCATCAGCAGCCTCACAACAAACCCACAGCACAACCCTGGGGCAGAAAAGTAAACTGAGGCACAGAGCTTTAAGTTTCCAGCCCTGCTACTGGCTCCTAAAGGGAACGCGTTTTGACCATCTGTGCTTCGGATACTGGAGAGGGGAAGCAGCCCCACCCAGCCAGCTGGTGCCTGGTGGCAGGCACACTGTATTCCCCAGGGATATTCCCCAGGGAGGCGCGGCCAGGTCCTGCCCCGCTGCTGCGCCCCGGGCCGCTCGGTGCCACCGCACAGGGACTCACCGGCGCTGCAGACGCCGCGCAGGCTGCAGTTGGCAGGGCCGCAGTCCAAGGTGTCGCAGGCAGGACCTGCCCAGAAGGGGCTGTCGCAGCGGCAGTGCCCGGCCACGCAGAGCCCGTGGCCGCTGCAGTCGGGCGGGTCGCAGCCCGGTTCGTGCACGCACACCACGGTGGAGATGCTCCGGGGACAGCGCCACATGCTGTCAAAGGAGCTGGGGACAGCAGAGGGGACAGCCTGAGCTCACCCTGCACTGCCCAGCCCAACACAACACCCGTTACATAACCCAGATTTCCTCCTGAGCCACACTGCCAAACATGAACACTAATACTGGGAAAATATAAACAATAAACTGCATTGGAGTCAACGTTTTAGCTGAGTTATAAATCCCATCTGATAGGTACAATTTCAAACGTGGAATTACAGAAGCAACACAGACCCCTTAAAGCAGTCCCAACTTCCCTCATTTTGACACCCAGCACACATTTTCTTGAACGTTATTTGCTTTGATATTAATTATATCACTGTAGTTATGGCAACTGAATGTTAAATCCCTTCATGTTTACAGTCAGAAGTGACTAAAAAGTTGAATTTAAAACAAAATATTCTTTAGATTCACTCCAGTGAGGAAGGGCAGGGTCTCCAAGTCAGTGTTCCTCTTCCATAATAATAAGTTGCTGACAGATCTCTGCTAATTCCCATGGATGTGCAGCTCTGAATCTCCCAGACTAAGAGCTGCTGCCTTATCCGATTCCCACATCAGCCACTCGTCACAGCCACAGCTTTGCTGCCTGTCTGGAACCAGCTCAGCTTTAATCCTTGATGACTAAGTGGAAAAAACATGGAGCCACTCAATCTCCTTAAATTCTAGAGCTGCCCTCTCCTGCAGACCCTGTCACCTGCCTTTGCTGTGCCCTCCCAGCCAGGCCAGGGCGTGGGGCTGGGCTCTGCACCCCGACAGGAGCTGCAGGACCCCGGGCAGCACCCACCAGTGCTCAGAGGGGTAGTTGGCCAGGGTCCCGTTCAGGACCAGCGTGGCAGAGCCTCCACCATCCAGGTTGATAGCGTTGATGACTCCCTGCTGCTTCAGGAATTCTGCCATCTCCCACAGGTTGACCCTGCAAAGCAGAGGTTGTTTGTTATTTGCCTTCAGTGAAGCTGTCAGATCAGGAGCTTGCTGCTCTCTGTGCTGTGAGGGGAAGCTTTCCCATCCCAGGCACCCTGAGGAAGGCTCTGTGAGCCTTTTCTGGCTCTCCTGAGCTCTGCAAGTCTCTGCCTTGAACATGTCCCTGACAGCTGCAGTACCCCTCCAGTGCCAGGAATTTAAGCCCTTACCCTCTGGACTCTGTCTGTCCATCCACATGAACCAAGACCAGGCGGCCCTGACGGTCGTGTCCCACCGCAGTCCTGGCTGAGATCACATTGATGAACCTGTCAAAGGTTCCTGCAGGACAGGGAACAATTCACACTCAGCTGGGGGACAGGATGGGCTGCTAAAAGACATCTGTCTGCAAAAGAGCTCCCAGCAAGGGCCTCATCTGAACTGAAACACAGGGAGAGCACAGCCCAGCCTCCTCTCTTCATCCAAGCCCTGTAACAGTGCTCTTGATTAAGTTTTTGTCTGGCACAAGCACAAAGCAGGGGATTCACAATCCCTTGGCTTTACACTCCTGTAAGAGGCACCTGCTTTGAGTTTCTCTGGACAGGTTTAGACAGGACAGGAATTCTTGGCTCCGAGGGTGGTGAGGCCCTGGCCCAGGTTGCCCAGAGAAGCTGTGGCTCCTCCTGGACCCCTGGAAGTGTCCAAGGCCAGGCTGGACAGGGCTTGGAGCCACCTGGGACAGTGGAAGGTCCCTCCCCACAGCAGGGGTGTGGAGTAAGATCACTTAAGGTCCTTTCAAACCCAAACTATTCCATTATCTATGAAGTTTGACTTCCTAGGTGCCCCTTCTCCCCAGAGCCCCAGGGGAAGGACAGTCCATGGCAGGCTGAAGCCAGGCCCCACCTGTGGTTTGAGTGTCACCACACTCGGCCACCCGGCTTTGGTTGATGTACACCTCTCCATTCCTCAGCAGCCAAACCACCCCACTCACGAGCTGCACAAAAGGGTTTGATTGATCCAGGACATCCTCCTCAGACAGGTAACTAGGAACAGAAGGCAGCAGGGTTACCCACAGTCACGTCACGGAAAAGCCTCTCCTGCTGCCAGCAGGCTCCTAAGCAGGGAGAAGAGCAGGAAAAGACAGAATGAAGAACAGCTGCATCCAAAACCAGGGCCAAGCAGTGTGAAACATCACTTTAGGAGCCAGAGCAGCCCCTGTTCTCTGCTCCTCTACACAATCCCACAGCTAATGACGGTCCCAGGCCACTGTGCCTCCACGTGGCCAGCAATGGCAGCAATGTGGCAAGTGGATCTGAGCCAGGTTAACAAGAGCAGAAAGCATCTGGCAGTACACAAGGACAGAGCCACTGCCAAATACTCAGGGATATGTGGAAGCAGCTGTAACATCTTGCTGCCTGTCAGCTTCTATTCTCCAAAAATGTGACACCAAACAGCTTTGGAGAGCATTTGGAGCCACAGCATCCAGCCCGCCTGCAGCTGCACTGGATGCCACCTGCTCCTGCCAACTGGGAAGGAGGTTTCCCTGCTACTGCAGACAGCAAAAGGATTGTTCAGGTACCAGCTTCATGCTCAGGTGTTGTGTGCCACCACAGGGTGCTTCCCGAGGGATACTGCTTTCTCCTGAATTAGGGTGAGAGGAACACCTGCCTCATGGGAGCCTGGGGGATGTTTGCAACTGAGGCATAGGAGCAGGGGCTGGAGCTGGACAGTTGTGCTCTGCCAGAGGTTTCGGGTTTAAAAATGACTTTTTTGATGTCTTGTGGGAGCTGGATGCTCAACTTTTGCTCAGTATCCATGACTGTGGGCAAACAAAGCTTTGTAGAAAGGCGTAATTGCAAATACCTCAATGGAAAACATGCAAAACTAATTCCCTTTTCCCATGGAAAAGGAGAGAACGTGGACGTGGCTGAAAGCAGATCAAACTAAAAAACAGTTTGGGCAGAGCCTGACAGCTTTTAAAGCCTGGATTCACCCGCTGCCAGCCCAGGGAGCAGCAGCAGCTTTGCAGGGTGGAGTAACTGCCCTGGGCTGTGTCCTGCTGGGTGTGATGCAGGGTTTCGACTTTCCCCACTGTCCTGACAGCCAAAATTACTTACACCCAAACTATTTGTCTGATCATGGTTTGGAAGGCACAATGCCACCAAACATCACTATAGTTCCATTTAACAGGGACATCCTGCCAGAGCTGGGGAGCAGCAGGGCAGAGCTGAGGTTAAGGACTCGAGTGACCCTGAAATTGCTGTTGGTCCCCTCTGCAGAAGCCCCCTCATTGAAGGGACACCCACCCAACACCTCTCTCACACAAATCAAGGCCATGGTACCCAGGGCTGCCAGAATGGCTGCAGGACAAAGCCCTGGTTTGGCACGCTCAGTGTGGCTTTGCAGGGATCCCTCCTGAGGCCAGGGAGTGAGCTACCAGGAGGTGGAGGATGCAACTCCCAGACTGCTGTTGCTGCATCTTCTGAGACCAGCAGAAGGGTCCTCAGAACCCTTCTTGGAGTTTAGGATCCTCCTGCTGCTGGGGAAGGGCAGCTCCTGGAGGCCTTGTGTGGTATTCACACATCCTTTGAACAGAGACACAGACTTTCCCAGGAAAATCCTGAGAAAATCTGTGTCTCTGTTCAAAGGATGTGTGAATACCGCAGCCTTGCACTTCAGGGAGCACTACAGTCTGTCAGTCAAATATTCTTCATCAGAGGGTCATCAGAACTTCTGTCTCCATCTGCTTGGGGAGAGTCACATGCCCAGGTGAGCAAGAAGGCCAGTGACACCTGGCCTGGACCAGGCACAGTGTGACCAGCAGGACCAGGGCAGTGACCACCCCCTGTGCTGGGCACTGCTGAGGCACCTCCAGTCCTGGGCCCCCATGACAGGAAGGACACGGAGGGGCTGGAACATGTTCAGGGAAGGGAACAGAGCTGGGAAGGGGCTGGAGCACCAGGAGGGGCTGGGGGAGCTGGGAAAAGGCTCAGCCTGGAGAAAAGGAGGCTCAGGGGGGACCCTGTGGCTCTGCACAACTCCTGACAGGAGGGGACAGCCAGGGGGGTTTGGGATCTGCTCCCAGGGACAGGGACAGATTGAGAGGGAACGGCCTCAAGTGCCAGGGGAGGTTCAGGTTGGACATGGGGAAAATTCCTTCATGGAAAGGGTGGTCAGGCACTGGCACAGCTGCCTGGGGCAGTGGTGGAGTCACCTCCCTTGAAGTGTTCCAAAAAAGTGTTAATGTGGTCAATCACAGGTTTGCCCAGAGAGGATATGGAGTATCCATCCTTGGAGATGTTAAAAATCCAACCAGACGTGGACCTGAGCAGCCCACTCCATCCAACCTGTGCTGAGCAGGGTGCTGGATGAGGCACCTCCTGAGGTCCCTTCCAAACCCAGCCTTTCTGTACTGCAGCCAGAGCACAGACACCCCACTCTGTGTCTCCTCTGCAGGGAACACAGAGCCCTCTCCCCTTCTACCCCAGCCAGGGTCCCTGCTGCAGCTGGGAGAGGAGACACTGGAACCTAAACAGCTGGAGATCATAACTTACTGAGCTTCTCTTCATCCTAGGACAGGAGCCAAGGGCCACAGAGATAGCTCCATGAGGTACAGCTAGAACACCCCTAGCTTCAGCAATCCAGGTGAGTTTCTGCTCTAACTGGGGAGGCCAAGGAGGCAGTGCTGGGATGAGCTTCCCGCCCAGTGATGCCTGAAAGTCTTCAGGCTAGAGAGCATTCTCCAAACACCCCCCAGCTCTTACCCGAACACCATGGTGCCATCTTTCCGGATGCCAAACTGGGCGTTTTGTAGGCCTCCAGAGTTTCTCACCAGCCTTCCATCGCTCACAACATTCCCAAGGCACTCTCCAGTTTCCATGTTAAAGTACCCGCCGTTCTGGGCCACCAGACACCTCCTGAGCTTTGCAGTCTCCTCCACGGGGGCTCTACGTTGAGCCAGGCAGCCGCCGGCACCGCCCGGCTCCAGCACGGAGAAGGTCCTCAGGGGGTTCCTCACGAAAGTGAAGTGGCCATAGATCACCTTGCGGTCGCTGCCCTCCGGGGGGATGTACGAGACAAACGTCCTGGTGACAGCCACCGGGCCGGCCGTGCTGTTGTCGCCGGGCCACGCTTGGTGCGTGACGTTGCCGTACTGGACGGGCTGGCAGTCCCGGACGTGCCGGTGGCCGTGCCGGGGGCCGTGCTGCCGGGCCGGGTACGGCCGCAGCGGGGGCTCGCCGCGGGGGCTCCTGCAACGACAACACCCGCTTGTCCGAGGCCGCAAACGCGGGGAGATGAGAGCGGCGCAGCCCGGGGGGGCACGGCCTCGCTGACACCCCAGGCCCGCTTCTCCCGCGGCCCCGGTGTGCCCCCCGGCCGCTCCGCCAGCCCGACCTCGGGCACCGGGAGCCCCGCACCGGGCACCGCCGGCCCGCCGCAGACCGTGCCCAGACACTCACCCGGCGCCGCGGGCCACTTGCAGCGAGCCGAGCACCGCCAACGCGGCCACCAGCACCGTCCCGACCCCTGCTCGCCCCGATCCCCGTCCCGGGGCCGGGCCCGCCCCGACCCCCGCCCGGCCGGGACCCCGACCCGCGGGCCCCGCCGCCCCACACGCAGCCCCACACGCCGCCATCTTGGCGGGCGCGCGGCGGCGGCGGCGCCCTCTGGCGGCTGGCGGGGCCGGGAACCGGGAACCGGGAACTGGGAACCGGGATAGCGCTCGGACACGGGCCGGGAACCGGGATAGCGCTCCGGGCACGGGCTGGGAACCGGGACAGCGCTTTGGGCACGGGCCGGGAACCGGGATAGCGCTTTGGGCACGGACCGGGAACCGGGATAGCGCTCCGGGCACGGGCTGGGAACCGGGACAGCGCTTTGGGCACGGGCCGGGAACCGGGACAGCGCTTTGGGCACGGGCCGGGAACCGGGATAGCGCTTTGGGCACGGACCGGGAACCGGGATAGCGCTCCGGGCACGGACCGGGAACCGGGACAGCGCTTTGGGCACGGGCCAGGAACCGGGACAGCGCTTTGGGCACGGGCTGGGAACTGGGATAGCGCTCCGGGCCGGGAACCGGGATAGCGCTCGGACACGGGCCGGGAACCGGGATAGCGCTCTGACACGGGCCGGGAAGCGGGATAGCGCTCGGACACGGGCCGGGAACGGGGACAGCGCTTTGGGCACGGGCCGGGAACCGGGACAGCGCTCGGACACGGGCCGGGAACGGGGACAGCGCTTTGGACACGGGCCGGGAACCGGGACGGCGCTCGGATACGGGCCGGGAACCGGGATAGCGCTCGGACACGGGCCGGGAACCGGGATAGCGCTTTGGACACGGGCCGGGAACCGGGATAGCGCTTTGGACACGGGCCGGGAACCGGGATAGCGCTTTGGGCACGGGCCACCCTCCCAGGGAACAATTCCTTCCCAATATCCCATCCATCCCTGCCCTCTGGCAGTGGAAGCCATTCCCCTTGTGCTATCACCACATTTTATCAGTGTTTATGCTGCTGGAGTGGAATTTAATGGGGTGATAGTGACACAGCCTGCTCAGAGAGAGGGCGGGCAGCAGCTTGGTTTACTCAACGAGTTTGCCCATGGTTTACTCAACCATGTTTGCCCATAGTAGCAAAACTCTTTACTAAGGCATTTGAGGACTGAGATATTCAAGGAGACAAATTCCTCCACTCTCAGCCTGTGGTTCACTTGCAGCAGTGGCTTTGCCCACCTCAGACATGCAGCAGGTTCTCCACAGGCCACATTCCCTTCTGGTGGGAATGAAGGGTCTTGGGCACACAGCATTGCCCTTGACTTGTCACATTGTCAAAGTCCCTCCCCAGTTCTCTTCAGGCCTGGATTCCATAAATGAGGTGGTACAAGAACAGGAACCACCATGCCTGTGCCCTGGGCACCAGGGCTGTGGAGCCACAAGCATGAGGCTGTATTGCAGGAGGAGAACCCAGTGTTTCCATAGCCAGTGGATTATGCCTCAGCTTTCCCAGGATAAGCACACCTGGTTCAGGTAAATAAATGTGCTGCTGTCTCAGGTGTCTTGCAGGTGGGAAAATGGAGTTTTATGTCACAAATTAACCAGAAAACTCCCTTAGGACAAGCCAGTGCATTAAAAGATCTTAGCTTGTGGGTTATTATGCTTCCAGTTTTATTCAGCCATGGAGAACTGCAGGTGTCCTGCTTGTGTTTCCAGCTGGAAACAAGCTGTCCAGTGGAGTCCAGGGTGGCCTAAAGGTGGTTTTCATGGTCTAAACTCGGCTCTATATAAAGTGTGAGTAGAGTGCTCTGGGAGTTCACTCAGATTTGTGCTTGGTCTTTTGCTCAAAGAGCTTCACATTTTCACAGGGATCGTCATGTATGAAGGGTTCCAGTGAGAGGCTTCACACAGTGCCCAAACTCACCTGGTCTTTTCCATGGCTTACAAAGAGCTCGGAATCACATCATACAGTGTAGAATCCACAGGCCAAAAGTCACCTTTGGAAATCCACAGGGAACAGAAACCTCTTCCAAATGGGAATGAAAAACAAAGCACTATTTCAGAAAGGTATAGTCTCTCCTTTCCATATAATGCCTTTGCTTTTCAGTTTACTTTCCCCTCTAAAGCAGCTCCTTCCACCTAATTAATATTAAGTGGAGTACAAGGGACTTGTTTTGCTCAGAGGAAAGGGTGGCATTGCCAGAATTCCAGTGTTTGTTTTGCAGAGACACATGATTTCCCCACTAATTGAGATAACTACCTGCTGTTAAAGATAACCAGTATCCATTCCAGGTTGTGTCACAACCACATTCATGTCCCCAAAATGCAGATGTGTGTGCAGGGCTGGGAAAACACCTTGTGACCACACTGGGCCTAATAATCTCAGCAGCTGAACTTTGGTATGAAGACACACCCCCAGCCCTAACTGAAGTCTAAATCAGGCTCTAAGTCAGAATATCTCTGTTTTATCCACTCAGTGGAGGTCAGCCATTGGGTGCTTTTTTTCTGTTATCAGAGTGAATATCATGAGAGGAGTGTGCAAGCTGATGTCTAGAGCTAATACTAATTCCAATTATATA
This sequence comes from Taeniopygia guttata, assembly GCF_048771995.1. Classification (NCBI taxonomy): domain Eukaryota; kingdom Metazoa; phylum Chordata; class Aves; order Passeriformes; family Estrildidae; genus Taeniopygia; species Taeniopygia guttata. The sequence goes on from NC_133039.1 coordinate 15,003,141, forward strand.
TGCAAATATAAGGCAGATATTCTGTCTTGAGCCTCAAGTTCAGTCCAGCTCTGAAAATTTGGGCATGACTTTAATTAGGAAGTATTTTATCCTTTTCCTGCAATTTGAAAACTTTGTGTAGTGAAACAAATTTTTACTAATTTGAATTTCCCTGTGGTTACCAGCCATATGGCTGATAACCACACTGGCTTTGCTTTTACTGATTATCTCCTTTCTTCCTCTTCCATGCCCTGAGAGAAATAAAAAATGTATTTCTATAACATAAACCCGTACCTGCCTGAAAAGCTGTCTAAGCCAATACAAACCATTTAGGGGAAACTGTCTTTGGGAAGTTATGTAAAAATTTCCTAGATCACTTCTTTTACCTTCACTCCTTCCTTAGGGATTTTTTGGGTGAGGAGAAAATGAATAAAGCAGATAAAAAGCAGCTGGTAAAGTTAAAAGGCAGCAATTCCAAGAAGGGTGCAGAGTTTGGAGGGTTTGAGGAAAAAGGAGCATTAAAAGTGTCTTTTAATGCAGTGGGTTGGAACGAGATGATCTTTAAGGTCCTTTGCAGTCCAAATTCTTCATTGTTTCTGTCATCCTGTGCCATTTTCCCTTCCAACAAGGAGGTTGGAAGGCTTTGTGAAAAGTTTATGGGAAACAGCTGACATTGGATGAGGTAAAGCAGGTGCAGGTACTAAACAATAGCATTAATTTAGTATTTTAGAGCATGGGGATTGTTAGAGGAACATTAGGGCCGCTCCTCCTTTCAAACACCACAGGTTTTTCATCTTCAAGGCAAAGCCCAGGGGTATCCCAGCAGCACCAGACCAGGCTGTGGGCTCAGTGCTGGGCCACCTGCAGTGGCATTTCAGGCCACCTGGAATAGCTTCCAAATTGAGGCTATTCTGCAGCTGACTCCTTTCATCTCCACTGTGGCAAAACACAAGAAGCAAATTACCTTGCTGTTAAAAATGGCCATAATTTATCCCTCGTGATATAGCACAGTGCCAGTGCTCGGAGCCCTTTGGAGTCATGTTGAGTTTGTGAAGAGTTAGCCTGTGCCCTGCAGTGCAGGTGTGGTTGGTGCAAATACTTGTTACTGGGATAGTCAATGGCATTTTTTCTGTGCAAATTAAAAAAAAAAAAAAAAAAAAAAAAGTGGGTTTTAAAAGGTTTCAACTACATATATCACATGGCTCTAAGAGAACCAGGGTAGCAGCAGGCTGTCGTGAGATTTGCTTGAGACATTTGAATTGGAGACTTCTGGGATGAGAGAAGTTCCATTTGTGAGAGGGATTTTGGCTGTTCTGTCTCTGTTTATTGCACTCACAGCAGTCCACCAAGGGCAGGAGGACTGGGGATGGAGCTTAAACAGACTATTTCTAGGGCAGGTGCAAACAGCACTTCCAAACTTTCTGAAATGGCCAGGAAGAAGAGACAGGAAAAGGCCTTTGTAAAACAGAACTGCTATTCAACACATATGAAAAACTCTCCGGGCAGAGATCAGTAGTTTCTGAAAACACATTTCTCTCAAATACATCCCTGTTCTCAGAGCCTCGGCCAGAAGTGATCACTGCGCCTTATTTATCTTTTTCCAGCTAAGTGCTCTGAAGATTACATAGGTCAAAAGGACTTTTATTGCAACTCTACCTCCATAAACTAAAAGTGACCACATCCCTAAAGCTGAAACACTTGTAATTTTAAGTATTTTGATAACCTGCCAGAAAATACAGCTGTATGGAGTTGGGTTGTTATGTCTGATAGCCTGCAAGAATCCATCAGTCCCTCATTCCATTGCAGCCAGAATATTTGCACTTTGTTCAAGGAAGTAAACAGAAAAGCAATTTGCATTTTGCATTAAATTAGTACAGGCAAAGAGCTGTCAGGTGAGATAGGAAGGACAAAGGAGGGATTCCCATAAGATCAGACCTCCTACAGGTGTGTCTGCCACGGTGGGCTGTGTGTGTAACAGCAGGAAGGGATGGGGATTTTCTTGGGGAAATCTTGGGTCCCCAGGGAATGGGCAGTGCCCCGAGGCTGCCAGGGCACCAGGAGTGTTTGGACAGTGCTGCCAGGGATGCCCAGGGTGGGACTGTCGGGTGTCTGTGCAGGGCCAGGGATTGGACTGGATGATCCCTGTGGGTCCCTTCCCACTCAGAAGATTCTATAATTCCATGCTTTGTCAGTAGAAAAATATGCATTCCGAGCAGAATCTTTGAGCAAACATTCCAGGCTTTATCTTAATTTTGTTGTGGAACTAGTCTGCCCACACTCATAATTAGTAATATGTTTTAAAGGAGAAGAATGGTTTCATTGTTACCACCTACTTGCTGTTTGGCAATATGGAGCATTACACTGGAAATGCAACACCTGACATCTGCCTCTGTCAAAGCGGACAAAGAAACCTAACTGGAACAGCAGGATATCATCCAGATGGGAGGCCACAAGGGACTGCAGAGAGAATCGTGGAATTGTGAAATTTCCTGGCTGGGAAGAGTTTCACAGGGATCATCCAGCCCAGCCCCTGGCCCTGCACAGACCCCCAACAATCCCACCCTGGGCATCCCTGAGATCATTGTCCAAACACTCCTGCAGCTCTGGCAGCCTCGGGGCGGTGCCCATTCCCTGGGGAGCCTGGGCAGTGCCAGCACCTCTGGGGGAAGAACCTTTTCTTGATATTCAACCTAAACCTGCCCAGACTGGCTCAGCTCCAGTCGTTCCCTTGGGCCCTGTCCCTGGTCACCAACATCTTTCATTTGTGTATTTATCCCTGTTTGTAGTGAAAAAATGCCATTTGTTCTCTGCATTGTTTGTCAATCCTATTGGATTCTTGGCCAGTACAACTGACTTAATATTAAACTTTTGTACAACTTAATGACCTTTTCAACATGGTGTTCAGTCACTTCCATGGTGCCAATGTAATGTGGCAAATATTTCTGTTGGTGGGCTTCGCAAATATTTCTGTTGGTGGGCTTCTGTTTGTTCTGTATTTCCACCAGAAAACAGGTATCAGCAAGCTGAAAATAGATGGAAATTGTTTATTAGGTACACATATGAGAAACCAGTGGGATGCAGGTGTTGAAAGGATTTAGTATCTAGTAGGATCAGGGACTGAGACAACAAACTGAAGGATAGCACAGAAATATGTAGAGTATTAACTCAGATCCAAAGAAGGTCTAGTTAGAATTTAGCTGAATTCAAACTAAGGAAAAGCACATGCATTGGATGGTAACGGGGCTGCACTGAAATCACCCCTGACTTCCAGATGCTCTAAAATTTACCAGGAAACCCCACAGTTCGGACGAGTGCCCAGTGCCGCTGTAATTAATGAAGCCCCTTCCATACTGTAATTAATGCAGCCCCCTCCATGCCGTAATTAATGCAGCCCCCTCCATACTGTAATTAATGCAGCCCCTTCCATGCTGTAATTAATGCAGCCCCCTCCATGCCGTAATTAATGCAGCCCCCTCCATACTGTAATTAATGCAGCCCCCTCCATGCTGTAATTAATGCAGCCCCCTCCATGCCGTAATTAATTAAGCCCCCTCCATGCCGTAATTAATTAACATTCCCTCGGTAATTGGCGGGTCCCGCGGCCCGGCCGGGTCCCCTCAGAGCGCGGACCTCCGCGCCGCCAGGGGGCGCACAGCGCGCGTTTCCCGCCCTGCGGCGCTCCAAGATGGCGGCAGCGGGCCCGGCGCTGTGGGCGGCGGGCGCGGCGGCGGCTCTGGTCCTGCTGCTGCTGCTGCTGTGGCGGCGGCGGGCGGGCGGCGCAGGCCGGGTGTGCGTGGCCGTGCTGGGGGACCTGGGCCGCAGCCCGCGGATGCAATACCACGCGTTGGCGCTGGCCCGGCACGGGCGGCAGGTCGCTTTGCTGGGCTACCTCCGTGAGTGAGGGGCGGCCGGGGCTGCGGGGCCGGGCGGGGCCCAGGCCGCTGACCGGGCTCTCCCCACAGAGACCCGGCCGCACCGGGACGTGCTGCGCAGCGAGAACATCCGGCTGGTGCCCGTGGCGGAGCTGAGCGGGCTGCGAGGTGCGTGCGGCCGGGCCGGGAGCCGAGGGAGCGGGGAGAACCATGGAGAGCCCGCAGCGAGCGCGGGTCCGGCCCCGCCGCACGCACCGCCCCGCGCCCTTGTCTGCCTTTCTCTGTTCAACAGGAGCCGCTGGAGCTAAACACCTGCCCGTGCATTGGTGCTGTTCATATGCAGAGGAAAATGTGGGAATTATTTTCATTCTACCTCTTTCTCCCCCACCTTGTGTTTAGCCCTGTTGCCCAGAGCAGCTGTGGCCACCCCGTCCCTGGCAGTGTCCAAGGCCAGGTTGGATGGGGCTTGGAGCAGCCTGGGACAGCGGAAAGTGTCCCTGCCATGGCAGGGGTGGGATGCGATGACCTTTAAAGTGCCTTCCAACTCAAACCATTCAATGAGTGTAGGATTTCTTTCTGTACAAAATACAGAATGAGAATTTGTAGGGATGACGAGATGTTTACATAGTTTTATAGTGATCATAGAATAAAATTACAAAGCTTGCAAAAGCCTTCTAAGAACATCGAGTTCAACCATTCCCCCAGCACTGTCAAGGCCACCACTGACTTGTGTCCCCAAGTGCCACCTCCACTTTTAAATCCTCCCAGGGATGGGGACTCCACCACTGCCCCACGCAGCTGTGCCAGTGCCTGACCACCCCTATCCAATATCCAACCTAAAGCTCCCCTGGCACAGCCTGAGGCTGTTTCCTCTTATCCTGTCCCTGTTCCCTGGGAGCAGAGCCTGCTCCCCTAGTTCCCCCCTCCTGTCAGGGAGTCGTGCAGAGCCACAAGGTCCCCCCTGAGCCTCCTTTTCTCCAGGCTGAGCCCCTTCCCAGCTCCCTCAGTCTCTCCTGGGACTCCAGCCCCTTCCCTTCCCTGGACACCCTCCAGCCCCTCAGTGTTGGCCTTGGAGTGATCCAGCCTGTCCAGATCCCTCTGCAGAGCCTTCCTACCCTCAAGCAGATTGGCACTCTCACCCAGCTTGTTGCCATCTCCAAACTTGCTGAGGGTGCACTCAATCATTTGCCCAGGTCTTTGATAAAGTGTGTCCATTTTCATGTCATTTTGACCCCTTCTCTGCAGAGCTGGCTGGTTCTGATGTTCACATTTCTGTGGGGAGAGCTCTAATACCTGTTTTTCTGTCACTTTGCAGTGGGTCCAAAGCTTTTCCAGTATGTCCTAAAGGTGCTTGTGCAGTCAGTGCAGTTACTGTACACGTTGCTGAGGATAGAACAGCCATCCTATATTCTTCTTCAGGTATGTTTTGTTTTGGGATTAATTTCAGTACAAATAAATAGTGCTATGTTACAGGGTGTTTTTAGCCATCTCGGACATTGTTCTAATTATTTCAGAGCTGAACTGGCCTCACCAGTGGTGTAAACCTGTATCCAGGTATTTTTTGGCTCTAAACTTTGCTTGGTCTGTTAACAAGTCAAGTTTTCTCTTCCCGTTAGTTGTTGTGCTTTCAAACTTCGTTGCCATGGGTAGTAGTAAAGAATAAATCTTACTGGAATTGGTGTCTTTAATGGAGGGGAATTTTGATCTTGATCCAAGGGTTAAATTTGCAGTACCAGCCAGTGTTCGTAAGTGAATACAAAGAGTCTCTGTTCATGAAGCTCCTTTAAGGTGATGCAACTTCAATTTGATTTTTTGTTTCTCGTAGTTGCTTTGTGTTTGTCACTTGGTCACAGCCTTATGCTATTTTGGTCTTGTTTTTGATCAGAATCCCCCAGGCTTACCCGGTATAGCTGTTGCCTGGGTGGCAGGGCTGTGGTGGGGGAGCAAACTCATCATTGATTGGCACAACTATGGCTACACCATCATGAGCCTGAGTCACGGGAGGAGCCACCCACTGGTCCTGATTGCAAAATGGTTTGTGCAGTCATTTCTGCTCTTTATAAATGATGTGTCTTGGTGAATTCAGAATGGAGGCCGCTGGGGGGAATATAATTGGCACAGGGAGGGGTTTCTGGGCTTTGCTGTGTGAAACTGGTCTCTGTTCTGCAGCTGCTTTGTTGAACACGTGGGAGGGGGTTGCAGGAATTAGGCAGGTTGTTTTTACCTACCTCTGCAAATGTTGATCTTGTTATTGGAATTGCTTTATATGTCCTGGCTTTTTTATTCTCTAATGCTGCTTTACACTCCACCTCTTCTTTGAACAGCTCCTTCTGAATATAATTGGTTATGTGTAGTTAAAGGCTTTAAATGCTTTGGAGAATAGGAGTCCATCAAAAATTGGCAATCGAATTTCAGTTCTGGGGGCAGTTGGGTTTCTTTGGGTTTTGGTTTGCTTTTATCAAGCATGGGCCCTGGGAGCAGTTGCTGCAATTGCCTGCCTGTGGTTTCTGACTGATATTTCATTTTTGTCAGGTATGAAAAGCTTTTTGGGCGCTTGTCTGACTATAATCTGTGTGTCACTGATGCCATGAGGAAAGATCTCTGGGTGAATTTCAAGATAAAGTAAGCCATGTGCCTCAGACAACTTAGTGTGTGTGTGCTAAGTAAATGACAGAACAGATCCCTGAGGATTCAGGATCCAGAGGGATCTTATAAAAGCAGCTCTCCTGAGCTCATCCATTACCACTGAAACACATCAGCTCGGTTTTGTGATGGGCCAGTATAGTGTGGGCATTCAGGAATCTTCATCATCCTTCTAAACTAACACTCCACTGACTGAGGAGCAGTCCAGGAGCCATGGAAGTTTGCTGTAGGTTGCCTGTGGAGCCAGAGGGGGATGGGTATCGCTGGGATTTGAACAATTACTCTGACCTGCCAGCTTATCTTGTGGGCTTCAAGATCAGAGTTGCTCAGGGGCAGATATGGAGTAAGTTTCAAAATCAGGACAGTGATGTCTGCAGTTTTTACAAGTGCATTTCACCCCTAGAATAAGCACACAAAAAAGGGGTTCTTTGTTACTTGTGCGCACCTTGGTGTGTTCCAGCAAACTTCAGGAATACAGGAAGTTGTAGGAGTCAAAAAATGAATTACTTTGCAGCATAGTAAAGTTTTTTTAGTTAATGTCTTAGGTTTTTAGTTATTTTTTTCTGGTTACATCGTTGCAGCCTGCCACTGTGCCATGTGCATGTTGTTACCTCTGTATCTTATTTAAGCTGCATATTTATTTCCTCCCAGGGCTGTGACGCTGTATGACAAACCAGCATCTTATTTTAAGGAAACGCCATTAGACCTCCAACACAACTTGTTCATGAAACTTGCCAAGGACTACGAGCCTTTCAAAGCACGGTATGTGCACGTGTAGCTGCCCCTGCAGTCCTTAACCAAGGGACATGGAGCTGTGGCACTTAAGTTACCAAAATACTTGAGTGGGGTATTCTGGTCCCCAGCAGGCACGGGGGGACACTGAGGTGCCTTACTTGTCACTAGGAGAGGCCAGAAGAAGTGGAATGATTGAGCTGTGGTAACACAAGTAGTAGAAGTGTTTTGTTTCTAAAGAAGTTGGCATAAGCACTAAGGCAATCTGTGCTGAGTGTCTGGGGTGGAACTCTGCGGGTGTCTGCTTCCCACTGAGCCACATTGAGTAGCTGGATGCTTCCTTAATTACTGTGCAGAGCCTTCAGGATCTTGGTCCAAGTGTTAAACACTTCCCTCTGGCAGTGCAGGATGTCACCTGTAGCAGATGTACCAAGGATTTGACTTCACCAAACTAAGGCTAGAAAAAGAAGTGAAATCCACAGTGCATGGTGGGGATTTTTTGGAAATGCCCAGCTCAGAATGTGTAGATTCTGAGTTTAGTTGAACAAATGTGCTGTTGGCCTCCATGCTGTGGTAAGTGTGAGACAGGCTGCAGAAAGGGAGGCTGACTCTGTTCAACTTGTGAAGGAAAACATTTGGCTGGAAAGTGGAATTGTGCCTGCAGCAGCAGGAAAGAGGGAAAAATGGCCTGCCCTGTCCTGGTACTTCTGTCATGTAATGATTCTGTTTCTAGACAAGTTGAGCAGCAAATCTGAAGCCAAATGTGTGGAAATTGGAGCCAGTTAAGCAGAGCATTCCCTGCTGTTGCTGGCTGTGTGTAGCTCTTGCTCAGGAAGTTGTGTTTCCATAGTACAGAGCTGCCAGTCCCAGTGCTGCCAGATCAGCCTTCACCGAGAGGGACGGGAGCAGTGGGAGTGTGCTGAAGTCCAGGGGCCGGCCAGCCCTTCTCATCAGCAGCACCAGCTGGACAGGTTGGGAATCAGTTTTATTTTAATATCAAATAGGGCTGGTTGTACTGTCTCACACTTGAAGTTATGTTTGCCCTTTGTTTTCCTGGGAGAATTTGAAGACAAAGTGTATGATGCAGCTAAATGTTGTGTAACCTAAATAACACTACAAATGGATGATTTTTTTTTATGTTGTATTTTAATTATAGAGCTCAACTTTAAGAATGAATAAAAGACGTTTCTTTTTTTTTTGTTTTTTTTAGTTTTCATTCTAGACACACAGTCTTGCATGGTGGTGTAAAAGAGATGAAGAAACTCAAAAATTTACTCCTTACTGAGCACCCTGCACCCTGAAGGTGTCTCTGCCCATGGCAGGGGCTGGGATGAGATGAGCTTTAAGGTCCCATCCAGCCCAAACCAATTTGAAATTACATGATTTCTGATAATGTTTATTACATAATTATGGATATTTTTTTCTCTGTATGAGGAAGGGAACAGAGCCTGGAAACAAATCCATTGCCAGTGACCATGGGCAGGATTGTCTTTATCTTTGAAAAATCAGGGCAGTTTTTATACTTAATTCTCAGTTTTAGAAACTTTTAGAAATTTTTAGGATTTTTTAGAAATTTTATCTTGATAGCTTCAAAGATGTACAGTATTTGTAGCTGGTTTGTTTGTTATGTTGCCAACAAGGAAAATAAATAAACACTCTGCATGGTTATGGACTTTTATTTATGAAAATAAACTAGGGGAGTTTTAATAGCACATTTCAGTAAATAGTAAACTTTAAGTACAGATTATGTACTTAACCTTTGAGTACTTGGTCTATATTTAAATACTGTAGGTGAAGGCGAGGAAAATCTCAATTGTTATTTAAAGTTACAAATTAAACATGGTAGAAATATGAACATTACTAATAAAGCCTTCTCTTTCAGAGGATGAAGACTTCTCAGTCCTTTTAAGAGCTTTAGAAGGTTGGTATGAAGGAATTAATCTCACTATTTCTAAGAGATCTTCTGGACACTTCAGAAGGGTTTTGCTAAATTCTATATTCAGGTGAAAATGCAGTTGTATTTGATTAATTAGCACTAATTTCAGGTTAGTAATTGAAATACAGCAGTGCAACATCTGAATTCAATTAGAGGAGTTGTCAGGGAGAGTTAAATCTCTTAACTGGCTCCTAAACTGCAGTTTTATTTTCTGAGCTATTACATCTATTCTCCACAGGTATCTGCTAATGGGAAGGGAGGGAATACTTTGTCTTGGCTTGTAGACTTTGCAGCTGCAGTTCTAAATTGATCTATTGAAGCAACTGATTGGGGAGCAGTTGAAGAAATGCTTTATGCACAAGCAGCCTGATTTATTTCTGGAGGTTTGTAAATGTTAACATAGGTGAATTTACTGCTGTGTGACTCATACATGCTTGTAGTGGGAAGCTCAATAATTAATGCACTGTCACCACTCTTCAAACAAGCACCCTGAGATTTGTCAGCTCTGACCAGTGTTTTATCTTCTCCAGATTATGAGAGGTTTATCGAGGAGGGAGTGAGGCTTCCAGCTTTAGTGTGTGTGATAACAGGTGAGAATGTTTGTGTTACAGTTCTTTCAGTGCCAACAGAAGGTTTAGTTGACATTTTTGTTCTGTGCTGACTCTTCTGTTGCTGGTGGGAGAGAGGAGGGACTGTTGCCTTTGTGTCTGGTTATAAGGACAGTGATTTATAGCTGAGTTATTGCACCATCCACCAATTATGGCACATCCTTAAAGAGCCTCCCTGTCTGCTCAAGCTCTGCATGAAAAACAATCTAAGGTCAAGGTTAAGATGATGCTGCAAAAGCAATGTCAGAAGAAGCAGCCTCAAGCTGTGCCAGGGGAGGTTTAGACTGGATATTGGGAGAATTCCCTCATGGAAAGGATGCTCAGGCACTGGCACAGCTGCCCAGGGCAGTGGTGGAATGCCCATCCCTGCAGGAATTTAAAGCCCTGAGGGAATTTAAAGCCCTGTGGGTGTAGCTTTTAGGGTGTGGGGTCAGTGTTGGCCCTGTCAGTGCTGGGGAACAGTTGGACTTGATTGGAGAGGGCTTTTCCAACCTTACAAACTCCATGATTCTCCATTGATGGAAAACTAACTGAAATACTGAGTAAGAGAAGTCCAGGTGCACATTGCTTTCAAGGGAAGATCTTTCATGTCTTTTTAGGGTACCACAAGTGTAGTATCCTGTTAGTGCACCTGATCCAACAGGAGCTTGTATTTCACAGACCACACTGTTTTCAGTCATCTTGATAAAACATTTTGTTTTACACAGGTAAAGGACCTCTAAAAGATTACTACAATGAACTGATCCAAAAACTGCACTTTAAGCATATCCAGATCTGTACACCATGGCTGGAAGCTGAGGATTACCCTCTTCTGCTTGGTAAATAGTGGGTGATGGAAAAGGCTTGAGGATGTGTGGGAAGCAGCACAGTTGCAGGGGGCCGATGCAGGCTGGGAGAACACAGTCAGGAATGTTGCTGGTTAGTGACAGGATATTCATGGATCTGACTCATTCCAGAAAAGCTGCTGAATTCCTCTGGCTGGCTTTTCCCTGTTTTCCCAAGAAGGAGCTGTGGTGCTGTTCCAGCCTGTTCTTTGCACTCTTTGTTTCTTCCAGCTGTGCTGAAATACAGGTGTCTGACCATGTTCTATTTTATTTTCAGGGTCACTCCAGTAAATGAAATTAAAAAGTTGGCTGAGCAACCAAAAGTAGCTGAAATTCTAAATTAACATGTCATTGGAATGTTATTCCCTCAGCGTCTTCATTACAAAAGTGGCAGTAGTAGAGTTATAAAATACATATTCAATGTGATCTTCATTCTGCAGGGTTAGAGCCTGACAATTTATGTGGCTGTAAAACACTGTTTGTTTGGTTCTTTTAAAATACTGAACATAATGTCTGTAAAATCACACTATAATTCCTCTGAGCTGACTTCAGCTGGGAGAGGTCACTAGTGAGGTCACAGTGTATACTGATGGGGTTGTGATGGGGTTTTCCTTTACTTACCCATTTTTAGCAGATTAAGAGGCAGAAAGGCTGTTTTAAGATACATAAAACTTCAAAATCTCCTTTAATTGAACATGCACACACTGACTGCTTTCTAAAACATAACTAATTTTGAGTCCCAAAACACCCCTGTGCTTTATTTTTTTCCCTGATTGCTTGAAATTGTGTCTGGGTAGTTGAAAGTTTCACTTGCACCATCCAAAGCAGCACAAAAATAAAGGTTTGCAGGAGGACAGAGGAGCTGATTTCAGAGAGTTCAGACTGTGTTGTGTTGGCTTTTCAGGCTCAGCAGACCTGGGGGTGTGTCTCCATAAATCCTCCAGTGGTTTGGATTTGCCCATGAAGGTGGTGGATATGTTTGGCTGCTGTTTACCTGTGTGTGCAATACATTTTGAATGGTAAGAGCTTATTCTGTTACAACTCAAGGGAATCACATAAAACAGTATTCTTACAAAGCCAGAGTTCAGCAGCTACTGCAGGAATTCAGTGAGATTCCTGTATTTTGCCATTTTTAAAATTCAGTAAGATAGAATTCAAGGTTGTTTTAAGTTTAAAAGTTAATACTAGTTTCTACAAAAATGGGAGCATTTAATGCAAGCATTGGCCTTAAAAAAAATCCCTGTATTCCATTGTTTTCATATATTTAGTTTAAAAAAAAATCTTTCTTCTGCATAGACACACCTGTTCAGTGAAAGGCTGAGAATATGCATGGGCATTCTTGGAATTTATGGTCCTTTGGGAAAACCATAGCTTTATAAAAGAAGACAAATTCCTGTGAAGATTTCATGATGGATCATGGACAGATTTTCCTTATGGAAAAAAAAATCCAGTTTGAAAGTAGATCATTGCCCTGGTTTTCAATGGATGTCCAGATGAGTGGCACAAAGACAGAATGAGGGTCCTTTGGTACAGCTCTGGTAGATTTAGTCTGACATAGAAAGGAGAAGAAGTCTTTAACTGTTCAAAACTGCCTGTTTAACTCCATTATGTCATGTGTGGAGCTTGTGACATCTGGGGCCATAATGATACAGATACCCTGGTTTGGTCCTTTGGATGTCACAGGGTAGCATTGTAAATGTCCTCCCACTCACTGCTTTTTGCCTCAGTTTTCCTTTTGTGACTTTTTTTCACAGTTTACATGAACTGGTGAAACACAATGAGAACGGTCTGATATTCAGGGACTCACAGGAACTTGCAAAACAGCTGAAGGTAAAGGCTCTGACTGATTTCTTTCTCCCCAGAAATAACCCCAGAGGTGCCACTGTGTGAGCAGCCTTTTCAGATCTGAACATCACCTCTGTGTTTTGCATTCTCACAAAGTACTGCCTGGCTGGAGAGCATTGTTTGCCTCACTTCTGTTTGAATGTGAACCTGAACCTGGCAAAAGCATTTCAGATTCTGTCCTTGCTCTATCTTTATGGGGCCAGACCTCAGAATTGCAGCTGTAGTTGAGGGTTAACACTGGGGAGGATGGAATGTGCCTGAAATGGAACATGACAGTTATTTTTCTGTGGTTTTGCTTTTTAAATTACAGATGCTTTTCCTGGATTTCCCTAGCCTGGAAGGGAAACTTCACAGCTTCCGAGAGAACCTGCGAGCGTCCCGGCAGCTGCGCTGGGACCAGAGCTGGGACCAGACTGTCCTTCCCTTGCTGGGTGACAAGGAGTGACTGGAGGGAAGGAAGGTGTCAATCACATTCCTGCAGCTGCAGACATTTGGAAAACAGTGAATAAACACTTTGTACTGTCTGTACTTACAGTTTCTAACGCCTTTGTCTTGGCTCTTACACTGTTCCTGTACAGTTTCAGCTTTCTGGGTGAGTAGGAGGTGCTGAAGGTGCTGAGGCTGTTTGTTGTGTGAGAACCTGTGCTGCTTGAAGGGCCCTTTTTGGTGAAGATCCTTGAATACAGAGAAACGATTGCCAGCTTCACCTCCTGTACAATCAGCACTTAGTAGGTGATTTGGCTATGGTTTCTTTGGCACGTGGCAGATGCTTTTCCTTTGAGTCGTTTCATTTCAGCTGATCAATTTGATGGCCAAAGTGTTGCAGCGTGTGAGCGCTGCAATTCCCAGTTATCAGCAGGGACAGACAGCGATGGCACGGGGCCTGGCCTGGGACAAGATGGATTTATTTATTCCTGGGCTCCCAGACAGGACTGGGGTGGGGGTGAACAGAAGTTCTTACAGAGCAACTCAGGAGTAGGGGTGTAGGGAAGTGAACCAATGAGGATATGGTAAGAGAGGAGTATAAGGTGGGGTAAACAGCTTATGAGCCTATCAGGGAAAACAGGGAGAATAATACGAAGTAACAAATGGGGTGTCGAGGGCAACAAGACAGACACAGAACTCTCTGGAGAAAGGGGTAGGGATAGGGAGGATTGACAACTTGGAAGGGAGGAGGTTAGGGAAGGGCTTGGGAAAATTGGCAACTGGGAAAGGAAGGGGATTAGGGAGAACAGGGGGCAAACATGGATTCATAGCAAAACACAGCACAACACCCAAGTACTGAATATCCTCCTGTGAGGTTTTATTGGGACAGAACCAATTTGTTTCCCAGTTGTTTTTCTTTTTGACAGTGTGTGCAGAAGTGTGGAGGCACAGCACTGGTATGCGACAGCTTTACTGGGCACTTAGAGCAAAGCAGAGCTTGCAGTGAGTTGTTCTCCTTGTACTCTGAAATTAATGTGCCCATTTACCTTGGAAAAGAACATAAAGCTCATCTCTTCTTGAACAGATGAACAGAAAAGGGAAAAATAAACCCAAAATACATGAACAAAGGATGTATAACTTAGTCAAAAGGCACTTTGCTTTGTGAGTGCTTGCTGAGGTACAGCCTTCAGCTTTTTATTAAGCTCAGTATTCATGCCTAATGCTAACAGGATTTTTTTCATCACCTTTTTGATGATAAAATAGATGTCAGTCATTGGTAAATGTACTTGGTTTGGACTGTGTTTACTGCTGCTCAGAGATCCTGCTTCAGGGGAGACAGTGGGTTCTGCACCAGCAGTTTTAAACTCTGAGCAACTATCGAATATCTGCTTTTGTCAAAAGAGAAAAAGAGAAAAGGTGAAAATAGGGTCAAGGTGCCTTACTGCAGGAATTTGGCAAAACCTCCAGCTTATTGATTGAAGAATGATCCATAAAGATTGATTTGCCAATTTTTTAGTGGTTTTTTCCTGCTTTCAGTCAAAATCCTGTCTAGAGGTTTGGCCATTCCTGTGCACATGGAGGTGAATTAGGCACTTCTTCAAACAGTAATGCCAAAAGTTTTAGAGAGGTCTCCTCTTCATATAATAGAACTTTTTAGATCCAAAATGAGCTTTGTACAGAACATTTGTCTTGAATTTTGTGTAAGGGGAGATAAAGGAGCTCCTGTGTGGGCTGCCAGTTTGTGTTTACTCTGGAAATAACAGCTTTGAGTTCTTTCTTTGGGGATAGGGCTGGGGTTATTTCTGCTTGATCCCAGCAGTCATGATCTCCTTAAACTTGCAGAATAAGATTCTTCAGGTTTCAAGTTCGGTATCATCAGTTTTCTCTCCATTACTAGAGAAGGAGGAGGTTGAAGTTTTCATTTCCTTTTAAGTAGTTTTTAATAGAGAAAAGGAAATCAAAAGAATGAGCGTCACTTTGATTTTTGTGCTTCAGGACCAGTGCTACCTGACAGGAGAATGATTAATGGATGATGGAAAGTTTCAGAGTAGGGGAGCTCAGTCCTTCCTCTTTGTAGGATACCTGGAATACTGCTAAGGAGAGTGATTCCTTTTTCATTCCCAGCCCTGCCTGGATTCCCAGAAGCCACTGTGGAAGTGGCAGTCCTTATGTGAGAGAAAGGGACATCAATTCTGACTTGTCATCACTGCAGAGTAAAGATGCACCTATTTGCAGCAGAGTCATCCTGGGACACACCTACAGGTACTGGTCACTGTTTACTGGGGGGCTTTAAGCCAACCCAAACTGCAAGTATACCCAGACATAAAACACCAGAGCAGACTATTAGAGCTGCTTTTAATATCAAAACCCATTTATTACTCTGAAACATTGTTTTGCTCCCTTGTCTGTGGGAGATCCTCATCTGTGATCCTGCAGGTTGCCCCCAATACCTACAAATCACCACACAGTTGGAAAAAACCCTGCTTGAATTCTGCTGTCTTGTACAGAATCCAAGTGAAGTGTGATTAGGCCTTTTTGGTTTTTGTTGCTTGAGGTTCAGTCACTTCCCAGGGGCAGCTCCAGGCTTGGATCCATGCTGGGAATTAGAGGAAGGAAGGAAGGAAGGACTCCTGTGTCCATGTGTATAGTTGTATCCTCAGAACCTCATTTCCTGAATTCAGGATAATCTTGTTACAAGGCTGACACAGCTCATATTGGTCTCAAAATTCTAGTTCTGTATGCCAAGCCTATATAAATAGCTGCAGAATAGTTACATCTGGCTGTACATCATAGAGAAAATTACAGCTGCCATGGGTTGGAATCACCTGCCATCTGATCCCAGCTTTATCTGCGAAGAGAAACACTGGAAATCATATTTATGCTTAATAAAATGATGAGCAAAAGTTGCATGACAAGTTCTGTAAGAAGAGATCTTTAGCATGCTTTGATTGTCAGGCAAATGATTATGAGTGTTTTTTTAAAAATCCCATTAATGCCACTGAACATTCAGTGTCACTTTGTGAATTAAACAGAATTTCACAGAATATCCTGAGCTGAAAGAACCCCTAAGGATCATCAGGTCCAGCTGGTGAACACGAGGTGAACAGCAAAGACACTGCAAAAGATAGGCTTTAGAAGTGTATATGAAAAATCCCCAAATCCTTATTTTATTTAATTTCTAGTTGGAGGTTTTTGTCAAAAGGGAAAAGATGAAAATAGTCAAGTTAAAGAACAGGTAAGATAAGATAAAGGGTTTAGGCTGCATCTCGGGACAGTGCAGCACTGATGGCTCCCTCCTTTAAGCTTAAACCTCTTTACTTTCCTGTTGGTACCACACTTACAAATCATCCTTCGCAGATGTGAGCAGGGATAGCTCAGGATGTACCCGAAGGTGAGTTCCAAGCTGCTGATGAAATCCATGTGCAAAAGCTACTGCTCTTAAATCCAGCTCTAGGATAAGATTCTGCTCTTGGAATGTTCCTGCTCCTCTCTACCACAGAACAAGGCAAAACTATTGAACACTGGATGGAACAGGCACCCACCCAGCTCAGCCTGGAATAGCTGATGCGTGTCTGGATTTCGAATTGTGGAGGCAATGAACACCTCAGGAGCCTTCCTGTCTGCTCTGGAGGTGGAGAGTTTCTGTAGCATCCCAATGAGGGCTAAAATTATCTCAGGATCATACACCACATCTATAAAAAAGAAAAAAAAAAGAAACATACAATATTTATTGAGAATTGAGCACAAACCAGAACAAAAACTGCAAAGCAGAAATAAAATCTTCACAGTGCAGGAGAATATTGACATTTTATGGGCTATGCCCTCATCACTAAAAATCAGTGCTCCTTTTAGTAAACGGATTGTCAGATATTTTATTTAAGCCCATCCTAAGGGAGGCAGCAGAACTACTGAGTGTTGGTGCTCTGTTCCCACTGCCCTTGGCAAAACAAACCTGCCTTGTTAGAAATGAGTGCTTTAGAGGCTGCTGCCAAGGACATGCAGAAGTTTTCACCTGGAGTCATTCCCTGGAGAGCAGAAAGGTGGTGAGAGGTCAGGGAACACCAAGGGGAGCAGAATGCTGATTATCAGAGGGGGCTGTTTCCTACACAGGTATCCAGGTGTGTGTTCCACTGCAGTAACTCTGCTGCAGTGAGTAACAGCAAATAGCACAGAGATGTCAGTGCCCCTCAGCTCTTGCCAGAAGAGTCCAGCTGGGGCTGGTTTGGGCACTGAGCAGCGTCATTGGCATCAGGTACCATGCAGTGACTTCATTTTATAGAATTCCCATTCACTGCATCTTTGATACCTTGGATACCAAAGTCATTTTTGCACTTGGATTCTCAGGTTTTTCTGTGCAAAGCTCCAAATCAGGGTGTAAGACCTACAGCTGAGACACTGTCCTACTGTCACTAGATTTTCCATGACTGGATTTTTTATAAAACTCCCTCTGAATTTATACACAGACAAGTACAAAAAAAGTCTGTAGTTGGTTGTTGTCATTCTTACTCCCCAAGAGGCTGCCGAGCCCTGCCTGTCCCTGCTCCCTGTGGGTGCAGTACCTGCTGCAATGACAACGTCAGCTCTGAGACCCAGCAGTTGTTTTTCTGTCACTGAGCCCCAGTCAAGCTCAGCAACAACCACTTTTGGGTTTTGGCAGCTCTGTCCTTCCACCTCCTGTCCTCGGGACGCTGTTTGGATGCTCCAGGTCACGTCAGGCTCTGGGGTGAAGCCGTTCAGCTGGATGTTTTCCCCCAGCTGCCTGAGAACACGGGGGTGGCAGTCACTGAATATGAATGTCCTGGGTTGGCAGGTCTTGCAGATGGCAATTCCAGTGAAGCCAATCCCACTCCCCAATTCCAGGATTGTCCTGTGGGTAATGGAGTAAAAAAGTACTAACAGGACTCTGCATTGATTTAGAAATCAAAACATGCTAAATATAATTAAAGGTAAAATCAGTTCCAGATAATTACAATAATTTTTGAGTGAACCATCCACAATCTAACCTTTGTTCCAAGCAACTGGAGAGTTGGGAATAACTGAGGGTGGAATTGTCAGCATAAAATTAATTAGCTGAAATGCTGATTTCTGTAAGGCACAAAGCATTCCCACCACAGGGATGAGAGACATTCCCACCTGGCTTTAGCCATCTGCAGCACAGTTGTTTCCACCTGAGCTGGCTCTCCAGTTCTTAGTCAGTGGAGAGAAACAGACACTGAGCAGCACAGTTCCTTCCCCTGTGGGCTTAGCTATTATTAAATTATCTTTCCTCAAAAATCCTTGGTTGTCTTGACTGCTTATAAATAAAGTAGAAATGATGTGATCATATCTGCACACTAATCTAATGTAGATACTCCCTGGTGAATACCATCATGGACTGAAGGTCGTTAGTGAAATAAAATTGAGCAGTGGAACTCACAGAGCAGGTCAGACTGCACAGTGCAAGGGTTTGCTCCTAAACCACGTCTTGACAGGTTAAAGTTTGGCAGAACAGAAAAGCAGTAATTACTCAGCAGCAAAAGGGTGTCATTTGAGTTATTTTAGATGCACAGTCTGTTATTAAATATTTCTGTTATTAAATTACGGTTGTATAGCTCACAGTGTCAGAGGGCTGGAGCCCCTCTGCTCTGGGCCAGGCTGGGAGAGCTGGGGGTGCTCACCTGGAGAGGAGAAGCTCCAGGGAGAGCTCAGAGCCCCTGCCAGGGCATAAAGGGCTCCAGGAGAGCTGGAGAGGGACTGGGGACAAGGGATGGAGGGACAGGACACAGGGAATGGCTCCCACTGCCAGAGGGCAGGGATGGATGGGATATTGGGAAGGAATTGTTCCCTGGCAGGGTGGACAGCCCTGGCACAGGGTGCCCAGAGCAGCTGTGGCTGCCCCTGGATCCCTGGCAGTGCCCAAGGCCAGGCTGGACAGGGCTGGAACACCCCAGGACAGTGGGAGGTGTCTCTGCCATGGAATTA
The DNA here is from genome assembly GCF_048771995.1 of Taeniopygia guttata. Taxonomy (NCBI): domain Eukaryota; kingdom Metazoa; phylum Chordata; class Aves; order Passeriformes; family Estrildidae; genus Taeniopygia; species Taeniopygia guttata. The sequence continues at coordinate 15,021,967 of NC_133039.1, forward strand.
TGTCCCTTCCCAGCCACAGCATTCTGTGATCCTGCAGGAGTGAGGAGCTCTTTCCTGCAGCCCTGCTGCTGCCATACCTGTCCCTGAAGAGGCCGGGGTTCTGCAGTGCCCACTGGGCCAGGTGCAGGGCAGCCTCCCACGTCAGGAGCCCCGTGGTGCCCCCGGAGATCAGCGCTGTGCTCTCGCAGAGGCTCACACAGTCCCCCGAGGGCTGCAGGACACGGGAAGGAAAGATGCATCAGCACAGGCCATGGATTTAGAGTTTACAATCAATAGGAGCACCTGGAAAAAGGCAGGAAGCACTCCAGGCTTCAGCATGGGTGTTTTTAAAGCTAATTATTGCTTAGTTTGGGTGAGTAAATGTGGTTTAGAACACTGCAGTGTCAATTTTTACCAGTAAGTAGTTTTTGTAGCAGTGAGTAGATTCCTCTTCTTCTTTTAGAACATCTGCCAGTGCCTGATAGAGTTCATCCAGGGGTTCAGCTGCTGTGGATTCAAGCTGTGGGGGAGGAGAACAAAGCAGATCTGAGCATCACATTGTCACGAAAGAGAAAACAATTGCACTCTAAGCCCCATTTTAGTACAGTGTATTTATGCTGAATGTTGTGGTTGGTTGTTGCATTAGGTATTCTCAAGGAAAAAAAAATAAAAACAAGTGAAAAATAAGCTGAAAAGCAAGAAGTACCTTTTTGATGAGCTCAGTCAGGAAGCACCTCCTGTACTTGGCCGAAGGGGGATATTTCACACACAGCGGGTGAAGAATTGTCTGCAATGAGAAGAGCCATGGAAACCAATTACCCAGGGCAGGGTTTAGGAAAGGCACTAAGGATCACAAGAGGACCATTAATTGGGTCTGGGTGCCATGGAACACTTTAAAATTTAGTCTGTACAAGATATGCTAAGCCAGGAATTGAAATGGGATGATTTCTGACAGGTCTGTGAGTTTACAGAACTGTGTCCACAGATTTCTTACTTTTTGTGGCAACAAAAATACCACTTTTCAGTAAAGAGGAAAATAGAATGAGAATAATCCAATTTACTCTCCTCCTTCGTTTGCTCTTCTCTTCCTTCTTTCCGTTTCAGTTTGCTGCCTCATTCGTGATCTCCATTCACAGGGACAGTTTAGGCACCTCCATTCCCTGTATCCTGAATATCCAGGAGCGGCTGCGGTGACTGAGCCATTCACCACATCAGTGCTCTGGCACGCGGGTCTCAATTTTTACCAAAGAACACTCAAACACCAGGCAAAGAAGGAAATCTGCGGTTCTGCAGGGCCTAACGAAACACCGCGACACCGGATCACGGATCCCGCATTTCTGAGCAGTTCCGGCGGATTTGGGACTCGCGCTGGCACCGCCCGTCGCTCCTACGGAGATGACTCCGATCCGTCCCTCACCTCGCGCAGAATATCCGCCAGCAGCGCGGAGTCCGGCGCAGCCCGCAGGCTTTGTTCGAGCTCCTGGAACGGGATAAATAAATAAATAAATAAACAACGCCGCGGCACCGCCTCCCCCCGCCCGGCCCCTCCGTACCTGCCAGGGCAGCGAGCGGAGCGGCCGCGCCGCCAGGAACCGGCGCTGGAAGCGCAGCGCCAGCCCCGGCCGCGGCTCGGCCATGGCTCCGGGGCTCGGCCGTGGCTCCGGGGCTCGGCCGTGGCTCCGGGGCTCGGCCGGGCCGGCGGTGAGCCCCGGCGGAGGAGCCGCCCTGAGGGCGGAGCGGCACCGCCCCGCGGGGCCCGGGGCACCGAACGCCGCAGCGGGGATCGAACCCGCGACCCCCGGGCACGGCGCGGCTCTCCCCGCAGAGCTGCCCCGCCGCCCGAGCGGGACTGGAGGGAGCAGGGAAACACCGGGAGCGGGGTCAGGGAAACACTGGGATGGAGGAGCACCGGAATCGGGGAAACGAGGAACCTCTGGGTCAGTGAATCACTGGGATCATAAGAATCATGGAAACGCTGTAATTACGGAATCGTGGAATCTTTGGAAACATGGAAACACAGAATCACAGAATATCGGAGTAATAGAATCAGAGGGATCATGGAATGGTTTGGCTGGGAAGGGTCATTAGGGACCATCCCATTCCAGCCCCTGCCATGTCCAGGGACACCTCCCACTGTCCCAGGCTGCTCCAAGCCCCATCCAGCCTGGCCTTGGGCACTGCCAGGGATCCAGGGGCAGCCACAGCTGCTCTGGGCACCCTGTGCCAGGGAACAATTCCTTCCCAATATCCCATCCATCCCTGCCCTCTGGCAGTGGGAGCCATTCCCTGTGTCCTGTCCCTGCATGCTGTTGCAAACAGACGTGCTCCATTTGTCCCGCCGGTTCCCTGCAGGCGCTGGAAGAAGCCCGAGCTGAGTGCCCCGAGCTGTTCTTCCCCCAGAGCCCCGCGGCTCCCGGAGCTCCCTCACGGCAGCGCCGCCACAGCCGCGCCGCGGCCTCCGCGTCACCGCTGCGCGCCCCGTGACGCCACCGCCGCGCGGCGCGGCGAAGGACACAGCGCCCGAGGGGGGTCGAGCGGGACCGGAGCGAGCCGAGCGGGGCCGAACCGAGCCGGGCCGAACCGGAGCGAGCCCAGCGGGGCCGAACCGAGCCGGGCCGAACCGGAGCGAGCCCAGCGGGGCCGGGCCGGGCCGAACCGGAGCGAGCCCAGCGGGCTCAGGCGCCATGAGCGGCCCCTCAGAGGATGAAAGGCTGCGGGTGCAGCAGCTCCGCGCCCTGCGGCGCCGCTGGCTGCGGGACCAGGAGCTGAGCCCGCGGGAGCCGGTGCTGCCGCCGCGGCGGCTCGGGCCCGTGGCCGCCTTCTGGGAGCGCTTCGTGCGGCCCGGGGATCCCTGGCGGCTGCAGGTGAGCGGCGGGACGCGGGCCCCGCGCGGCCGTTCCTGGGCCGCCGGCCAGCCCTGAGTGTCGCTGTGCCCGCAGGTGCACAAGCTCTACCAGACCGGCAGCTTCGTCCTGCTGCGGGTGCTGCTCCCCGCCTGGGCCATCACCTACTACCTGAAGTACCACGTCCGGGTGCGTGCGGCCGGGGTTAAGGGGAAAGGCCGGGAAGGGGCGCGGAAACGCTGGGAAAAGCGCAGGGCCGGCGGGGATGGTGAGAGGAATGGTCCCACGCCGGGTGTGGGTGAACGTGCTGCTCACATTCGGTTGCATATGAAGGTTATTCCCCCTGGCCAACTGTTCACCGCTTGTTTCCTTGCCGGGGTAGCACTTACATATAAATCTAGTGTGATGCTTCATCACAAAGAATCACGCTTGTGACACCCCACCTGCAGCAGCAGAACGTAGAGCTGGAGAGTCCAGAGGAGGCCACGGAGATGCTTCAAGGGCTGGAGTCCCTCTGCTCTGGAGCCAGGCTGGGAGAGCTGGGAGTGCTCACCTGGAGAGGAGAAGGCTCCAGGGAGAGCTCAGAGCCCCTGCCAGTGCCTACAGGGGCTCCAGGAGAGCTGGAGAGGGACTGGGAACAAGGGATGGAGGGACAGGACACAGGGAATGGCTCCCACTGCCAGAGGGCAGGGATGGATGGGATATTGGGAAGGAATTGTTCCCTGTGAGGGTGGGAAGGCCCTGGCACAGGGTGCCCAGAGCAGCTGTGGCTGCCCCTGGATCCCTGGCAGTGCCCAAGGCCAGGCTGGACAGGGCTTGGAGCAGCCTGGGATAGTGGGAGGTGTCCCTGCCTATGGCAGGGTTTGGAAGATTTAAGGTCCCTTCCAACCAAAACCATTCTATGATTTATGGCAGTGCCCAGGTTCTCCTGTGATCTAAGTAGAAAAGCTGTGTCCAAACTGTTCCTGTCCTGCAGGAACAGCCCTGGGAATAACCAGGGCGCTGCTGGTGTGGGGAGGGAGAAGGGCCGGCCCTGCCCCCCCGGCAGGTGTGGCTCTTGCAGCCTCAGGTATTTCTCTAAGTAGTGGAAGATTTAACTGGGCTTTTGCTTAGCACAGTTTGTACCCTGGAAGGGTCATGGTGCCCATTTTGAAAATGCTCTGTGCTTCCTCCAAGTAACACTGTTCTCCTTGCCCTTTCCCTCTCTTCTCCCCATTTCCAGAAATCGCCGCACGGTGTGGTTATGACAAACCCACGGATATTCCCAGTAAGTCTCTCATGACTTGTTTCATCTTCCAGCTGTGTCACACAGACAGGAAGGGGTTTCCAGGGAGCTTTGTGCAGCACCTGGGAAGTGTCTATGATAACTTTCCCAAGGGGTGTCCTGGGTCCTGTGGGCAGCACGGGGACAGTGGGTTTGGGCACTTTCACCTTGTCCTCAGTCCCTGTTTCAGTGTTACCTCTCTGTGGCACCTGGCTGTCAGAGCCTGGCTGATCCTGCCCATCCGGGGTGGAAAAGAGAAACATTCCCTTTGAGAATGGGTGTTCAAAGCCACTGTAAATATTAACACATGGAATCACACAGGAGTGACTGCTTGTCCTCATTGTCAGCCCTGAGAATCTTGGTTCTGGCTTGGTGCCAGTTGTCCCTGAAGGTCCCCCACACTCAGGTGTCCCCAAAGAGTTGTGTCACCTCAGCTTGGGACAAGTTTCATGAAGCAGAGAGTGTCACAATGTTTGGTCTTTTCTGTTTTCAGGCTGCTCTGAGCTGTTACTGATTGGTGTAACAAGTCAGAGGGCAAATATTCCTACTGAAGATCAGCTCTGCCCTTTCTCACTGCTGCCCATTTTTGGCATAACATGTCCTAATCATGCTCTATCTAAAACAAAATTATAAAATAGTCCATCCCAAACAACCACAAAGCAACACACTGAAGGTTAAGCTGTTGGCCTCTGTCTTCAGCCTAATTTTTTAGTTGAGTTAGGTCAGCTCATCAGGCCAAGACTGTGCCTGGAGCTGGAACAAGTGGCACTGGGGCAGCAGGTTGATTTTTGAGGGATTCCATGGCTCTCCATGGGCTCTGGGCCGAGGGTTTGGACTCACTGATCATTGCTGGAGGGGTGTATGCAGTGCCATAAGTAATTTTTAAAACAAAACAGGCTCAGAATGTGTGGCTGCTGTTCTGTAGTGAAAACAAGGGGTAAAGCAAGTACAGGCTTCAGGTAATTTTGCTGTGATGTTATTCCATCATTCTGGGAACGTTGGGGGAATGAGAGCGTTCTGAGTGAGTTGTGGTGAGATTCCTGCCTGGAAATGAGGACAGTTGCAGGTTCCCTGAAGGAAGGCTGTGCAGGGAGAGTCTGGATGCCACAGGGAATGCTCACCATGCTCTCATCCCGCAGGGGGACAGGATTTTAGAGACTGGAGAGATCATGCCACCCCTGAGAGACGAGCACCACCAGCACCACTGATGGCCAGGAGCCAGTTTCCTCTGTGGGGGAACATGGCCAGAGCTGCACCTGCTGTGTCTCTTCCATAAAAGTCTGCATTGTCTCAGCTCCTGTGTCATTTACTGTCTCTTTAGTCCGTGTCATTCCAGGTGCTCCTCCTATGGGAGTTCATTATTGCTGGATCCTGGGGATCTCCAAGGCCCCCACTCACCTCTCAGTGGGACCTGGCAGAAGGACAGTGTGGGCCTTGGGGTGATGAGGGAGGCACTCTGGATCCCAGGGATTTTGGAGCAGGCTGCTCCAATGAGCAGTCACACACACGCTTGGCTCTCCTCTGCCACCCAAACCCTTTCTCCCAACCCTTTCTGACAGGCTTCCAGTGAAAACGTAGCTTCCACCTGTGTCATCCCACCTCTCTGCCTAGGGAGGGTGGCAGAAGAGGCACTGCTGCCAAAAATCCTTTTTACCACTCTTCCCTCTGCCTTCAGCCCTTTCTGAGGAAGAGTCTTCCAGTCCCCACATACCTGGGGCACTTTGTACTGGGAAGACTGGTTTCTTAAAGAGCAGTGATCCCTGTGGATCCCTTCCAACCTGACATATTCCATGATATGAAGTGTTTTTGTAGCTACTTTAGGGATAGGAATGGTTAAACCAGTAATCCGAAGGGTAACCTGGGTGGCTGTGACAGAATCCCCTCAAGGAGCCATGAGAGAGCAGCCCAGCCCACGTGTGTGAGGAGCAGGGGACAGGTCAGAGCCCCTGTACTGTGTTTGGGGACAGCCAGACCCCTCCTAATAGCTCTGGTAGGGATTTGGCAAACAATGGGAAAAACTGCCCAGCAGTCAGAGGAGATGAGGGAGGCCGTGGACCCCAGGCCCTTGCCAAAGCCACATCCCTTTCTTTCCTTGGGTGAATGGTGGCTCAGGGTGGGACAGCAATTGGGGTGGTGCAGTAGGATCCTTGGGGTCATCACTGGGGAAGGCTGGGGGTCACTGGTGTGTGGGGGTGGGAGAGTGAGCAGGGGCTGTTGGGGGGCACTGGGAAAGTAGAGAGTCAGGGGGGAGCCTGGGTATTGAGGGGTGGTGGGGTTGGTAGAGAGGCTCCAGGGGGATGAGACTTGTCCTGCCCAAGGCCCTGGGGGTCCCTGTCACTACCCCTGCCCCAAGGTGTGCCCAGGGGCCACAGCAAGCCCAACCCCTGGCCAGTGACCTGGGGAGGCCTTCCCTCCCTGGAGTCCCCTGACACCTCCACCCCATGATGGCAGCTGGGGTACTCCAAATCTCCATGGTCCCTGTGCATTTGTACAATGCTTGAGGAACTGGGGACTGTGACTTCTTCTGGGGACAGCACATACCCAGAGCTCCCAGATTCCCCTGAGAAGGCCCTGATACTCCCAGGACCCTCAAATTCCCCTAAGGAAATGCTGACAACTCTCCTTCTCTAGTGAGGACTCCCCCAGGACTACAGGGAATTCCTAGTACTCCCAGAGTGCCATGAACATGCCCACAGCTCCAGCAACCCAGAAGACACCCCTCTCCCCCATGTCCCCAAGGTGTGTGTCTCAGGGGGCTATTTTAGGCACAGACTCGGTCCCAAGGGCAGCTGTGGGGCCCTGGGATCACCTGGGGGTTTTGGAACAGATAATCTTCCCTGACTAGAGGGAATAGATACTTTTTCCTCAAGCAGGGAGAGGTCTGAGTGCCATAACCACACCAAAAAAGACAACAGAGCACACTGAACATGTCCTGGCACAGCTGCAGCAGGACCATTCACCTCCATCCCCTCAGCTGTGCCACTGCAGGTGACAGCACGTGGCACTGGGGAAGCAGGAGGAACCAGGAGCCTGGTGTCAGACACACACTGCTGACAGCTGCTGGACCTCTGCAATGACCATGTGCCTCCACAAACACAGTCTGGATCTTCCCTGCCCCATTCCTGTGCCTCTCAAAGTCATCGAGTCCAATTTCTCTCATACCAAAGATGTGGGTGATGCATTCTCTTGACAATGAAAGCAAAACTCTTCTGAGTTTGTACCAGATTTGTGGGAATCCAGAGCTTCCCTCTGGCTGCCCTGGAAGGTCTGGGACCCTGGAAGGGGGTCAGGAACCCCCCTGTACAGAGCCCCCGTACAGAGAGAGAGACACTGGCTCTGATCTCTGTCCATGGAAAAGAGTTTTCAGTCTTACAGGATGAATTACAAGCTCTGAGTGTTTGATATAAGTAATAATTAGTGTAACACGACTACAAAAAGTAGAATTATAGGATTCTGGATAAGGGGTTCAAAGGAGACAAGATGGAGGACATTGAGCATGCCTTGTCCTTCTTCATGTCTTCCAAGTTTCACTGTAGTGTTGGCATTTTTCTATTGGTTTAGACTAGGGACACACTGTTCAATATAAGTGATATATATTAGCACATTATTATAAATATAGCACATGTAGTTTCTAGTATATAATGTTTGTAACACCCCTTCACAGAAAAAAGATTTTATAAAGTTAATATAGATTGTGCCCTCAATAACATATATAACATACATTGTGCCCTCAAGTGCCCTCAGCGTTGCACAGACAGATATTACACACAGGTCTACATCTTCTGCATAACTTTGAGATCCCTACCAGCTAAAAACATATCACTGATCAGTGATAGATGCACCCATAGATAATCACAGAGCTGTGGAATGGTTTGAAGGAACTTTAAAGCTCATCTTGTCCCACCCCCTGCCTTGGGCAGGGACACCTTCCACAATCTTTAGGTTGCTCCAAGCTCTGTCCAGCCTGGTCTTGGACATTTCCAGGGATGGGGCAGCCACAGCTTCTTTGGGTAGCCTGTGCCAGGGCCTCCCCACCCTTATACAATATATACACTATATATATATGTCGGAATCTGTGGGTATTGGTGATTCCGAGATTGTAAAAAGTCTCTTGTCTGTCAGCCCCGCTGCCAAAGCAGAAGCCATAATTGGTCTGTGCTGTTTCAAGGTTGTTTATTCTGTTTATCTCTAACATGTTCTGCTGCCCTGCCGCAGCTCTGTCCTGCAGGGCAGCGTGTGGGGCTCTGCCCTCAGTGGGATGGTACAAACATTAAATACCACAAACTACCTGTGCTGGATTTACAATAACGTGCCAATATCTGTCACCTACGTTGGACAGTGTGTCCCCAGCCTAAACAACAGAAAAATGCCAACACCACAGTGAAACATGGAGGGCATGAAGAAGGAGAAAAAGGACAAGGCACACCCAATTTCCTCCATCTTGTCCCCTTTGAACCCCTAATCTAGAAACCTAAAATTTTACTTTTGCACCCGTGTCACACTTAATTATTACTCATATCAAACACTCAGAGCTTGTAATTCATGCTGTAAGATTGAAAACTCCTCTCCATGGACAGAGATCACAGACAGTGTCTCTGGGGGCTCTGTCCAGGGGGGTTCCTGACCCCTGCCAGGGTCCCAGACCTGCCAGGGCAGCCAGAGGGAAGCCCTGGATTCCCACATCTATATATACATTATATATTTAGTCAAGGGTTGCATTTCCTTGCACCTGCCTTGCACCTTCCATCACAACAGCCCAAGGAGGAAGATCTCCTCCCAAAACAATGCTGGATCATATGGCTTTCTGTCCTGCCCTTTGACAGCCATCAGGACCTCCTGGTTGCTCAGGCTGCAGCTGGGAGGGTTGGAGGCACCAGGAAAGAGCCACTTGCCAGTGTGGAGGTCACAAGCAGAGGTAAGAACTGAGGGAAGGCTCATTCAAGCCTGGTGTCCTGGGAAATGAGGACTGTGGAAGATCAGGGGATGTGGAACATGCAAACCCTTTCTGTCTCTCACCTGATGTGCCTCAGGCACGAGCTGCTGGTTCCAGCACTGCCAGAACACAATGGGAATTCTCCCTGTGGATCCTCCTGTCCCTGCCAACCCTGGGAGTGTGCTGCTGTGCTTGGCCAGCTGGGTCTGCTCCAGGCCACCTCCCATCCTCTGGGGTATCCCGTGGCACAGCAGCTCGGGATCAGTGCCAGGGGAGCTCACAGAGAGATCAGGAGCTGTGTCTGGGCTGACACACATCCATCCACCATGGCTGGTTGGATCTCAGCTGTGTGAGTCCATGGCGTGGGGCTGATGCCTCAGGTTTAACTTTTATATTTTTCAGATTCTGTGCTGCTTTAGTGTGCGGGTCTGAGCTTCATATTAGGGGATGGTGAGCTCTCCTCACAGAGTAGGGAGACAAAACAATTCCTGCTCTAGCTGGGGACCAAGGACAAATGATCCAAAATTCAGGCCCAAGAGCACAGACAACGTGGGCTGGAGAGAGAAAAACAAGGATGTGACTTCATAAGCTAAAGCTGTAATTGGACAATTAACTCCAATATGCAAATGGACCAGAACTTATATAAAAGTGAGACACCCCATGACTGGTCATGCATTTTGTGACCATTTTGGTTTATCTTGGGTTCATAATTTGTGATTAACCCAAGATAACTATTTTGTAGCTGATGTTAACCAACCATTTTGGTTCATCTACATGAGCTAGGGTGTAGCCCTGGCTGGGTTCTTGTGCTTCCCAAGGTGGATCCATTTAGGCATCCTAATAAATCCCTACTTTATGCTTTAGCTCTGTCTAGTCTCTGATCCAGGGCAGCCTTCACAAGGCATCAGGGAGAGCTGGCTGACACTCTCCTCTGTCAGATTTGGGAAGTGCTGGTGGGTGGGGGAGAACCTTTGCAGCTGGAGGAAACCAAGGTTTGTATGGTCAAAAAAAGCTCGGGATGGCCCAGGCAGCCCAGGCAGCTCTAGGAGAAGCCATGGAATGGTCATTTTAGGAGGCATGGCAGGTGGAAGAGAAGCAGGAGAACAGTCAGTGTAGAGTTACAATGCTTGAAAATGATTGTTTTCTATGATGAGGTTTGCTCAGGGCAGAACAGGTTAAATTGCCCTCACCTTTCAGCAGGCCTTTCTCCAGACCAGGAATGCCATCTGTGAGTGAGGGCAGCATGGGGCTGCTCCTCCCCTGGCCCACCCCGAAGAACAGTAGCAGAACTGTGTCTGCAGCCTCTAGAAAAGATCTGCCTGCAAATAAATGCATTGATACGACTCACAGTCACATTTTACAGAGGGATGAAGGGAAGCCCAAGCTCTTCATCAGCTTTTGGTCCTGCATTGTCCTATAGGAAGTCTCATGAAAATTTGCTATTTCAGCACCCCTCAACTGCCCACAGAGAAAGTCTGGAGTGCCCTTTGGGGAGGGTCCAACAGCCTTTAGCAAGTGTGGAGTTTCACTTATCAGCCATTTATCCCCCTCCAAGACTGGTGGCTTAAATGATGCTGCTTTTGCTGGAACAACGACCACTGATTTTCCATCAGGGTGTGCTGGACGAGCTGGGCTGGGTCTCATGTGGGACCCTCTCCCCATCTTCGCTCGTCGCTCTGGGAGGGAGCAGCCCAGCACGGAGAGTGCAGCAGGTGCTGCACGAACTGCTCCCAGCTCTCATCTCTGCGCGGTGGGAGGGTTTGAAGGTGCTTCTTAACCCGGTGAGTCCGGCCTTGGGCTGGCTCGGGATGCGGGTGTGCACTCCGAGGCTGGCGGGTGCCGGCCCCACCCGCAGCGGCCCGAGGGCCGCGGCCCCACGCCGAACCGCGGCCGCACATCGCCCGCAGCGCCGAGCAGATCCCGCCGGCCCCGCCTCCGCTTCACGTGCCGCCAGGTCATTAAGAGCTGTAATGACGAGCGGCTTCTGCCCGGGTTGGCTCCGCCGCGGGCTCTGATCCGCGCAGGGAACGCCCGGATCCTCCGTCCCCTCACGGCGGCGCTTTCCAGGGGAGCGGCCGGGGGCGCTCGGGGGCGCAAGGAGCCTTCGTGTGAGGGCTCAGGCTCACGCACCCGCCTTTCCCGAACCGCGGACGAGCGGAGCCACGGGATCCCCGGAACACGCCAGGCCCCCCAGGCCCCTCCGGGACCCTCAGCCCGGGCAGCACCGCCGCCCCCGAGCGCAGCGCCGCCTGCGCTGCGACCCCTGGCCGGGGGTCGGCGCTATCTACGGGCCGCAAGGCACGCTGGGAGTCGTAGTCCTCGCCCACAGCACAGCGCCCGCCGCCCCTCACCGGCCGCTGCGGCCCGCGCCCTCCGCGCGCCCCGAGCTCGCCGGTCCCTCGGCCCCGAACCACCGCCGCCTCCCGGGGCTCCCCCGAGCCTGTCCCGGCCCCGCACCGCCGGCCCTGGTGCCCCGCTCGGCCGCCGCTTTCCGCTTCCTGCGCGCGGCGCCCCTCGGGGCTCGTAGTCCCGCCGCGCTATTCACGACGGTCCCTGCGCTGTCTCCGCGCCGCACGCCCGCGGCCGGGACGGGGCGCTGCGCCACGGCGGCGGCGTAGGGCGGGCGGGAGGAAGGGCCGGCAGGGCGGCCGGAGCGGGTGCGAGCTGCTCCGCCCGGGGGAACGCGCGGGGCCGGGGGGACGGAGCGGCAACACGGCGCGTCCACCCCCAGGTGAGCGGCGACGGGGGCGCGGGGGAAGGGAGCGGGGACATGCCGGCCGCCCGGGGCCTCCCGCCGCAGCCCCGCGGGCCGCGGCTCCCGCCCGCGCCGGGGGTCGCTCGGGGCTCTCCCGGCCGGAGGCGCCGCTGGGCCCGGCCGCCCCCGGGCCGCCCCGCACCACCTGTTGCCGGTGGGGGGCTGGAGGCCGGGCGGCCCTGGGGGCGGGCGGTGCCGAGGTGCCGAGGTCCCGGCTCGGGGCTGTGCGGCGGCCGGGGTGCTTTGCCCGGGGCTTTGGAGAGAGCTGGCGGCGGCGGGGGTCCCACTGGCGCCGCGGCCCGGCCGCACAGCCGGAGGGGTTTTAACGGGCTTGAGCGTCGTGCAGCAGCCGGGGGCGACGGGGAGGCTCCGTGACTGCCCGCGTTAGGCTGCAGTGCCCGACCTGCCTTCGCCTTGCTCCCGGCGAGGCGAGATCGCAGCTGCCGGCTCCTCCCGCGGGCTCGGGAGCCTCGCTTGCGGCACCGCCGAGTGCTCCGGGCTGGAGCACGGCAGAGCCCCCAGCACCCCGGGCTGCCTGTCCTGCAGTTCTTCACTCTCACCTCCAGCTTAGACACTCGTGCTGGGGCTGAGCGGGGTTTTACGCAGAGTTTCTCAAGCCTCTGCGAGTTTGCCCTTTAGAATCACTTGGCTGTCTCTTATCCTTGGGTCTTTTACATCCTAAGGCTGTTGGGTCCCAGTGTCTCACCAAGACTCCTGGATTTTGCTGCTTGTCAGCTCAGCTGCAGTTGAAGTATCTCAGCCTCCAGGTCCTCGATACAGAAGTCTTTGAAGATGGAAAAAGCTCTGTACTTGCCAGCCTCTCCATTTACTGAGCTCTCTCCTTTCCCTGCTTCTGGGGTACATCCCCCAGGCGGTAGGAAACAACTGTTCAGGGTGATCATCCGTGGGCCTGTTGAAGGAGATGGGATAATGTGAACGTTGTGTTTGAAATGTCACTGTTTCCTCCAAGCTGGGAATCTCAGTGAAGCTTGGCGCTCCCTAGGCCTGCAGGCCCGGGATGTGGCTGGGTGGGTTCTCATGGTCGGTCAGAAGGTTATGTGGGAATTGCTCACTGCACATGGCCTGGGGCACTGTTGCAGGACAGTGCTGCACTGCTGTGAGTCAGTGAAGAGCTGATGGAGACTGGAGAGGTGTTTGGAGGGAGCCAAGGTGGAGATGAGGGGTGCATATCCCAGGCTGTGGCTCTGAATGCAGAGATCTTGCCATGCTTTGCACATTGTCACCTGGGACTCGAGGGACTTGTGCTTCAGGGCTCCCCTCTTCCATAAACTGGAGCAGACCTGAGGTCACAGACTGGCTGCCTGTGACTCTGAGAGTCTGCTGGTGGCCTTTTCTGGCCATTTTTTTGAGATCCTGCTGAACAGTTTGGCTCGTGCCCCTGAGTGCACCAGAGCAGGGCTGAGCTCTGTCTGAGCATAACCTGTCCAAGGCATAATTCAAATTACCCTGGTTTTATGTGTGTGGAGATATTAATTCATTTCAAGTTGCATCAGCTTCAGTTTGTGTCCAAGGCTTTAACAGTTGAAGGCAAGACCCAACATTGCTCTCTTCCCGGGAGGGGTTGAATGGCTGGAGAGGCCTTTGAAGGTTGGATGTGACTGGCTGGGTTTGCTAAGCCCAGTTGTTCTGGCAGGAGGGAGAGCAACCTCCTCCAGCCTGATGACTTGGTGCATAAGCGAACTGGAGGCGTGGGCCAGGTGCGGTGTCTCCTGAATCAGAATAAATACTGGAAAACAGCCCAAAAGTGCTAAAGTTGCACGTAAAAAAGGTCAGGCATCATGCCCAGACTCGGAGCTGTCTCGTGGTGGTGGAAGGGCTGGGTGACACCATAGAGGAGCCTGGATGCCCTCAGCAGATGCACTGATTACCCCTCACTCTCCTTGCTCACCCCTTATCTTTGCTCTGGGCACCCTTTATCTTTGCTCAGAATTCCTCTGGTTTTGCAGAGGGAAGTGGCCACAGCCCTGGTGTTCCCTCAGCCAGCTGAGTGAAGTTGGCTTTAACTCGTGGAAAACATGTTGCTCTCCTCTGTCCCAAAGGTTTTGTTGGGGCTTTCCAAGTTTTCACTAGCTGTATGTGAGACCTAGAGAGAGACTCAGACTGTGCCCTGTGTCCATGGTCGTGTTGATCCTGCTGGTGGAATCATCAGCTGCTCCTAGGTAGAGAAATCCTGTTTTCCTCCCATCTTCCCACTTCATCTGAATGAGTGGGCTTGTTGGTTTTTTTTTTTGGCTTTGTTCTGACCCTTCCTGGGAGCAGAGGGGTCTGGGAAGAACCAGACCCTGTGGCATTCCTCCAAGTGGCGTGTTTATGAAGCAGAGGGAAGCTGGAGTGAGGGATTGTGGCTGCCTGTGGTCAGAGGAGGCATATTTGGACATTGTGTGTTAACCCAGTGTCCTGCCACCATGATTTTCTCCCAGTGCCCAGAGCTGGGGAGAACCTTGTGAGCCCCCGATTTGCTGGAACTTGGGGCTCTGATCAAGATCACACTCAGTGCAGCCTTTGGTGGGAAAGCTGCTTATGTGGATGGGCCAGGTGAGTCAGTGGCTTCCTCCTCATTTTCCGTCATAATCCCACTCTCTGGAGTGCAGCGAGCTGCCTCCCTGCTCCCTGGAAGCCTCTGCATCTGCCTGTGTTTGCCTCAACCTTGCTGCTTGCTGTTGGAACCTTCCTGAGAGGCTCCCTCCTCTCCAGGCCACAGTCACCCAGCTGGGCAGGGAGGAGCAGGCTGCTCCGAATTTCTGTCACATTTGCTGTTTGGAGTGTTGACACTTGCCTTGCGTTTAGCAATGGCAGCTGAGGAAGCCAAGAGAGGCAGAAGAGCTGCTCCCTGCTCACGAGAAACATTTAACTCTTGCCCTCACAGCTCCCTTCCCTGTGTGCTGGCAGCTCTCAGGTTGGCTGATAGGAAATGCCGGTGGTGTTCCCAAAATTCATTTGTGTTCAATTGCTCAAAGGATGAGGAGGGGTTTTGTGTGCCATTTCCTCTTGCACTGGAAGAAAGAAACGCTGGTGCCCTGATGCCTGGGCAGAAGGGAGAAGGGGGGGCCCTGGCAAGGAAATAGGATCCAGAGAAATGTGTCACCAGCAGAAAGAGCAATTGTTTTCCTGCATTTCCATGGCAGAGCCTTGTCCTGTTCAGGCAGTCCTTGTTTGACAGCCAAGATAATACATTTATATTGATGTAATTAGCGGGACGTGGAGTTTGCTGAATGGCTCGGGGGCAGCCTGCTTTTCAGACTAACTCCAGCAAATAGATCAGGCAGGATTGGAAAGCTGCCGTGGGTTGCTGGAATTGGCCTATTGGGTTTCTGGAGGTTGAATACATAACTGCTGATATTTCCTATTGTGCTGTACCCTGCCTATTTGAAAAGAAAATAACTCAAGGGAACATGGGGCTATTTTTGCCAGCTTGAGATGATCAAGTTTGATTTCTAAAAACTGAAGCCGAGTCTTTAGGCTTGCACATTAAAACCAGTGTTGGAACCATATCTCTGTTCCTCCACAAATGCGTGCCTCCACACTTTGCCAACGATGTAAACTCTAATGAGTGTTCATAAAAAAAGAAAGAGCTTTTCTGTTCCTGCAGTGCAGCCCCTTTTGTAGGAAATGCTGTGGGCCTGAGCAGGCTCAGCATCAAGGATGGTGACAGTGACACTGTGTCAGGGGACTGAGCTGGTGTCCTGTCCCAGCCCTTGTGTGAGCAACCCTTGCCAATCCTCAGGGCTATCACTGTATTCTTAATTTGGTGAAATAGGGACCAAGACCTTACAAAAATCTGTTGTCCTCCAGTGATGCTGCCCAGCTGCATTTGTAATGTGATGCTTCTAGTGGCACCAAAGTTTCCTCTTCATCATCTTGTCCCCAGTCCCAGGCCTGGTGATTTCAGTTTACTGAAGATATCACAGGCAGCTTCCCAACTCGTGTCCTTCTGCTCCTGTAACAAAGAAGTTTGCAGAGAAAGTTACTCATGGACAACTTTGCTGGCAGCAAATCCTCTGTGTTTGTGCTGGCTTGTGGAAGTGGGAACACAGCACTAGGGTCTTTGTATGCTGAGCTTTGTCCTCTGCTGTGGCCATCCACAATCCACAGAGGCTGCAGCACTGATGTGGTCGAGATGGTGCTCTCCAGCTTGCCCCTTGTCAGGCTGCTTCCTGCAGACTCTGGCCAGCAGGCAGAGCTCAGGAAGTCCTCGGAATTCCAGCCCTGCCCAGCAGGTCTGTTTTGAGCTGCTGGGTGCTGAGTGCTTTCCCTTCCTATCCCATGGAATGTGCAAGGATAATGATGTGATGTGGCACCTGGGGGGTGCTCTGTCTGCTGGTGTTGGTCTCATTGCCTCATTAGCTGCCGTGAATATCCAGCCTTTCAGTGAGGGAGCAGCTCAGCCAGTGCCTTGGAGGTGCTGTGGGTCTGGAATTCCTGTGTAGCTGCCAAGACCCTTGGGCTAAAAAGATCAGGGTGGTCCTTTTGAACCTGAAGGTTCCTGAATCAGTCCCTTATTTACTCATTACTGGTCCTGAGTGGTGTTCCTGGTCCATTCTCTACACCCACCCTCTGCTGCTCTGGTTCTGTTAGCAGCACCTGTCCAGGTGTTCACCACAGGGCATCTTCTTCCCCCTGCCTGGAATTGTCAGAGTTGGGGAGTGCTGGAAGAGAAAAGCTTTTTGTGAGCTCATCATCACCTACCCCAGGGGTATCACACTGCATCTGATGGTGTGGCTGTGTCGATGGTGAGCAAGATGAGGGGGCAGAACAGGGTCTCTTACTCTGCCATGCTGCTAAAGAGGCTCACTGATCACATGGTGCCAGCTGAACCCTTATTTTTGTCCTCCTTCCCCAACCTAAAACAGAGGAAGTGAGAGTGTGCTGGAGAGCCAGACACACAGGGACAAAGGTTCTTGTTGCCTTCATCTGCTACAAGCCCATCCCAAAGGAGACAGCACTTTCCCAAAGCAGGAATTTCATTAAAGCAGGTTGTTTTGAGAGCAGAGAATATGAAGGAGGAAGGGGAAATATTTCAGAGGAGGGAGATTTGCCGAGGCAACTACTCAAACGTCATGGCTTCTGGGGGTGGGATGGGCATGTTTGGCATAATCAGAGGAATTTGTACTTCAGAATCTCCAGGAGATGTAGCTGGTAATGATGTCCTGGCTATGCAGAGTAATTAACATCTGTTTCTGTATTTGAACATTCAGGCAGCGTGCCCCGCCAGACATCGCTGCGTTCCCATCCGGCCCCTCGGGAGATCCTGCCCTGTTGCTAATTGTCGAGAGCTGTCCAGAGTCCTCCTCCATACGATCCTGCTCTGCTCCATCCCGCTGTGCTCCCGAGGTGTGCCCTTCCCTGCTCTGATGGCAGCTCCCACCAGGATGCTGAGCAGCAGCGCCCGGCAGGGAGGGAGGCCAGTGGTGGGCACGGAACTATAAAGTCGCAGCCAAAGGTTCTGAGAGCACGAGTGAAGAGTCTGAGCTGACCCAAAAGCTGTCTCCTGGGAGGACCAAGCTCCAGCTGGATGTCACGGGAAGCTCTGCGAGCTGGAGTCCAAGGGGATGCTGATTGAGGGACCAAAAATGTGAGGTTGGTTGTCTCTGCTGATGCCATGCTGATGGGCCTGGAGTCTCAGCAGTCATCTATTCTTATGTGCCTTTTTTCACTCTCTGTCCAGCAGCTTGGGACAGCAGCTGCTCCTTCCTTGGTGTGCTCCCAGTGCTCGGTGCAGGGACCTTCTAGCATGCTTCTCCAGCCGGGCCACTCAGCGGGTGCCAGCAGTGGCCGTTCAGGACCAGGGACACCAGGCTGACCCTGCAGCGACTGGCACTGGACCTGCCAAGCAGGAATTGTGTTGGGTGAGAGGCTTTTCCGACTCAGCTGGCACTGGGCTGGGCTGGGAGGGGCTGGAAGGAAGGAGACCTTCTCTCTCTGGTTTGTGAGCACAGTTACCCTGCTTCGTGTCTCTCATGCCTCTTGTTCTTGTCTTTCTTCCTTGTTTGAATTCCTCTTTTGAGTGTTTCTGTGCTGTCTGTGTGAAGGCTATGTGCTCAAATGGGTGGGGATACTAACGTCCTCTGGCCACCTCATGGTGAAGAAGGAACTGTTAAAGTGGAAGAGAAAGTGTGGGGTCTTCCAGCACCTTAAGCAGTGGAAGCTGCCTGACTGTCTCAGGGTGTGTTTGAGGCAGTGCAAGGGCAGGGCAATAATCAAAGAAACTGCACAGCTTTGCCTGCAGTAACCACAGAGCTGTGGCAGTGCCCACTGGGACAGAGAGGTGACTGTTGTGCCTTGTGTGGCTGGGCTGCTCTCAGCCTGGGCATTCAGAGCCTGGGCTGTGGAGGCAGGACGAGGTGGGTGGGAAGCCAGTCTGAGCTTGGACTGTCAGGATGCATTTGCAGCATGTGATGATGTTGTTCTTGGATTCAGATGATCCAGGTTGACATGGCCTCATCCAGGTTGGGGCTTTAGATTAATCAGATGGACACTGGTGCTTGCTGTGTGGTGGCCCATCTGGTCTGGCTGGTTGTTTATGGAGTAGCTGGGCTCTTTGTGTGTTGTTGATGTCCAGCCACAGCAGAAGGCCTGCAGGAGCCTCTCACAGCTTTGGTCAGTGAAGCTGGGCCATGAGCACCCTGGTGTTTGAGTGGTGACTGTCACCAGGCAGATGTTGGCCAGATCTCCACCACAGCTTCTTCCACTGGGTGAGAGGGATGAGGTGGCGTTCCTTTTCTTGGATCTGTTTTGATACAGCCTTGGAATGTCTTTCAAAAGCTCCTGCCCTTGTTCCTGTTGCCTGACCTTGCCATGTCTTAGCAAGAAGAGCCTGCTGGAGGGAGCCTGGGGGTCTGCAGCGCCACTCAAGGCTCAGGCCTGTGGATGTGTCTTGCAAGGCATGTGGGAATGACTCCGGTAACATGATCTCCTCTCCATATGCCCTTTGGTTTCCGGATGCAGTCAGCAGCCTTTGGTTAAAGCTCTGCTCCCTCCCTGTGCTGGAGGTACCCCTCGTGGCTGGCTGGCTTTGCTCCACCATTACTCAAACCACCTGCATTACGTTTCAGCCCTCTCAGAATACAGCCTTTTCCTCATGTGACCATTGTATTTCTTCAAATGACTGTTCCCAGAAAATATTGCTTAAGGTGTGTGTAATTAACACATCCTACATCCTATCATGGTGTAGCTAAAGAGGAGCCACTTGTGATGGGACAGTGAGCCAGTAAAATTACTGTGGTGAGGAGAGGGGAGGGTTGTGGTGGTCTCAGGCACCGTTTTGTTTGTATCACTTCCTTGTACCAGGTGTTATTCCTCACCTCTAATCTCAATACAGTATGATCTCCTAACAGAAGCAATGGCATGGCTGCCACATCAGTGTGCAGAAGGATTGATGTATTTTTCAGGTGTCACCTGGAGGTGGAGAGGTGGTGAGCAGTAATGTGGTGCTTTCTCATTAAATGATTGTGCTGAGCTGTGCTTCCCTATTGCTCAGAGAAGCTGTGGTTGCCCCATCCCTGGAAGTGTTCAAGGCCAGGCTGGATGGAACTTGGAGCAGCCTGGGATAGTGGAAGGTGGCAGGGGGTGGTAGGAGATGGGCTTTAAGGTTCCCTCCAACCCAAAGCATTGTGTCATTCTGATTCTAGATGAGGAACTTCCTCTCTGCCCCCTGAGTCTGTCTCAGCTTCCTGTTCTCTCCTGGTTCCCTGTGCTCTGGGGAAGGCAGGAGCCTCTTGTGCAGCTCTCAGCAATTCTTGTGCTTTTGTCTCTTGGTTGTTTGTGATGGAAATGCCAAATGGCACCATTGTCTGACAGACTTTTTCCACCTCTGTGTTTGCCTGAGGCACAGCTAGAGATGTGTTGGCTTAAATCTAGGCCAGTTGGTTGGAAATTGGGACGTGGTACTTGATGAATGCCAGGGAAGGCCAAATTGCATTAAAATGGCAGAAGGAGACAGCCAGGTGCTGCTGCCTGTGTGGCTTGGGCAGGACACTGCAGTGAGGACTGGAGCTATCTCTAAGAAGGGATGTAACTGGATGTGTCTTGGGGAGATGATATATTTACTGTCTGTCTAATCTGTGTTAGAATTAAAGCTGTGACTGGAGTGTCTGGGGACAGTGTGCTCAGGGGACATCTCCACCTCCTGTCCCTCAGGCTTTGCTTTCCAAGTCTGTGCCCTGAGTTTTCACTGGCTATGAGACTGTTTCTTGCTGCAGTTCTCTTCCCCTCCCTTCTGCAGTGGCCAGCCCTTCATCTGCTTACCTGTCAACTTAGCATGATCTAAAGATACAATCCCTGGTGTCCTTTTGGGAATGACCTCGTGTTTGTGCTATGTCTGGGCCTCTATGAATTTGGGTTGCTGAGTGATTGGGAGGAAGGAACTTAATGGGTCATCAAGTCCAGTTCCATGCTGCTGAAGACAGGCAGTCATCTCATGCAGGCCATGAACTTGTCCAAGAGCTAATTGTTGGAACTCATGCTGTGTTTTTTTCCCCCAGTGCTTCTGGAGCAGCTGATCCAGAGATCTGCTCTTGGAAAGGTTAGAAACCCTCCTGACACTTCCAGTGTCCACTTTTCCTGGGTTGCTTTGTTGTGCCTGTGTCCTTGCAGAGTGTTAGCTTGCAGATGAGATGATGACTTGCACATTTTTTTCCTTTCCTGGTTTCTGTAACCTTTATGTCCTGCAGTTGTGGCTCTGGATGGAGATTTGTCCTGAGAAATGTGCTGCTTTGTTTTCTCATTTGGGCAGCCTGGGTTGGCTGGACCCATTTGTTTCCTTGTGCTTTTGAGTGTTTCAAGTGCAGGTGGAGCTGTGAGCTGCATAGTTTGTAAATGTTAGTGAGTACAGAAGAGCACTTTATGCGCTGGTGTCATTTCTGTCTTCTTTTTTAATGTTTGTCCTTGCTACTTGTGCCACCTTGCCCCTTCAGGAGGGAGAGGTGTCAGAAATATTTGAATCAAGGGGAACCTGATAAAGCAGTGTATTGAAGAACCAGTGCCTGGCTCTTACTCGTGGTTCTTATTCATGTTTATCTCTAGCTGTGAATGTGCAATAACAACAGTTCTGTTCAGCACAGGCTGGCAGAGCCTCAGACAGGAAGATCTGCTGTTTACCAAGCAACACTCTACTGTAAGTGAGAAAGAGGGGAAAAAAGTGGTTTATTGCTGCTGGGTAGCTCAGAGTGTAGTTAAACCTTTCTGAAAAAAGACGAAACTAAGAGCACATGTGTTACTCAAGATGCATTTTTCCTGGCAAGAGTCCCATGTGTGTGCTCTTCTTGCAAAGCATCCCTGCGTATGCTCCTTCCCATTCAATTCACAGCATATTGGGAGCAGGCAGGCAAGAGCTTCCTGTTTTTATAATGCAACTGGTCTCAGCAGGCAGTCTGTCGAGGTGATTTTTCAGCCTGACATCTTTTGTAGCTGGGGCAGCCTGTGAGCTGAGTAGGATGGCAGAACTCCGCTGCAAGGATTATAAACACGGGGAGGAAAAGATCTGGAAATGAGATCTACTGGTAAAGCTTCCCGGGATTGGATGCTGTGGCTTGTGTTGTTTTGTTCCTTCCTCTGTGAGTCTCTCTGTGACATTTCCTTGCTGCTGCTGGTGCTGAGAGGGCCCTGCCAGCCCACCCACACCGCGCTGAGCTCTGGAGTCCCCCACAATTGGCCGGGAATTGCGGGATACACGCGGCTCGTTGCACTTCAATGGAGCAGTGTTAATTGACTTAATAGAGCACTGAGTTTGGAGGGATTTCCTTGTGTGGGTTTTCACAACGTGTGTGCACTCAGACCCTTCTGCAGCAGTGCCCTTGTTGCCATTTTCACGCTTGTTCCGAAACTGCTTTGCAGTTGTCAGTGGAGATGAGGTTTGACGTTAACCCTTATTTTGAAAAATCCTTCCTGCTTCTCCTCTTTTTCTCCCTCCAGCTTGTGATTAAGATGCTGATTGCCCTTTCAGATCTGTGTAATCCCCTCTCTCAAAGTGACCCGGATAGATTTCTAGTAGCTCCCTGGATTATCTGTCACTGGTTTACAGTGACCAGTGCAAGGGAGAAGAAGAAACTTTGTTCAGACTTTGATTGTAGTTGCTCTGTGGCTAAGCTGCCTCTGCAATACATCTACTTTTCCTGTCAATCTTTCACTTCACGCTTCAGACACCTCTTCCTCTGCCTGCATACTTACAAAGAGTCAGTGCTGGGCATTAAATGCAGCTTAGCCCAATTCAGCTGCTGTGTATGAGTTTCTCCTGGGCTAAAGTTGGGCCAGAACCAGTTTCAAGGCAGCTGTAAAAAAGGTAAAGACCCTCAAGCTTGCCTTTGCATGTTGATGTCTGTGGCCAGAGACATGTGCTGCTGTTCTGGACTTTGTAGCATGGAGCATGAGATCCTGCTCTGTGCTGGTCTGGGACACCAGGTTCAATTATCTTGTTAACCTCATTAATAGCCCATCTGGAAATCTGCTTCCAGACAGTTCACTTCAGCTAGTGATATTTCTGCAAGTGGTGTACCGCTCTTATTTCTCACCAAGACCTGGAAAACAGCTCACTTAAAGCTTCCTGTCCCCTCAGTTTCCTGCAAGGCCAGAGTATCTGATTTTCTTCCCTCAGCCCTCTGCCCCAGAATGAACATTTGGGTGGGTGAGTTTCACTCTTCTCTCCTTTTTCTATGTCCTCCCATCTGCAGTGCTTGCACACTGCCTGTCATCCTTGTACCTTGCACACCTGAAGACTCCTTGGCCCAGGCAGGTAAGGCAGAGTCTTCTGAGTCACAGAACCCCAGGGAGCTCTGTATGAAGCATGAGGGCTGGAAAAGCCTCCCCCATCCCAGCTGAATGTGCCATCCACTGTCCCATCCCTCCAGTTACACCCCTGCCTCAGTCTGTCCTTGGAGGTGCCTTCCCACCCTGCCCTGCTAGAAGCTTTGCAAGGAATTGGAACTTGCTGACACCTTCATTTCCTGCCAACACTGCAGCACTTGGACTGGCTTGGCAGATGAGGGTAGGGAGAAAGAGCAGCAAAACTTTGTCTTGTCCCCAGCTGTGTGCATGACACCTGCTCAGCACAGAGTGTTCCAGCTCGCTTGCTCCTGCTGCACTTGAGCCATGGAGCTCTCATTGGATCAGCGTTTGCAGCTTAGATTTCAGTGCTGTGTCTGCCTGAGATGGGTGTCTTGTTGCTTGTCTGCTCTTCCCCTGCTGCCTTGTGGAAAAAGAGAGGATTCTTCCCTTCCTCTCCTGGGGTTATTTCTTTCCTCAGAGTCATCTCAGCCTGGTGAATTCCAGCCATGCTTTTCCTGCTGCTGGTGCCTGGTTGTGTACATCCTCAGGTCCTGCCACCCTGCCTGGAGCTGGGGGCTGGCTAGATCACACAAATGCTTGAGCTCCTTTCCCTTCCTTGGCTAGCATAACACCATCAGACACTTCCCTCTGCGTTCTTAGCTATCCCAACCTGCTCTGGCACTTCGTGACTTTCTTAGGCTGCCACACCAGGTGCTATGCACCTTCCAGCCCTGCACACCATTCCCTGCTTACCCTGGCCTCTCTGAGCATGTGCCTTCTGAAGGGGAGATCTGCTGTGCTTGGAGGCAGGATTGATGGGAGGCCTCAGGATGTCTGAAGTGGTCTCCTCCAGCTCGATGCCCCCACACAGCCCCAGCTCCTGCAGCTGTCCCTGAGCTCCTTGGTGTTTAAGGGTGTCCCCAGGGAGGAGGCTGTTCCTCCAGAGCTGTGTGTGGGCTCTGGCAGTGAGAGCTGTTCAGGAGCCCTGGCTTCTCCCTGCCAGCAGCTGCTTACATGGGACTGAAGGCAGACAGCTCCTCCTTTTCTGGTGACAATGGTACCAGGTCCCAGCACATCTGGCTCCCCTGGGCATGGTCATGGTCCCAAGGCTGCCAGAGCTCCAGGAGTGTTTGGACAATGCTGTCAGGCACAGGGTGTGATTGTTGAGGAGTCCTGGTGCAGGGTCAGGAGTTGGACTTATGATCCTTATGGGTCCCTTCCAACTCAGGACATTCTGTGGATCTTAGTCAGCCCCCAGGCAAAGGAGCTCACATAGCAGAGGGAGGAGAAGGGCTGGTACTTCACCTTCAATCTTAGAAGAAAGTCTCCTGCAGCTTCCTCTAGGTACAGCTTTGAGGGATGTATTTCCCTCGGGTACATGGTGAGCATTCTCCTGGGCCAGCTGCTGGCCCTCACCTCAGACCAGAGCAGTCTGGAGTTCAGTATGTCTGATGGTATTTTCATTCCTGGGTCTTCCCTGGAGCACGGGAGTAGCTCAGAATTGACTACATTTATAGGCTGGGGGAGTGGAGGAATTAATGAAATGGCAGAGTCTTGTCACGGAGTTTCCAAGGCTGAGAACCAAGAGAGGCTGGAAAATTCAATCAGGAGCAAAGCTGGCCCATGCCACATGGATCAATAAATTACTAGGAAAAGGAGTGTGAGGGTATCCCATCACAAAGAGGGGCTGCTGCACGTGGGACCAGCTGGGGTGAGTCTGCCTCACTGGTTTCCTCACAGCTCCAGGGACCTCTGTCTCTTCTTCCTGCTGTGTGCCAAAGGGAAGAGCTTGGGGCTGATGCTAGGAAAAGTTAATCTTGCAACTTCCTAGATGCATTTAAACACATGGGCTAGTTCTCTTTTTTTCTCTTTTTTTTTTTTTTTTTTTTTTTTTTTTGGCTCTCTTCAGAGCCAAAACCTGCTCTGAAACTGCAGAGAAGGAAAGGGGGCTGGGTAGATTCCCACCCTTCCTGCCTGCTCTGCTGTGACATGAGAGCTGGGGCCCAAAGGGTCAGCACTGCTCACTGGTGTGGAGGAACAAGGGTATGTGGAAGCATCCAGGCAGCTGCTTTGCTGTCCTGGCAACAGGAGGAGCTCCATGGAATAGCTTTGCTGTCCTGCACACGCTGTACATGCCTGCTGCCCGGGGTCTGGTGGAGAATTGGAGGAAGGGCCTGCATCACGTACCACAGATCAGGATAAAGAGCTGTGAGTGGCTTGGGGGTGGCGAGATCAAACTTGTTTTCATTTTGGAAGCAGTATTTTGGGAGCAGTTACACAGTATCTGTTCAAACCTGGTAGTTACTGCATCCACGAGGGGCAGAAAACCAAAATCCAAACTCAGCATCTTGCTAAGGTGCTTAAGTGTTAATTTCCATGAGTGAGATCCACCCTTCTCAAGGTACTTCAATCTCTTCACATTGTTGCTTCCCCTCCAAATTAGACATGTGGAAGCAGTGCTTTGTTAATTTGAGGAAAAATCCTGCTCCCTCCTGCCAAGACAGAGGAACTCTTGGCAGTTTGCTCCCTTTTAGTGACTGAAGCCTCCCCTGTTCAGCCACGTGCCTGCAGGTCATCTTCTCGGGCATCTCCCTGCCCAATGGCAGAAATTCCTCAAAAATAAGGCTGAGTGCTTCCAGAGTGGCTTTCTTCTTTAATTGACCCCTTCCCTTTCTGGGGTGCAGTTTCCTTTCTCACCTTGACTTCTTGGAGGCTCCTCATTTGCTTAGTGCTGGCCAAAGGTGTTTCGAGGCTCAGCATGGTGAGCATGTAGGTGCTTTGCATTGGGCTGTAACACTGCTGCCACTCCTGTTCTCAGACTGGTTTGCCCTCTCCCCACCTTTGGGCAACGCTCCCCCTTCAAAATCATTTATTGGCTGCTCTCACCTGGCATGAGGATGACCCTGAGGAGAAGGATTTACTGCTTTGCCTGGAGAAATCCGATTTCACGCAGCACTCACAGCCAAGCAGCCCAGTTAGACCAGACAGTCTTGGAGATCACTCAGATTTAGCTAGGTTATCCTCCACCTATTGATAGCTCCCTCCCTCTCCCAACTCCACCCACCGTGGGGTTTTACTGCAGGTTCTAAAGCAGGGCTGCCAGCCTTTCCCCTCCGTGCAGAGAGGAGCTGCCTGTTCTGGCTCCCGGTGTGGAGCTGGCGGAGGAGACAGGCCGGGAGAGCGGCACCGCGCTGGGAGCCGGCAGCGATGCGGGCAGCAGGTGTGTCTGTGTGTCTGTTGGGAGGAGCTGAAAATGGTGTTTCCAGGGGCAGCAGGAGGAAGCAAAGGTTTCTGCTTTACCAGCTTGAGGAAGTGGTCTTGAACCAGGCTGTGGAATTGCTTTATGTGGCAGTTTAACCCAGCTCAAAGGGGAAAAAGGCTACTGACGCCTGGGCACCCTTCCTCTGTTTGGCTCAGCCTGGAGTGAGGGGCTGTTCTACCCATCTTGCCTTTACTTACCTATTTTATCATGATAGAACCTGAGACTTTGAGTTAAGAGCCAGTTTGTTCTTCTAGTAGGTGTCAGAGTTGCATCCCCTGTGCCTTTGCTGCTGGAGCACACAGGGCTGCTGGGATGGGGCAGAAGAGCCAGAGATACCACAGGTGTGGGATGACTGATGTCTCCAGATAAACTGAGCTGATGATATTTGGAAGTGCTCCTCCCCTCACATCGCGTGGCTGTCATTTACCCAGAAAATCAGATTTGTTACAAATTAACTGCTTGAATAGCAGGAAATGAGAGGGGATGTGCCGGGGATCCACTTCGGCTGGATGTGCAGAAATCAGTGAAACCATGCTGTTGGGTAGTAGGGATGGGGGAGCTGATGCACAGCAGGAAGGCAGCCCAATTAAAACAAGGAGGAGGTAGGGAAAACTGTGTTCTTGGGCTTTTTTCAGATTTGTTTGGTTCATCCAGACTTTGCAGGCTGCAGAGACAATGACAGAGCAGTTAACATTCTCCAGTTAATAACGTAATCCAGGCACATTCTGGTATTGAACTTGTACCAAAATTGCACCTGTTCCTTGAGCTGCTGCTTTTGAGAGTCTATTATCTATCAAGGCCTTTCTTGATCCCTTAGATCAATCCTGGGATTGAAAAGCTGTATTTTAGGACTCCTCATCTCAGCCTTTTTACAGCAAGAGTAGTTTCTTCGCAAAGGTCTTTCTGTGGTTCATTCATCTCCTTAAATCCTAGTGGGTAATTGAATAAGCTCAGCTGTGCTAATTTTTCCATCTTCCTTGTTTCTTCTTTTTTGCTCTGTTAAATGTTACCTTGATCCATTGCTCCTGACATGCATCCAGATTGTCCTGCCTTTTCACTTGAAGGAGAGACGTGTGTGTGTTTAAACTTCTTTTAATACAAAGGACATGAAATGTTTCTGGAGTTTAATTGTGAGGATGCTTGAAGAATCAATTCCGAAAAGTAGGAAAGAGAGAGGGAGGAAAGGAAGAGCAAAGCCCCAGACCTGCTTCTGTAGGTAGGGGTGTGCTCAGGATCAGCTAAAACTTGCCTTGGGCTGAAAGTAAATAGTCACAGAAAATATTTTGCAGGTCCCCAGTCTGTCCAGTTCCAGTCCTGCTGGGGTGTTAATGGGGAACAGGAAAAGAGCAATGTTTTATTTTACATGTAAGTACACAAGCCATCCAGTCCTTATGGCTGAGTAACTAAAACTGGTGTGCCAGTCAGAGCCCAGACTAACCTGATGTGTGTGGTCCCCAAGGGCTGCTGGTTTGGGCTCCAGGTGGGCCTGGCTTGTCCCATTTTCTGCGTCTTTCCCATGTGTGAAGTGCTTTGTGCTGGGTTCTGCTGTGCTTCCCTCCATCAGTCGGTGCTTCCCTGTGCCTGGGAAGTCCTGATGCTTAACTTGGGGGAAGCCTTTTCCAGAGCCCCCACACTCCCCATCTCCAGCAGCAAAAGCTGGATTCAGTGACACAGCCCTTCCCTTCCCAGTGAGCTCTGGGATGGGGACTCTGATCAAAGCATGCATTGATAGGCTTTAGAACTGGAGGGTTGTTGCTGAAATCATACCTTATCTTTCTCTCTTTTTCTTTCCTTTTTTTCCCCTTTCTCTGTGTTTGTTTGTTGTTTTTTTTCCCAACTCTGATCAGAACCGAGCTTCCTTTGTCCAGCGTGCTGGGATCTTTGCAGCAGCCCATGCCGCAGCGCCTCGCCCGTTCCACCTGATCTGCCCATGCCACTGGCTTGGACCTAACCTAGGCTCAATCTCAGCGTGGCCTGGGCAGAGGGGAACCATGGGGAGCTCTGCCTCATCGCTGGCCGCAGAGACGGAGTCGGACCATGGCTTCGGTAGCTCGCCCTACCCGGGGCACCCGGCCGTGGGCTGGTATAGGAGCAGTCCCGGTGGCCCCGTGTGGCAAAGTGCCCTTATAACGCGGCAGCACCAGCACTTCCAGCACCGGCTGCGAAGGTAAGGAGGAGGGGAAGGAGCCTGCTCACCCGCTCACCCGCTCACCTCAGCTTCAGTCCGGCTGCTGCCTTGGGACACGACTTGCTTTGCATCCTACTGAGTGTTGGGTCCCTGCATTCAGAGGCTCAGTTCAGTTCCTCGGGAAGCCAGAGTCAGATTCCCACTGATCTGAGTGATGCCAAACCCTGGCTTTACACGGGGGGGCTGATGTCTCCTGCAGAATGGACTGCAGAACTCATCCCAGCTCTTCCTCACTCGCCTAAATTGTCAAGGTGGCTGTCTGGGAATGGGATCTCAGTTCCTTGTTTGCCATGTCCTTGTGGCTCCTTTTGTTTCTGGCCTCCCAGCCACACTGTAGTGTCACAGGTGGAGGATTGTGTCTCCAGGTTGGGTGGCACTAAGTTGCAAGAGTTTCTGAACTTAGAAGAACCAGAGAAGCTGGTTTCATGCAAAAGCACATTTCACAGGAATGAAACACACCAAAAGATAATTACTCTTAAAAACAGATTAGTATTTCCAGCTCTCAATTGCTATCCCACCTCGATGAAATCAGCATCTCAGATGTGTCTCTGAACTGTTACCTCTGCCCCTTCCTCATCAGCCACTTGCAGTGGGGAGTTTCTCTTGTTTTTGTGGGGCTGGTGTCCTGCATTCAGTCTCTGACAGGTTGAGAGATTTATCAAAAAGCATCCAAAACCCCTCTGCCTGGGGGCTTAGCTACAGAAGCTGCCGTGTTTTGTGCTGATAACGTTTGAGCCTTTGCCTAATGCCTGCTTTGTGTGGACTCCAGCCTGGATGCGTGTCCGTACCTGCTTGAGTCTGTTTGGAGCTGCTGGTCATTGAGGAAGAGCTGCTTGCTGAGTGTCCCTGAGCTGTCCTGGCTTTCCCCTGGAGGTGTTTGCTGTGATGTTGGTGCAGTCCTTGTTTTTTTGCCTTCCTGCTGCTGTGGGGCCTGGGGTGTGCTTCCTGGGCTCTGGTGCATGACTCTAGAGCATCCCAGCAATGTCAGGCTTTGTTCCTTTCTGGCCCTCTCTTGGGTCGTCTTCTTGTTGAACTGGGAACAGTGTGAAACCAGTAAGCTGTTGTCTTTATTCTCTAGCATAGACTGGAGTACCTTTAAAAAAGATACTTTGTGCAGTTCCCAAATTCTGTTCCTGTGTGTGCCAACCTGTGTAGCTGGTCCACAGCTCTGGTTGGTGATCTGTGCTGTGTGGGTTTGTTCCCTCTGGTTTAGAGGGATTCTGCAAACAGAGCTGGATCCTCCCTGCAGGATTATCCCTTCTGGACTGCTGGTTATCCCTCTGTTGCCTTGAGGAGTTGGGAAGGTGTGTCAGCTCACAGATGAAATCCCTGGTATGGCTGTGCACAGCCAGAACCAAAATTGAGGAACTTAGGGTACACCTGGCCCTGGGCACTAAAAAAGGCAGTGTCTCTGCAGCCTCGTGTGTGGCAACTGAGGCTGCTCATGACTCCAAGTCTGTAGTTTGAGGAACTAAGTGATATCTTGACATGTGGAAATAAATTTCCTGAAGAGCCAGCCTTGGTGGTGGAGCGGATGTTGGGGCAAGAACAGGAACTGCCGGTCTTGGCGCAGATAACGCCGGTGTCCTGTGGGGACAGGAGTGGCTTTTGTGCTAATTCCTTATTCCCCTGCTAAAGGGAGAGCAGAGCTCATCCCGACTCAGTGTGGCGTGGTTCCTGGAGACAGGAAGATCACCGGCTCTGCTTCACTGAGCAGCGAATTGCGTGGGAAGAGCTGGCTCCAGGCAGCGATTATGGAAGTGGGTTCAAAAGCCCTGCTGAGATCAGCCAGGCTGCCAGGCATCAAAGGGCCGCCGCTCCCCGGGAACAGCCGGGCCGAGGAGCAGCGGGTGATTGGTTTCCAGAGAGGAACAGATAAATACATTCTTTAAAAAAATTAAGTTAGTCAATAGACAAGTCAGGGTAGGTATCCTGCCTGTGCATGTCCTCGTCCCCGGAGTCATGTAGTGTAGGAAGGAAGTGGAGTACTGGGGAGTCAATTTGAGGCTGGGCTGGAGTTCTAGGATAGACTTTGCTTTTCCTGCTGATTTTCTGTTCCTGCCTGCAGCCACCTTCAAAGCTGATAATGCTTTGGCTGCTGTGGAGCAGCACAGAGCCAAGCTGCTCTGAGCTGTCTCAGGGATGAACACAAACCTTCCTTGGCAGAAAAACAGGGACACAAATACTTAGCGAGTGACTTTGGTCTGTACTTGATGGGGGAGTTGGGGGAGTCATCCCTAGTGGTGGGATGGGAATAGGGGGAGAAATCAGTGCTGTTTGGCTTTCAAGATTTTAGAACCTGGGAGGAGGCTTCACTGTCTCCTGTTGCCTGAATGAGGCTGATGGTGTGGAATTCCCTGTCTGCTGAAGACAGGGGGACAAGAGGGAGTAGGAAAAGGGCCTTAGTGTTAGAAGCAGCAGACTTGTGATAACCACATTTGAGTTCCTGGTCTTTTCTGGATGGGGCTGCAGTCTCTTTCTGTGTGTCAGCATTTAAACAGGAGCCTGTCCCTTTCCCAGTGTGCCAGGAGGACACAGCTGTTGAAAGACTGGAGGTACCAGGTATTAGATGCATGTTGGAGTGATCTGATTGCAGAAACCTCTGCTTAGAGCAAAGATGTTGGGTTTAAATTTGCCCCGATAGCTGTGTGCAGCCAGACAAATTCTGGCTCAGCTGCAGGTCCCCTTGGGCTCCATCTTGCTCATGTGCTTGAAGGTGCTTGGCCTGGGCTCTTGTTGGGTGGGAGCATTCAGCTGAGCCTGGGGATCCATTGTGGCCAAGCTTCCCGCTGTGCAAAACCCTTCCTGGAGCTGGGAACAGGAAGGGGCAGTGCCACAGACTGGGTGCTGGCAGCAGGACATGGCTCCATTGCTGTGGCTGCCACCACAGAATGGTTTGGGAGCTGTAGGATCATAGTGGTTTCTAGATGCTGCTGGAAGGGGTGGTGGCACTTCTCCAAGGTGCATCCTTCCACATTGTAAGGGGTTAGGAAGGAATTTGGGCTGTGAACTGTCTCCTGATGAGATTTAAGGGAATATTCCTGTTCACCTCTTCCTCAGTCTCAGGATTCATTAAGAGGGTCCTGTTGAGTACTGAGAACTTCTGGATTTTGCTCTTTGGAGAGGCTTTTGGGTAAAGGGTTGCAAGGTCTGTGCAGCTGACCTAAGTGTCTCTGCCCACTACTCATTTTGGCTGAAGCTCTCTGAACTCCCTCCTCTTCCAGAGGATATTTATTTCCTGGGCTTTCCTGCTGTGTTCTGCAAAAGATTTTTATTTTTCTATAAAAGCCTTTGCAGAATGAAATACCTCTGGGTCTCGATAACTGTGGAGGGAGAAACACACTCTTTTATTATTCTTTTTTATTATTATTATGATGTGCTAAAAAGATGTAAATCTCCCTGCTTTTAGAGGGAAGTGAGGGGACCTGCTTTTGTTGTTGGCAGGTGGTGGGAGGGCATTGTCTGCCACCCCCTGCTCCCCAGAAGCACCTCTTACTTCTGGGGAAGATCTCCGGGCAAGCCTAAATGTCCTGGATGTTTGTGAACCCTTGGCTTAAATACACGAACAGTAGCAAGTCAGAACTGCTGGGCAGCATCACAGAGGCCTTTTCTGTGGGCTCTGAGTTGTTTTGAGGCTGATTATGAGATTTTAATAACTGAACTCTGGCATATGGAAGTGTGGCAGGGCGCTCTGTGGAGGAATGTGGCTTTGTGCTGCTCCTTCAGTCTCCTCCTGTGGCACTTCAGCTCTGAGTGCAGCACAAGCAGAAGTGTCTGGAGGACACCAGGACAGTGCTTAGTCTGGAGAAAAGAAGGCTCAGGGAGGATCTTCTGGCTCTCCACAGCTCCCTGACAGGAGGGTGCAGCTGGGTGAGGGTCAGGCTCTGCTCCCAGATAATAGGGACAGGACAAGAAGAAACAGCCTCAAGTTGTGCCAGGGGAGGTTCAGGTTGGATGCTGGGGAAAAGATTCTTCACAGGAAAGGTGGTCAGGCATTGGAACAGGCTGCCCTGGGCAGTGGTGGAGTCACCATCACTGGAATTGCTCAGAAAGTATGTGGATGTGACACTTGGGGACATGGATCACTGGCAGTCTTGGCAGTGCTG
Source organism: Taeniopygia guttata (assembly GCF_048771995.1). Lineage (NCBI taxonomy): Eukaryota > Metazoa > Chordata > Aves > Passeriformes > Estrildidae > Taeniopygia > Taeniopygia guttata. The sequence continues at coordinate 15,054,076 of NC_133039.1, forward strand.
GTGGTACTGTTGGACTCTATGTAGAGGGCTTTTCCCAACTAAATGATTCTGTGTGTCTCTTGCTGGGGAAACCAGGGCCCAGAGAAATGAGATTCTTGGAAAAGAAGCTCCTGGTAAAGCAGCAGGTGACTGCAGGGAATCACCTGGTGGTTGTCTGCATCTGTTTTCTGTCATCAGATCTCAGGCTGGGCATTGGCCCTGGGAGGTCTGGCAGCCTCAGCAGGACAGGTAGCCCAAGAGACCTGGGGTGAGGCAGGCACAGATCCCTGGGTTTTATCAGCAACCTGCATGGATTTGGGTGTGCTCAGAGAGTATTTTGCACCTTTCAAGATCACTCACTGGTTGCGGTTGGAAGGGATCTCTGGGGTCCAGCTGGTCCATCTCCCTTGCTAAGCCTCCATGCAAAGAACAGATGAGGCTGTGGTGTGGCTGTGGAACAGATGGGGATCACCAAATGTGCTCTGAGTGTGTATCCACAGAGGAGGGATAAAGACGCCAATCATCCAAACCACGAGGACTACCAGCAGCTCTCATATTCAGGATGTGCCTGCTCAGCACACAGCAGTGGAACCTGTGTTTCCCAGGTGCTGCAGTGAGGTGAATCCATCCCTGTGTGGGTTGTGCGCCCTCTGGAAGTTGCTGTGGAGTTTGGTGGAGTAAAGATGCTGCAGGTTGTTGTGGATACTTGTTTGATGGGAATGTTTCTTTTTTAACTGTTTGCTCACCCATTCTCACCAGAGCCTGTGGTATCTAGAGCAGTGTCTTGCTTAAGGAGGTGTTGCAGTGCCAAGCAGTTGGCAGCATGGAATGCTGTTTCATCTGCCTGAGGCCCCCAGCCCTGCCCATCCGCTCTCCACTGCCTGCTCCAGCGGTCACAAAGCCTATTAGCTGTTTAAATTAGCACTATTTATAGCTCTGGAGCCACGAATAACTTGAAGGGTGGTGCAGAGCAGTGGAGACCAGAGCTCTCAATAGATCCCCAAACAAACCCTCCCTTTGCTCCTGTGTGCCCTCCAACCTTCCTCATTTCCATGTCCCACAAGAGCCATCCTGCCTCAAAGGAGGTCAAATCCAGGGCAGAGGCAGCATGTCCTCATCTTACATGGCAGGCTTGGCCAAATCTGAGCAGAAATGCCTGACTCTCTTGTCTGGATGTTGCTGTCACAGCATGGAGAGCACAGCAGAGCTGTCCCTTTGACACTGCCAGCCTGGAGAAGGGAAAAACCAGCACCTTTTACCTGGTTTGGGAATGCTCCTGTCTGCAGGAGCTTAGCACTTTTGCTCCAGGACCATGGGTTCAGGTCCTTCTCCAAGTACAGGTGTTGGGGAGTTTTGCTTTGGATGTTGAGGGTGGAGAGGGGGAGGAATTAGTAGTTTGTGGGTTTTTTTGGGTTTTAAAAGAATTTTTTAAGAGTAAAAGGAGCCAGAGCAGGGATTTTTTTTTTTTCCAGAGTAACTCTTCTGCATTGCTTCTTTGGCTGCATAGGGAGGAACATGGTCTCATGTCTCCTGGCAAATTACTGATACTGCTGAGATGTGTCACACATGTAGCCTGGAGTTGTGAAATGGTCTTCGTCCTCTGTCAGGAGCTGGTGGATGGATTTGATGACAGTGGGAAGCTCAGGAACCTGGCTGAGGTGCTGCAAGGAAGGAGGAAATGTAGGAAGGTGTGTGTTTGGAGGGTTATTTCTTCTCTTGGGATCAGGATGGAAACTGCAAACATCCTCCTAACACTGTGCAGCATCTGTCCTGGAGGGACATGGGCCTGCAGTGACCTCATTTTGTGGGCTTGTGAGAGGAGGGGTGAAGGCAGGAATATCTTCCCGCTCTGGGTGAGCAGGGAGCTCCCTTTCCTCTCTGCACCCAGCACTCCCTGGGATCACTCCAGAGCCCCTTGCTCCCCTCTCAGATTACCAGGTGCTGGTTGCTGTGACAGGCATGTGCTGGATTTCTCCAACCAGTAACTTAATCTAGTTTGACACTGGTGGCTCTGGGCTGGAATCTGACTAATATGAGTCACAAACAACCGGGGGGTGCTCAGAGCTGCACCCACCTCCCTGCAGCCTCGTCCCCCCGTGATCCCCAGCCCCACGTCCCTGAAAGGCCCCTTGATCCCAGCGCGGCCGGAGCCTGTGCTGAGCGTGGAGGGGAGGCTGTGCTGAATGACCCCTCTGCAGGCCTTTGTTCTCGGGGATGGAACAACCCTTGGCACGGGGCTGCTGCCAACAGAAGGGCACAGAGAGAGAAGGAGAGCCCTGTTGAGTGCTGTTTGCATTTGCCAAGCTGTGCTGCATCTCTCTGTTCCTGCCTGGGGACCCACAACCCACCCAGGTGCCTGTACCTTTTCAGCCACTCTCTTCAAACAAACTGCCCTGGGCTTTTCTTTGACTTGGGCACCTTCCCATGCTTCTCACCCTGCCAGCATTCCCACTCTGCCTGGCAAGGCACCAGGATCTCAGCCAGCACCCCTTGCCAGCCTGTGCAGCTCACAGCACCCTCAGGCATCACTGAGTCCCTGTGAGGGGCAGGTGCTCCAGGTCACCCTGAGGAGCTGTGAGGAACTGATCCGAAGAGAAGGAAGCTGCTCCTGCATTACAGATGGCATTTCTGAGGCTGCAGCAGGACATCCACACCAGAAGGAAGCTGGAAGTGGAGTGTGAAGGCAGCCTGAAGCCCTTCTGGATGGCAGCAGGAGAGCTGGGGTCGCTGTGTGGGGGGTGAGGAGAGTTTGGGCTGCAGGTGCTTGCAGGCTGCCAAGTCAGCAGCTTGCAGCCCTTGCCCAGAGCCTTGTAGAGCTCAGCTGGGTCTGCAGATGCTCAGGTTCCAGCCCTGGTGCTCCCAGTGCTCCCAGTGCATCACACACTGGGGTTTGTGTAGGAGAGAGCCACACGGGCTGGGCTCTGGCATTTGGAGCGTGGCAGGTTGGCTACAGCAAAAGGGGATTTTGGGAGGCTGGATCTTGCCAACTTTTGGTGGCAGAGGATAGTGTCTGCGCTCCTTGGTCTTCAGCAGCAATCCCCAGCTGTGGAGTGAGGAGAAGGCAGACACAAGCAGGATCTTTTGTCTTCCTTAGATCTGATTTTAATCTCCCTGCCTTGGAAAAGTGAAGCTATAGGTAGGTAGATGAATATGTGTGTGTGTATATATACTCCTGTATTTTTTCCCCTGCTTCCTTGGGACACCGAGGAATTCAGAGCCCTGGTGTTGGCTGGCACATGCAGCACTGGGACATTCTGTCAGACCCATGCCATCAGCTGTACCGTCCCTGCCCTGGACCTGAGGCTTCTCCTCTGCTGCCTTACCCACAGCTGCTGTGTCTGTCTGGGGGGGGGGACAAACATAGAAACATTTGGTGCTTCTGGAATGTGGAAAGACTTTTGTTCTGCAGGAGCTTCAGGCTGCAGCCCATGGCACAGAATGGACTGACCAGTGACATTGCTGCTGTCTTGCCCAGCAGCCCCTGTGGCATGTGCAGGGACTGGCATGGAGCACTTTACATGCAGCCTAGTGAATCTCCAGCGAAGCTTTGCCCTGTGACCTGTTGTCCTTGGGTTAGTTTCCCTGCAGTAAATGTGCCTTCTGGGCACACTGCTGTGGGCACAGCAGCTGACAGGGCCCTGTGTCTGGTGCAGCATTTCAGTCTCCAGGACACGTGTGCTCCTTGGTTCTCTGTCCTGTGCAGATCAGCAGTGATGTCCTTCAGTGTGTCCTTGAGGAGTATGTGTGCTGAGCTTACCTGGGGCTCTCTGTGAGTGTGTGTGACTTGATGAGGTTCAGGAGCTTTAAACAGCAGCAGGAGCTGCTCTCCTTGATAGAAAACTCAGTGTTGTGCTGCAGGGAAGGGACACTGAGCTGTTGGAGCAGCCCCAGCCTGCCCTTTTTGGGGTTGCTGTGCTGGCAGGATGCTTCCCTCTGGCACATGGACTTGGGAGGGTTAATGGCACGTGCTCCAGCCAGGAGCATCCTTTTGATTCCAGCTGTCACAATATTAAGTTAAGTGTGTATCATCTTTAACAAGGCATTAAACAGTGCTACAGTCTGAGTTACCCAGCCTGGAGGCCTCCAGGGTACAGTATAACTTGTAGGGGCTGCCCTGGTAATTCCAGCCTGTCTGCCTGCTCCTGGAGTCACCAGATGTGTTGCTGGCTCACCTAAGGTGGCAACAGCTCTGGAGCTTGGAGTATGAGCAGAAGGAGCAGGCTGGAGTGATGGGTGGTCGTGTGGCTCAGTCTGCCCCAGCATAGCACTGTTCTGCTCTATTGCTGGCCCTTCCATAAAACCCACCAAATCCTCCTCTCTGTCTCCAAGAGGCTGGAGAAACCAAACAACGCCCATTTTGAAAGGGTGCAGTGATGCCAAACTGAATCTGAGGCCAAGTGTGGATTCCTGTATTGAACCTGTATTTGTTGGGGCATTGAGGCTGTGGTGGGCTCCTGATGTGCCCCTGTGTCCTCCTGGAGCCTGGTATTTCCTGATGGGATCCTGGAGGGTGATCTGTGATTGGCAACTGCCTGGGATAGCCTTGAGGCACTGCTGGCTTGGTGCTGATGGGGCAGGAGGTGCAGGGAGGAGTTTTTAGCTGAGAGAGCCTCTGTTACTGCCTACACAGGATGCTGCATCAGAGGATACAGACCGGGGTCCTCTCTGCACACACAGAGCCATTTCACCTGCACACTGGCACTGAATGTTGCCCAGGACTGTCCTAGAAGCTGCCAGTGCCAGGAAATTAAATTGCCAAGTAGGCTGTGCACGATGAAGCATTCCCAGCCAAACCACAGGAAGGTCAGTGTGTTTTATCCCATTGAGCTTCTAGGGAACTGTGGCTAATTGTCCCTTCTAAAGTTCAAGCACATGAGAAGGAGGAGTGACCTTTATAGGTCAGGAGTGCACACACAAACAGATCCATTGCTGTTGTTGGGACTCAGCCTGGGCACAGGATCCCATCCTCTCCCATCTCCCTTGCAAGAAGGAGCTGCTCTCAGTTGCTGGCTGGGGCACATCAAGGAGGTATTTCAGTGGCAGAGCTTGAGAGCTCCCCTCAACTGAACCAAACTGGCCTGGGGGATCAGTTTGGATCCATAGTTTGACCTCTCAGTAAACTGAAACCCCCAGCCCTAGGGTGGTTTCTGGAATGAGCTTGGCCTGGCTGTTTCTGCAGGGATGCCCAGGGGCTGAAAGGCCAAAGTCTCCTTGGCTGTAATTCTGAAATTTCTCCATGGTTTTGGCAGTACAGGACAGAGGGCTTGCTCAGGGATGGGGATGAAGGGATGATGTCAAAGGAAAGCTCTTCTGTTGAGGTTCACTAAAGAGGTTTTGCTTTGGATTTTTTGAAGATTGTGTGTCACCCAGTTGTGCGCAGCAGAGCCAGGATTCCCTGGGAGCTGCAGGGCACTCTGACCTTTCCTTGGCTTCTCAGGGGAGGGGGCACTGGGGTCCTTGATGGGGGAAGCCCATGGCTCTGCACATGCAGGGGTATCAATCCATGACTTGACAGCCCTTTTCCTCCGCATCTAGTGTGCAGAGCTGCAAGTTCTGGAGGTGCAGGGGATAATTTAGCTCACCTCTGACCTCAGCAGGTAGGAATGGTGTTTAACCAGTGCCAAAATGAGAAGGTAGTGCGTGACATTTGGGATGGGAGTGTCCCTTCCCCTGTCCTTGGCTGCAGTTTGGAAGTCATGTGAGCAGCCACCAGCCTGCAGATGCCCTGTCCCTTTTGTGCCATTCTCTGCCAGCTGTATTTATTGAGTGTGACAGTTCAGGTGCTGTGGAGATGGATGGATTTCTATTAACTGAACCCTGCGTGTGCCCTGCTGCAAAGCCAGCCCAGGCATTGGCATTGCAGGGACTGAAGGCTGGAGCACAGCAGCTGGAAGTGCAGAGTGATTGCTTCAATGGAAATGTGAGAGATGGAGCAAACAGCTTTGGAGTCGTGCTGTTGCTCCTGACCAATTTCCCCTCCCTTCTCTTTCATTCCCTGTTTCTCTTCCCTCACCACTCTTCCAATTCTATTTTAACAGCACTACAAATTGCAGCATAAATCTTTAGCTGAGCAGCAATTTGGCTTGGCAGCCACCAGTAAATCTCCTCTTGCAGCCTCCCCATGTGAGGGAAGTTGCAGTGGGAGTACGGGGATGTAGGTGAGTCCTGACTTTACAGTCCTGTCAGGTTTCCTGGCTCTTTCCAGCTATGGGCCCATAGCCTTAGTCCCACATCTCTCTAGTTCTGGGAAACAGGAAAATTCTTCTCCCGCCCCAGCCTTCAGTTCAAACATCAGATGTGTTGGGAAGTGGTGTGAAACAGCCTCAGAAATGGAATAGGAGGGGTACCAGCATAAGTTCCAAATGCTGTTGTTCAGGTGTGTGATCCTAAAGTTGTTCCCCATTCTTGAAGACCATACAAGGTGATCTCTGAGCAAATGGACCTGTTCCTCCAAACTGCCTGCACACGAAGGTGCTTTTGTTACCTCATGCAGAATGTGTGTATCCTCCATGGGCTGTGGTAGGAGGAGTGGTGGAAAATTTCTCTGAGTGTTGTGTGAAAGGCAAAACTTTGCCATTTAGTCCATGCAAGGGATCTATCTGCACAGTCCCACAGCAGAAGCTGTTTGTCCCAGAAAACATTTTCCAGCTCGGTTCTGTGTCATTGGATATGTTCTGCCTGTCTTTGTAGCCCCCTTCCAACATGTTTGAGCTTGACCACCCTGATGTTAGGAAGGAATTGTTCCCTTGAGGATGGCGAGGCCCTGGCATGGGTTGCCCAAAGAAGCTCTGGCTGCCCCTGGATCCCTGGAAATGTCCAAGGCCAGGTTGGATGAGGCTTGGAGCAACCTGGGCTAGTGGAAGGTGTCTCATGGAATGAGATGGACTTTGAGGTCCCTTCCAACCCATTCTGTGGTTCTGTGAATACAAGACCAGGATACGGTACAGACCATGCTTTCATCTTGGCCTCTTCTTGGCTAGGTGTGATGCTTTAAAGGCATTTTCCGTGCTGAATTCTTCAAACACTGGGCAAGTGTTGAAAGACAATGAGAACTCTGCCTGAAGTCAACACCACTTGCTTTTTGTGTGATGTACTGGTGAGAAAACCGAGGTGCAAAGGGGAGAGGCACCTGCTGCAGAGGTGTGTTAGAAAGCAGAGTGGTTCTGGGGCTTTGGAGCAGGGTTTCTTTTTTTGTAGAGAGCCACAAGTCCCTGCAGTGCTGGCTCCAGATGGCCACCTCACCCTTCTCTGTTCTCCGGGGAGCACAAGCTCTTTGAGGCAGACCACAGACCCTCACTTAAAAAGAAATTCCTTAATTGGCTTAAAGACAGAGAAAGGAAAACAACAAGTAGAGGTTCCTCTTCATTCAGCCTGCTTTCCTCAGGGGTTGCTTTTGAAGTGGCTGTTCAAATATGTGTCAGGTGTGGGGAGCTAAGTGGATGGAAACAAGTGTCCTTTGGTCCCATGAGTCCACCCTCCTTGCTGAAGCTGTCCCAGCTCCTCAGATGAGAGAGAAGCTTAATGAGTTCAGCTTCTTGCTCCTTTCCTTGCCTCCCCCGTCCCTGCTGAGAGCAGGTAAGGCTGTATTGTGAAACATACCTGTGGCTATAAGCCCCATCAGTAATTCCCTTCCTTGCCACGTTCTCAGCTGAGAGGCCTCCCTGCCTGCATCCTGCATGCCTGTGCTTCCTTCAGGGAGCAGCCTGTGCTACTCTTGAGCCCATTTCAAATGGAGCCTGGAGAGAGTTGATCAAAACTCATTCCAAGGATCTCCATGCCCAGATCTGTGAGCTCCTTTTGTGGTTACCCTAGCAGCTGGGGTGAGGACACATCAGCAGGTTTCCCTTGGGATCATTTTGTCTCCCAAGAGAAGCTGGGCTGCTGTGTTGTGTGGTTTTTATACAGCTGTGCTCACCCAACTCATGCATGGAGCTTTTGTGAGTGGTACTGGGGTGATGGAAACCCTCTATAAGCTCCTGGTTAGATCCTGGCACTGGTCTTGTCCTGGAGATTTGGCCTTCATCCTGTTCAGGGGGTGGCAGCTGTCCTAGAAAGGGCACAGCAGTCCTGGTGTCTCCTGGGCTGGTATAAACCTTCTCACTAGCACTGAAGGACCTGGTGTGATGTAGGTGAGCTGGAAACTCATTCACAGCCCCGGGGTGATGTTTGCAGGCAGAGCTGGCTCTGCTCCTCTGGGGCCAGGCAGTGGTGCCTGGGTGCTCAGAGGTCCTGGCAGCCTTCTGGATCTCAGGATCAGATTCCCCCCACACATATATACACACCCTTTAATAGCTGTAATAAACCATATGCCTTGTTATTTAAATAGAATAAATTTAAAAATGGAAAAGCCTCCAGGAGCATCTGGAAGTTCAGCACCTGTGGAAATCAGCAGCTGAAGGAGCTGTATGTGAAGTGAGAGCGGGGAGAAGAGCCCATGAAAGGCTCAGTGGAAAAAGAGGAGTGTCTGGAAGTCTTTCATCTTCCATTGCAGTGTTCAGATGCAACTCCAGCTGCTTTCTATTCTGGGATGCAGGGAAGTGTGTGCTCCCACACGTGGCTATTGCAGCTCTGGATTGACCCAAAAGTTGGGAAATCATTCTGCTGTACAGTGAGAGGAATTCAGAGGATGGTGAAGGTGCATTGCCAGGGCTTGAGAGATTCACGTTTCATTTCTGGAATTGTCTTAGACATAATGATCTGTCAGTGCTTTGGCTGCTGTCTAGTCCCCATGGAAGAAGAATCCAGGGCTCTCCAAAACACCACTGTTTGCTGCAGGCACAGAGCTGCACAGAGAAGTCTGTACAGATGTGAAGCTATATTCTTTTTGGGTGCTGATGGTGTTTCTTAGGTTGCAGTGGGAAAATTAGTCTCGGTTCTGTCTGGAACCCCACCGGATACTTTGTGGAAAAAGGGAATGTGGCAGCAGGCAGGTGTTGCAAACTGAGGAGGACACAGCCATCTCTGTATTCACTAGAGACCAAATGGGCACTGGAATTCCTTTGCTTCAGGAGGGGCTTCTCCCTGTTCTCTCCTGGCTAATTCACACAACTGGCATCCCAGATTCTCCTTGTTTCAGGTTCCTTAAAAGTTAAGAATTTTATTTCCTGCCCTTCTGTACAGTGAACTCTCCACATTCAACAAGAGATTCACTTATGAGCTCCAGATGCAGATATGAACATCCCACTTGTGCTACATTACTGGATGCTCCCTAACCCCGTGTCCCATCCCAGACACTTCTGCCCAAACCTTTAACCCCTTTTGGAGGCTGAAGGGCCAAGGCATGACCCCTCTGGAGCAGGGGACACTGAGAGGTGGCAGTTAGCATCCCCAACAGTGGTGGCTGGCTGGCTCACACAGTGCTCGCCAGCATCCCAGGTGGGCCGGCAGGGATCTCTTGCAGCCTGGTTCTCCTGAGTTGCTGATGGTTTTCCCCCCAGGAGTGATGCATATCCCACTTGACTGCCAGGCCCTCCCCTCTCCTGGTGTGGTTCACCAGCTTTGACAGGAAGGGCCAACCCCGCTGCAGGCTTTCACCATTTGTCACAATAAATTGCTTCTCCCTCCTGCTGCGTGGGGGAGATGCTGGTTCGTGTGCCCTGAGTCTGAACAGCACCTGAGGCTGCTTCTCCCCCTCCTTGCTCTTCCTCCCCACAAGCCTGCAGGGAGAGCAGAGCCTGCTGCAGCTGGCAACAGGCTCCCCAAAGCTTGCCTAATGCAACAACGAATTTGGTGTGCTCTTGCATTCAGCTGCTTGACCTGACATGACACGGGAAGGGGAACAGAGCTGGAGAAGGTGCTGATGCTCCGGGAGCAGGAGAGGCAGGAGCCATCTGTGAGGCTGGGGGGCTCTGCTGCTGTCCATGGTGGCCCCTCTCCAGCACAGGTCAGTACAGTGGGAGGGCCTGGCTGCAGCACAGCAGCTGCACCAGGCCTTGGTGTGTCTTTTCCAGCAGCTGGCAGGGAGTGTGAGTGCACTTGCAAGTTGTGTATGGGGCCAAGAACTCAGTGGAGAGTGTGTGTGTGTGTGTGTGTGTGTGTACAAACTGCAGTACTCAGTTCAGCTGGGACTCTGCTCTGTGCATCTTTGGACAGGGTTCCTGATGTAGGAGAGGGGACATTCAGGTTTGACCTCTGCCTTCTGACCTGCTGTCACCAAAGGAGCTGGTGACATGCCCAGGCAAGTCAAGCAGGGTGTGCTGTTGGTGGCAGTGGCTGTGGGGGGACCTCCATCCTCGCTCGTCGCTCACTGCTGGGTGACGTTTGTGGTGTAGCTGCAGTGGCTTCATTGCTGTGCCCTGATCAGGCACACTCTGAACTCCAGGGATGTTGGGAGCTGCCAGAGTTCCTCTCTCTTCCTCTGGCCCCTGGCAGTGTGTCTTTCTCTCTGCAGATCAGTGCAAAGCTTGTTGGCTGAGATGTTAAGCGTGAGCTGCTTTCCCGAGGTCCAGGACTGGCTTAGCTCTTCATTAAGGCCTGTTAATCATGCTGAGGAGCCTGACAGCTGCTGGCCATGGAGCACAGTGCCCTGCTGCCTTCCAGCTCTCCAGGATCACCCTGCCCAGCGTGCCCCAGTGTCACTGGCAGCCACGGGAAGGGCACTGCCTGCTCTGGCATGGGACGGTGCAACTGCAGAGCTTGAGAGCGCTTGGCTTGAAAACTTTCCTCGTTTGCAGGAAGAGTTCCCAGCAGCAGCTCTGCCAGGAGCTGGGATGGTGGCCAAGTTAGAGCTCTAGGAGAGGAGGAAGAGGAGGCTGGGGGCTCTGCTTCCACCTGCCAGGCTGCAGTCTCACTCTCCTTAGTCTCAGACTTCATGAATACATGAGTCTTTCTCTCTCCCTCCATCCCAAATGGTACCAAGCTCTTATTACTGTTGGTTTTTGTCTTAATTGGACCCTGGAGCTATGCTTTGATTTATTTTATCAGGCAGAATTTAGGGACAAATATGTTTTTTTCTGAAACACATAGCAGCCTGCCCAATATAGGGCTGGGAACTGGTGGGACAAGAGGAGAGAGGGGGACTTGGCAGTGCCCTCCCACCTCCTTCCTGTGCCTGTGCCGCGATGGCTCCAGCACCCCACAACCCCCACGGGGCCGTGTGAGGGGGAGGCAGCCCCCTCCACACTCGTGGGGCATTCCCCGGCAGCACAGGCCTCAAAGGCAGCAAAGGGCTTTGAATTTCCTTCTCCTGCTGGGAAGAAGGGATTTCATTTACTCTCTGAAGGTACAGGGAGCTAATTTGGAGCTAAGCTGGTGGTGCTGGCTGTGAGAGTGAGGTGGGAGAGTGGAGCTGCTCACAGAGCATCACCTGCAGCTCCTCAAACCTGTACCATGCCTTGCTCTCCAGACATGAGGCACCCAAAGAGATGTGCTCTACTCCATTCCCTCACACCTTTCATCTGAAGCCCTTCCATTTTGAGCTCTTCTGGCCATCCCTCCCACTTTTCCTACTCAGGATTCTGTTGGGTTTTTTAATTAAAACCTGCCATGATTTGAGATGAATTAGTGTAGCCAGCAGTATTAAAGAACATCATCTTCCCAGCTGTTCCTCCCCAGCATCCTGCTAGTCCTAGAGCAGATGCACTGGTAATAAATCCTCTCCCTGCTGTTCTTGATATTCCCTGATTTCTGTACAACTTACACTGTCCTAACACCAGAGGAAGCTTGGAGATCTGTGTTCCCATCCCTGTGTGATGTGCCGTGCTCACATGTTCAGTGCTTCCTCTGTTTTAGGGGGTCACAAATTTTGCTGGACAAGTTTATTTTACATGAGAAACTTTCTGCTCAGACCAGAGATGGAGTGTAGTTATAAAAACCATAGAAGGTAGCTGATCCAATTTTTACCAAGCTTTCTAAAAAACAAAACTACATTTCTCAAAGTGTTTCCTTGCTCCAAGTGTGCAAGAAGCTGAAGCTCAAGCTCCAAGTATCCAACAGAACTTGGGGTCATCAGTCTTCAAGGATTCATGCCTTTTATTGACAAAAAAAAAAAGATAAAATTCTTGAATTCTTGTGTTGCATTTGCTGGAGAACTATGGGCTTTTTTCTCCTGAAAAAGCAGCTTTTTTGGAAGCTGCAAGCATGCCGAAGCACTCGCTAATGTTTTGGCAGAACCAGATGTCCTTTGTGCTTTCTACACCCAAGTTACACCAATTTAGCCACTGTGACAAACCCCTATAAAACTGCCATACTTCCTTTCTGTATTTGGTTTTGAGAGGGTTCAAATATCCATTGTATGCAGATTTTGGTCAAAGTGTTGTGTAGTCAAAGCAAGGCTGTTCAGTCCATCATCTCCTCAAGGCAAATCAATGTGTTAATGGCCATGGTACAGGGCTGGCCTGAGTTAAGGACACAGATTTCCTCCCCCTGCTATAATATTTGGGTGCAAATGGAGCTTGGTATTTTTTGGTTTTAATTTCCGTAGGCACACAAAGGACCAGGGAAATTAGGTACAGAAAAGGTAAATAAAGTCATTGAGTAAGAGGAATGATGGCAGCAGTAGTGCTGTGCTATATTGGTTTCTTTGAAGTAAAGTCTGATTGCAACTGCAAAAATTTCCTCTGCTTGCATGCAGGGAGGCAAGATGAGGTTATTAATTACAACAACAGGCTGGAATTGATCTTAATGAGAAATAGTGCAGCTTGGGAGGAGCTGAGGGTGTGCTGGTGGCTGTCTCCAGGACTGGGGCATCCAGAATGACCTTACTGGGCCATTCTCCTGCTGGCCTTGCTGCTCTAAGTCCTGTCCCATGATGATCCCGTGCTACTGAGTCCCTCCATCCTGGGTTTTGAAGAAGTCACATTGCTGTTGGCCATCTCATCTGGGCCTTGCATCTCAATAGCCTTGGATAGGTGCAGGAGGTGCTGCTGCAGGGTGAGAGACCTCATCAAAAGCTCGTGCATCCAGAGCCTGCAAAACTTTTGAGCAAAGCTGGAACTTGGGCTTTGCTGTCCTCCTTGGAATACTCAGTCTGCCTCCTCCTTTTGTGTCCCCAGGGATTGTAATTGTTGCCCTGGCAGACATATGGGAAACCTGCTCATTAGCCGAGGAGCCTTTGGGATTGGTCTTGTCCCAGCGTGCCTGTGCTTTGCCAGCCAAACTGGTTTTCTTCTGGGAGCTCATTTCTTACAACACTGCAGCAATTAAGGTATATTAAAGGCTAATCATGCCCAGCCTGTTTTTCTCACAAGACAAGCCTTCCAGATTCTGATTCTGCTTTGATGAACGATGAAAGTCTCTTGTCTCCTGTCCATCAATTTAGGGTAACTCTCCCTGTGTGTCCCCAGGCTCAGAGAGAAGCCAGCACAAGGCACGCTCCTTGCAGGTGTGTGTCACTTGGCATTCCTGCAGCAACTCCAGTAACTTCAGATGGGCATTTCCCTCCAAAGACTCTACTCCTTGCCTCTGTTTTCCTGAGCAAAACCCAGGGAATTCAGCCCTCAGTCTCCTCAACTTCCCTTCCCCATCAAAGGCAGACTTCAGTGTGTGTCACTGGAGCTTTCGGGCTGCTCCTGTCCCAGCTGTGCCTCTGCCCTCCTCTTGTTTCCCACCACATTCTGAACACATTCCTTGGTGTTTCTTCATGGCTGGTGGGGGATAGAGGAGTGTGTTCTCTGTCCCACTTGCACTCCTTGCAAGCACTGGTATTTACAGAGCACTGCCTTGGAATTGCCCAGCGCTCTCAGGGATGCACAGGGTGGGACTGTTGGAGTGTCCTGTGCAGGGCCAGGAGATCGACTCATGATCCTTATGGGTCCCTTCCAGCTCAGGACATCTTGTGATTCTATGAAGTCCTTTCTTGCCTGTCCCACAGCAAGATGTCCCCTCTCATCCTCACATTTGATAGACAACCGTGTTTTTGGAGAGGTGGCAAGAGAGTAAATTGCAGGGACAGCTGCAGTTTGAGAGCATGTTCAGTGGCTTTGTTGGCTGGCAGAAAACTCCTGTGCTGAGTGCACCCTGTACAGCTGGGCCAGTGTTTTTTTTCTCAGACCTCTCATTAGCAGAGTTCAGCTTTCCCCTGGGAACTTCTCATTAAAACTCTCAGCCTCTTCTCTCCCTGGCTGTTGGAGCACATCTGAGCTGCTGGAGCTGTGTCCAGTGTGGGAAAGGAAGAAACTAAATAGAAACTGTGCTAGAACCATCTGGAGGTTTGGTGCCATGGGACCAAGAAATTCCCAGGAACTGGAGTCCGTCATCAGCTTGGGAAACTCTTTGTGTCTGTCTGAGCCTCTTGGCACCTCTAGGGAGGGTTGTGTGGTGTTGCTGGGTCTTTTATGGCTCCATTCACCATCAAGTGCTCACCCTTGCATGGTTTCCTGCTGCATAATTAGACCTTTTTTCCCCTCCCTTCTGCTTTGATGAGGGATTTTTGCCTGCCACCATTGCTTTATTAAACAACACAAATCCAGTTGTCCTGTTTCAATTCACTGCAGGTTATCACCAGTAGAAAATGCCATTTTCTGCATAAATGTGATTGTTCTGCTCCAGTGAATGAACAGGAGCACTGATACTGGGTGGGGAGGAGGGAACCTCCTTAAAGAAGGGATGTCCTGGCCACAGGAGAGTTTGTCATGAAAGGGGACCAGGCTGGTCCCTTGGCTGTTTTTCCATCCCTGATCTAAGCTGTGTTTCTTGGAATTCATTGACAGTTTGTCCTGGATTGACATTAAAGCGTGAGAGCAGATATAAATATATGAGAAAGCTCCTGAGTGCTCAAAAATTAGTATTTCAGGATCAAGAAGTCTTCATTTCCTCCAGTGCTTCAACAAAAGGAGGAATTTGTGTAGTTGTAGTTATTGCAGTTTCTTTCCACCAACTGGAGGAACAAAGTGAGCTCAGAGAAAAGCCCCAGCTCTGGTCCTGGCTGAAGGGGATGCCTGGTGTCACAGGCTGCATAAGGAAAGTGGTGACCTTTTTGGAGCTGTTGCTGGTGTTGGGGTGTTTTGGTGATCAGGGTGCTGGAGTGTGAGTCCTGCAAGGAGATGGTGAGGGTGCTGGGCTCAGACAAAAATTCAACACAAGAAAGATGTTGCCCTGCTGGAGGGAGTCCAGAGGAGCCCCCTGAGTTGATGTCTTAGAGCTGGAGCCCCTCTGCTCTGGAGCCAGGCTAGGAGAAAGCTCCAGGCACACCTCAGGGCCCCTTCCAGGGCCTAAAGGGGCTCCAGGAGAGCTGGAGAGGGACTGGGGACAAGGGATGGAGGGACAGGACACAGGGAATGGCTCCCACTGCCAGAGGGCAGGGATGGATGGGATATTGGGAAGGAATTGTTCCCTGTGAGGGTGGGCAGGCCTGGCACAGGGTGCCCAGAGCAGCTGTGGCTGCCCCTGGATCCCTGGCAGTGCCCAAGGCCAGGCTGGATGGGGCTTGGAGCAGCCTGGGACAGTGGAAGGTGTCCCTGCCCTTAGCAGAGGCTGGAAGTGGTTGATCTTTAAGGTCCCTTTCAGCTCAAAACTATTCCATGATTCCATGTTTAGTTCCAGCTGGAGAGAAAGCATTGAAGGAACTGTAGCAATACCTGCAGACACATCATCCAGAGGTCAGAGCCAGGCTCTTCACAGCAGCACATGGTGGGAGGGCAGGAAACAACGAACATAGGATGAAACAGGAGAGTATCAGACTGGATATAAGGAGAAGCATTTCTGACCAAGGACAGTCAGTTAGTTGAGGTCGCTGCCCAGAGAGGTTATGAAGTCTCCATCCTTGGAGGTTTTCAAGACCAGACTGTCTAAACCTGCTGCAATCCCTTTAAGAGATTCAGCTTGAAGCACCCCAAGGTCTCTTCTGCCCTGTTTACTCTGGGATCCTCCATGCCTGCTTTTGTGGAAGTGGGGTGCTGCTTTTGTACACACGTGGAGAGGTGAAGCCGCTGGTTTTTGGGAACGTTTGTGCCATTGCAGTGGGACCACCTGGCACTGCCTGACATGGATACTTTAATGCAGTCCTCCAGGAAAGTGTGGCTGAGTTGGGGGAGGGTCTCTTTGCTGTCCTTGCCCTTGCTCAGCAGATCTGGGAGAAAAGGGCAAAGAGACAGGTCCCTTGTGGTGCTTTATTTTTGTCCATGTCTCTCCAAGACAGAATATCCTGAGTGGGAAGGCTCTTGCAAGGCTGGGGTGAAGGTCACTGGTATTAAAGCCTGTCTTTCACTTTGGAGGCAGGATTTGGAAGTACTTATGCAACCTGCCCTGTTTGGATGATGCCAGCACGGAGCTGCCGACACTTTCCTTTATAGTCTCGGGGGTTCAGAAGTGTGAATCAGAGACTGTTTGTCTCCACTGATGCTCCTATAGAAACCTGTACCAAGTGGAAAGTCCCAGTTCCCCATTTCTGTGTTGCTCTGCCAGTATATCTGCTGCAACCTTCTAGGTCCAGCCTCCCAGCCCTTGCCTGGCTCTGCAAGAGTGAGTCAGCTCAGCCAACAGCATCTCCTCGCCCGGGCTTCATGATCCCAACCCACGTGTGCTCCTAACAGGGCACTGCCAGAGGGATTCTGAGTGGTTCCTGACCTCCTGCACCCCTTCCTGGTGGGCACAGGTGCCTTCTGCTCCTGCTGGCTCTGGAGATGTGGTAGGTCTGTGTGGGAGAATGCTCAGCAGTCCTCTCTTAGATCAGGGTCCACAGTGCTACTGAAAGAAAATTAAATGGGAAATATTAAATAGAAAGCATGGGGTTGAGGGGAAGGGATTTATAGCTCACAGACATTGAGGCAGGATTTGTTTAGGGTTTTTTTTGGCAATTTTTCTTTTCTTCCACAAAATTCTAGTGCTTTTTCTTGTATTTGTCAGTGAGGATTTTGCTGGGATGCATTGTGTGTCAGAGAGCTCGGGGTTTGTGTTGCTGACTAGAACAATTGATTTTTATTTATTTGTTTATTTACTGCGGGAGAGAAACAAAGCCATAAGTTTTAAGACTTTAGCTGCTCTGGAGGAATTTTATTTAGAGAAACAGCCTGATTGTGTTGCAGTGTGTGATTGACACAATCTCCTCTAATACTGTTGCCAGTGTGAGCTCTGCAGCAGAGCCCTGGGATCTCTCAGTCTGGTGCCCAGGTCACCTCGAGGAGTGCTCTGGCAGTCCAGGGTGCTTCTGCCCGGGGCAGAATCCATCTCCTGCCCTGGAGCTCAGTTGCACATCACACAGCCCTGGCACACCACCAACTCCCTGCCAGCAGGAAAGGCACAAACTGCAGATTTTTGGGCTCTTCCCGGTTTCCCACCCTGCCTTGTTCCTTCCCGTTTTGCCCTGCTTCAGAGATGACTTGGGTCCCAGATGGTGCCCAGAGGTGGTGGCCATCCCTGGCCAGTTTGGGGGCTGTGTAGGAGCCAGGGCTCTGCAGCAGCTGGACACACAGGGCTCAGCAGAGCCCGGGGCGGGGATATCACTGTCCTGAAAGTGGTTTTGGAAGGTGACCAGCTGGAACCTTCTTAATCCCTGGAGCAGTGAGCTTCCCTGGGACCTGATCAGTGTGCTGAAAGCTGCCTGCTTGCTTGATTACTTTCTATATTATTTTTTAAGCATGATAATTACACTGCTGTGATTGCCAAGGTAGGGGCACGCCTGCCAATGTGGTGGTGCCTCCTACCAGCTGATGTCTCCTGCCTTGGCTGGGGAGCGCTGCTGTGGTGAGAAACACAGCCCTGTGGATCTATCCCCATCCATATTGCTGGAGATGTGGGGTTGTAGCCTGTTACCCTGTCCTTGCACCCTAAGGTGCCCTTGTTGTGTGCACCCCAGAAGAGCCTCCCAGCAGCTCCCTGCTGCCAGGCTGTGGAGCGGAGCCCTGCGTCACCGTGCTCCCTCTGAAGTTCCCCAGGAAAGCCCTCCCGTGGGTGAGTGCTGCCAGGTCTCTGGTTTCAGAGGAGCTCCTCTCCCCCAGGAAGGTGGCAGGCAATGTTTATCTCAGTTGTGTTTGTTGGGGCTGGAGAGTGACTGTGTTAACATGCAGCAGATGGGCCTGGTGAATAGGTGCTGGGGATAACCCTGTTTCCTCACGCAGCCTTGTGCCTGCTGGGAAAGGAGCCAGCCAGGCTGTTTAAGGAGAAGTATGGAGCTTGGACAGGCTGAGGATGGATTTCTCCTTCAACTGGTTCAGTTTTGGGTGAAGGTTGTTGCTGTGGGACAGAGGCTGCTGCCATAACCCACCATGTTCTGGTATGGGTTGGACCATGTAAAGGCAGGTTCCAGCTTGGTGCCCCCTGGGATCTTGGATCCTAAATTTAATTCCATTTCAGGCAGGGCCTGGAATTGTCCATCAGTCCTAGGCAGGAGTATGGGGAAAGCAGGCTGCAGGCTGGTGTCCTGCCAGTTGCCAAGGCTGGGGGATTGGTGGCTGGGAACCCAGAACTGTGGGGCACAGCTGAAGGTTCGTGTCCCGTGTCCTCTGCCATGCTGTGTGTCTCCCTCTCACTTTCAGGGAAATCCATGTGACTGCTGGGCACCACAATGTGCAACAGAAGGCAGAGGAGTCTCCTGCCACCACAGGACCTTTGAGGGAAGAGCTGATGGCCCTTCTGGAGGGCTTTTTGGTTCTCCTGAGAAAGTCAAATAGGTGGAAATCCCAGCAGCAGCTGGACAGTGTTAGGGGCTGACTCCTGTTGCATGGGGCAAGAAGATGGGACCAGGAGGGGGACAGTGTGACGAAAGAATGTCACAGCTCCCCAGGGCCCTTCCAGGACACTTCAGTGTCCTGGCTTCCCCCTCCCTTCCAGCTGCCTGGAGCCTGGATCTCCCACCCAGCCAAGTGAAATGGTGCTGCCTTCCCTGAGCCTGCAGCTTGTTGCTGATGCCACATCAAGCAGGTCTGGTGATGTGGCTCATCCCAATGTCCCCTTGTGTGGTACTTCTGTCTTTTAGGTTATCCCAGGTTTTCTCCTTCTATGGGAAGGGACAGGGTGATTCCTTCCATGGTCCTGTGGTGGCATTGCTAGAAGCCTTTGCCTGCTGGGTAGGACCATGGGTGTGTGTGAGGGATATGCAGGAGGAAGATTGGTGGCTGTTTCTCCCAATCCACAAAAAGCACTGTGGCATCCATGTTTTGAGCGGATTTTTTGGAGCCAGTGCTCTCCTGCACTGTGTACACGGCATGGAGGAAGCTGGAGGCGGATGGCAGAGATTGCTGACAGTCTTCCCTTGCCTTTTGCTGATGCCTGTGGTTTGATGAACCTCGTCCAGTAAGACAAAAAAGATCATGGTGCCGTTCATGGCCCCATTTGCTGCCAGAGCCGGGCAGCAGCTCCTTCCCCTCCGCTGCTTGAGGAATGATCTCCCTGTCAGATGTTGTGGACATGGTGCTGCCACAGGGGAGAGGGATGTACAGGGGCTCTCATCTGTAGGACTTGAGGCAAAAAAATCAGTGTTTATATTTCTCTTAGCTGGGAATAACTCCAGTAAATAAACACCTTGCAGAGTTCAAGCGATGCAGGCACCATATATGAACCAGAATGAATTTTCAAGCTCTCTCTTGCAATAAAATGGATTTCTTGATTTCAGGCTTTATTTAGAGAAGCGTTTGATTTAAGAAGGGAGTTGAAGGTTATATCTGATCTCTGTGAGGTGGAGCTGCACTTCTAGTGGCTATGGAGCACAGTGTGGAAATGTGGTTGGATTGCTGCTGCTGCTGCTGGAGTGTTCCCAGGAGAGTTTCTCATGTACCAGCCAAAGGGAGGGTCACTTCCCTCCTCCCCAGGGGGTTCTGGCTGCATCCTCTGCCCCTCCAGACCTCGCTGCTGCATTGCAGTCTGCTCAGAGCCTTGGGAAGCTGTGTTTGCAGGTGCTGCTGCTTGGGATTCTGGAGGCCAGCCAGGACCCAGTTCCTTCCACAGGCTGCACCAGTGTCTTGGAGCTGGCTGTGCCTGCCCTTTTTGGGATTAAACACCCTCTTCCCCTTTGTTCCAGTCAGTGTGGTGGTTGAACTTGGTTGTTGAAGGGATGCTGGAGAGGGAGCCAGTGGTGAGCCCACTGAGGTGCAGCTCCTGTGACTTAGGCTTCTCTTCATCTCTGGAAGTCTGACTTTGCTGTTCCTGTGAAGGGCTGAGGGCATGGGATGGACTTGGAGTCTTCTTCTGCACAGTTGACCCTGTCTGTGGTCTCAGGCAAGCAGAGTAGGGAGGAAGGGCTTGGAAGGGGCCTGCTCTGCTGGAGAGAGGCACAGCTGACCTGGAGCTGGGGTTCAAGACTGGATTTATGACTTGGCCATCTTATCTGGGAGCAGGAGTGCATGGAGGCAGGGCTCCAGGCTCCTGGTGCATGTTCAACTGAGGGAGAGCTGGTTTGCCCTTGTGTGAAGGAGGAGGAAGCAGAAAACTCTGCTTTAGCCCCACCTTTGTTCCAAGCTGCAGGAAATGACCCCAGGCAGGGGACAAAGGGCACCTTGCAGGGCTGTTCTCAGTGTGAGAGCACACATGGCATCCTGAAAGCACCAGGAGGGCTGCACTGGAGGAATAGTTCTCCCTGCAACTGAGGAATCGCCATGGTCCATGGAGCTGGTGCTGCTGCTTCACTTTTGGAACCTGCCTAGAAGAGGTAATTGTGACTTCCTGCCCTGGGACGAGGTGGTTCTGTCGTGTGTTGGACCCATTCTCCCATCTGGCTTTCAGGCATTCCCAGGCAGCTTTGGAGGTTGAAATCAAGGGCTTGTGCAGCCAGAAGGGCATGGCCTCTCTACTTCACAGATAAGTGGGGAAGCAGCTGGAGCTGGGATGTGGTGCTCCTCTCTGCTGAGCTTGGAAGCTGCTGCTGAGCTGTCCTGGCACTGGTGCACCATGGAATTTCTGCTTCCAGGCTGACTGGGCCAGGCTTCCAGCCCCAAAACCTACAGCCAGGTAGAAACACCTCTGCACACCTAAGCCTGCCTTCCTTGGCTTGGTAGGGTCTGGTGTGGGATAACACAGTTATCCCAGTGTGGATAAGTGGTGTGGAGCTGAAAGGAGAGGAGAGAGACAGGAACAGAAAGTGAGACAGAGGTGAGATGGAGAGAAGAGTTGATGCTGGAACAGCAAGAAGGCAGAGCAGGGTGTCACCTCCTCCAAAGAGTTCCAAATGACCTGCAGACACACAGAGTTGCCAGGGTTGGGCACAGAGATGGTGTTTGCTTACCAGGGCACAACCCCACTGTGAGAAGGGGGTCAGTGGGTGCTGGCTGCTTCTTTTTCCCTTCCTGGAGCATTTTGGATGGAGGCCAATGCATTGCCATGCACCTGGAGAATTTGTCAGTACCAGAGGAGCAAGTGCCAATAGAGCAGTGACTGCATTGATGGTTGTTCCTTTCCTGGAAGCAAGGTCCTGAATATGCCAGCCCAGGAAACATGTGGCACCTCTGCATATTGGGTGGCCTTGGCCTCAGCCTCACTCTGTTCTTCTTTCTTGCAGCCACTCTCACTCTCCCGGCTCCATGGCTGCCGTCCGTGAGTGGTCCTGCACGCGCTGCACCTTCCTGAACCCCGTGGGCCAGCGGCAGTGCTCCATCTGCGAGGCCCCCCGCCAGAAGCCTGACCTCAACCACATCCTGCGGCTCAGCGTGGAGGAGCAGAAGTGGGCCTGTGCCCGCTGCACCTTCAGGAACTTTCTGGGCAAGGAAACCTGTGAGGTGTGTGGCTTCACCCCAGAGCCAGGACCCAGTGGCTCCCCCTTGCCCGTCATCAACGGCATCTTGCCCAAGCCTGCCGTGCTGGTGGAGCCCAAGGGCACGTCCAAGGAGGAGGCTGCCAAGGCAGAAAGCAGCAGTGAGGACTCAGAGGGGAAGAGCCCCGATGAAGCAGAGCTGGAGAGCGGCTGGGCTTGCCAGCGCTGCACCCTGCACAACACGCCTGTGGCCAACTCCTGCTCCGCCTGTGGTGGCCCACGCAAGCTCTCCCTGCCCAAAATCCCACCAGAGGCGCTGGTCGTCCCTGAAGTCATCACCCCGGCTGGATTCCACATGACCCCCTCCACCCCGCAGCCTTTAGTCTCCGCAGAGATCTCTGATGGTGATGCTGTGGCCACCCAGGGCCCAGTGGCTATGGAGCAAGAGGTCCAGAAGATACCAGCCTTCAGCCCCTTCTCCCCGGGGCTCCAGAACAACCCTGTGCCCCGCAGCCGGCGGGAGGTGCCCCCACAGCTGCAGATGCCGGGCCCCGAAGGCTCCCAGCCCACAGCCACAGGCGCCATGGGGCAGAAGGGCTCTCCCCAGGGTCAGGCCAGGGCAGCCCCTGCCGCACGCTTCCCCGACCTGCTGTCCAACAAACGGCTGAGCGTGCTGGAGGAGGAGATGGAGGTCAGTCCGTCCCACTGGAAGTGCAGCTCCTGCTCCCTGCTCAACTCTGCTGGGGCCAGCAAGTGCGAGGTTTGCAGCACCCAAAAAGGCAGCGACACCATCAACGTGGTGGGGGACTCTGTGAGGTTCACCCCGTGCAGCCCCTCCAGCCCTGACTTCACCACCTGGTCCTGCTCCAAGTGCACCCTCAAGAACCCCACGCAGGCCCAGAAGTGCAAGGTGTGCGGCTCCTCCAAGCTGCACGGCTTCCAGGAGCACGGCCCGCCGGGCGAGCCGGGCCCGCGCTGCCCCGACTGCGGCGCCTGTGACAGGGCCGGCTGCTCCTGCGGCGCCAAGGCCCCGTCTGCGCGCAAGGTCGCCCGGCTCTTCCCGGCCCCGCTGCCCGGCGCGCAGGAGAGGCCAGGCCAGTGGGCCTGCCCCGCCTGCACCCTGCTCAACGAGCTGAAGGCCAAGCACTGCGGCGCCTGCCACACGCCCCAGCAGTACGTGGCCCAGCACAAGGGCCTCAAGCCGCTCAAGAGGAGAGAGAGCATGCACGTGGAGAAGAGGAGGCAAACAGATGAGGGCGAGGCCAAAGCCCTGTGGGAAAACATCGTGACCTTCTGCCAGGAGGTGAGTGCTTGCTTGTTCCTGGCTTCCCCATAGGTCTGGGGCAGCACCTTCCATGCCTTGGGTTCCAGGAATCTTCTCTTGCAACAGCTGGATGCTGTTTGTGAGCACTGAAATGTCATATTTTGGTGCAGAATGATCTCTGGGTGAAGACAGCCCATACAGCCCACTCCTAGTGCGAGGGGGAAGAAGTCTAAAACCTAGTGCTAAACTTGTTAACTCTGAAACCCAGTGGTGTTTTAATCAGTGAGAGAGAACTTCTGGGATGAAGGGAACATCCTTAGGTGGTCAGTCCATCTCCTTCCAGTGTCACCTTCCAGTGTCTAGTGGTGGGAAAGGTGGCGAGTGTGTCCAGATTTGCTGGTGGCACTGCTGTCTGTGGATGCAGGAAATCTGGGATGCAGCAAGCAGAAGCTCAGGATGAGAGGGCAGGCAGAGGAACTGCTGCCACTGCCATCAACTGCAGGTGTTTCAGAACCATGGGCTGGGCCTTGGCGTTCTTGGTTTGGGTGTTGCAAATGCAGAGGTGCAGCACAAATGGCTCCCCCTGTTGTGAGCAGGTCAGCTGGCTCTAGCTGAACTCTCAGGAGTATGTGCCAGCACTCACCTTCCCACTGTGAGGTATCTGGTCCAGTCAGTTGGGTTTCAGCCTCAAACACCACTCTGTTGGCCTCATTTTTTTTCCCTGGATGGCATTAAAAGCTCCTGTGAATGCTGCTTTCTCTGGCCTCCTTCTGGGGGAAGCCTCCAGCTCTTTTGGACCAGATGGAAAGGGAGTTGCAGTCCCATTTTGACGTACAGACAAGGCTTTTCCTGCCTGGTCTGAGGATCGTGTCCATTCCTGTGCTTCTGCTGCACAATCCAGGGAACAGAGATGTTTGGCTCAGAGGGGAAGCTCTGAGAATGATCTTGTTTGGGCTTGTGTTTTTTTTAAATTGCTGTGTGTCCTTCCTAACAGGCGTGGGTGTCTTTATAGCAGAGACCCAGATTCTGCTTATCCCTGTCTTTTAAGCAAGTGAATAGCCTCTTTTGTAGGCAGGGAACATCTGTTCCATCAGGAATCAGGCCTGAAGGATGAATCATGATGATGGCCAGGCTGAATGAGCAGTGTGGCACTGCCAGGAAGGGGAGCCTGCCTTGCCCTGTCCCGCAGTGCTGGGCCTGTTGTGCTCCTTAACCCACCCGTAACGGGCTGTTAGATCCGAGTGGGCCATCTCCCAAAAATCCCAACCCCAGGTGTGCTCTGACACGGTTTGGGTGCGAGGTTAGGCCTGGCAGCAGTGGAGGGACGCTGCTGCTCCCGTCGCTGTGCTGGCCCTGCTCTCGGTGCCCCTCGCAGTGCTCCTGGCCAGGCTGGCATGTCAGGTCCCTCCGAGCTGCCCCAGCGTTTCCCAGGCTGTTCAGCCTTCCCCTGGAGGAGACAGGCTGGCCGAGTTCTCCTCCGTCTGTTGTCCCCTGCCCCATGTCATGTGGAGCAGCTCCTCTTGCTGCTCCCTGCCAGGATTTCTGCTCGAGCTCCTGCTGTGGGTTTTCCTTCCTCTGCTATTCCAGGGATGCCCTTTCCAACTCTTCTCAGTGTGTGGTCCCTAGTTTAGTTTTACCCTTTCTCTTCTGTTGAGGAGCAGTGCAGAGCTGACCTCTTCCACTGGAATCATGGAATCAGAATGGTTTGGGTTGAAGGGGACCTTAAAGCTCATCTCATTCCAACCCTGCCAACCCACCTCACCTTCCACCGCACTAGGTTAGACTAGGTTAGTCCTGTCAAGACTGGCCTTGAACACTTCCACAGATGGGGCAACCACAGCTTCCGTGGGCAGCCTGTGCCAGGGCCTTCCCACCCTCACAGGGAAGAATTTTTCCCCAGTACCCAATCTCAATATCTCCCCTTTTAGTTTAAAATATTCCCCTTGTCCCATCACTGCTTGTCCATGTGAAAAATTGCTTTCCCTCTTATTGATAAGTCCCCTTTAGGCACTGGAAGGGGTCTGAGGTCTCCATAGAGCCTTCTCCAGGGGAACACCCCCAGCTCTCCCAGCCTGGCTCCAGAGCAGGGGGGATCCTGCCCACACAGCATCTCCATGGGGTCCCCTGGACCTGTTCTAACAGATCCACATCTTTCTTATGCCGAGTCCTCCAGAGATGGACAAAACTGAGGTCTCACAAGGGCAGAGTAGAGGGGGTGAATCCTCTCCCTCGCGTCCTTATGTCCCTGCACAACAAATTCCTGCAGAGCCCAGAGATCCATGTGCAGAGATGGGTCACATCCAGGTCCCCAGCCAGGCTGTGACTGAGGCTGCTGGAATGGTGGCTGCTCCTCAGCTGCATGGGGCAGATGCTCCCCTGAAAGAGCAGGACAGCTATTAGCTGAAAAACAGCCTCCTGCAAACGAGGAGCTGGAGATGCTAATTGAGGCACCACAAAGGAAGCATTCAGGTAGGATTGCCACAAAAGAGGAGGTCAACTACTAATTGGGTGTGCGTAAAGCTAATTTAAATCAGAGCCAGCTTTTGCTGAAAGAATTTAATTTAATTTAATTTAATTTAATTTAATTTAATTAACAATAACAAAGAAACACCTGTTCTCATTTTACCCAGTGTTAGACTGAAAAAGCCACCCTTCTCCACTTGGTGAAGTTCTGTGCTTCCATCCATGTGGTTAATGCTTTTGGCATTACCTGCCCTTCCACCCATCCTATTTATTTAGGACACAGCAGCTATTGCAGAAGAGCTGGGACGTGGGATACCCTTACTCTGAAATTGCTTGCCTGGTTGTGGTCTGGCTGCATGCAATTGCAAAAGCTGCCCCTCCCATTCCCTATGGATGTGCCTGGGGGGTGGCACAGGGCTGCCAAGCCCAGCTGTCCCCTCCGGGGCAGGGACAAGGCTTGGGCTGAGGTGTGTTTGAGTGCCAGGTGGCTCCTCGCAGCCTTGCTGTTTGCAGGCTTTGCTGCTTGTGGAGGCAGCCAAGGCCCCCCACAGCCCAGCTTTTAGCACCAGCACAAAGTGTGAGACGCTCCCTGCCCGGGGAGGCTCCTGTGCAACAGAAAAAGGCAGATTGGAGTCACAGCTCAGAGCTTGAAACCAGAGAGGTGAGCCTGAAGCAAGGCTGAATGCTGGACCTGAAGCACAAAAAGCATCTCTGCTGCTGCCAGCAGACACCAGCCCAGTCCTGCCTGGGCCAGGCAGGAGGGCTCGGAGCCCTGCTGTCTCTCAGGGGGGAGTGGGAGGCTCTCCAGGCCCCGCAGTCCCAAGTGGCTCCAACTAATGCTCTCCTTGCCTTTTGCCCTCACAGAACAAAGTCAATTTTGTGGACGACAGTTTCCCACCCGGGCCCAAGTCCGTGGGGTTCCCGGAAGGTGACAGCGTGCAGCAGCGGGTGAAGCAGTGGCTGCGGCCCCACGAGATCAACTGCAGCATCTTCAAGGACCGCTCGGTGAAGTGGTCAGTGTTCCGCACCCCGCGGCCCTCGGACATCCTGCAGGGACTGCTGGGAAACTGCTGGTAAGGCCGAGTGAGCCGGGCCGACACCCTCCCACCTCCCACCCCTTCACCCCTTCCCTCTTTCCCTCCTCTTCCTCCAGCACCAGCTCGGCCCCCTCAGCCCTACTCAAACCCATTTATGCCCCCAGGCTGTAGCCCATGCTCTGCCTCACCCCTCCCAGCTCGTGTTGCCTGCCCGTGCTGCCCCACCCGTGCTGCCCCACCCGTGCTGCCCACCCGTGCTGCCCACCCGTGCTGCCCCACCTGTGCTGCCCCACCTGTGCTGCCCGCCCGTGCTGCCCACCCATGCTGCCCACCCGTGCTGCCCACCCGTGCTGCCCACCCATGCTGCCCCACCCGTGCTGCCCACCCGTGCTGCCCCACCCGTGCTGCCCACCCGTGCTGCCCACCCGTGCTGCCCACCCATGCTGCCCACCTGTGCTGCCCACCCGTGCTGCCCCACCCGTGCTGCCCACCCGTGCTGCCCCACCTGTACTGCCCCACCCGTGCTGCCCACCCGTGCTGCCCACCCGTGCTGCCCACCCGTGCTGCCCACCCGTGCTGCCCCACCTGTACTGCCCCACCCGTGCTGCCCACCCGTGCTGCCCCACATGTGCTGCCCACCTGTGCTGCCCACCCATGCTGCTCCACCCGTGCTGCCCACCTCTGCTGCCCCACCCGTGCTGCCCCACCCGTGCTGCCCACCCGTGCCCCGCTGAGGCCGCCCCGCTGCCCGGCAGGTTCCTGAGCGCCCTGGCCGTGCTGGCCGAGCGGCCCGAGCTGGTGGAGAGGGTGATGATCACCAGGACGCTGTGCCCCGAGGGCGCCTACCAGGTGCGGCTGTGCAAGGATGGCACGTGGACCACGGTGCTGGTGGATGACATGCTGCCCTGCGACGAGTGCGGGTACCTGCTCTTCTCCCAGGTCAGTGCCACGGCGGGACTGGGGTGGGCAGTGCCCCAGGGCTCAGGGAGGCTCATGCCAGGAGAGGCAGTGGGAAGAGGCACTGCTGGGGTTCATGTGAGGCCCCTACTTTGTGCTGCATTTAGAGTCATAGAGACACTGAGGTTGGAAAAGGCCCCAAACATCATCAGTCCAACCACTGATTAAATACCCCTTGCCCACTAGACCATGCCACAAAGCACCACATTGACTTGTTTTCTGAGCACTCCCAGGGATGGGGACTACACCAGTGCCCTGGACAGCCCATTCCAATGCCTGACCACATTTCATTAAGGAATTTTCCAAATATCCAAGCTAAACCTCCCGTGGTGCAACTTGAGTCTGTTTCCTCTTGTCCTGTCCTTGTTTCCTGGGAGCAGAGCCTGACCCCCCCCCCACCCCTTCCAGCTGTCCACTCCTGTCAGGGAATTGTGCAGAGCCACAAGGTCCCCCCGAGCCTCCTTTTCTCCAGGCTGAGCCCCTTCCCAGCTCCCTCAGCCCCTCCTGATGCTCCTGACACTTCCAGCTCCATTCCCTATTCTGGACACGCTCCAGCCCCTCAATGTCCTTCCTGTCATGCCAGGTGTCATTGACCTTGCCCACCTGGGCACATCTGACTCATGTTCAGCTGCTGCCAAGCAGCACTCCCAGGTCCTTTCCCAGCAGGAACTTCCCAGCTGCCCCAAGCCTGGAGCTGCCAGGGCATGCTGTGACACAAATGGAAGATCCAGTGCTGGTTGCACCCTGTTTGCAGCTCAGGACACTGCTCTTTACTGTGTCCTCAAAACAGCTGAACTCTTTGAGGCCATAATATCCATCTATTTAGACCCCTTTTGGCATTTCTCAGGCTGTGGTGAAGGAGTTTCATTCACAGTTACTTTTCCCTCACTCCTTGCACCACAGCCACTTCACTTGCAGGGAAAGCCACCCTTATTCTTCATATAAAAGTAAAACACTTTAACCTGTGTTTTGCACTGCGAGGGACTGAGGGAAAACTGTTTCTTTCCTCTGAGGGGAGGTCTGGCAGCTTGGCTGTGCCAGGGAGGACCTGTGGAGAAGGAGGGGATGGCACATGGAGCAGCCTGTTCCCAGCCAGTGCCCAGGTGCTCTGAGCACGCTGGGGTGGCATCTGCTCGGGTCAGTGGAGCTCCCTCAGCCCCTCCAGGACATCACTCTGCCCTGCCCTGCCTGGCAGGCCCAGGGGCTCTTGCTGGGATCATGTCCATGAAGGAGACTGAGAACATCTCTGTTGAAACTCAGGGGGCAAAATCTGCTAAAGAAAACAAAGTACCACTGTCAGGAAGAGACAGGGACTGGGACTGCTGGCTTGGATTTCGTTCTGCAAGTCCAGTCCTCTGGGTTTTGAGACACAGCCATGTCAGGACAGGACTCAAACTTCAGAGTAGGGAAGAAGGAGTTCGTGTCTACATTTTGCCTCTCAGTAGACAGAGCATACAGATGCATTTCTGTGTTTTAGCATAAGATTTACCTGTCTTGGTTTTTACCTTTTTCTCCCATCTTTCATGAATTTCAAGTCTGCTTTTGGAGTTTATTTAAGATTTTGGAGTTTTTTAAAGAAAACCATGTGGAGGTTTTCACATGGGCTGGACTTGCCTTGCCTCTGTTTCCAGGGGCATCTGAATCGTGATGAGATTTTTCTGCTGAGTGTTCAGCTGTGGGAGTTGGATGTGGGGGATATAAAAGGAAAATCAGAGTTTTAAAAATAAAAGAAAATCAGGCTCTTATCTGAGCTCCCTGGCTGTGGATCAGGCAGAAATAAACAACATGGATTTTGTTCAGTGAGGGACCCAAAAACCAGCAAAAAGCACTTTTAAGCTCTCTTTATCCGACAGAAAGAAATCTTCTCTGCCCTCCTTTCCTCTGCCAGCTCTTGGCTGCCACCTGTGAGTCACACAGGCACAATGTACCAGTGATTTTCCTTGCTGCTCTCTAAGCACCGGATACCAAACCCCATTTGCTGGAAAAAAACTTGTGTTTTGTAATTAGGCCTTGTAGTTACTCCCTGTGCTGGAGTTGAGGACTTTGCCAGTCCAAGTTTTTGGAGCTTGTCCTTGAAGCAGTGTCTGTGTTGCCTGGGTGGAATCCAATCAGTTCTGTGGCCATGTGCGCTCCGGGGAGCCTCCTCTGCCAAAGAGGGGTGTTGGTTTGGGTTTGCAGAGGTGTGTGAGTTAAAGGCAGCTATTCCAGATGTGCTCTATACCACAGAATCCTAAATGTCCTAAGTGGGAAGGGACCCACAAGGATCATGAGTCCAACTCCTGGCCCTGCACAGGGCACCCCAGCAATCCCACCTTGTGCCTGAGAGCGTTGTCCAAATGCTCCTTGAGCTCTGGCAGCCTTGGTGTCCTCTTCCATTGTTAAATGGTTCTAAGTTCAGGTTGAAGTGGACAGAAGGGGCTCAGGGTGGGCACACACCCTGCCAGCCTGATTGCTGGGCACCCCAGAGTGCAGTTCTGTCAGCATCCAGACCTCTTGGATGTTCATTCCAGGACTTCTTCCCAAGGGAATTGAACTCTGCAAACAAAACACTGAGCAAAGAGTGAATGGGGGCCAGCTCCTGGCATGGCCTTGCTGCTCCTGCCTCTCCAGCTCAGGATGGCTGTCCCACTCCTGTCCCTCCCTCTCTCTGCAGGCCCAGAGGAAGCAGCTGTGGGTGGCCCTCATCGAGAAGGCGCTGGCCAAGCTGCACGGTTCGTACTTCGCCCTGCAGGCCGGGCGTGCCATCGAAGGCCTGGCCACGCTCACAGGGGCCCCCTGCGAGAGCCTGATGCTGCAGGTCAGCTCCACTAACCCTCGCGAGGAGCCCATTGACACTGACCTCATCTGGGCCAAAATGCTGAGTTCTAAGGAGGCTGGGTAAGATAAGGCAGGAGCAGGGACACTGGAGCGGGGGGTGAGGGGGAGCATTCTTTAGAGGCTCAGGAGAGGGGTTACTGCATTAGCTGGGGCAGAGTCCACCACCCTTGCCACTCATCTGGAGCATTGGTGGAGCTCCCACTCAAAGCTCTAAGAAATTTCTCCTGTGAGTGATTCTCATATGAAATTAAGAGCTCGGTGAATTTCCCATGCTTCCTGTTGTCTTGCAGGAGTTAGGAAGTGGCACTGAGCCCACTTGCTTTGCTTTGAGCTTTTCTGTTGTGTGAATGCTTCACCCTGCCCATGTCTCCCACCATATGTGACATCTTTGCTAATGACACCTGGCTAGCTCTGGTCTAGAGGGGGCACAGCCAAAGCAGAGACCTTCTGCTCATCACTTGGGCAGGAGGGCAGCTGGGTTGGCTGAAGGCTGGGGAATGTGGCCCCGTGGATGGATAGCTCATGGCATCCCCCTAAACCTGCCCCAAAATAGTGTCCTCACCCCTGCCAACTTGTCTAGCTGCTGGACCACCTACCTTTCTCCATCACCTCCCCCCTTTCTCCAGGCTTTCTGCCAACCAGACCTGGTAGAAACTGGGGGAGGTTTGGGGCAATACTTAGCAGTGCAAAGCAGCTCTCCTTGGAGCCTGGGCTCAGCATGCACGTGGGCAAGGGGAGGGAGCTCTGGCCAGCGGGGCTGGGCACTGCCTGGGGAGTGTTGTTGATCCCAAC
Source organism: Taeniopygia guttata (assembly GCF_048771995.1). Lineage (NCBI taxonomy): Eukaryota > Metazoa > Chordata > Aves > Passeriformes > Estrildidae > Taeniopygia > Taeniopygia guttata. The sequence goes on from NC_133039.1 coordinate 15,084,941, forward strand.
AGTGTTGTTGCACAGAGCCTCCTGGGAGGAAGCTGTCCCATGCCTTGTTAGAGAGGGATGAGCTTCCCCCACGGCAGGACCCCGAGGGTTTGCTGTCCCCGTGCAGGTTCCTCATGGGCGCATCCTGCGGCGGAGGCAACATGAAGGTGGATGATGTGGCCTACGAGAGCATGGGGCTCCGACCCCGGCACGCCTATTCCATCCTGGACGTGCGGGATGTCCAGGGCTTCAGGTGAGCTCAGGCTGGAGCCTGCCATGCCACTGCAGCTGCTCCTGCTAGCAGACCCAGCAGAAAACCTGGGGACAGATAACTGAGGACATGGTGAACAGGACCCTTGGGGACTCTTTGGTGTCCCATCCTCCTGGCCAGCAAGGATGACACCCTCCTAGGGTGTCACATAAATGCTGTTATCATATGAGCTGTCCTTGCCTGGTGCTGGCTCCATGTCCAGGAGTGCAATGTTTCACCTGGTCTCACAAGACATAGAGGACTGAGTTGAGCTCTCACTTTGGTGAGGTGCTCGGAGCATAGTGCTCACCTTTGAATGGAAGTGGGAGAGAAGTGGGTGCCACCCTGACAGCTGGCTGCTGTAGGAAGCTGTATTTTCAGACATGTCACTCTCAGCAGCCTCTCCCCTGCTGAGCTCCTTCCCCACAGCACCTGGCTGAGCCCCTTTGGGCAGGGAAGGGCAGAGGGAGCAGCAGCAGGACCAGAACCGCAGGACAGGGACATCTGGGGCCATGATGTGGGTGACACATTAGTTCTGGGATGCTGCGAGGGCTTTGTAAGGCGGGAGTGACAGGGTGTCCTTTGTGGGGAGCAGGCTGGATCTCCCTCTGGGTCTCTGACTTTTCCCCTTCCCCCAGGTTACTGCGCCTGCGGAATCCCTGGGGCCGCTTCTCCTGGAACGGCAGCTGGTCGGACGAGTGGCCGCACTGGCCGCTCCCTCTGCGCCACGAACTGATGCCCCATGGCAGCAGCGAGGGCGTCTTCTGGATGGAGTACAGCGACTTCATCAAGTATGGCACCACCAGAGCAGAGCTGTGGGGAGGGAACAGGGCAGGAATGGAAAACGGGACGTGGGGTCATGATGGGGCAGGTGGGACCGGTCATCCCTAGGGAATGTGGGTGTCCTGCAGCATGGGACTGAGCCCGGCTTCCCCACAGGTATTTTGACTCCGTGGATATCTGCAAACTCCATTCGGACTGGCACGAGGTGCGTGTGCAGGGCGTGTTCCCCAGCAAGGCCAACGGGCCGGTGACGGTGACATCGCTGACGGTGTTGGAACGCGCAGCTCTGGAGTTCGCCCTCTTCCAGGAGGGCAGCAGGTGAGTTGGCAGGGCAGTGAAATGGGGTGCTCAGCTTGGAGAAAAGGAGGCTCAGAGGGGACCTTGTGGCTCTGCACAACTCCCTGACAGGAGAGTGCAGCCAGCCAGGGGTCAGGCTCTGCTTTCAGACAGGACAAGGGTAAACAGCCTCAAGTTGCACCAGGGGAGGTTTAGTTTGGGTATTGGGGAAAATTTCTTCAGTGAAAGGGTGCTCAGGCCCTGGCACAGCTGCCCAGGGCAGTGATGAAGTCCCAATCCCTCGAAGAACTTAAAGCTTATGGATGTGGCACCTGGGGACATGGGTTAGTGGTGACCTTGTCAGCGCTGGGTTAATGGTCTTGATGTTTTTAAAGAACTTTCCCAACATTAATGATTGCACAATTCTATGTTTCTGTGGACCCAAAAGAACTCCAAACACATTGGCATCTCCCACATGGCATTCCCCAGTGTCACAGAGCTCAGGGATGGGCTCCCATCATCATCTCTCCAAATCTGGGGAACTGCTCATGTTTAGCTGGAACCCATCTCCTGAATACGTGGCTGGTTCCTGGGGCTGGATATTTGGGGCAGGGGGATAGCTGTTCCCTCGATCTGCTGCCTGTGTCTTGGGTGACGTGTGACCCTTCCTCCCCGACACAGGAGGTCAGACACGGTGGACAGCCACTTGCTGGACTTGTGCATCATGGTTTTCCGGGCCACCTTCACCAGTGGGAACAAGCTGAGCCTGGGCCGGCTGATGGCCCACAGCAAGCGAGCCGTCAAGAAGTTTGTCAACTGCGACGTGATGCTGGAGCCGGGCGAATACGCCGTCGTGTGCTGTGCCTTCAACCACTGGAGCGCTGCCCTGGCCGGCCCTGCTGCCCAGGGTAAGGGCATGGAGGGGTCCTGGGGGAGTGAGGTGCCAAAGCCCTCGGTCCTCCTCATGGGGACCTTCCTGAGGGTGGAGGTTGCCTGTTTGATGTTGCACATGCATCAACCCTGGAGCATCATGCTCCGTGACAGGTTGAGGGCTTGGTGACAGTTCCCTGATCCCCTTTCCTTTGTGTGTCTCTGTAGCTTCCAGTCCCACCAGCAGCCGACCAGCCACTGATTATTCCAGCTACATCCTGGCTATCTACAGCTCCCGCCTGGTGATGGTGGAGCAGGTGGAGGCACAGCCCACCACACTGGCAGATGCCATCATCCTGCTGACCGAGAACAAGGGCGAGCGCCACGAGGTGGGTGGGGGGCACAGGGTGTGGGCTGCAGTGGGGAGAGGGGTGACGCTGCCAGAGGGAGCCTGGGCCTGTGGGGCCCTTGGGCAGGGCTGTGCCAGCTCTGGCTGCCACCCCTGGGTGCCCACCCCCTTTGTTCCCTGGGGCAGCGTGGGGCACCCCAGCAGATGGGCTGCCCTTGGCTAGAGGGGAAGATGCCAGTGCAGGGGTTTTGATTTGGGGACAGGGGTGCCTAGAGGATTCATCCCCTTCCCTGCTGTCTGCCCCAGGGCCGTGAGGGGATGACCTGCTACTACCTGACCCACGGCTGGGCAGGGCTCATCGTGGTGGTGGAGAACCGGCACCCCAAGTCCTACCTGCACGTGCAGTGCGACTGCACCGACAGCTTCAACGTGGTGTCCACGCGCGGCAGCCTCAAGACACAGGACAGCGTCCCCCCCCTGCACAGGTCTGGGGTAGGCAGGGGTGGGTCACAGAGGCTGCCATGGGGCTGGCATGAGGCTGGGAGAAAGGCAGAGCCAGGGCTGGCAGGGTGGCATGGACAGGGTGGGATTCCTGGGACAGAGGTGGGATTGCCAGGGCAAAGGTGGGATTCCTGGGACAGAGGTGGGATTGCCATGACAGGTAGGATTGCTGGGGCAGAGGTGGGATTGCCAGGGCAAAGGTGGGATTCCTGGGACAGAGGTGGGATTCCTGGGACAGAGGTGGGATTGCCAGGGCAAAGGTGGGATTCCTGGGGCAGAGGTGGGATTCCTGGGACAGAGGTGGGATTGCCAGGACAGGTAGGATTGCTGGGGCAGAGGTGGCATTGCAGGGGTGGAGGCTGCGGCCCTGAGCCCCTGGCTCTCTCCACAGGCAGGTGTTGGTGATCCTGTCCCAGCTGGAGGGTAACGCCGGCTTCTCCATCACGCACCGCCTGGCGCACCGCAAAGCCACCCAGGCCTTCCTCAATGACTGGATGCTGACGAAGGGCACCCACAACCCGCTGCTCACGCCCGAGGTCGCTGGGCTGCATGGCCCCCGGCCCCTATGACGAAGAGCCTCCCCTTCCCCGCCCTGCTGCCCCGTTCCTGTCACCGAGCCTCTGGCCCGGAGTGCCCCCGAGCCCCCAGCGCTGAGCTGTGGGGCAGAGCTGGAGTGGCAGCTCCAGCGCTTTGCCCCACGCCACGGGGCCGGGGCGAGTTCTCGGGGCCAGCACCAGCCCTGCCCGCTGCCCTGGCACCGCTGCCCCCACGCACTTTACATGAGCGGCTGGGGGCATGGGCCATCTCAGGATCCCACCTCCCCGGTCCTGCGCTGGGCCCGGTGCCCTCTGCCCACCCCGGGGGCTGGGGGAGAGGGGGGGGCTGGAGGTTGCTGTCAAGACCCTTCCCAGGCACCACGCTCAGGACTCTGCCCCTTCCCGTGGCGCCAGGGCACTGGCGCTGCAAAAAGCAGAATATACCTCTGATGTCTGTCCGTCTGTGTGAACCTCCGTCTGTCCCCAGGCCCTTCCCGCTGTCTTGTTGCCCCCTTTGTCTGCTGCCGGGACAAGCGTGGTGCTGAGGTGGGGCTGGGGGGTGCCAGGGTCCCACTGCCATGGTGCCACCCATGCCAGGGACCCCCCACCCATCCTGGGTGCTGGGGCTGGTGGGGAGAGGGCACAGGGCTGTTGCAGAAAGCTGCTGCTGAGGGGGTTTTGCTGTAATTGGGGTGGAACTCGTCACTTCCCGCTCGGCTCCAGGCGGGGAGCGGGGCCTTGGGGTGCTGCTGGCGGGGGCTGCGGCCCGGGGCCGCTCTCCCTGTCACACACGTGTTACTATGCAAAGGCGGCCGGTGGGAGCAGTGCCTGGACAGAAGCCATGGCCCGAGCTGGGCTCAGCCCCCTGGCACTGCCCTGTGGGCCCCTCCTGTGCCCCACTGAAGGAGGGTGGGCAGCAGGTACAGACCCGGGCTCAGGGAGAAGTTCCCTGGAGTTACCACGAGTCTATGTGCTGGGGAAGGGGTGGTTTTGGGGGTGAAGCAGAGAGCCCCCTCCTCCAGAGCCCGAGTGCTGTGGGAGGCAGTGAGCACAAAGCAAAGGCTGCACCTCAGGGTGCTGCTGGCCCTGTGGGTGCTCCGAGGTGGGGGCTGATCCTGGGGGGAGCTGCACCCCATGTTTTCAGGGCATCGTGGCTCTCTGACTTGACATGTGAGTGTGTGTGTGTGTGTGTGTGTGTGTGTGTGTGTGTGTGTGTGTGTGTTTTGGGGGTTCCCCTGTGTACCGTCTCCTTCCTGAGCTGTGTGGACTTACAGCTGAGTGGGGGCGATGGGCGATGCTGGACCCTGTTCTGGCAGGGACCATGCTGGGGGGTCCTGCACCCCAAATCCTGCACCCCAAACCCTGCACCAGCAGCTGGGCTGGGCAGGGGGTGCAGGGCTCTGTCCCTCTTTGTCCCCCAGGGATTGGGGGTGCTGGGGGGGTGGGCTGCCCTGGCACCCTCCCAGCTCCTCCAGCTGGGGCTGCTGAGCCAAGCTCTGTCTGTACTTCTGTTTGTTGGTCTGTTTTCTCTCTTTCCAGCTCCTCCCTCCTTGGGATGATTTGTCCTTCACTTTTTTTCCTCCTCTCTCTTTCTGTCTTTCTGAGCTGTGAATATTTTTAACCCTGTAAATACTGTCCAGCTCTTCAGAATCATAGGATATTTTATCAATTGTAAATCAGATCAGTAATCCCTGTATGATATGAATTATCCATGGGTGGTTTTCAAACTCAGGTTCTGACGGACCAAATAAAGTTTTGTTTTTTACTGAAGCTGTCTGGTTTTGCTGTGGAAGAGACAAAAGAGATGAGTGGGCTGGTTTGGGAGTCAGAGCCATGGTCTTGAAGGCATTTCCGTGGAGCAGTGACAGTCGGTGCTGGGGGAGAGCTGAGCACCAATAAAAGGGGAATTTGAAGTCTTCCCGCACTTGGGGGTGCAGGAGCGTAGAGGGGGCGGAAATAAAGCAAAACAGAAGCAAAATCCATAAATTCCCATTAAACGAGCGGTGTTCTCCGCAGGGCCGAGCAGGGCTGTGCCGTGGCCGGGAGAGGGCACCCACCAGCCGCCTGGTTGCTGTCCCGCTCGTGCCTCAGTTTCCCCAGCCGTGCCCGGCTCCGTGTGATGGAGCATCCCCCTGCTCGCAGCAGCCAGGGCAGCACCCGGCTCCCCGCCCTGCTGTGTCCGGCGGCGGGGCCGCCTGGCGCGGGGAGAACTTTCCGGCTGAGCGGAGCGGCCGGCTGCCAGCCCGCTCTCGCCCGGGGTGGGCACCTTGAGACCAGTAGGGAGAGACAGAAGGAGAGGATTTCGCTCTTTCTTACAGCAACTTGTAATAGATTTTTCCGGGCGAAACATCTTTGCATTCAGGAGGCCCTGTCACAAGCCATCAGCCTCAGCCGGGGAGAAACAGATGGAGAGTTAATTTTGGCGGGGAGGGCAGCGCCACGCTCCCTCCTCTCCCTCAGTCTGTTCAGGGAGGGGAGCCGGGTTTAACCCTCGCGGCCGTGCAGCCCCTCGCTGTCGCCTCCCGCCATCCCGGGGGGCTGCGGCGGGTCCCCCCTGCCCGTTCTGTGCTGCTCAGTGCCAAGGACACGCCGGGACATCAGCGCAGTGACCTGGTGGCGGCTCTTGCCGCGATGACCGGCCCAGGTGGGTGATCGTGTCCTGCCTTCCCACGGCCACGGCTCCACGTCCTGGCGAGCCCCGCGCCTGCCAACGCGCTGGGAGCAAATCCTGCCGTGCCAGGAGCTTGGCACGGCGGTGCCCGGTGGCCGAGGGGACACCACCTCCCAGGAGGAGGCACGGTGTGCGGCAGTGAGGCCGGTGGTTCTGTCTGGACGCTTTGGGAGCCCTCGGAACACCCCCGACATCACAGATCGGGCTGAGAGCTGCGGTGCAGCCGTGGAAGGAGTGGAGGTGAAATTAAACCCTAATTGTGCCCAATTCCCAAGGGCTGAGGCAGCATTAACTGCTTTATAATTACAAATGATTGTGTGGCAAAAGATAAAATTGTGTTTGACACATCAGCTCTGGAGGAGGGTGTTGCTTCATCAGGAAATTTGTCATCCCCTGGCTCTGTCAGTCTTAAGCCTGAGGTCTGAACGGGGAGATGGGGATGGGTCAAGGGAAGGATGGATGGATGGATGGAAGGGAGAGATGGACAGCAGGACACGGTGGAGGGGACATGGAGGAGGAGTGCTGTGGTACAGAGCCGTGTGAAGAGCAGAGGCACAGGTGTGACAGCTGAGGCAGGGAGCAGGCAGGGGCTGTCCCATTGCTCTGGCACGGCTGTGACTCCTCACCCAAGGGGCTGTGGCTGCAAAAATGGCAGGACAAGTCACCCCAGGGGTGTCCACAGCCCAGCTCATCTGGTGGGCCGGCATGAGCACGTCAGGCTGCCGGGGCCATGTGAGCCCACGTCCCACTGATCCCCTCCACCCGCAGGGCTGGTGCTGCTCCTCCCTGGGCACACACGAGGATGCTCAGGCAGATAAAGGTGAGGGGTGGTCAGGCCCTGGCACAGGGTGCCCAGAGAAGCTGTGGCTGCCCCTGGGTCGCTGGAAGTGTCCGAGGTCAGGTTAGACGGAGCTTGGAGCAGCCACAGTGGAAGGTGTCCCTGCCCAGAGCAGGGGGTGGAATGGGATGGGCTTTGATGTTCCCTCCATCCCAAACCAGCCTGGGATTCCCTGAGGCAGCCGCCTCTCATCAGCACGGTCAGCACCCCCTGAGCTGCCGAGGCCGGGGAAATCTCCCCGGAGGCAGAACGGGGTCTTCGCGGTGGGACCCGGCCCGGCTCTGGCCCCTCAGGCCCGGCTCGGGAGGGGCATGGCAGGGAGCGAGGGCTCCAGCGCTCTCTGTGATTCACTCTGACTATAATGGGAGCTGCTGGTGAATATTTTATGGCTCCCACAGGGCAGATAGAACATATTGTGCATTTTACGCCACAAATCTCCGCCTGGAGACAGAGGGAAGCTTAAAAAAGAGCAGCACCAGCGCTGCGCTGGGTTGAGGGGGGCAGAGCTGCAGCGCCGGTGCCAGCGTGAGCATCGCAAGGGTGTTGTTGCCCGCCTCCATCGCCGTCCCGGGGGTGCCGATGGGTGCCCCGGGCCCAGCCCCGGCCCGGGCACGGGGGATGCTCGGCGGCCGCAGGACCAGGCTGCGGTGGGCGGCTGCGGCCGCTGCCCCGGGCCAGGCCCAGCAGCTCTGCGGCTCTGCGGCGCAGGCGAAGTGCTTTGCCCGGGGCTGAGCCCTGCAGGAGGGTCCCTGCCTGCGCCCGGCCTGCCTTTCCCTTCGTCAATAATGCAGCCGCTGCCCCGGGGCCCGCCGGCGCTGCCCGCAATAATGGATCGGGATGAGAGCGGCCCCCGCCGAATCCTCCGCTGCGTTCCGGGAGCTGCCGGGGCGCGGGGCAGCGCTCACCGCTCACCGCTCACCCTGACCCTCACTGCTCACCCTGACCCTCACCCTGACCCTGACCCTCACCGCTCACCGCTCACCCTGACCCTCACCCTGACCCTGACCCTGACCCTGACCCTCACCCTCACCCTCACCCTGACCCTCACCGCTCACCCTCACCCTCACCCTCATCCTCACCCTCACCCTGACCCGCAGCAGCCGCTGCCACGGGTGACAGGCACAGGGACGCGGGTCCCTGCAGGCAGCCCCATCCCAGCAGGGAGCGAGCACCGCTGCGGCCAGGGCTCCCTCCCAGCAGGACATAGGGCACGGTCACCGCTGTCACCGTGTGCCAGCTCCCTGTGCCAGCAGGGAGGCTCGGGTTGGGACCCCCGGCCTGGGTGAGCTCTGGGTGCCGGGGTGCTCATCCCGCTCCCCTCGAGCATGCTCCGGGCCGGGCAGGGAAGCATTACGGATCCTGCAGCTGCCTGGTGGAGACACCTCGGACCACGGCAGCAGCGGGAAAGAGGAGGAGGAGGAGGAGGAGGATACAGGCACAGGCACCAGCGGGTCAGGGCCAGCCCACGGCTGCCGCTGTAGGTGGAGACCCCCAGCTCCCCCCAGCCACCAGCCAGTACGATGACGACCCACATGATGCTTGGAGTCAGTTTCTTCCCCCTTCAGAAGGGGCAGAAAGCCCCCGAGGTCTGTGTCAAGCCCAGGCTACCAGAGAGCAGTCCCAGTCCCCCGACACGGCCGTGCAGGTTGAGAGGGCACAGGCAGCCACCAGAGGGGACCAGCCTGTGCCTCAGTGGCATCACGGACCCGCCACCTCCCACGTCCCCGGCTCCGATGGGCGAGCAGAGCCCTCCAACATCCCCCGCTTCCGAACGGGGATACGGCAGAGCTGCAGAGGGCGGGGTGGAGCTGCTCTGGGTGCTCACCCAGGGCCGGGTGGCTTCACAGCAGGGCTGCCACGGCACCCTAGGGTGCCACGCTGTCCCTCGGCTGGGTTTCCCCGCGGATGAGACTCAGGGGGTTACCCAGACAGACAGGAGGAAGGGGAAGACTTTACCAGGATGAAGAGGAAGACCTCATCCCAGGACGGCTCCTCTCCTCCTCCTCCTCCTCCTCCTCCTCCTCCTCCTCCTCCTCCTCGCGGCTCCATCCGAGGGCAGCGGGCGCGGGGCCGCGCAGGGTCCGGGCTGTCACGGGCTGGGCTATCGAATCTGAAAGCAATTAAAGCCATCACCAGCGCTCGCTCGGGGCTGGCTCCAGGCTGCAGGGAACCTGCCACAACAGATCATGTGCTCGGTGCTGCTGGCCCGAGGACCTGCTCCCACCCGCGGCCCGACACGCTCCGGTGCCGGCCCCGCGCGGGGGAGGACGGGCCCGGCCAGGGCGTGAGGCCACCGGGAGGGGCCACCAGGTAGCCCCGGCGGCCACCTCGCTCCTGCTTCCTCTCCATGGGCTTCTCCTGCACGGAGGCTTCTCCTGCTTCTCGGCACCAGCCCCCAGCTTTGGCCACGGCCGCTCGTGGGGCGAGGAGCTGGCGGTGCTGCGGTGCCCCGGGGGTTCCCGTGGGTCCCGGGGAGGGTTTGCACCCCGCTGCTCTCCCGTGGGCACCGTGGGGCTGGGGTGGGCACGGCTGGCAGGTCCTGCACCTATGGATTTTCTCGACAGAGTGGCCATAGCTCGTGACCCACGGCTTGTCCCACATGGTGACAATGGGGACAGCCCCAGCAGGTCGTATCCTGGGCTGGGGGCAAAAAGCAGCAGACCCCAATCTCGGCAGCTGCTGGAAGCAGGGTGGGTGGCAGAAGGGCGCTGTGGAGGGGCAGCACCCCTCTGTCGTGGGGTGAGGAGGGGGCTCGCACCAAGCCCCTTCCACCCTGTCATTCCCTCTCCTTTTTCCCGATTGGAAACGGTGCTAGGATCTCCTGCCCTGCCCCCCACGCCCATTTTGGGGAATCTGCGGGCTCCTGCCCCCCTCCCACGGCTCAGGGCCTGATCCAGCCTTCCAGGAGCATCTCCCGGGGCTAAACCCATCCCGGTGCTCCCGGCGGGGCGGGGGTCCCCCCTCCGCGGGCACCGCACAGTTAAGCAGAAGTTTGCTGGTACGGAAGTTGCACATTGTCTTGAGGCACATTTTCTGTTTTTTCACTTGTGAAATATTTCTGTCAGAACCAGTTAATGTACAAATTAGCAGCGGTGGTCTCTCTTACGTCTTCTGACTCACTAATTTGACAGGGGGTGTTTCGGTGGCGGAGCTCGCTCTTGACAGGCAAACGGGAGGTCAGGGACCCGCAGGGGGAGGAGGCACCGAGCCGCAGCTTCCCGGGGGTCTTCTCCTTCCCAGCCCACCCCACCGCTCCCGTTCGCTCAGCCCTGGCTGGAGCAGTTAAATAGTGTTTAGTGGTTTTTCCCCTTAAACAAAATTTTCCTCAAAAAGGCTCTTGGGGTAGGTGGGGGGTCCAGGGGTGGGGTTATGCTTTTGGTGCCCTACAGGCAAACCCAAGGGATCCAGCATGAGGAGGGAGCACAGACATGGAAAAGGTTCCCTGCACGTAGGTGCAGCCCTGTTCTCCTCATGTCCCCTCTTTCTCCTGGTGTTTGCTGAGGTCTCCTGCTCATGAAGTTACTCCTAAAGAACCTTCCCTGGGTGCTGGTGTTGCATCCTGTGACCAGCAGACCCCTGTGTCAAGCAGACCCCTGCAAAATCCTCCTTCTTTGGGTCGAGCAGGGTGCCTGGGTGACCAGATTTGGTATTTTACCCTGAAGAATTCTGAGCTGAGGTCTCAAACCAGCCCGACCACAGTTCCCACCTCCCACCTGTTTTCAGAGATTCTATACCCAAACAGACCCTCGAGACATTGTCCCGTACCAGTGAGACAGCAGCAAGAGTGAGGAAACTGGTTTTATATCCCAGTGCATAGAAACAGTGTCCAGCCTCTTCCAGGAGCCCCGAGGCAGCAGCAGCAGATCTGGAAAGGAACTGGAAACTCCCGCTCCCTCTTTCACCATGAAAAATGGAAGTTTGCTTTCCAGGGAGGAATCCAGGCCCAGCTGGCAGAGGAACCAGTCTGTAGTAATGCTGGCAAGGATGCCCAGGTAGCTCCTGCACAGCCCTGCACCACAACGTGGAGGGAACTGTGACCCTTGAAGGAGCTCAACTCCAGCATCGGACCCTCCTTGTCACAACAAGGCCAAAATCAGCAGGATTCACCCACCCCAACTCCTACTGGCAGCTCCATGGAGATATCCAACTTCTTCCCAAACCTGAGAAATCCCCACTGGCCATGAAGTGGCATGGAAACCACCATGCTCCAAGAGGGACAGCTGCCTGCTGCCTCTACAGCTTCTGGCTCACTTTTGGCAAGAGGATTTGGACAGAGGATGGGCTGGGGGAGAGATTTGGAGTGAGGAGCAGCTTTCCCTCCCAGCCAGATCTTGGCCACCTTGGGGCCGCCTGAGAGGCCACATCAGCCAGGGTGTCAGTGCATTGGAGACTCTCTGAGAGCAGGATTAGATTGCATAGTAGAGAAAAATTAATCCCTGTGGGGACGGGCAGGCCCTGGCACAGGGTGCCCAGAGAAGCTGTGGATTTCCCTGGATCCCTGGAAGTGTCCCAGGCCGGGTTGAACGGTATTTGGAGCAGGCTGGGATAGTGGAAGGTGTCCCTGAACATGGCAGGGGTGGAACAGGATGATCTTTGAGGTCCTTTCCAACCCAAGCCATTCCAGGACCCTACAGATGGTTGCCCACAGCACACGCCGTGGCTCAGGGAGGGCTCTGTACCGGACCTGTGGTGGCTTTTAGGGGCTGCCTGGGGGCTCCAGTGGGGAATAGCCCACCTTCAGGAAAGCCTGGAAAAGCAGACAGCTCAGAGCTGATGGATAACCCAGGGCTGCTGCAGAGACCTCCCTGTAGTTTTCCCCCCCTCAACGCAGCCCCCCAAAGAATCCGACCAGCTCAGAGATATGGGGCTGTGAGGGGAGGAATACCAGGAGAGGGATAAATATTCAAAAGAGGCTCTTATCCCAGGGTAGGTTGGAACAGCCCTCTTTATTCTGTGGTGTCCATGGGAGAGCGGGGCAAAAGAGAGAGCACAGGAAATCTCAGGGGTCTATATAGGTTTTGGACAGGGTGGGCTCTCCTGGCTCTCCGCCAACCCCGTTGGGGCAGGAAGGAGGATCCAGGGGTTATCTTGATCAGAGTCACAGAGTCCCGGGGGAAGGGGGCACAGGATGCCATGAGCTCACCGTAACACCTCCCCAAACCCAGCCCCTGCCAGGGTGGATGTCCGGCTCTGCCCGGGGTTCCTCAGGACTTCTGCATCCCGAGGTGCCCCAGGCGCATCCACCGCAGCACCCCTGGCACGCCCAACCCCGGCGCCGTGCCCCAGCGGGGCCGGAGCGGGGCCGGGAGCGGGACCGGAGCGGGGCCGGAGCGGGACCGGAGCGGGGCAGTAACGGGGCCGGAGCGGGACCGGAGCGGGGCAGTAACGGGGCCGGAGCGGGACCGGAGCGGGGCCGGAGCGGGGCCGGAGCGGGACCGGAGCGGGGCCGGAGCGGGAGCGGGAGCGGGAGCGGGGCCGGAGCGGGGCCGGAGCGGGGCAGTAACGGGGCAGGAGCGGGGCCGGAGCGGGGCCGGAGCGGGACCGGGAGCGGGACCGGGAGCGGAGCGGGGCAGTAACGGGGCCGGGAACGGGGCGGGAGCGGGGCCGGAGCGGGACCGGAGCGGGACCGGAGCGGGACCGGAGCGGGGCCGGAGCGGGGCCGGAGCGGGGCAGTAACGGGGCCGGAGCGGGACCGGGAGCGGGGCCGGAGCGGGGCAGTAACGGGACCGGGAGCGGGGACGGAGCGGGGCCGGAGCGGGGACGGAGCCGGGCCGGGGCTCGCAGGACACGGAGCTGCGGGAGCGGCGGGCACCGAGCGCCGGCCCCGCCTGCGAGAGGCGGCCGGGGCGAAACAGCTCAGGCAGCACAAATCGACTGTGACAGCCCCAGAAAGGCTGAGCCCGGGGGTGCGGAAAAATACAAGTTCGTTTCCTTTTCCTGACCATATGCTCCCCTTCAGCTGAGGGCGGCTCGGTAATTACCGCCATCCACCACGCTGGCCTGGCTTGTCACACAGGCTGCTCCGCGCCCAGGGCGGGACACGCTGGGATTTGGCTTCCTCGGCCGCAGGGACATCGGTTTGAAAGCAGCAGAGGTGGGGAGAGACACGCAGCCCCTCGCCTCTCAGTTGTGTCACCTTGCTGGTGGCTTTGGTGTTAGTTCCTCTTCTCCACCAGTGACCCCCAGCTGTGGCGAGGTGAGGACACCTCTGTCCCTCTTGGCAGCGTGCTGCTGGGGTTGTCCCGTGCTAGATTCCCTGCCTGGGTGCCAGGAGACCTCTGGGGACAGCCACTTCTTGGGCAGATTGGGAGACAAGCTCTGCGGGGCACCCCAAATGTCAGGGAGGGGGTAGGGCTGTGAGCAGGACCAGAACGTCGCCAGAGGCTCTTCCAAGTCCCTCCTGGAGTGCTGGGGCTCTGTGGGGGCAGCTGGAGCCATGCAGGAGGAGCAGCACGGGCCGAGGGATGTGCTGTCACCCTGGCAGGCACAGAGCACCCTCCTCCAGGGTGGAGCAGCTGGGGGCTGGCAGGGGACAGCTCTGGGCCTGGACAGACCCTGGGACATGAGGTCCATAAAAATGAGATGGAGCTCTGCTACGGTCCCTGTACAAGCACCCGTGGCTGTGGCTTCCAGGATTGTGTAGACCAGAAACCTCAAATCATGGCTGGTTCCTGGTACCCTCAGAGATGTCTCTGTGGGTCAGGGACGGGTTTGTCTTAGTTGTCACCCTCCTGGGCATGGCTCAAAGTGGATCTTCATTTCCCAGTTAATGCCTGGCTTGAAACTAAACTGCTTCAGTGTCCTCATTCAGGAAGAGAAGGACAACGGTGTGGCTGCCCCTGGATCCCTGTAACTGTTCAGGATCAGCTTGGGCAGGGCCTGGAGCCACCTGATCAAGTGGAAAGTGTCCCTGCCCATGGCAGGGAGTGGAACAAGATGAGCTTTGAGATCCCTTCCAAACTGTTCCAAGATTCTTTGAGGGGCCTTGGCACACACTCAGCATCTTGCAGGACTTGTTTCTCACTGTGGACAACAAGACCTGGATGGGGACATGGTGCCACAAATCAGTGTGGTCCTTCCAGACTGCCACGGCAGCCACAGGCTGTGCTCCCACCCCTGCAGCAGCTCCTTCTCTGGCTCCTCTGGTGCCAACAGCATCACAGCCCCACTCCTGAGCCCCATCCATCATGTCTTTGGACAGCATTTGTGCTCAAGCACCTGGCCCCAGGCTCAGTTTCCCCATCTCCTCAGATCCCTCTCCCTGGCCACAGCAGCATCCCAAAGCAGCTGGACAATTGCAGCTGAAACTCTGGGAGATGCAACAGCTGAAAAAACCAGTCCTTGCCCTGGCACCTTCCCAGGGATCCCCTTGAAGACTGTGCTGGAGAGCAGAAGGGATCTGGCCCCTGGCTGAACCCTCCTTTCCCAGAGCCCCTGGGGCTCAGATTTGCCGGGAATACGCCCGATAAAGCAAAATGTGGATGTGAGTGCCGCGGGCTCAGCACCTCCGGGACAGGTTATGGAACGGTAATTTCCCACACCCCGAGCAGGGCTCTCGCTTCCCTTCCCCATCTGAAAGGAAAGCTCCCAAACCCTTTCTCCCGCCCTGCCCATCCCTGGGAGTGCCCGGCGGTGCCCGGCGGTGCCCGGCCACCCCTGGCTCTGCCAGCCGCTTGAGTGCCTCGCTGACTCTTGAAGCGGTTCTGCGGCAAGGAGCTGGATGGAGTCGCGTTGCCGGGCCCGGAGCTGATGCGATGTGACAGCCGCCCGCACACCTCCCGGCTCCGGGCGGCACCGGCCCGGGGGAGCCGCCCGGGCAGGGCCGGGGGGCTCGGGCCGAGGGGGGCTGGGGAATCCTCCATCACCCGAGCGGCCCTGACGTCACTGGAAGGCGGTTTAATATCCGTCAATCGCACGGAAAATCGCATGTTTGGCCCCAGAGCCCTCCTCCCCACGCCCCCCCCAGCCGCCTGTCCTATTTTGAAGGGCTCATTTTGCCGGCGCTAATGAAAGCGACAGCCGTGCAGGGCTGGTATTTGGGGTTAGCAGGGAGAATATTCATGGTGCTGCTCGGCGTTAACTCTTTGAGAGGCCGGAGATGGGCAGCAGCCACCACTGAGCCCGGCCACAGCAGAGCCCGGACTCCTCAGCACCACGTCCGGGACTGGGGGTGGGATGGAAACCCCACTTCCACCAGGATTTAATTGATTTAATAATTGTTGAGCCCCGGGGAGGGGACTGACCCAGCTGCCTCCTGCTGAGGAGGCTGAGGGAGCCGAGGTGGAGGTGAAGGGGTGGTGGTGGTGCTGTTACCTGGAGCAGCAGTGGGGCTGGGGGCAGGAGGGGAGGATGGGGACACTAAGGGATGTCCCCGGGGGGAAGGCAGAGGTGACCTGTCATAGCCAGGCTGTGGGCAGGGAGAAGGGATGAACTCACCTTGCACAGAAGACTCCGGCAGTCTGAGCGTGTTCGTGTTTGGCTGGAGACGTTCATGGTTGACTGGAATGCAGAGTTCCCCACGAGGGCTTTGCAAACAGCTGTGTGCAGATGTTACAAAACAAACACATCCCAGAAAACATCCTATAACACTCATGGTACAGAGATGAGCCTTTCAGCAGGGCCTGTTGTGATAGGGTGAAGGGCCGTGGTTTTAAACTGAGAGGGGAGATTTAGGTAGGATATAAATAAGTTTTTTACAATGAGGGTGGCAAGGCCCTGGCACAGGTTGCCCAGAGAAGCTGTGGTTGCCCCATTCCTGGAAGTGTTCAAGGGCAGGTTGGAGGGGGTCTGCTCTAGTAGAAGATGTCTCTGCCCCTTGCAGGGAGGGGTGGAGCTGGATGGGCTTTTAAGATCCTTTCCATCTCAAACCTCAGTGTGGTTTTGTGAGTCACATCCTCACTCCACTGTCGTCTCACTTGGTTTCAAGGTAATTCAGGTCACTGCCAAGCCAGTGGAGGATCTGTGTGAAGTCCCCAAGCCACATCTCAGGGTGGTTTCCCCTTGTGGATCCCATTCAGCATGAGCTTTTGGAGTGGTGAGGGGTGCTTATGGTGGCACCCCTCAGTCGCAGCCTGCAGAGGAATTCATGTGCCCACGGAGGGCATGAATGTTCTTCCTTACGCTCCCTAAGGTTTTGCCCTAAGGAATAAAGGATCTCCTTGGGCTGGACCTCAGAAAGAGATTATCAAAGAACCACAGAATATCCTGAGCTGGGAGGGACCAATTTAGTACAAGGATCACCAAGTCCAACTCCTGGATTGTGGTCACGGTGAGAATTGGCACAGCAGCCAATGTGTGATACACATTCTGCACCTGACAGTGGGGAGGGGACAGGGGAGTTGTGCTGTGTCCAAAGACTCTGAGCAGCAGCTCCCTTGGAGATCCAGGGCAGCTGAAAATTGAAGCAAACACTGCCTGATTTTAGCCCAGAATCTACCCAAGCTTTGAGTACAGCAGGATTCACTGGCAGGTTTCTTGGAGAAAAACCAGGCAGGATGCTGTGAATGCCACCAGGGCCACAGCAGTGACAGGTCCCACCGAGGAGAGACTGGTGTTTGCCAGGGGGAGAACAGCTCAGCCCCAGCCTCCAGTGAGGACACGAGGCCTCACAGCAGCCCCTGCACTCAGGAGCTGCTGGCTCATCCCTGAAGCCCCTCTAATTGGATGCATTTAAAAATGCCTCCTGAGCTGTCTGTGTCTCCAGCAGGACACACATCCCTAAAATGACACCAGCTAATTAAGTCCGTGGAAGCCCAAGGACTCTTCTGTGCCTTGTTTGTTATCCAGGAGCCTGAGGCAACGCTGAGGCCAGTAGGACCCTGACAGGCAGCTGGAGAAACCTGGTAATGACAGGGCCACCAACCCGGTCAGGGAGACAGAGGCAGGAGAGTACAGAAATCAGCAATGACAATAACAACCAGCCATGCTGACGGTGCTGAGACACCTCCTGTACCTTGGAGAGGTGGGATCAATGAACCAGAGAGCTCCTCACCCTCTTCCAGGCACCTCCAGGCCACAGGGATGGAGGGTGGGGGCAGTGGTGGCGCACTGGGGATGGAGTTTGCTGCTTGAAGGTCAAGAGAAAGTCTCTTGTCAAACTGTTCTGATTTCTGGGAAAACACAGCAGCACCCCTCTAGTTTGCCTGGAGAACTGTCCAGCTGCCCAGCTGCCCAGGGGATAACCTGGAAACCCCTCCCTGCTGACTTTCAGGATCCAGAAACCAGGGCAGAAGGTTTAATATGGACAAGGGCAAGGCTAGACCTGGAGATCAGGTCTTGAGAGAACATCACCTGAGTGCTTTGCTTCCAGCATCTCCTCCTGCTGCTCTTCATCCTCTGCTTCTGCATTCTGGGGCAAAACCCCTCCTGCAGCATCCTGGAGCCCATTCCCACCTCCCTCACCCTGCACTGTTCATAAAATATTGGAGCAGGATACCCAGGGTAGGGAGGGTCCTCATTGCTGGAGGGGTTAAAAAGCTTTTAGAAAAGGTGTGGCACTTGGGGACAGGGCTGGGTAATGGTGGTACTCAATGACCTCAGAGGGCTTTTCCAGCCTAAGTGATTCTGTGATTCTATGAGATCTCCTTTGCAGGCTGCGTGTCCACTGCACCGCTGCCTTTTCTCTGACATCAGCATATGGGAGAGGAAAAGAGATGATTCACGTGTCTGCCACGGCTGCACAGCTGAGCAGACACCAGGAGGGCAGCCCCACACCAACCAGGGCTAATGGCTCGTGGCTAATGGCTCGTGGTCAGGGGTCTGCTCGTCCCTCTGGACCTCTTCTGGTGCCACAGGAGCTGCTGAGGAGATTCCAGATTTTGTTTTGAATTGTTCTGAAACCAAACCAGGGAGAGGTGGCTGGAGAGGGCTTTCAGACTTTCAAACAAGGTTTCCCTAGCAGCATCTCATGTCAAGAAAAGCCCATACAATTCCACGATTTTTATGTTACTCCTCCAACTTTTGAGCTTCTCAGGTCTCCTTTATAGAGGGGATGGATGCAATGGTGGGTGAGACAGTGACCTGCCTGGAACAAAGGTACCTGGGAAGAACTTTGGGGGACAAGAAAGCTTCAGAGCAAGACCAAAATTCATTTTACCCAATTTCAGATGCCTGGATGGTGCTCACAGTCTCTAGGTGGTTCTGAGAGGAGCAGGGAGCTGCACTTGGTGATCTTTATGGGTCCCTCTCCAGCTGGAGATGCTTTACAATCTGTGTCTGAAAGTGGGAGGAGGTACAGAGTTCTGGGTGAACCAGCATTTTCCCTGTCTGTGGTCAGGGAAAGGAGCAGCCCCAAGCTTGGTATTGCTGTCAGGAAGTGTTTCCAGTGAGGGTTGTTTGTCCCAGTTTCTCTGGTGTGAATGATTATTTGTGTCCACAGCTGGACCTTCAAATTCAGCACTAACCAGTAACAGAAATACCCAGATTGCACCTGAGTGGGGTGACCTTGAAATAAAGGGGGCAAAGGACCAAAGAACACCAAGGATCAGAACCAGCAGAGAACTCTTTTGCCATTAAATCCATCTGTTTGTAATAATTTTTAAAACCCCTCAATTCTGGCTGTAATGATGACTTTTTTCCCTGGCAATAAGCGCGTGGGAGGAAATGGAAGTGCTCAGCTGAGGAGGGGTCGGTGGCTGTCTCAGCCCTGCGTGTGAGTGCTGCATTCTCAGAGAGGCCCTGGGGAGCCTGCAGCTCTCCAAGGAACCACCTCACATCTCACCTTCCTTCTTCCAGTTACTTATGATTCCCTGAGCATCCAAAGCCTCCAGTTTACATTATATGACAGAGCAAAAATGTCCTGTGGGCAAGGGTCTAGGGAATCACACAAATAGCAATTTACTGATTTCATGCTGCCCGTAGAAATCCTAAAGGCCTGGGGGCCTGGAGATGGGATGTGAAGCTTTTCTCTTTTGGGGCAATTAGTTTCAATCCAACCTTTCTGATGACTGAAGGTTCTTGCTTGCCTGAAGAGACTTCAGAGGCCTGAAGGAAAAGGGTCAGGGCCTCTATGTAGCTCAGGTCTCCAGATCATCAAACCCTCCTCTACACACTGGGCTTGATGGGCCAAGTCAATGAGATTTCACCCCTTAGGAGGGTGAAAAGATTCCTAATAAAGATGGAGCAGGTAGACAAAGGTGTGGAGAAGCCTCAGCTTTCCACATTTCCATGGAAATTGTGGTCCTGAGTGAGATTGCACAGAAAACTCCTGCCTTGGTTGCAGGGTCTCTACAAATAATTTTTTTTTTTTTGGAGACAAAACCAGACTCCACATCCCATGCCACAAGCACAGCAGCAGTGATTCACCAGGCACAGGAGCAGGTTTCTGCTCTGAGCTGGAGCCCCCAGGCTGCTGAGCTCCCCTGCCCAGAGCCTGGGAGCAGGACCTTGTTGCTCCCCTGGATTTTGCTGAGGAAGGCAAGCAGCAGGTCCCCAGGTCCCAGCCTGCTGTTTGTTTTGTTCTTAAGGAGGTGGCACTCATGGGATGTCGTTTGGAGTCTGTATTTTATCCTCTGCCAGTGATGGATGAATGTTTGCCTGAGTACAGATATGATAAGGACTCCAGGATCCTCAGAGAAGATTTGGAGTGTTTTGGGGGGATGTCTGACACGGGTGTGACCTGGGAATTTTGGCCAGGGAACCGTTCCCATGTGAAACTGAGAGAAGACCCTTGGGAAAGGCAGTTGGAACCAGAAGACCCTTAAGGTCCCTTCCAACCCAAACTATTCCATGATTTTGTGAATCTTTTACAGAGAAGATCTGACATGGGACAGAAGGACCTTCTTTCCCTTGTCTCAACATCTCCCAGAGCAGCAGCTGTTGCTCCTCAGCACCAGTCTGAGCAGCAAAACCCATTTTCTGGGGATCATTTCAGCTGGCAGTGCCCCAGCACAGGACCTTTCGTGCAGGGAGCAGGAGTGACCACGTTCCTGCGGCAGTCACTGGGCAATCCCTCAGCCCATCACTCCCATCTCCACGGCCGCACTTTCAGAGTGTTGCTTCCTGCAGGTATTTCCCTGTGGCCTTTCCAAGGGCTGGGGGTGCTGCAGGGGCGCTCGGAGCAGCCCAGCTCAGCTCCAGTGGCAGCAGAGCAGCCCCAGCCCGGCTCGCAGCTGCAGAGAGCCGTTCCCTCCCATCTGTCGCTGTCCCCAGCCGCTGGCTGCCCTCCCCCGCGCTGTCACAGCACCGACATGAGCTGAGGGCAAGAGGGAGCATCTCACCCACTGAGATGGGATTTTCGCTTCTCTCCTGGCTGGGTTGCTAGGAGGCTGAGCCGTGCCTGGCTCCTTGCGGCTGGAAGCATCTCTTCTCCCGGAGCCCTCGGCCAGACAAAGCGGCTGGTTCGAAGGAGAAGTGAGAGGAATGGTCTGAGTGTGGGACACCGGAGAGCCAGACTTTGGGGTGCTGTGGGTGGCTCCAGGACAGAATCACCCATCCAGGCCAAGAGTGTGGGACGCTGCCCATCCCACATCCCGGGACACAGCCCCTGCTGCCTTTGCCTCACCTCCTCCTCCTCCTCCTCCTCCTCTCCTCCTCCTCCTCCTCCAAGCCGCTCTTGTTTTACCTCCCATCCAACCACCGCTGCGGGAAACACAAACCCGGGGCACATCCCCTGCCCTCAGGGACCCTGCCCCAGCCCCACGCGTGACGAGGAGCCACGACCCTCCCCTCCAGCCCCTGTCCCCCGCGCCGCCCTCCCCCGGTGCCCGTCAGCGCTGATGGGCCCTGACAGCGCTGCTCTTTTTCTCACGCCCCGCCGGTGCTGCGAGCGGGGGGACCCGGCCCGGGGGAGGTGGCGATGCACCGAGCAGATGTTCCCCATCACATCGCGGCGCGCTGCCCGCGCCGATGGGACGCGGCTGCCGCAGCGCCCACGGCTCCCCGGGAGCGGTGGGGCCGGTGGGGTGGGACCGGGCCGGGAGGGATGGACACACTGGGGTGGTATGGGTCTGGGCAGGATGGACACACTGGGCAGGATGGACACACTGGGGATGGATCGGTCCCAGCAGGATGGACACACTGGGGATGGATCAGTCCCGGCAGGATGGACACACTGGGGATGGATGGGTCTGGGCAGGATGGACACACTGGGGATGGATGGGTCTGTCCCAGCAGGATGGACACACTGGGGATGGATCAGTCCCAGCAGGATGGACACACTGGGGTGGATGGGTCTGGGCAGGATGGACACACTGGGGATGGATCAGTCTGGGCAGGATGGACACGCTGAGGATGAATCAGTCTGGGCAGGATGGACACGGTGGGGTGGGATGGGTCCGGGCAGGATGGACACGCTGGGGATGGATCAGTCCCGGCAGGATGGACACACTGGGGATGGATTGGTCCGGGCAGGATGGACACACTGGGGTGGGATGGGTCTGGGCAGGATGGACACACTGGGGATGGATGGGTCTGCGCAGGATGGACACACTGGGGATGGATCTGGGCAGGATGGACACACTGGGGATGGATCGGTCCCGGCAGGATGGACACACTGGGGGTGGATTTGGCTGCCCAGGACCTGGGGCATGCAGGTGCAGGAGCGGGCAGGGCTCTGCACAGCACAGCAGGGTTCACCCTCACTCCACTGGTCCCACCTGTCTGCGATCCCTCATGCACACCCTGCAAAACTCTCCTCTCTCCTCTTCATCTGCCACCTCCAGAGCTGCATCTGAGCAGGTTGTGCCTTGTCTTTGCTATTCCTGCCTCATCCAACCTGCGGTCAGCTCTGGTCAGGAGCGTTTTGCTGCTGAAGACAGAGGGTGCCCTGTGCTCCTCCACTTTGCATCCAAGCCTACTCCTTTTCCCTGTGAGAGCAGCCAGGTTTGCAAAGCTGCTAGTGGGTTCAGCCTGGATGCAGTAGCCCCTAAAATGTGTGGGGCACATTTTAGTAGCTCCTTGTGTCAGGAGCTACTCCAAGCTCCTGCAGAAATGAGGTAGAAGATGAGGGGAGAGATCCCTTCCAATCCAGATCCTGAACATAAATAAGGCAGAGCAACAGGACCTGTGCAGGTCCTGCAGCCCACTGTGGCTGCACAGCAGCGATGTCCACGCTGCCTCCCTGAGCTCAGTGTCAATCCTCCCTGCCTTCCTTGGGCAGCAGAAGTTCCCATTCCTGGTGCTTGCAGGAGTTCTGCAGCCTCACTGCACAGCTTATCAATTTTTAACGACCCCACCTCATAAATACTTTGTAAAGCACCTTCTAGCCAAAGTGCTTTTTTTGATTATTTTTTCTTCCCTGGCTGCTTGAAAGAGCTGTTCACCCTCCTGTTTCTGGCTGGTCTGTGGCTCCTGCTGTTGTCTTGCACACATTTGCTACGCTGAAGTTACAAGGCTCTGCCTCCAACACCTGTGGTGGGGGTCACAGTGAAGGATCACAGTGCTCCCCTTTGCTCCCTACACCCATCCCAGCACCCTGCAGGCACCCTGGTACCTCCATGGACCCTACTGAGCACTGGGAGCAGCCCAAGTGGGCTCCTTCAGACCCTGCCCCAGACCTTCCCCACCATTTCTGTCCTCCAGGGCCTCCTGCCCTGCTGTCCACCATGGGCTCTGTGCAGGACTAGAGAGCAGGAGCTGCCCTCTTCCTTCCCCATGGCTTTCACATCCTCCCAGATGCTTCCAGCTCTGCCATTTTCCCCTGAATTTCCCTGTTAGGTTAAGAAGCAGGGTGTGTGGTGGAGCAGGAGAAATGACAACCCAAACCCAGCTTGCCAGAGCTGACTCCCTGCCTGGGAGATGTTCCCAAGCCAGGGCCTGGCTTGTTCAACGTGCAGCAGGTTATTTTTATCTTTCCCTCTTTTCTGAACCAACGTGTTGCATGGATCAGACCAGTGCTTCCAAGGCAACTGGCCACAGAGCTGCTCTGGCACTGGCCAAGCTTCATCCTCTCCAAAAACCCGTCAGAGCAGCTGAAGGCAGCCAGGTTGTGTCAACTGACATGGACTCGTCTCCAATTCCTCGTTATATGGCTGCAGCAAGCCCTGACTTGGCCGTGTGCTGGTGTCCAGTGAGCAGCCCAGCAGCACCAGTCCATCCCTGCTCCTGCTCCCAGTTCCTGTCTGTCCTGGTCCCTCTCACAGTTTCAATGTTGTGCTGTGAGTGCAGCTCGCTGGACCAGGTAGATGTGGCTGTGCTGGCTGCCCCAGCCTCTCCCCTCCCTGTTTGGCCTCATTTCAACTGAATTGGACAACATAGTTGAAATCTGATTTTTTTGTGAGGTTTCTTGGGCTGTTTCCAGTAAAAGACCCAAATTTCCAGGGAAATGCTGCCATGTGAAGTCACCAGGACCTCCTAGAAGAACCACCAGGCCACTCAGTGTGTGCATGGCCACTCAGGCAGCACCAGGCTCCAGGAGATCCTGCCTCAGTCCTGCAGGGTAGGCTGTGACAGGGGACAGGAACAGGAAGGTCTCATTAGAGCTGGTGAAGTGAGTTAATGCAGTATGCCACGGGACAGAGAGCACAAAAATGAGGTGGGAAGACACTGGGATGTAAATCCAGGAAAGCAGCTGCTCTCACCGTGGCTTTTTCCACCCTTTAGAATCTCTTTTGCTGGCCTCTGAACCTGATTGCCTCTTCCCCAGGTGGCAAAAGCATCCTAGACACGTTGCAGGGGCTTTTGCCATTTTTCTTCTGCTGATTTTTAGTTTTGTTCTTACTTTTCAGCTGTGAGAGCCTCACGCTTTTCCAACACCTATTTTCCACAAGTTTTGCTCCCCCTCCCAGCCTGGTGAGGACTTTCCTAGACAGGAAAGGAACAACTTGAGAGCCTTTTGTTGCTGTTCTCTCCCTGCCTTGGTGTTAATGGCTCTTGAAGGCAGCCGGAGCCCGTCGGGCAGCGCAGAGTAACCCGGAGCTGCCGGGGCCGCCTCACTGCTGAGCCGTCCGTGGTGCTGGTGGTGGGATTCCTTAAAATCAGAGGGTTTGGGGCACGTTGCAAAAGGCCTCAGGGACAGCAGGATGCTCATTAGAACTAAGCAGTAGCTGTAAGATTCGTCAGCAGAAAAATTATACAAGAAGTAGAAAGAAAGGACAAATAGAGCAATGGTCTGTGTATTAACCCTTGGGTAGAATAACTCCCTAAGCTGCAGAAAAGTATCTCTGGTGAGATATTAGGAAGGTCTAAGCTTAATAATGGAGCTCTGTGCATTGCATCTTGAGGCTTACAAGCAAGTATTGTATTCCAAATAAGGCAGCATTGTTTTAACCAAAGGTACGTGTATTTATAGTGATTGGATAGAACTACTGTCAATATGCTTTTGCTTTGTGTGACTGGTCAAAAAGTTTATAAAGTAAGTTGTAACATTAAGTTCTTGGTCTGCTGCCTGGATGTGAGCTGCTGGCATCTTCCCATTGTCATAACCGTGTCATGAGAGTGATGCTAAAAAATAAACAGCAGTTCCACAGCAGTCCTGTCCTGTTGGTGACTCGTGCACAGCCCCTGGCTGGTGATACTGGTGGAGTTCTGGGTGAGATCCTGCATCCTGCAGGTGCCAGGCACCGCAGGAAAGCGGGGCTGGGGCAGAGCAAGGGACACAGGCTTGAGTCTGCAGCTGGCAGGTGGCACAGATTTCCCCACCCCGCTGGGTGGAAGGGTGGCAGAGGTGCAAAGCCTCATTTGGCCTCTCTTGTGGCTTTGAGAGTGACAAGGCCCTGGAAGGGGCTGGAAAGCAGCACATGGAATAGGTCCCTGGGTGTGAGTTTGGGACCCAGCAAGGACACGTTCTGCACAGAAGGGAGATGACACCCCTGCCTGGTCCAGAGTTAGAAAAACAAGCTGTGAGATCCAAACACAGAGAGGGAAGGCAGGGCGAAGGAGATCAGTTTTTAAAGGAGTCTGGGCTGGGGAAAAGCGTTTTCCCAGAAGATCAAGCGTGGTGAGACCCATGAGGCAGGAGTTTGTCCATGGCAGCTGCTCTTCAGGGCAAACAGTGGGAACATTCCAACAGGAAAATGGCAGGACCAGCTCTGTCTGCAGCCACAGTCCTGCAGACTGCTGGCTCCACTGAATCATGGAATTGTTTGGGTTGGAAGAGATGTTAAAGCTCATCTCATTCCACCCCCTGCCATGGCCAGGGACAACTTCCACTATTCCAGGCTGCTCCAATCCCATCCAGCCTGGCCTTGGACACTTCCAGGGATCCAGGGGCAGCCACAGCTGCTCTGGGCACCCTGTGCCAGGGCCTCCCCATCCTCCCAGGGAAGAATTTCTCCCTATTAACTAATCTAATCCTGCCCTCTGTCAGTTTAAATCTCTCCCAGCTGCCAAGAAAATGGCCAGGCCACCAAACACAGACTGCAGCTCAGTCCTGGGAGAGTTTTGAGGAGAAAGGATTGTAAGCAGTGGAAGGACCTGCCAAGGGGAGCCTTATTGGTATGCAAGTTACACATCCCCATGAAATGCTGCCAACCAGAGACCTGTGGCAACGAGGACATCTGTGAAAGCATTTTACAGCGTTGAAACAGAAGATCAGATGGGTAAAATATCTCCCAGTCTCTCTGTCCAGCCTAATCTTTTGGAAGACATAGCACAAGGGGTGATGCACCAGGTGAGCAGGATGCTGAAGGTGCTGACTGCGTCCTGTGCAAAGCCTCTCACAGCTCCTGTACTCCTGCAGGGGCTTAGAGATCAATCCCTGAAAATAAAGGCAAAGCCAGTTCCTCTCTCTGAGCCACTGAGCATTTCTTTACCCATCCTGTTACTGCATTTTCTGGGCAGGTGCATGAGCTCTGGTGGTCTCAGTTGCCCAGATTTAATATGAAATACCTCTGGGCATGTGTTTAATGCAGGCACAAGATAGAGGAACTTCA
Source organism: Taeniopygia guttata (assembly GCF_048771995.1). Classification (NCBI taxonomy): domain Eukaryota; kingdom Metazoa; phylum Chordata; class Aves; order Passeriformes; family Estrildidae; genus Taeniopygia; species Taeniopygia guttata. The sequence continues at coordinate 15,110,803 of NC_133039.1, forward strand.
CTCTAACAGAATGCAGATTTTAGCTTTTCATTTTGTCTTACTCAGATCCTTGTTTCAGCCACCTTTGCTCAATTTGGAATTGAGGACACCTTGATCAGAGCAGTTCTTGCTTTATTGAATTATTGGAATTACTTTCCCCTTGAACTCTGCTGTGCTCCTTCTTCCCCTTGTTCTTCAGGTTCCACATCGAAATTAAGATGCCACTCGCTGCTGTTTTGAGAGCCCCTCACAGATCTGCACATCTGTTCTTTGGAGCTCCTTTGGAAGCCACCTGAAGAGCAGGAGCCTCCTGCTGCTCTGCCCCAGCATCCCTGTCCCTCATGAGATCATCCCCAGATGTCCAAGGCAAACACGGGCTGGGCATGAAGGGCTCGGTGTCCCAGGGCCAGCAAGGCCATCAGAGAAGCTGCAATTTTAATGATATGGGGGAAATCTCTCTTTTAGAGCCTGATTCCTGAGGCTCTATTACTCTTGACAGCTGATGCTGGGACTATATTTGCTTCTGCTCTCACCTTCCCACGTTTCTGGGATAGTTTTTATTCCACAGATTGCTTTAACTCATCTGCCCTGATTCCCAGTGGTCCTTACTTGGTTGAGAAATACAGAATTAATCCTTCTATAAATTGTTTCACATTTTCAACACTTTTATCCCTTGTGTTCATAAGCAGAGAACTCACCTCTGCCAGACCAATGTGGCTTTTGGTAACCCAATCACTGAACTTTCTGATCTGCTTTTTTGTGCAATTCTTCCTCCAACCTCTCTGGAAACCAGCTGGGAATTACCTGCATGTCTTTTCCATGTTTTCCCTGTGGAAACACCTTTCACTGGCTTTGCTGGCTGACAGGTTCCTGTCTCCCAGACAGGGTTTTAGCTGTGTTCACTGCTCAGTTTGGTGCTAAGTGGTGTTATAAATAAGCCCTACTAGAGGGATTATCATTCAAACCCAATGGGTGGAGGAATATGTTGCTTATTCTGGGATTTAAACTGTAATTAGCTCTGATTGCATAGAGTTTCTGGCATGAAAAATGGTTTAGATCACTGATCTTCTACATGATGCTCCCTTTTCCCAGCTGGTGGACTCATCTCCCAGCCCCCTCCTCCCTGCCCCACTGGCTCCACTCCTCTGCTCCCGTGAACATTCCCAGCCCCCTGCTCAGGGCTGCCAACGTGGAAATGTCACTGCCTGTGCTTTGGGGGTTCCTCAGCAGTGCTGTGGCAGTGAGGGAGATGCCCAGCTTGTCCTAGCCAGTGCCAGGGATTTCATGCCTCCTTTGCTGGAAAGTTTTCCTTGCAACTCCAGTGGATTCAGCAGAAAGGAGAGCTTTGTCTTGCTGTAATTCCCAGCTTCAGATGCTAAATGTTTGAAAAGACTTCAGATGGTCACTGTTGGGCTCTTCCAACTGAACCATCGCATCCCATCCCATCCCATCCCATCCCATCCCATCCCATCCCATCCCATCCCATCCCATCCCATCCCATCCCATCCCATCCCATCCCATCCCATCCCATCCCATCCCATCCCATCCCATCCCATCCCATCATTTCCTTCTATACTGGAGAATGTACAAAGCTCTTCACAGTCACTGCAGCAGCACTCTGGACCAGGAAATGCCCCCAGGTTTGTGGAGATGTCTGTCCCAAGTTTGGGATCTGGGGCAGGAAACTGGTATTTTGTCATTACAGAACCCATACACGGGTGTTGGCCAAGTTTCCTCTCTGCAGTGGGTGTGTCCTGCTGGAAAACTTAAGGCTGGAAATTAAATTGTTCCTGTGGCCCCAGCTGTGACCAGAAACAGCCCAGTTTACCATTGTCAGCTGGAATCTGGAGTTCAGCTGAGACCATAAAGCAGAAATACCCACAGAGAAAGACCCAGATTTTGACCTCCTATGCAGCTTCTTTTAATTCTTTCCTCCAACCTCCACAGGAGCAAGGGAAGGCTCTCCCCCTTCCAGACAGCCCTGAAGGTGCCTACACAGTGCTTTTGTCCAGGAATGAGGTCTGGATTTCGGCTGCTGGAAGACTCAAGTTGTTGTTCCCTGTCAGGGTTGGTGACAAGGTGCGTGTGTCACCGATGGCTGCTGGCCTGGAGCTGCCAGCTCCTTGGTCTCTGGGAATCCATGGATGATACTCCAAGCAGCTTCCCATTGGAAAGACTCCAGTTCATAATTTAGTGGTAGCTCCCCAACAGTTCCAAGGTTTTTTGTGTCAATGGTAAATTTGTAGTTTAGGATCTCTAAAGGTATTTTTGGAAAAGCATCAAAAACACAGGCCAGGTGAGAAGACTGAAATTTTTGGGTATCATCTGAAGAAGGAGTGAGTGGTTTGCAAGTACCAAGGCTTTTCCAGCCCAAAAAATCCCCCCTTCAAGCACATTTGAACAGGATGAGTGAAGAAATTCAAGGGAAGAGAGTCTCCATCACCTTTTCTCTGTTAACCATATGGACCTGCTTCAGAAGCATGGTAAAACAAATGCAGTTCCCATGGCTGTGATGTCCCACAGCACCAAATTCAGCCAGGATGAAGAATTCAGTGTGGTGGAAAGAACAGGAGGGGAGAGGAGAAAAGGGGGAGGTGATATCCATCAGAGGAGAAGAGACAGGTTGTCCCACCATGGCCCCAGTGCCCAACCCTTTCCTCGGTCCTGAGCAGCATCAGCAGCTGGGGTGGTGCTGGGACTGCTGCATCCTCTCCCAGGCCTGCTGCACCTCCAGCTGTCCTCCTCCCACCACTGTGGGAACAGTGACACCACCTTGTGTGACATCTTTACAGCATCATCAGTGTTATGGTTTGGAGCTTCCTGGGCTGGGAGAGAGAAGGGCTGTGTTTAATGGACATCTCTCGGAATCTGTGGGTATTGGTGATTCCGAGATTGTAGAAAGTCTCTGTCTTTCAGCCCCGCTGCCAAAGCAGAAGCCATAATTGGTCTGTGCTGGTTTCAAGGTTGTTTATTCTGTTTATCTCTAACATGTTCTGCTGCCCTGCCGCAGCTCTGTCCTGCAGGGCAGCGTGTGGGGCTCTGCCCTCAGTGGGATGGTACAAACATTAAATACCACAAACTACCTGTGCTGGATTTACAATAACGTGCCAATATCTGTCACCTACGTTGGACAGTGTGTCCCCAGCCTGAACCAACAGAAAAATGCCAACACCACAGTGAAACATGGAGGGCATGAAGAAGGAGGAAAAGGACAAGGCACACCCAATTTCCTCCATCTTGTCCCCTTTGGACCCCTCATCTAGAAACCTAAAATTTTACTTTTGCACCCGTGTCACACTTAATTATTACTCTTATCAAACACTCAAAGCTTGTAATTCATCCTGTAAGATTGAAAACTCCTCTCCATGGACAGAGATCAGTCAGTGTCTCTGGGGGCTCTGTCCAGGGGGGGTTCCTGACCCCTGCCAGGGTCCCAGACCTGCCAGGGCAGCCAGAGGGAAGCTCTGGATTCCCACAGACATCTCCACCGAGCACTGGAGGTGCCACCACACAACAGCCCTTTGTTCTCTCCTCCAAGACCACGCAGGACCCTTGACCTTGGTGGTTGAACATGTTGCCGGTCGTGGCCCCTGTTGCTGCCGCGCTTTCCCCACTCTCCCTCTCCCTCGCCCTCACTCCCCCTCTCTCTCCTCCTCTCCCAGCTCCGTAGCAGTTTCCTCGGGAGTGTTCAGCTAGCTGACACATTTGCCACAGATGGATGGTGCACACGGAGACAGCTGTCACTCCCGATTTGCGGTCCACGGCGTGACAGCAGGGCTGATGCCTTCTGAAAGGCCGTCTCGCGGAGCACATGCACTCTGACATTCTGCGAGATGAGCCCTACAGACACCTCTCAGTGGACCTCAGGAGAAGCTGGCGAGCGAGCCCTGCCCGCTGCCCCTCCCCGGAGCAGCCTGCAGGCTGGAGGACAGCAGCACTGCTGTGCACACACACGGAGGCACGGCCAGCCTCCTCGGGTAGTTCTGCTGGTCTGCCAGGTCCCAGCCCGGCTGTCTGCTCCTGATGCTGCTGCATGAAGTCAGGCGGGCTGAGATTTGCAGGAGGGAAAGGTCACCAGCGAAGGTGCTCTCTTCCCCTTTTCTGCCTTTTTAATTGCAGGAGGGAGGGATATGGGCTCCAGATTCATTCTGTCACAGCAGCTGCCTCCAGCCTCTTGAGCTCCTGACTGACTTTGCAGCCACAGCCCCTCCAGGCCTCTGTGTCTTCTCCATCCCCTGTGATGGTCTCCATCACCTCTGAACCACACAGAAAAATGGAAGTCCCCCCTCTTGGCAGGGGTTTCCTCCCACCCTCCCACCTCAGCATTGCACAGGGCAATGGGGCAGCTGCCCCAAAAGCTCCCAGGAGTTCCTCTGGCCAGCTCCAGGCCAGCTGCAGAGGCAAGGCTGACTTAGGCAAGGCTGGCTTCTTGGAGGACAAGGCTCTCCCCTCAACCAGGCTCAGGCTCATCATTTCAGGCCCCAGTCACAGATACCTGTCCCAGGCACTGATGTGGAGACACCTGAGTTTTCAATTCTGAGACCTTCGGGTGGGACTTTCAGCTGAATAGACAAAGCAGAACAGAGGAAACTGCTTTTGGTTCTGGGCAGAAGAACAAAACCCTCCAGATTCAAGACTCCATGGGAGTGGGAAATGGTCATTTGTTTGGTCCTCAGGGAAACAAATTCCTTCCAGAAAACAGAAACTCACAGTTGTTAATTGTCTATTTAATTTGTAAAAGATTATAATCAAGGGAACAGGTCTACCTTAAAGGGAAAACTTTAACTAATTCTAGATAATATCATCTGGGTCTCTCTGGAATTGGCCTGAGACTTCCCCATCTTCTCCAGTGTCTGAGCACACCACAGGGGACACCTTGGCTGCACAAGGTCATGGAGAAAGTCCTTCTAAAGAGGTCTGTGGTGGTGCTCAGCAATGGAAAGGGGAGAGACACAGGCAGAGCAAACTCACAGGGGACTTTTCTTGGCCACTCTCCAAGCTTCCTACTGGTCAGAGCTGGGGGAGTTTATGAACCAGGTGTGATTTCTCCATATTCAGTGACTCCTGCTGGAGCTCCCACCTCAGCAGTGCCTGGCTAGGTCTGCCCATCCCTCCCATTCCAAAGTCCTTGGGAGCCATTCAGGTTCTGAGGATTCACAAGTACAGAACCACAAGGACATCAGTTATCCTGGTTGCTGTCACCCCTTGAGCCCTGTGTCCATCCCCTGGGAGCAGCCTGAACCTGCTCAGCAAGGAGAAGGTGTGATTTACACCAGGACTCAGATTCCCTGGATCCTGCAGCAGCAGGAACAGCGTCTCCCACCAGGGGCTGAGCTGTGTTGCCTTTGAGCTTCCCAGCTGGATGCAGCTCTGTTATCTGAGCAGGGACACCTCCAGCCTGGTGGGAGCTCCTGTCAAAGTGGCATCAGCGTGAGAGGAAGGTGTTCAGTGGGATGGGGATCCTGGCAGGGGGGATGAGGCCATTACCCAGCCCCAAAGCTGGGAAAGCGTGTTTTGTATGGCAAAATACTAAAATTAATGTGGATCCAGTAAGAACTTCCACAATCAGAACCATGAGTTCAAGATTGCTGAAAGTCACTGAGAGCCTCAGGAAGAGGCTGGAGTGGAACCCAAGTTCAAACTGAAGAGAAAGGAGCAATGCCATTTCCCTCCTGATGAGAGCACACAGAAAGAGAGAGCACCTGCTCTGTCTCCAGAATGAGTCCCCTGCACCATTCCATCCCTAAGGAAGGTGGGACTGCCCTGCTCTGAGAACACAGCTGAGAGCAAGAGTCCCAACAGGGCACCGTGCTCCTCAGCTGGAAAGAACTCCCAAAGCCTCAACAGGCTCTGGTCTGACACACAGCAGCGTATCCCTGGAGATGGAGAGCCAGGGAAACATCCTTTGCTCTGACTCAGCTATTTTAACTGAGGGGGGGACGACCAGACCTCCTGGCATTGCCCCTACACAACAACACCACAAAGCTCCAGAGCACAGAGATACCAGAAGAAATTGTGCTGTGAAAATGTGTCACTCTGAGGAAATCCTGGTCCATGTGGACAAGACATGCTCAGACCAGGCCCTGGCCTCTCCATGGCTCTGCCTCGGGGATCCTCAGAATGATGAGAACTGGTGAGGCTGAGCTGTAGCAGGATGGAGGTGTGAGCTCCAAGGGAGGAGAGCTCTGCTCAGCCCAGCCTTGATGAACCAAAGGCAGTAGACACAACTCCAGATGGGTTCTGGGGGCAGTTTTGGGGACCACAACACTCAAAAGATCTAAACCTATTAAAGAGCCACCAGAAGAGGGCCACAAGGATGGTGTAGAGGGGAATAAGAGTGGCTGAAGTCACTTGATTTAAAAAGAGGAGACTGAGAGGAGACTCACTGGGGCTGCAGCTCCTCCTGAGGAGCAGCTCTGATCTCTGCTCTGTGACCAGGAACAGGACCAGGGACTAGTGGAGCTGTGTCAGGGGAGGGTCAGGCTGGATATTAGGAAAAGCTCCTTCCCCCAGAGGTGCTGGCACTGCCCAGGCTCCCCAGGGAATGGGCACAGCCCCGAGGCTGCCAGAGCTCCAGGAGTGCTTGGACAGTGATCTCAGGAATGCACAGGGTGGGACTGTTGGGGTGTCTGTGCAGGGACAGGAGTTGGACTGATCTTTCTTTTGGGTCCCTTCCAGCTCAGGATGTTCCATGGTTCTATGATTCCAGATGACTTCTGCCCAGAAAAACCCTTCAGTGTAGGCTGACCCTTGGCCCTTCAGCTCCTAAGGTGTTATAAGGAGACCTTTGCTCATGATCTCATGGGGCTCAGCTCAAGATGCCCTGTATTTAGAGGTCCTACCAGATGCCACCTCAATTTCCCCACGTCTGTGCCACCTGAAGATGGGAATCCCTCACCCAGGTTCAGCTATGAGTGTACCCAAGGTTCCAGTATTGCTTCAATTAAGTGGTGTAACACAAAATTATTTTCCCCCACTATTTCTGAAAAGGGTAGAAATGCAGTTCAGAAGAAGATGCAGGTTTGTGGGCAGGGTCTGGGATCTTGGGAACACACTGTCAGCTCAGCCAAGGCTGGGATGTTTGGGAAGAGAAGAAATGAAATTTTTGATGAAGAATTCTTAGGTTTTGAACCTTAACAAAATACAAATGAAAGCACTACATAAACCCCCACACCATATTAGAAATTAAAACAGGAACCCATCATCACAGACAGAGAAATGACCCATCTGTGCTCTATGTGACCAAGAGCACCAGAAGACATCAGGCCCCAAGGATGACTGGATTTGGGAGGGACATCACCACCCCATGTTCCCTTTCTGAGGACAGGGAGGCCAAGGCTTTCCCAGAGAGGCTCCAGCCAGGAATGCCCTACCCACAACAGGAGAGTGATGTGCCCTGCTGGGCTCCCAGCCTGGAGACACAGGAGGCAAGTGCGAAAGCAGGAGCTGCACATTGCCCTGGGGAGCTGGTGGGTGGTGGCACTGATGCCGAGGATTGAGAAGACACCAGGTAAGATTTGGTGCAGAAGATGATGAAGCTGAGATTCCTGCAGCCTCTGCTCTGCACAACCAGCTGGGCACCCCTGCTGGGGAGGTGAGACAGGGAAAGGGAGGAAACTCCTGCTGCTTCTGGAGAAATGTCCTCAGACCATCGGGACATCTGGCAGGACAGGAGGTGCAGCAGCCTCCTGCCTGTCCTTTCTGTCCCCAGCACGGTGGTGTCCAGGACACTCACGCCTGACTGTGCCGGGAGCTTCCCACCAGCCCCTTTCCCCGGGGTGGGTGAGGGAAGCAGCCCCCATTCCAAGCACCACACAGAGCTTTCCTGGCCAGCCCCCCTCCAGGAGATGCCACCTCAGTAACTTTGCCCCCGTGTGATGGCCCTGATGCCCCAGGACGTTCAGCGTGTTTGGGGCAGGATGTTTGGGAAGTTCTGGGGGTGCCCCATCCCTGCCCTGCCTGGCAGCACGGGGGCACGGCTGGGGAGGGATAAATATTTAGTGCTGCAGAGCTGCAGGTGGACGGCAGCACTCGGCAGAAGCTGCAGCCCCTCACCTGCTCGGAGGCCAGGCAGGAGAGTGATCAAGGTGAAGGCACCTTCACATCTCCCCGGCCTTGAACAGCAGATGAAAGGGGCACTGGGAGCCAGGGATAACAGAAGGAGAGCAGGGAAAGTTCAGGTCAGGCAGGGATTTCTGGCTGGTGGGTTTTCCACTGAGAGATTCTCCCTGCCTCTTTCATGGTGATGAAGATCCTTTTAATTTTTTTCTTCCCCCTTTCTCCTCTCCTTCTTCTTTTCCTCTTTCGCCAGGCGGATAGCTGGGAGCCGCGGAGCATGTGATGCATCTTCCATATAGGGGCAGGAGCAAAGCAAGACCAACTGATGGACGCCCTAGGGCCAGACTTGCAGACAATATATAACCTAGTGCACGATCTAAAGCGCTTCCCACTTGCACAGAGCGAACATCAGGCGCAGCGGAGCCGCGGCGAGGGCAGAGGGCTCCGTGTGCAGGTAAGTGCCCCTCGCCTCCTTCTCGCAGAGGGGTCCCAGGGAGGGGGAAGCTGCGAGGGACCTGCTCCGTGGCCGCTGCCGTGCAGGCAGGTGGGATGGGGGCTGTTATTGCTGTTGTCAGCGGGGATTTTTAAAGCATTTTTGGTGCCAGTGGAGTTCAGGACAGCGGTGGAGAGAGTGGCAGATGGAATCTGGCAGAGCCCAGCCTCAGCCTCTGTCCCTGCAAATAGGGACCATGAGTGGGAGAGCATCCCGGGCCAGCCGGCGGTCCTTCACTCGCATTAATCGCTGTCGAGGTCCGCCTGGGCTGCGGGAAGCGCCTGGATCCCGCCCGGCTGCTCTGCGGCATCTCCCGCCCGGCACTGTCCCATCCCACCCGGCCCCGCTGGGCTCCCTTTGCCTTCGACAAAGCAGAAAAAGGAATCGTCAAACAACTTTAAAAAGCACTTTTGCTCAGCCCGCCGCCTCCAGCGCCTGCCTGGCTGCCTTCACCTTCCTGCGCTGGAATTTCCTCTGCAAGGGAAAGTGTTCCCAGCTGGGACTGACGGGGGGGTGTGGGTTGGAGGCAGCGAGGGGGTGAAACACGAACCGAAGTGTGCAAGGGAGGGTTTGGGGGGTGTGGGGGGTCTGTGCAGCCCGGCTGCTGCGGCATCCCCACGGAGGGGGAGCAGGCTCCGAGCCGGGGATAGTTCGGGTCCCGCTGAATGGAAAATCATCCTAGCAACAGCTCCGCGGGGCCTCGCCGAGTTCATGGCACGGAGGGTTTGTTTGCTTTGGGGTACCGGCTGTGCCTGGTGGGGATGTGGGGGTTGAGGAGCCCTGGCTGTGTTTGGGGCTGGGGCCCCTCCATGAATTGCCAGTCTTGGATAAGCCCTGGCAGTCCCAGACTAAAGAGACTCTGTAATTGTAATCTGGATAAAGATGGACAAAATCGTTAAAACGAATATTTGAGCATTTGAGCTTATACCCCCCCAGCAAGTTGAGAGATGATAAAATTGCTCTGTGGGTGCAAGGCTGAGGATGTTCCCTTGCTCTGTGCCTCAGTTTCCCCATCTCTGGGTCCCTGGGTCAGCCCCGTGCAGGGGCAGCGCTCGATGCAGTGCCCCAGTACACGTAGGAAGGGTCAACCCAGGGGAGCATCAGAACCAGCCACTGGGTGTAATTCCGATTGTGTTTAGATAAGGGCACTCAGAGGACCTGCAGCAGTCAGAGGCACCTCTGTGAGGAGAGCCAGCCCCGTGGCTGCCAGGACGGGAGGGGACGGCCGTGTCCCCAGCACAGCACCCAGACTGGGCCAGGCTCACCCAGCAGCACCCTGGGTGCTGGGGAAGAGGTGCTCTCTCCTCCCATCTGCTGTGCTCCGAGCCAAGGGCAGGGGACTCCCCGAGCCCCGAGGCCCTGTGCTGCCTGATCCCAGCCCTGCTGAGCTCCTGGGAGCCCTCAGATTTCCAGCCCTCGCTCAGGAAAAGCTCATGGCAGCAGAGGGAGAGCTTGGCCCCAATCACCAACCCCACGCCAGGCACTCCTCGACTCCCTGCCAGCCCTCAGCACATCTCTGGCCCCACCTGGCAGACCCTGGGTCCATAACCCCACCTGAGCACACCTGATTGCCTTCAGGATGGGCATCTCCAGCCGTGCACACAGCGAGGTGTGCATCCTGGTGCTGCTGGTAAAGCAGGAGGCCCCAGTGCCATACACTAGTGCCCAGCCAGAGGCAGAAGCAAAGATGTCAGGATTTTTCCCCCCACACCATGAGATCAAATAATCCCTCTCCTCACTGTTTTTCTCCTCTCCCACCCTACCTAAATCTCACATTTTGGGGCACTTCAGCCAAGGTGATGCCTAAAATCAGCCCTTCTGGTTCTCCCAGGCTCCAGACTGGTTTTGGCTAGCAGTGTTTCGTTTGGTGGGGGAGACTTCAATAGCATGAAGTGTCCACTCCAGTGGCATTTCTTGATGTTCCTGTCTCAATGAGCATGATCTGGAGAAGGGTTTACCCCTGCAGTGCCTTACCCTGATCCAGGGATTGTACCCTGGGTCTCTCAGGGACACAGCTGTGAGGGCACTGCCTGTAGGAACCACCAACCCTGCTGGGAGCACCAGCTTTGCTGGAACCAGACACAGCACAGCTCCTAAGCCAAGAGAAAGGCATGTGTCCCTGATCTCCTGCCAGCACCAGCTCTTGCTGGATCTGGAGGTGCCTCAGCTTGCTCTTCTTGGTCCGGGAGATGGGCTGGGACACCCATCTTCGTGCTTGGTTGCCTGCCTTGGAGCCCACCCTCGAATTGGGGCTGTGTCCCTGTTTGCATCAGGCTCAGGATCATTATTATTTGCAATTATTATAATTATTTCTGATTAGAGTGGTACCGAGGTGTGGGGCAGGCAGGAAGGTTGACGGGCACAGAGGGCAGAGCTGTTGACGTTCCACAGATCCTCCTTATGGCTCTGTGGAGCTTGGGAGGAGAATCCCTTGGATCTGGGGGAAAAGGGACCGGCCCCATTCCTGCCTTGCCGTACAGCAGGGAGCGAGCTGCGAGCCTGGATGGAGGGAGCCGCACACAGGGCAGGGACTGCCGAGGATCCGATCGCTCTGCGGGATCCAGGGCGGTTTCCTGACCCTGAATCCCAACCCCGGCACTGCAGGCACCGAGCCCGGCCCCGGGAGCGCCGGGAAGGGCTGGCAGAGGCAGCGGGGCTGGCACAGCTGCGTGGCTTTCAGAGATACTTGATCGATAGCTCCTTCCTCCCACTGCCCCCACCCCCCCAATCCCCACATGCATTTTTCATGCTAACCCCTCCTGGGCAAAGACTGTCTGCGTAGGAAAAGAAACAGAAAAAAAACCACAAAACACAACAAACCGCAACCAAAATCTACGTTTGTTTCTCTGCTCCCCGGAGATTGTTGTAGTTTAAGGGCCAATCTATAGATTCAGGGCTGGGAATATCTTTGCTCCATGAACAAAGAGGGATGAAAAAACTCCCCAGGGCTTTTCTTAACCTTCTTCAGGTTGGCCCAGAGCTGGAAAAGGCTCTGTACTGTGAGGGGTGCAATTCTGCCTGGGCAAACTGGGGAGGCTGGGAAGGGGAGCTGGGCTCCTCTGCAGCTCCTCCTGGGTTCCCAGCCCTCCCAGGACACGCTGGGATGCTGTGAGCAGTAACGGGGGTTCCCCTCTGGGGTACAAAGGGTCTCCAGGGCTCCTTCTGTGCTGAAAGTCAACCCATGCATGCAGAGCTGGGTCCAGGGTGATCCCAGGCCACAGCGGCTGGGAAGGCTGGTAGATCCCTGCGCTGATCCTGCCTGGCCCCTAGGAAGAGCTCAAATGAAGGTTTTGGTATTTCTCAGAGTTAGGAAAAACCTGCAAGGTTTGAGCAAAGGGCAGTTTTAAGGGTGAATCCCCTTTTTTGGTCTCCTGTTGTCAGCGAGGGGTGTTCCTTTTTCGCTCCTCAATTTTGGGTGGCGGCAGTAAAACCCGGGAGCATCGCACAGCCCATCTTTCCCCAGTGCTGGAATGCTGCCGTGACTCTCCTTCCCATCACCGGTGCCTGCCCAGCCTGTGTGTGTGCTGAAGGACCGAGCCCGGGCGGGGTTCCTGCGATCCCTCCCGACCCACATTCGCCGCTGCAGCGCTGGCAGCCCGCTCCAGGCACGGCACCGGCTGCTGCAGCCTCGGGAGCGTCTCGGTGCCTGTGACACCCGCTCCTCCGCCTTTGGAGCACGGTGATGCTGCAGCATCCCCCAATTCCCGTTCTTTGCCGTGAAGCCGATGGCACACGGTTCCCCCCGCCCTGCAGCGGTTTCTCTGGACCCTGAGCAGCCCGGGCGGCGTGGGTAGGCACGGAGCATCATCCTGCTCGGAGCTCTCCCACCGCCCCCGGGACCGGCGCCGGGGCCGCGGCCGCACCGAGACGGCGCGTCCGGGGTCCGGAGCACCGGAGCGCTTCCGTCTGCCGGAGAAAGGGCACGGGCCAGAAATAGAAGGGGGAGGAGGACGCCGTGACCTTTCCAGCAGCCGGTGACGAATAAAACTTTCCGGCTACCTGTAGGAAGGCGCAGGGCAGGCTCCGTTATCGGCTCGTCAAAGGACGACGTCCCCCGTGAGCGGGACAGGCACAGCCGCGGGGCCCGGGGCGATCCCGGGCTGAGCTCCGGCGGCTGTGGGGCTCCAGACACGCTCAGGATGCTCCTGGAGCTGAGCAGGGAGGGAGGAGAGGATGGTGGCTGCCACCAGCGTGAGCAGGAGGACAGAGACATCTCTCTGCCAACGGGTCCTTTGGCTGCTCCCCTTGGGACACCCTTGGGCAGGAGGGGACGGGACGTCCCCATGCTCAGCCACGAGCCCAGTGCAAGGGAGTCCGGATTCAAGACACCCCCAAAGACCCACCCGGGATCCATCTCTGCGTCCCTGCACCAGGGACACCCAGAGGCAGCAGGAGTGGACGCTGCAGCCTGCCGGCCCAGCCGGGGAGCCCGCTGTCCCCACTAAAGGCTCAGGAATGTCCTCGCAAGCCCCACGGCAGCAGATCCCAGGAGGAACCTGGGAGGGGCTGCTCCCATCCCCTCCTCTTCCCCCGTCCGGGATGCAGTGGCATCCCCTCGGACGGGGCGAGGCAGCCGTGCTGCCCCCAGCCCATTGTCCCCTGCTGGCTGACCCCCGCCCCTCGCAGATGGCACGGGCAGCCAGCGCAGGTGGCCCTGTGCCACGGCAGATCGGGGCCGGCTGCCTGCGGAGAGCCCGGCAAGGGCTGTGTCCCTGCCACCCTCCGGGGACAGAGCAGAGCCGGGGCCCCCTCATGCACCGGGGGTGCAGAGCCGGGGGGTCCCCACCATGCTGTGCCCAGTGCTGCATCCAGTGCTTCAGCACCGACACCACTGCCCTGAGAAATAATCCACCGAGGACATGGAGCTGGTAGGACAAGGTGAGGGGGGACACAGGGTGTCCTCTCTTGGCCACAAAGGGATCTGCTGGCCCAGAGCATCAGGAGGTTTTGGAAAGGTCCGATTTTAAGGAATTGCATTAAACCGTGCCATGCAGGGATAGCACAATGCAGATGTCTGGACTGGATTTAACATCTTGTGAGGAGATGCTTGGGATAAAGCTTCCCACAGTTCTCCCAACCAGGGCAAACAGCCTGGTGGGTGCCAGACACCCCAACCGGATGGTCTGGGATTCACTTCTAGGAGAAAACGACCTGAAAGGGGCAAGGGGAGCACCCAAGCTCTGAACCACCCCCACTGAGGCTTCTGTCTCTCTCCACGGGTGATGGTGCTCAGCCCACACAAGGCACTAGGGTGGGCATGACATGGCATTGACAGTATCGGCTCCAGGGTGGGCACAGGGTGAGGATGATGATGGGACTGTCCGAGCTCCAGAGGACCCATCTCGTGGCATAGAGGGGGATCTTGAGCCGGAGATGTGGTGCAGGAGATGTCAGGGCGAGGGTGGTGGCGGGAGCGGGTAAATCATTAATTCCGGAGAAAACCAGGCTGGCATCCTGCCCATCACTCGTCGATACGAAAAGTTGATGTTGGAAGGGGAATTTTTAAATGTAGCCTTCCCCTCCCTTCTCTGCCTTCCCTCTGGGGGCAGAGGGCTGGAGCAAGGAGCCAGCCCGGAGCCACGCACGCACCCAGCCCCAAACCAGCCTCTTGCCGAGCACGTTCTCTTCCAGCCCAGCTGGTTTTGCTTCCAGCCTGCTCCGTCTGTGCACATTAAAGCTTTTTCTAGGTCTGAGCTGCTTTTGGCAAGCCAGGCTCCTGTTGGTCCCCAGCACCCTCCCCACGGCTGCTCCCCCCATCCGCTCCCGTCTGGCTCCCGCTCCCCCTCCCCGGTCGAAGCCCTGCCAGGGACGCGGCAAATCAGCGCGAAGCCTGCGGGGCAAATCGGTACAAATGAGACCAAGCAAGAGGGTGGGGAGGGACGGCGGGGGCGATGACTCCTGGGCTGGAGCTTCTGTTCCCGAGTTTGATGTTTCCTGCAAACAGCCCTGTCAATGCTCAGGAGTGGCTCCGGACATCACCTGCCCCCTGCCTCGGCGGGGTTTGGGGGCGCTGGGTCCCAGAGCGGGGGGACAGCCCTCGCCCCGCTCCCGCAGGCTCCCCGCAGCCCCCCGGCCCTCAGCAGGGACCCAGCCGGGACGGGGGCCGAGCTGTAAGTCCTGACATTTCCATCTGTTTTGGGGAGGGATGGGGTGGGCGGAGGGTGGACGGTGCTGGAGGCAGCAGAGGGAATCCCTGCGGGTCTGGGCAGGGAACAAAACCCACCGAGGACCCGGAGCGGAAAACAACCCCATGTTAAAAGCTGCCTGCTCCTGCCAGTTTTGCACTCTCCCAAATAAATTCCCGGGCATCTGGCGGCGCCCAGGGGAGCCTGTGCCACGCCACAGGCAGCGGCTGTGCCGGGAGAAGGAGCCGGGACCCGGAGCGGGGATGTGCAAACCCGCTGGGAGCAGGGAGCGACTGCTCCCAAGTGATGCTCTTTGATCCCGCTCGCCGGTCTCTTTGCAAGCCGTGCAACTCCTGATTATTAAAGGCATTCAGCACCGGGGAGGTCATATGGGGCCTTTCTGCTTGGGTTGCTCTCCTAATGACACGTCCGACTGCCTTCACCGGGGAGCTGCTCACGCGAGTCCCTGACAATAGAAAGTTTGTGGAGGATTTTGGATGCTTTCCCCGTGACCGTGTGGTGACTGCAGAGGTGTGACTGGTTTCCCCACTGAAAAATGAAAGGATACATCAGGAAAAGGGAACAGAGGGAGAGCAGGTTGGGAGGGCACAGAGGGTAGGTTAATTTTAACATATTTACCTCTCCAAGTTTGGGTAATAATCAAAAAGATCAATGGTTTTCTGCAGGTTTGGAGATATGATGTGGATTTGCAATTATGAAAAAAAATACAAACCAGGGAAAGGGGGAAAATTAACAGTAAGACAGTATTATACTTGTTATCCATATTTTTTCCCCTCTAAATCCTTCTTAAAGGAAATGAAAACTAAACTGAGCTGTTGAATTGCCAGAGGAGGTGAGTTACTGAGACGCTTAATGGTGTCAGCTAGGACTATACTTCCTCACGCCAGGGAATGGGTGTTTGTAGGAATTTTGGCAATTAAATCAAAAGGTCACATAAGAAAGAACAGTCCACAGCAGTCAGGGGCTTCTTGAAAAAAAGGTAAGGGAATCAGGTCTGTGAGGTCCAGCTGTGCATCAGGGTGGTGGGAAACCCTGGGACTGGCACAGGGAGAATTTTCTGGTGCCCACTGGGTGCTGCAGTCCTGCTTTCACTCCTCCTCCATGACCAGGATTTCGGTTCCCCTCCGGGACAGGAGGTTGTGGATGTGTCACCCCCCATTCCCTTAGGTCTTCTGGAGATCCCAAGGAATTTCCGAGTCCCACCCAGAGGCAGTGGGGGAGCGCTGTTGGGAAGGGGGGTGAAGACAGACCCCCTTCCCTGCACAGGCATCCCGGGGGCTGTCAGGGCGCTCCCCTGCGGCACAGCACGGGTTAACGAGCTGCACCCCCGCTTCCTCCCCGCTAATCACATCCCTGCCTCCTCCCGGTGGCTTTGCCTCGGGCCCTCCTTACTCCTCCTGGTCATCCCTGGCCGGTACAGACCGAGATGGGCAATTTGGGGACCGAGTGCTCCCGGCCCGCTCGGCTGCAGCCCAGCGCTGCCTACGCTGCTGCGGGGCCAGGGGATGAGCAGCTCAGCCCAGTTTTGGGGTGCAACGGAGCTGGAAACACAGGGAGGACCCCAGCAGGCAGCACCACCCTTAACCTGCATTAAAAGCCCAACTAAACACCACCACCAAGTACCAGGCAGAAGGTAGAGAGGTGCCCACGGGTCAGCCCACAGCACTGCAGGGGTTCCTGACCAAGAATAAATACAATAATAATTGTATATAATGATATACAATATAGGTCTATAACAATAAAAATAAACATGAATAACGACATGTTTTGGAGAGAAATCTGCCTGCAAAGTGGCTGCAAAGAGATCTGATGTGCTCAGGGTGTGATGTGCTGCCTGATGTGCTGTGTCCCTCTGGAGCAGTCTCCTCCCTCCTCTCTGCTGGACCAGGAACAATCTCAGTTCCTCTCCTGAAGGGCTTCTGGAAGTCCTTGTGTGCTGGGTGTCCCATCCCTGTGAGAAGGCTTCTGCCTGGCAGAGCTCCCCTACATTCCCTGGAGCCCACCCCAACCAGATTTTCTGCTCTGCAATTTCCCTGCTGTTCCCAAGCTCTCCCAAACAGTGTTGAACCCTTTCCCCTTTAGATTTTTATTTAGCAGGTGGAATTGTTTGTGCTCACCTAAGGATGGGGAGGGAGAAGCAGGGAATGTTCCTATTTAGGACCATTTTGAAATGGATTTTACAGTGGGCTGGATTTCATGGATGTGGTCACAAAACTGCACACAGCATATCAAGCCCCCTTTCCCAGTTTATTTTATTTGCTTTAACCTTAAACATAACAAGTCTTTCCCAGGTGGCAGCTCCTTGGTAGCTCGTTGGACCTTGCCATGATTTAAATGCCTCCATCCCAAAGCAGCTGGCTGGAGCCAGTGCTAGGAGTGGCAGGAGGAGCAGGGATAAGCCCACGTCCTCCTGGGAGAGGCCCCAGCATTGCAGCAGCGTTGTAACCCCCCTTTCCTAGGAGGGTTGGAATCATGGCCACATCTCGGCCATGCTTTGGCTAAAAAGAGACCTGTCCTGTGCTCATTGAAGCTTTTTCTAGGTCTGAACTGCTTTTGGCAAGCCAGGCTCCTGTTGGTCCCCACCACCCTCCCCATGGCTGCTGACTCAGGGGAAGGAGGACCTTTGGGATTACCCTGGGAGAACAATATCCCAGCCAAGAGAACAAAGGGGGGTGCTGTGCAAGGTCTGTGACCTGTGGTCCCCTTTCCTGCCCTCCCCTGCCCACCTGGGCTGGCAGGAGAGTCCCTCAGGAGCGAGGCAGGGACGGAGTGACAGAGGGGAGCTGGCAGGTCTGGACTGAGGGTGCACTGAGCAAAGCTCCTTGGCTCTGTGGGGTCACCCCAAATGAGGGCTGGGAGGCTGCCATCAGCAATGCTCTGCTTTGCAAGCCCCTGGGGACACTGACCCAAGTGAGAAAGCCCCAGGGGGACCAGCTGTGGGCACTGCTAGCTCCATCCCAGTCTCTGCTGAGATGTGCAGAGGTTCCTGCAGGGACACAACGGCCCCTGGCCCTGCAGCACACACAGCTCAGACCCATCAAGGAGCACCCAGAGTGAGTCAGAAGTAATCTTGGTCTCTGGGACACCTTTGAGCTCTCTGTGAAGTCCTTTCCATCTTTAAGGATGGCAAGAAGGTGCCAGGGTGAATTTATTGAGGGCAAATCTTGCCAGAGCAGCACAACTGCCCACTGTGAGGAGAGGACTGGCTGCCAAAACAGGGGAGGGAGAGAGAAAGATCCTGTTTAACCTTAGCATGGCCCCTGACGTGGTCTCCTGCAGTGTCCTCATGGCCAAACTGGAAATGTAAAGACAAGGTGGGTCAAAAACTGGCCAGATTGCCAGACCCAATGAGCTGTTCAAGGTGCAGCTCCTAGCTGGAGAAAGGGAATGGCAAAGTCCTGCATTTGGGATGCAGTAGCCCCCTGCAGCAGGGCATGTCCTGGGAAATGAGCTAAAAAGCAGCTTTGGAGGAAAGGAGCCACATCCAAGACATGAGAAGAGCCAGAATCTTGACTGCCAGGAGCTGGACCAAAAGAGGAGAGGATGGGAAAGGCTCTGAAGATAGCAGGAAGAACAGGGACAGGGAAGGGTGAGGGAAATGCCTGGGATGTCCTTGTGTGAAGCTCCTCTCCTGCAGCAAAGGAGAAGTGAGGACACAGCAATGGACACCTCCAGGAGCAGGAGAGGCCTGGGCTGCAGGGCAGGAGGGGGACAGGCAGAGGAGGGTTGAAGACTCCCTGTTCCTGTCCCCAGAGGATAAGGGGTAGATTTGAACTGCAAGAAGGTGCATCTTCTTGCAACTGCAAGAACTGCATCTTCTGGTGGGAAGATGGAGAGGGATTTGGTGGAGCAGGACACCTGAGCAGCAAATACAAGAGCAGCAGGTGGGAGAGAGCTTGGGGTGTGAGCAAGGCTGTATCAATATGGGAACCTTTGGCCATCTTTGGTGTGTCTTAGGAGACACAAAAAGAGCTGGGCTCTGCCAAGCCAGGAAAAGCAAAGCAGAGGACATCTCCTTCCTTTTTTATAATTCCCATCCCCAGGGCATTTATGGAACGTGAACTGTCCAAGGATAAATATAAAGTGGATGAGAACATTTCTAGTATGAGGAACTGGGCTGTAGAAGTTTGGGGAGCCTCAGGAGCCTTCGAGTTGGTCAAGGGGTGACTAAATGCACCTCAGTGTATGACAGAGCTCATTACTTTGCAGGGGAGGAGGTGGCAGAGGAGGTGGAGCCTTGTCCATAGCCAGCCTGGGGATCTGTGCTCGTGTGGGCAGAGAGCAGATCTAACCTCCGTGTCCACACTGAGGACACTCATGTGGTTTGGTCTGTGCTGGGCGGGAGAAGTGGATTTTGGTAATCAGAGCAGAGTTGAGCCCCACATTGCCCGTCTTAGCCTGCTGCTGGTGTGCCACAGCATAGAGAGGGGACAGGTGCCAGTGACCAGAAAGGGCTTCTGGAGATTGGCACCATCCCCAGAGGTCCTCCAGATGGAGGGCTGAAAGGGAATCTCCCCGTGCAGGTGGTCACAGGCAGTGGGATCCATCCTTGGCTCCATCTCCTTCTCCAGAACGAGAAGGAGAAACTTGTAAGTGGGGAAAGGAATTTCAGAGGTCATAGAAACTGGAAGAAGCTATGGAATTTTTTCTGGAAACAGGAAAACCCCATGCATGACATGCATGACAGAGAATTTAGCACAAAGGATGGCGGGACCTACATTCCTATTCTAGCTGCACACACTTCTTAAGCCCCCCAGGTTCTCTCCAGCTGTCCATCATTTCCCCATGCTCACCATGGCAACCTGGACACCACCTCCTCTGCACATCCCTGCATGCCCACCACACTGTTGATCCTCCTGAGCTGCACAGACACCTTTCCCACTACCCAGCTGCAGTTTCATTCGGACACTGATGTTGTCTTCACAAGTTTGGAGATCATTTTGCCAGTGAGCTGCTGGTTCCATGGCTGGAAGCCTGTGGTCTCCTGAGGCTCCATTAGCAGGCAGAGTGGAGGTGGAGGACGATGCAGGAAGCTCCCACAGTGGGGCCGAGGCAGAAGCTTTGTGGGTGGTTGATATAATGTGGAGAGACAGTCTGGTATCTCCTCACCAGGACCTGCCTCTTCCCCTGAAGGGCTCGCAGCAGGAAAGGCTGTGGGAGGAAAGCCTCTTGCGGTGGGGGACCCTCAGGTCTCTGGAGAGTAGCCTGGAGGCTGTGATGCCCTGATCTCATCTCTCAAGGAGTCTGTGAGTTGTGCTGTGAGTGTCACAGGCAGACAATGATGACTCCAGCCCATTGCCACTTGGTTGAATGCTTTTCACGGGGTGTTGGGGTTGCCACAGGGAGCCTTCAGGGCAAATTTTTGTGGGTGGAGGCTGGAGGAGAGGTCAGAGACATAGCAACACTTCTTGAGGAAGTGCATAACTGGGAGAAGATTTGACACAAAATGAGGGAAAGCTACATGTGGAGGTGCTGTGACTACAGGAAGCATGTGCATCACCTGGCTGCAGGACACCCTAAGGTCAGGAGATGCCAGGCAACTTGCACATCCAAAGGCAGCAATGCTCACAGAGATGGACCCACCCCATGGCTGGACTGGGCTTTGGGTCTCACCAAAATCCACCTGTGAAGAGCTAAGCTTTCCCAACCAGAAACTCCAGATCCCTCCAAACGCTGGAAACCCAAAGGCTGGGAATCCAAATGCTGTCAGATTTATAGACCACGACCCTGACTTTGTCTTGCCCCTGGGGTGTGAAACACATGGTTTGGTCAGCCCACGTATGGGGACGCAGCAGTGGTGATGAAGAACCCTCTGAGCTACAGGATGCATGCCACAGCCTCTAGCCTTGGACACGAAGATGTGGTGGGTGGGCAGATTGACTGTTTGGAGGAGACAGGAAACCTCAGCCCTTCTGGAGATGTGGTTTTGGGAAGAGAAGAGATTTTGGTGCAATAATTGAGATCAAGTTGGAGAAAGGCACAGCTCGAGGTGGGAATAGTTTCAAAGCTGCTGAAGTAGGGAGCCAGAGGCAGAAGTGGTGGGATGGCCTCAGTCCCTCACACAGCGGCTGTACAGGGTGAGGCTGGGCATGGGCAGAGCTCCCAGCCACCCTTCCCTCCTCTTGCCGTGCCCGCTGCTTTGCCATGGCCAATTGCCTTCATCCCAGCTCCGATAAACGCTTAAAAGCTCAAATCACACCACTCCGGGCTATGAAAACGAAAAGGGAGCCGAGAGCCGCTAATAGTGGAGCAGCCCCTGCGGCAGGAGCTGCAGTGTGGGCAAAGTGGCCTGCATTGATCGGTGGCTGCCGCAGCGCTGCCTGCCTGCTCCGGCCACGGCGCTGGGGACAACAAACGGGATAAAACCCCACGGGAATCTCCAGAAAGGCAGAGTCCAGCTATGGCAGGAGCAGGAAGGTGTGCGGGGTTGGTGGGAGATCCCGTCAAAGGGCAATCCTTCTGCTCCACACTGCTCTGTCCTGGCATAGGCACCAGAGCAATGCATCCCATTTTCATAGATTTCTTCTGGTTTCCCTCATGATCTGCAGAATAATTCGGGGAAATTCTGTTGTACCTGGGAATGTGAGTTGATTTTTACACAGGCAGCACTCATTTTTGTCTCAAAAGGAGGCTGAAACAGACGGTTTAAAAAGAGCAGTTGGACATAGCTCTTGACTAAGGTCAACCTGAAGAAAGTTTTGCATCCCGTTCTTCATTCTGGCTAAAGAAACACATGCTAATACTACCCATAGCAAAAGTGTAAGCCTAACAAAGAACTGACATCAACCTCTGTTGCTATATGAATTTCTAGATCTGTCTTTATCTATTCACTAGGGTCACTAAGTGATGGGGTGGAATTTAAAAAGAGATCCCTGAATGTGACTCAAAAATGTCTCATGAGGTGGGAATCTTCTAGGCACAAGAAGAAATCTATGAAAATGGATTGCAATGCTGTTTGATGGCAAACAGCAATGCCAGGGCCACACAGGCTGGAGTGATGCTGAGCCCTGGGAAAGGAGTGGCCTGGGCAGCCTGGAAGGAAGCACCTGGTGGATGTAGGAGCAGGGAAGAGTTATCCTGTAGTTGGTTCTGGGTGTGCAGGGCACCACCAATGAATAGCACCTGTGGAGGGTAGGACCAGCTTGTAGGAGACCACAGGAATCTTCAGCTGCAGGACGAGGTGCAAGGGAGGAGGTTCATCACAACAACACTGACTGGAGAAGAACTTCAGTGCCTTTCCTGAGCCCATTTCTCCATGCTATGTCCTACAGCCATCTGGGAAAGGTTGAGGGCAGCCAATTTCCATGGGAGCGTTGCAGTTCGCTGGCAGCCTCCCAGTCAGCACTGGAGCACTTGGAGGTCAGCAGCAAAGAAAGGACATCAGTTTGAGAGATGGGGTCTTTGTTCCAGTCAGAAAAGCTCTTAGGAGTCTGCAAAAGTAGATCAGAGCAAGTTCCCATGCCCACCTACGGGTGGAGAGGGTTTGTATTGGGGCAGGAAACCCACTGGACCGAGCCCCTTCCTGCAAGCGCTGCCACACACCAGAAGCAGGCTGAGGGAAGGGGATGAGATCTGGAAGGGCTTGGCCCTGTGTCCAGCTTCAGCCTGGAAAGGAGATGGTGAAGCAGGAGTGTGGTGGTGAACCATGTGTCTGGAGGGTGGACAGGGACCGTGGTTGCTGCTTCTACCAGTGAAAGAATTAGGGGGCATTAAATGAGACCTGTGGAGACAAGCTGGAAGATGAAGCTCTGGGTGGTGTGCCAAGAACTCCCTGCTGCAGCATGCTTCAAACATTTCCACAGCTTCCAGAGAAGCTCCTGCAGATTCAGAATGGGGATGTGCATTCTTTGTGCTTCATTCTGTGGCACCTGGTCTGCTGGGATGGCTGATGGATTAGGAAAATTGGAACAATACCATAGATGCTTGTCCTACATCCTGGAAATGGAGTTTTGGCTGTTATTCGAGATGTGAGCTGGGTGGACAACTGAGGTGCTGTGGCTCAGCTGCCCCAATGGCTGTGTGCCCTTTCCTGCACCCCTACCCCTGGAGATCAGGCTGGCATTTTTTAAGTACTGGAGCACCAGGAACTGCAGATCTCTTTCATGGGCATCTCTCTCGCCTTCCTTCCCTTTGTCTCCCCTTCCCTTTCTCCTCCCCTTGCCGCCTGGCTCCCTCCATGGGAGCGTGCCCCTCTCCCCTCGGCAGGCCCGGGGAGCAGAGCAGGGATGTGCAATTCCCATGCACAGGTGCGCAGTCCCCGCTGCGCGCTGCCCCCGGGCACGGCTCCGCCGCCGCAGCTAACAGCCCACTGGAAATAATGTGTTGTGGCAGAGAGAGACTCAGCAGACCACGAAGATCTGCTGGTGCGGGAACTGCTCAGCAACCAGGAGCCACAACGCCTGTCTCCCAGCTCCGCAGGGCCTGCGCCGGCTCTGGGGATGCCTCTGCTCGGCCGGAGCCTGCCTGCCTCACACGCAGGGCGCTTCCCCACTCTCTCCCATTCTTCCTTTTTGCTCTTTCCCCTTTTCCTCCCTTGCTCTTCCTCTCCGTAGCGTTAAGGATGTGGAAGCAGCCAAGCTGTCTGTCCCTACACGGGACATCTCTCTGCCATCCTCTGCACCACCGGGCACAGGAGGGGAGCAAACGTGCAGCAGCCTTGGAGGAGGAGGATCAGGTGTGCAGGAATGGAACAACCAGTTCCAGTCTTCCAGCAAAGATTTAATCTGCCTCTGGCATATAAACAGCAAATGTTTGTTCAACTGACCTGCAAGCAGGCGACGTGCATCGCAGCAGGGCCGAGACGCCCGGCTCCCCACTCCGCCACCCTTGGTTTCTTGCCCTCTAGCAGGGTGACAAGGGGCAGGGGACCAGGGACAAGCAGGTCAGGATGCTCAGGGCACCCCAGACTCAGTGGCTGGAGACAGGGAGTGATGCTCGGAGGGGCCCATCCTGCCCAGCTGCTGCTGCATCCCTGCTGCTCCCCGGGCAGCGCGGCGTGTGTGCAGCTCTCGCTGCTCACAGGCGTGACACACACACAGCGTGGCTGAGGGCTGAAGGACAAGCGTGTCCCCGCGGGCAGGCTGTGAGTGCTGAGGTGAACCTGCAGGCAGGAGGCCCCAAGCTCTGCCCGCACATCCCACTGTGATGGGAGAAATCAGCCTGGGCTGCTGCAGGTCAGGCAGGCACCCCGGGGCTCCCTGCACATCCCAGGGGACGCGGCTTCGTTACACAGGGACGTTTTTGCCTATTTTCTGCATGAGCAGATCTTAGTGTCAGAGCCAAGTACCAGCTCAGCCCACAACATGGGCATACAGAGGTTGTCCCCCAGCTCTGCCTACAGCTCAGCCTGCCCCTGTATGTATGTATGTATGTATGAGTATGGCTCACTCCCTGCTCGCATGGCAGGTGGGAGATACTCTGCTGTTTGATGTCAAACCTCAGAAAAAAATTTGGAAGGGTTCTATGCTGGTAATTCTATCACACAAATGCTCTCACCAGGGGAAGGGGATGCCCCTAGGTGCCCCTGGTGAGGAGAGTGGGTACCAGAGTATGGGTACCCACTTCAGCCCAGCACAGCCACTGCCTGGGCATGGGGCTGGTGGGACTGCCCCACAGGACTGTCACCCCCAGGGCCACTGGTATTGCAGGCTGCAGCCAGAGCATCCCTGGGAACCTCGAGCAAGTTGATTAGGGAAAAAAGCACGGGGTCATGGGGCTGCAGGGCAAGAGGCCAGCCCCAAGATGTGGGGTCACCAAGGGGATCAGCAGGAATGCCATCCAGCCGTGGGAGGTGGGCACTACCACAGGGCCACGTGGCAGTCCATTCTCTGGTGTGGTGCTGCTGCAGAATCTCCTTCCCTGTCCATCCCACTCTGATCCCAGCCCCTTGGCACTGCTGTGCCGATCCCCCTGCCTTGGGAACTGCAATGGTCCCCCCCAGCCCCACAGACCATGTGCAGAAGGGTGTGGGCTATGGCTGGGCACACTCCAGGCCACTGGGGAGCAGGGCCCATTGCAGGCGCTGTCAGGTTCTTGAGCCACTGCTTGGGTCTGCCCCCAGGCAACTCCCTGTCCCAGCTGTCCAAAGCTGCAGAGACACACGCTGTTTCCCATCTCATCCTCCAAATCTTGTCTCCTTCCTCCCAGAAGCCAGGGAGCAGATTTTTTCCCCAAATGGCTCCAGCTGCCACATTGGTGCCAATATGGAGCTGCTTCTGGCCTTTCCCTTTCTGGGTGCTGCATTTCCACACCAGCCTGGCTGCAGAGTCTCTGGGGCAGAGCTCTGCCCTGGGACCTGATACATGGAGGAAGGGTTTGGCCCCTGAGAAATGAGCCCCAGACACACAGAATGAGCCCTCAAATTTGCTGCTCTCCCCAGGAGAAGCTGACAAATCCCTCCAGAGCAAAGAAGCATCTGGAGGGGTGACACAGGCATTTGCATCAGTGTTGGGTGCCTTGTGACTGCTTGGCCATCTGTGAAGGAGCCCAATTTCATGACTGTGGTGTCTGCAGTCTGGCTCCTCTGCGAGATGAGGGGTGGGGGAGCTGTGCCCCCTGCCCATCTCGGAGCTGGTGGGAGCCAGGCTGTGGGAGAGGCATGAGACTGCAGTCCCCAGGGAGGTTGTGGTGGGAAGCACAGAGGGGGCAACCCAGTGTCAGTGTCCCGCAGGGGACATTGCCTGGACATTTTGCTCTTGGCACCACTGGAAGTGGGGGATGTGCAGTTTAGCCTGGACTGGTTTTCCAGGCCAGATTATCCCTGTTCTGTCACAGCACAGTGTCAGTCCCACGGGGACTGGGAGGCTGGACTGCTTTTCCAGCAGTAACACCAGGTTTCAGGCACTCAGTCTGCAGCCTGTCCCAACCAGTCCATCCATCCCACTGCCCTCTTTGCTCCTGGATCACACATTCACATGCAGGGTTGCAGGTATCAAACGTATCAGTTTGGTGCCAGAGCTTTGAGCACCTTGGTAGGCTCTGGCACTGCTGTACCCCAGGAGATGGCAAAGCCAAATGAGTCCGTGACCCGCATGGTATTGGAGCTGCTGAATCTTTTTTCTTTTATCCCCTGCCCTCAGCAGGGAAATGGTCCCTGACCTGGGCTGGGGCTGCCCCAGAGAGGCTCTGGCTGGCCAGGCAGGTCACCTGGGCACCTCAATGTCAGTTTGAGGTGGTTTAGCTCCAACGCCTTTAATAGTGCTTGTTTTCCTTTTCCTCTGGGGTGGTTTGAAAGTAGAGGGTTGATAATGGGATCAGTGTATACAGGCATACCTGCAGGGTTTGGGCAAAAATTCCATCAAAAATTCCATCCAGCCTGGGTTTAAATCTCAAACCTGGGAGCTCCATACTGATCTCCCAGAAGCTCTGCTCTCTGAAGCTCCACTCTCTGGGGCCAGGAGGTGCCCACAGAGCAGAGCCATCTCCCTGGGAGCTGCAGGCACAGCTCACCACCTCCATGCTGTCCCTCTTCCAGAGCACATCGTGCTTCCCAGAGAGGCGTGGGAAGGTTCACCTGCCGTGCCCCTCCATTCCCACCAAGAGCCATCTCCAGGCAGCCTCCACCATGTCCAAGGACGACGGGGGCTGCAAACTGACCTCAGTCTACAAGCACAAGGAGAGGAAGCCGAAGAAGCCTCACTACATCCCAAGGCCATGGGGCAAACCCTACAATTACAAATGCTTCCAGTGTCCCTTCACCTGCATGGAGAAGTCCCACCTCTACAACCACATGAAGTACAGCCTGTGCAAGAACTCCCTGTCCCTCCTCATCGAGTCCGACTGGCCCTACAAAAAGGGCAACCTGCTGCACCCGGAGCTGCGGCTGCTGCAGGCGGACAGCTCCCGCCTGCGCGGGCGGCGGGACCAGCGGGACACCTGCGACCCCACGGCCACCCCGGGAGGCTCCGCCCGGGCCAAGGTCCCCAGCAGGGATGGCCACGAGGAGAAGCCCGTGACAGGGGTGGAGATTCTGCCTGCTGAAGGGGCTGGTGAGGAAGGTGGCCAGTTCCAGGAGGAAGAGGAGGATGTTGCTGGTCTGCTGAGGGAGATGGATGCAGGGGAGAAGAAAGAGAGAAATGAAGAGCCAGGTTGCCAAGGTGACCCAGCTGAACCAGAAGTGAACACTTTGGTCTTTGGCTTCAAGAACAAGAGGGACAGCAAGCCTTGCAAGGAGGTGGAGCCCGACTTCATCATCACAGATGTCTTCTCCCTCAAGAACCATGTCATGAAGAGCAGGGAAATGGCCTCCCCTGACCTAGATGCAAAGCCAAAGCATTGCAAAGTGCCAAAGAAATGCCTGGCCAGCGGTGGGATCTTGATGGAGCAGTGGAAACTGGTGGCAAATGGGCAAAGGAGGAACACACCTGAGGTATCCCCACCTTGTACCGACAGCAACATTATCCCGTGCTACCCCCCTCCAGCTTACAGTGACTACCACGAACCTCAGGGCCTGAACCTCTCACTGCTGGGTATTAACTACCCTTTGAACCCCAGTCTCTTCTCCTACCTGAGCCCCACCATGGCCAACAGCACGACAACACACCCTCACTTGGCTCAGCTGCCCTTCCTGGCCTCCACAGCCCAGCTGATGCACCCCCATGCCTCCCACTTCCAGCCTCTGCAGAGCCCCGAGCGCTCAGCCTTCCTCCCTCGCTTCTACTACCCCCTGCTCTTCGAGCACACCTTTGGCTCCACGGAGAGCAAGATGTCCTCCAGCAAGCCAGACCCCCAGCAGCTGGTGGGCTCGGTCATGCCCACACCACCCCAAAACAAACCCTCCAGTGAGCCAAACAAACCCGGGCTGCTGAAAGTTCCCGTGCTGAAGACAGGCTTTCCTTGGTCTAAGGGCATCCGGGAGGAGCCAGGCTCCGAGCTCGGCCACTCTGCCATGGCTGGGCAGGAAGAAGAAGAGAAATGGCTGTCCCAGGAGAAGGAGAGCAACCCAGCTTTGGGCCTCAGCAACCTACGCAAGAAGTCAGCCACTGACATCTACCAAACTGTGGTGGGGATGAAAGATGGCGCTTTCACTCCCAGCAGTGTCAGGAAGACAGAGTTGCCAGTGGTGACCTGTCTGGAGACCAGCAGCCCTCCAAGAAACCCGCTGAAGAGGAAGTTCCCTGCCAATGGGCTGGATTTGATAGGACCCGAAAGGATGATGCCTGGGAAGCTCAGCTACCAGAGCAGGTAAGGTTGCTACTGTTTATCTCCATATCCTGTTGTTTCTCTGTTCCCCCCACTAATCCATGGGATGAGTCCCAGGGAGCTGGGCACTCCTCAGGCTGGTGGGCCACACCAGTGCCCATCCAAGCAGAGTTCCCTGCCCTCCAGGGCCTCCAAAGTCCCCAAGTGCAGCCGAGCACCTGGGCTCTGTCACACTTGCTGTGCCTTGCCTTGCCCTGATCTATATGGTCTGTGTGGGGTGGACCTGTGCTTCCCAGGCACCAGGAAAGCACCTCTTGTATCCCCAGATATCCCAGGTTTGCTGGAGCAATCGTTGTCTATTTTTAAACATACACATTTGCATTCCTTTGATTCACCTTCTGGTTTCAAAGCCCAGAAGGAGGGCCACGTTTCCAAACACTTCCTTTTACCTGGGGCTAGAACTGTGCACAGCTCCTTTAAACAGAATTTCTGTTCCTCCCCTGGTTGTGCAAGTCCAGCTGTGGCTCCAAGAAAAATGTCACAGTAAACCCACTGCTTTGACACCCAGAGGAGGTTTCTGTGGAGATCTCAGTGGTTTTCTATCTCCACTTGCCCCTTCCGTGCCCTCAGGCTGGCCGGACAGATTCCCTGTAATTGGGCCTTCAGGGCTGTGGGACAGTCATTTCCACCAACATTCTCCAGTTCTCCAAGAAGAGGGGGAATCCTGGCTGGGTAGCTGAGGTGGGATCAGCACCATCTCCCCAGGCTGGCCTCTCCCTTTCTCAGCACCATGAAATAGTGTGTGTCAGGATCCAGCTTCCTCTGGGAAAACAGCTCCAGGAGCAGGTCTCGCCAGGGCTCTGCCTGCTCTGACCAAAGCCCTTCCTGGAAGGGTCTCACGCTGGCAGCAGCCAGTGGAGGAAACCTGGCTAGTCTGGTAATGCTGGCCCTGGACATAAGCACGAGGATTTTCCTGTCTTTTCCCCTACTGATTGTATCCACTTCTTCTCTGCAGTGGTCCAAGGGCCAACCCTGGCCACATCCCCAAGGCCCTGGACCACTGGCACTCGGATGTCCTCACAGGCCAGCCTGAGGAACCAGAGGGGGGCATTGACACTGAAGTCCTTCCCCCTGTGGACCATGGCCTCTGCAAGCAGAGCCGACCCCAAGAGACTTCTGCCGTGACAGGCCCTGAGGCCACAACCATGCTTATCGGAGACCTGTCCAAAACCTTGGAGGAGTACCAAGAGGTGGAGAAGAAACTGTCTGATCTGGCAAAGGAGGACAACCCTGGGCAAAAAGAGCTGAGGGACCAGCTGGTCAAAATCCGAAGAGAACTCTACCACATCCACCAGGCACTGGAGAAAGCTGCTAAACCCCACGAGGGGCCACTGGACCTGTCAGTGAAGAGATCCTCCGAAGGTCTGGAGAAGATCCAGCAGGCCAAGAAGGAGCCC
This sequence comes from Taeniopygia guttata, assembly GCF_048771995.1. NCBI lineage: Eukaryota > Metazoa > Chordata > Aves > Passeriformes > Estrildidae > Taeniopygia > Taeniopygia guttata. The sequence continues at coordinate 15,140,076 of NC_133039.1, forward strand.
TGCAACATAAGCCTGGGAAGTGAGAAGCTTCATGGCAAAGACCAAGGGCCCCTCAGCAAATGTGCGGCCACTGGGGAGGCTGGAGATGAGGAGGGGCTGCCCAACTGCCTTCTCGAGGCTGAGAACAAAACCATTGACCTGCTGATCAAGATGAGCCGCTCTGAGAGCCTGCGGGCAGCCTCCTCCGAGGCCCCTCTGGGTGCTGTGATCAAGGCAGAGGTGCTGCCCCTCAGCGTGCCCCTGGAGCTGCACCACGTCATGGAGCCCTACTACAGCCGCACCACCAAGTGCGAGGCAGACTCCAGCGTGCTGCTCTGCTGCGACAGCAGGTCCAGCAGCACGCAGGGCCCGCAGCTCCCGGCCAGCGCCGAGGACGGGCCCCTGGGCTGCCGGGCCGTGCAGCGCTCCCTGTCCTGCAGCCTCCCCGGCGACACCGATGCCGTGTGTGTCCACAGCCCTCTGCATGCTGACCCCTAAGTTCACCTCGCTCAACAGCTCCTGGATCTCACTGACCACCTCATGCTTCACCTTCCCAGTGTCCCACCTCTCCACTCCTCCTCTTCGCCGTGGATGAAAGCTCCACCGTTGCCTGGCTGGGACCACGTTGTGTGGGGTTCCAGCAGCTCCCCTGGATGAATCCACCAGGTGTAAAGATCCAGTCCCTGTGCTCCCCAGTGTGTCACGGACAGTGCTGCTGGGCTCTGCATGCTCCCAGCCTCAGCACCCCAATCCTGGAACTCCCTTAGAAAGGGGAGTCACCAGCAGGCACCAAGAGAAAACTGCTAAAAGCACCAAGAGAAAACTGCCAAAAGCACCAAGTTTTCATCAAAAGGCTCACCCAGCCCTCTCATCGGGGACGCTCAGGGACATTTGCAACCCAGTTCCCACGATCTGTAGACAGGGGAAGGACTACCGAGGGCCAAGCCTTGGTCCAGGTTGTGCTCAAACAGACCGTGGCTGTCACCTTGTACAGAGCAAAGACACAGCGGCTTTGTCCCACAGAGGCTGGAGGATCACAGCCAGGAACCAGATGGCCAGCTGGCTTGGCCCAGAGGCCAAGAGTTTTCTGCACTGTGGAGACAGGAACATGCTGCCAGTCACAGTAACAAGTGCAGTACAGGAGCCACCTTGCCAGCTCCACACCTGGCTCCTGAGCTCTGTTCTCCGGGCCGTTTGCTGCTGCTGGGCTGTGGGGACTTGCTCCTGTCTACTGACCATCCAGTGTCCTGGTCCTCCTTTTGCCTTCACACAGAAAGGACCTTCCCTCCCTCTCCCCCCATGCAGATGTGATGCATGTTCCTCACCAAGACCCCGACCCTGCAGAGTTCAGCTCCCAGGAGCTCCTGCCCACTAGTCCTAATCCCCCAAATGCTGAAACATGGGACAGTGAAATGGGTGAGAAGGATGGTGCTGTGAACCACAGAGCTCAAGGGACACAAACCCCCTAAACAACTGTGAAGGGACAAACTTGGCCTGTCCCAAGCTGGAACAATTCTGAGCAAACAGCCCTGAGTCAGAGCACTGGAGATCAAACCACTCAGGCAGGTGCCTACTGCTGGTGGGATCAGCACTGTGCTCACTGTGTGCACTGAGGGCTCCTGACTCTGTGGGGCAGACTGGGACCCACTGCAGGGCAGTCACACATCCCTGTCCCCAGCACCCTTGTGACAAACACCTGGTTTGGCTCAGGATGCCCTGGGCCAGGAACTCTTGGAGTCCCTCCCTGCAGTGCTCTCCTGGAAAAGCATTCCTCTCCCATCCACTCTTTGTATTCAGGACATGGTGGGGTGTTCTGTTAGCACCCAGGCCTTCACCAGCTTGGTGGCTTGTTTCTTGAAATGGGAAGTGCTGGGATGGGGGCCAGGAAGGCAGGACAAAGAGGACAGTGGAAAAGCCACAAATAAAGGATCTACACAGCACATCCCAGGAGCTTTACACACTCTGGGCCCAAAGAGGACAATTCCACTGTGGTGGCTGAAGAAGGCAAAGCCCCATGTGGGACCTGGGACTCCCAGGTGCTTTGATGGACCCAGACAACATGAAGAGTTGGCTCTTCTCACCTGATTGCTCTCTGGACAAAGCTTCCACATCACCAAAGGGGTTTATTTCTCACTGCAAGAATTTGCTAAGGGCACAGGGCCCTTGTGGGGCTATTGGTCTTTTCTCTCTGAAGGAAAGTGTGGGGTGGGGAGAGGGGGACATTCAGAAGGAGAGATGCTCAGCTCAGCAGTGTAGCCCTTTTGAGCCAGCTCCAGACCTTCCTGATGGGCCATGTCCTGCTGCTTGCCAGCATGGCCTTGGTCCCACGAGAGAAGGTGAGAAAACCCCACCAGAACAGACCCCAGAACCTGGGTGGAAGTTCCTCAATCCCAGAGCCCAGGGAGGTGGCATTGCCAGCCTTTCTGGGTGTGAATTGTGCTATCATCTCTGGATGCCAGAACAACATCAGCACAGCAGACCCTCCACATCAAGCACCTTGCTCACGTTATCCTCCCCCAACAGCCTCCCTGTCTCTCTGTGCCACCCTGTGCCCCTCTGTCACCTCATGCCCTGCTGTCACCTCCTCACCCCAGCTCCCTCACTACCCTGGCATCCATACTCCCCCTGACAGCCACTCCCTGCTCCCATATCTCAGGAGCCCCTACTCTCCCCACTCACCTTCTCTTCTTCCATGCCTGGACTTCACCCCAATCACAGCAGGAAACCCACAGGCATAGCCAGGAAGTTGGAATCCCATTTTCCCCTGACAGCTTTCCAGGCCTTTACCTCCTCTGAGGAACAAGTCATGTAGGTTTTTCTGCCTGACTGGAAACCACATTTCCTCCCAGTTCCAAGCATCATCCAGTATTTTTTAGCAGATCCCCATCTGAACGTGGGCACCTTGGAGGTCCAGGACACCAGAGGGGTAGCTGAGCTCTGGGACCATCAGCCCTGAGCTTCAGCAGGAGATCCATGTCCAGATCACCAGGCCATGCTGCCTTTCACCCCTTTTTAGCTGAGATGTTGCCTGCACACTGTCACCTCTCTGTCCCCAGATTCCATCCTGCTGTCAGAGCTGGATTCTGCCCTGCTCTGTGGTGCCCGTGGTGTGAGCTGGGCACCTCCCTGTGTCACTCACTGTGTCCCTCACCTCTGCAGAAAGCTGGGGGGGCAAGTGGAAGCTGGGGGCCGATCACACAGTATTTATTGTTCACAGTTTTACGAATGTACAAAACAAAAACCAAACCATTAAAGGGAAAACCTCCGAGTGGGAGTTGCTGCTGGCTGCTTTGTTCTTTCCTGGGAGTTCTGCCTGCTCTGGCTGGATCCTGCAGGAGTCTCATGCCACAGTTCCTATCACAGAACCTCTGTTTCTGAGGTGCCAGGTGAGCCACCAGCAGGATGTGGCCAGATGTTGACACTGGCTGAGTGTGGCTTGTGTTCACTTGGGTGGGTTTTGACTCTTTCATTCTGCTGGATCAACACCAGGATCCCACTGGCTTGTCCTGTGATAGGGAGAGGGGTTGCCCACTACATCTGACAGCAGAAATCAGGCTGAGATATGTCCTCACAGCAGCCATGAGTGCCCTAATTCATAGGATCCCAGAATTCCAGAACGGCTGGAGTCAGAAGGAACACCAAACCTCATCTCTTTCCACCCCCTACCATGAACAGGGACACCTTCCACTATTCCAGGTTGCTCCAAGCCCTGTCCAACCTGGCCTTGGACACTTCCAGGGATGGGGCAACCTGTTCCCAGTTCTTTAGGCAACTTGTGCCAAGCCTTCACCACCCTCACTGGGAAGGATTTGTTTCTAAGCTGTAATCTAAACCTGCTCTCTTTCAGTTTGAGGTCATTCCCCTTGTCCTGTCACAACCGTCCATGCTCCTGCAGAAGTCTCTGCACACACACATGGCCTTTTCTTTCTGTCTTCTTCACAACCCACTATGGCTGGACTTTGGGACCACAAAACCAGACTCTGAGTTCTGGTGCAGGGAAGAGCAGAGAGAGTGTGCACGGTCCTATCCCGTGTCCCCAGTTCCACCCTGTCCATCAGCCTTTGCAGCCCAGGGGTGCTGGCAGCACCCCACAGAGGGGATGGCTCCCCTTTCTGCCCTGCCATGGCTGTCCAAGGCAGTCCCCTCCCCAGGGACTCTTGCCTGCAGGCCACCAGGGAGGTGGCTGAGCTGGTGGCACCATTCCAATTGAAAAGATGAAAGCATTTACCCTTGCATTTAAATAATGGATGGGAGTTGAACTACAAGGGTGGCTTATCCAGGTTGCAATCTGCACCCCCAGGGCCCTCAGCCCACTGCAGCACAGGACCCATTACACAGTCACCCTAAAGGCATCTGATAGGAGCCATCACCCACCCTTTACAGGCCCACCCGATAGCCATCTTTCCATGGTTGGCCAAACTCCCCCTATTTGCATGTCCCCCCTATTTTCCTGCCATCCAAGCCCACTCCCAATCAACAGATGGAGGACCCAGCCAAAATCCTCCCCTGCCCTGCTGAGGCAGCAGCCCCCCTGCTCCTTGGGCTGGGGGGATATGGGGTCACAGCAGGTCCCTGGCACAGCTCAGAGCCCAGCAGCTCCTGGTCAATGGAGCTGCACAACTTTTATGAGTTTCTAACCCCAGGTGGGTACAGCTGATCCTGCTCAAGTATTCCTTCTCCTCCAGCTTCAAGAGCAAGGGAGAGCTCAGGGATTGGGAGGGAGGGAAGTTTCCTAATAAACAAACCCTGAGGGAAGGCTTATCTCAGGCAAGGCAGTGGAAGGAACCAGATTCCAAGGTTCCTTGTAAAAGAGGGGGTTGTTATGCTCCCCATCCCACTGGCACAAGGACATGGTCCCAGGGAAGTTGGGAGTGGAGGACACGGAGGGTGGGTTTGCTGCATCCCCAGCCAGATTTCCAGTCACATTGGTGTGCCTGTGAGCTCTGGCTGGATGCCCTACCAGCGTCAAGAGCAAGGGGACAGAGTGCAGAGGCAAACCAGCCACCCAGGGACACAGGGATGGGACCAGAGCTCCTGGGCAAGGGTGGCAGGACATCACGTCAGGCTGCTTATTGTGAGCAGGACAGCCCCAAGCATGAGGTGGGAGCATCCCAGAGTCCCCTGAAAATGCTGTGTCCCCACATTTCCCTGGGTTGGTGACAAAGGGCTGGTGACAAAATTTGGGCAGAGGATCCCATGCAGGAAGTACAGTCAGCAAGAGTCCTGGGAGTCATCCACCTGCATGGAGGATGGCTGGGGTTGTGGTGGGCATCACTTCTTCCCACTGCACTCCACCTGGCAGGGAAAACACAGTCCAAGGGCTGGAGCTGCAAACTCCCTTGGGTTTGCCCACAGCTAAAAGATGTGGTAGACCTAATGCCATCTCCAGAGCTGGATGCTGCCAAGCATCAGCAGGGTGCTGGTGTGACACCAAGAAATGGGAACACGCTTGTTGCCAGGTGGAGTTCATCCCTCACACAGAGCAATGTGCAGCTGGGTGGGGGAGATCCAAGTGATTTGGATCCAGAGGCTGTGGCTGAGATGACTGGGAGGGTGAGTGCTGAGTGCCCCACCCTGCTGTGCCAGGGCACCCAGGACCCACCTGTGGCCGGCGAGGGAGCTGGGCGCTCACTCGGAACTGTGGGCTACCAGGTGGAACCAGCTGGGGACAAGAAGTGGTTCCTGCCCAGCACAACCAGTTTTCTCTTACCCCAGCGTGGGCAGGCCAGAGCTCGGAGCAGTGGAAAGTTACCAAACGTGGTAACAAGAAGGGCCAAGGTCGGCCAGGAGATTTCTGAGCAGACATGTGAAGATGCAAAGACAACCTGGAGCAGAATTGCTCCATCTCAGGCAGGAGGGAGGCAATGACCTGGCCTTGCAGCGGTGACAGGGCAACTTTAACTGTGAGCCGAGGGCAGGGAAAGATATCAGGCTGAGAGGACTCTGGAGCTGGGAAGACAAATCAGGAATTGACCCCAAAGGGGCCTCATCATTCCAGAGGGTCTGTCCCAACCCATCTTGCACTTCCTACTGGGGGAAAGGCTGGGAAGGTTTTCTTTCTGCCAAATGACTGGTTGAGGGGTAAGGACTTAAGTAAGGACTGGTGGTGTTCTTGGGAGCTCCAAGTGTCCTGGAAGGTGCCAGGAGAACACCATTCCCTTTGTCTCTTCCCCACATTTCTTCTCAGCATTGCTCCTCCTTGGAAGCTTTAGCACAGTAGGAACAAGCAGGGGAGGCTGTGACTCCCCTCGAGGCACAAATGTTGCCCCCAGGGCTGGTAGCACACCAGGGAAGCAGCACAGATGTGCTGAGACCTGGCAGGGGCTGATCTGCCAGAGCCATGCAGACCAGAGGGACAGCCCAGCCCCAGCCTCCACCTGCTCTCACCCAGACTGCAGCTCCTGGGGAAGAACAGCAAGTCCTCCTGATCCTCCTGGGAGCTTCTCTGTGGGAGGAAGAGGAGCAGAGGCAGCCAGAAGCATCACTCTGCACATTGCCTGTGGCTTATCTTGGATCCTCTGCTCCCAGCTGTTTGTGGAAGCAGCACTGCTGTTCCTCACCACTCTCCCCACCATAACACTGTGGTGGCATCTGTGCCTCAAGCCACCTCGCTGTGCCCTGGTGACTGTCCCCTGGCTCTCACAGGAACACTGCTGCACTGCTGCTGTATTTCAGGACCCACAGGAACTCTTCAATCCCCATCAGCCACAAACTGAAGTGCAGAGCAGTCCCTGAGAATGCAGCTCCAGATCTGCTCTGGCAGCAGCCGTGTTCTCCATCCCCCCATAGCATGTAACCAGTGTGGGGGAGTAGCTATCCCACCTCCCCACCTTTACATGAGGAAAATCAGTAGAAAAGGCTACAAAATTTCCCTGCTTGGTTTTCCCATCTGTTGTTGTAATTGGAGGTTTCCTTTCCCTAGATGCTTCCAAATGGGAATGGATTGTTTCCCTGGGTATTTGCCCAGGGCAGAACCTTTCTAGCTTTGGAGCTGGATCAAAGGCCCATGGAGGGAAGCAGTGAGGGTTTAAGTACTTAAAAGAGCTGGGGTGGGTGAGAGCAGTGCTCTGGCTCTCACCAGGGCCAATGCTTCCAAGCTGAGCAGAGAGAAGGTTTCCCTCAGGCTTTGCAGGCGAAGGCAGGGTGAGATCCTGGCTGCTGCTGCTGCTGTTTGATCAGCTCCTGCATCCCTACCCACTTCCCTGCCTGGGACTGGGGCAGCACAGGAGATGCCAAGTGGTGCCAGGGCACCGTGGCTGAGTGTTCCCCACTGCTGCTAAGATGCAGGAGGAGGTGCTGAGGGTCAAATGGTTGAGAGAGAAGGAGCAAACATTCCTGCAAGGCAGAAGTTTCCTGAAGACCCAGGAGCACCTGCACAGCTGGGTGCTGTGTCTGGGCAGCCCTGGATTCCCCGTCCCAGGCAGTGGCTGCTGCAAAACCAAAACATGCACATCATTATCCCACATCCAGGGCTCAGGGAGTAAAAGCATTTAGCCACTGTTATTTCCTCCCTGATTCGAGGTGCAGGGTACCCAAGGATGTTTATGGTTTGTAGTTTGGGTGGAAAGTGGGAACAGAAAGTGGAAGTGCACGTGCTCCCTTGCTCACCTGTTGACAATGGCCACATGCCTGTGACACACCAGCAATGCCAGCCTGCAACCTTCCTCTCCAGAGGAAAAGCTGGGGCAATCCCTCATGGAAGACCAATTGGCTCAGTATCATCCATAAGGAAATGCTTCCAGCACATCACTTTGCTCCAGTAATAGCCATGCCCCTGGGATTCTACAGAGCTCCTGGACATCCAGAGCCCTCCTCAGTGGGCTGAACATGGAGCTGTGTTTGCAGAAAGCTTTTGTTTGTTTGTTTCCCATCTCCTGCATGGCCTTGGGATGCCATTCCTTGCCAGGACAGGAGGATGTTTCTCTTTCCTTCCACCACCCTTTCAGACCAGGTGGAGAGGCCAGGATGGGGTGGAGGGGGACAGCCTGGGACCTACCCAGCTCCCACGGCCCTGGGGACAGACTTGTGCTCTGGCTGGGTGGAGAAGGGGGAGGCAGCAATGGAGAGGCTGCCACCAGGACAGGAATTCATCCACAGGGCTGCGCCTGGCATGAACAGGGCTTTGTGGCAGTGCCCCACTGTGCTTCACAGCTTCTGGCCCTTCCCAGCAGTCTTAACAGGGAGCTTGATGTCCCAAAGAGGATTAACTCCCTAATCCTCTTTGTGAGCCTTGTGAGCAAGGGAGGTTGCAGAGGAGGAGAGAGAAAGGCAGAAGCTGAGGTGTCGGCTGAGCCCTTATCAGACTCAGAAGAATCTTTTCCATTGGTTAGCTAACCAGCAGCAGCAATTCTGGGGTGTCCATGCTGGTCAGAGGATAGGGCCAGGTCAGTTTTAGGGACCAGAGTAGTTACAGCTCTTTGTTTATTTGGAGGGATTTCTGTGATGCCTGAAGAGGAGCTGAATTCTTGCTCTCACCTCCATGGAACCAAGTGTAGGAAGCCCCAGCCCAGTCTCAGTCCACGTGAGGGATCAGATTCCAAGAGATGTATCCCCCAAAGTCCCCCAGTCCCTTCATGTCCCCAGCTGGACACTGCAAGCATTCCATGAATAGTGCGGGGGTGCAGCCAGGACAGAGGCTCTGCTCAGGCTGGGGATCGTGTTTTCTGTGTGTAGATGTGCAGCAGATGCTCCAGCTTCCCACGGAAACCTCTGGCACAGTCCTGGGACCCGGCTTGCCCTTGCACACACACGACACGGCTGTTGGATGAGCCGTGCCATCACTCCGGGCGGCTCGGACAGCCGGGGCCGCCTGGTGTCCGCACACAGCAATGACCAGCCCGTGGCTGAAATGAGCAGGGTCTATGTCTTTATTAATAGTCAGCTCTTTATTAAAAAGTCAGCTCGGCAGGGGGCTGGACAAGGAGCTCGCCCCCGCTGTTGTAGCTTTTCCGCTAGCCGAAGGGTGAGCAGGCGTGCAGAGTCTGTCCCTGGAGACTCATTGGCACGCTGGTAGCTGGAGGTGAAGAGGTGTGCAGTACCTGAAGTCCCAGCAGACTGTCCTCTCTCCTTTTCTCCTGGCACACTGGTCGGGAAGGGTGAGGGGATGTGCAGAGCCTGCTGCCGAAGTCCAGCAGCAGTTGTCTCTCTCCTCCCCTCCTGGTATCACAGAAAACGTGTGTCCTTTGCTCCTGCTTCCCACAGCCCAGTCCACTCTGGTCCTCTGTAGGTTATGGTGACAGGTCAAACACAGATTAGGGATGGGGTTCCCTTTTCCCCAACCAGCACACCCATCCAGCCTTCCATTTAGGTGTGGTTTTCATCCCCAAAACCCCCTCCCATGATTCCACTGAATTATTTTGCATCCCAGTCCTAGAATGGTAGTGAGGGTGGGGGGAGGTAGGTGATTCCCAGGAGCAATTAGCTAATTAACATTTCACTGTCAGTACTTAGCCCAAGCCAAGTGTCCCAGCCAGGCTGTTTTGTTCATAACAGTGGCCAGCCCGCTGCCAGCCCGCCCCGCATCTCCCTTCAAAACTTCAGTCCCAGCAAACCACCACAGCCCCCAGCCGCAACCTTCCTGTGCTGACAGGGGCGTGGAGCAGGCTGGGGACTCCTGGGATCCTCAGGGCTGGAGCGCTCTGGTGTCCTGCAGGGACGTTTTGCCTTCTCCACAAGTGACACTGGACTGACACTGTGGACTTTCAAGTCCCCCTACACTCTCAGTCACAGGGCTGTGCTCTAGGTGGGGAAATATTCTCAGTGGATGGGTTTGGGTTGTTTTCCCACAAGTCTGTGACTTGGTGGCAATGGCCTTGACTAGTCCTGTGGGATCTCCCGCTGGCTCCCTGCACACTTGTAGTGTGCCAGGCAGGCACCGTGCCTGTCTCCCTAGGCACAGGGACTGGCAGGTTGCCAGGGCTTGTGTGTTCCTTGTGGACACACAACCAAGAGCTGCTGCCTCTGCACCAGGGGAGGAAAAGTCACAAGAGGTGAAGTTTGGCACTTATACCTGCAAGGAATGTGCTCCAGGAAAGCCTGAACTGAACACGACCTCTCTTTCCCTTGGTCCATCTCTGGCAGCAGCAGGCTGCCCATGCCCACGTCCTTGACTCCTGCAGCTCCCGGTGCTGGCATGGGCAAGGGCTGTGCCAGGCTCTGCCATGACACAGACCTCTCCTGGGGTCCGGGGTGGCTTCCGAACTGGTTGTGACAGAACCACGGTCCTGGAAAGGTGAACGGGAGCCCCAGGGCCAGGCTGTGTTTGTTTATCCTGGTGATGGAGCACACAACAGCAAAACAAAAGGTCAGACCCTGTTGCCCTGGGAGATGGTTTTTGAAGCTGCCTCCCATCCTGCTGGGGCTCGGATGGAGCATCCCCAGCGCTTGTCATGTCAAGTTAGTTTTGTAATTTTGGCTGGTAATAGGTCTGAGGCAGGCAGTGTGAGCTTCAAGGGTAAATTGATCCAGGACCAGAAGGGCCCTAAACACCTGCTGAGAAGAGCACCCAGCCCTGAGACGTTGGAGGCAGATCCCCATCCCACAACTCCTGCAACCAGACGGACCCAACCTGCTTCCTTGTCCTAAGGGAGGCACTTGCAGCTCCTCCAAGAATCCCAAAACGTGGCTGAGTCTGACCAAAACTTTGCTCATGTTTAGCATGTCTGAATAATGAACAGACACAAACTTCTTCACGACTTGGCCAAGTTTAAGGTGGGTGTTTGATCTCACTGTGGGAAAAGGTGGGGAGGGGACTCTCAGGAAGCACTGTCAGGGAGGGAGGGCAGGCTCTGAGCAGCCCCTTGTAGGCTGCTCCTTGCTAACTCTGCTTTTACTCCTGACCCTCTTTGTTGGGGCAGAACTAATAAGTACCACCATCAACTCCAAGCATGGTTTTGTGCAGTTGTGGAAAGCCTGGGTTGAACAGCGTGGAGATGGGAAAAGGGGGCTGGTCCAGCAGTCCTGCCTGATCTGCCTCTTCTAGAAACGCCTCTCCGTCACTGCACCTCAAACCTGACATGGCAAAATTCACCAGTCTCTTTTTTGTAAGTTGGGAAACTGAGGCACACAGCGGCACTGTCCCCAGGGACGCAGTGGTGAAGCAATGAGGAGCCCTGATTCACCGTGTGAGCATCCCTATCCCACCCCAGCAGCTGCCAAGGGTGAGGAGCAGCAAATCAGCCCTTTTGCCTCTACATAAAAGCCCCAAATCCCCCGGGGCAGCTGGGTACCTCCCTCCTGCAGGAGCAGGCAGGTGGGACACAGACTGATCCTGGGAGAAAGGCACCTTGTCTCTGGGCAGGAGACCAGCAGGGAGGAAAAGCCATGCAGAACAGCCCTTGTCTTGCTGCTTCTGGTTGTCAGCACAAGGAGTCCTTGTGTTTACCCAGACTTCAGGGCAATTGCCCGTCACTAACAACACAAAATCCCTTGGTCCCACCGCCCTGAGCCCGGCGAGGGAGCAGGACAGAGCCGGTGGGAGGCCAGCACTGCCAGGGAAGGACAGGCAGCCCCCAGGACAGCAGAACTAAGGTACAGGATCTGTGCTGCTGAGCTTGTCTCCACAGGTGGTTGGCCTGAGCTGTGTAGGGGACAGTGTCAGAGCCCTCTTCTTGGGTTTGGACCCCAAAGTAGTTCAAACTAGGCTCAGGACACACCATCAAGGGTCTGATGGCAGCTTTGGGTGTCCAGTGCCCAGGAGGTGAGGTGGATGCTCCTGAGGAGGGGTGTGTGGCAGATGGCACATCATCTCCCCAGCAGTGACTCAGTTTCCCCATCTGTAAAATCCAGCTTCTTGGATTGAGGACTTTGTCCAGCTCTGAAGGAGGACCCTGACAAGCAGTCCTGTGATATGGAGGGCTTGTTTCCACCAAGCAGATCTCTGCTGCTGGAGACACAAGGCATAACCAGCATGGGGAAGAAAAAGCTGTTCCCAGGCCCCAAGACGGCAAAAATTGGATTTCCATCTGTATTCTCTCATCCCCACCATTGCATATTTGCATTTGGTAACTCTGCAATTATTCAGGGACGGCTTTTAGATAGTTGAAGTATTTGCACATGAGAAGGACCATTTGGCACCGTACGCCTTAGCTTTCTTCAGCTGTGGTCTGGGGAAATGTCAGTTTGTGAGCAGCATAAGGCACATGATCCAGGCAATCATAGGACATGGTGCAATAAAAGTGGAGTGAGTGATGGCTTGCAAACAACAAAACAGTCAAGTGTGCCCATTATAATTTTAATTATAATCACATTTAAAGCAAAGTAAAGCTATGCCTCTCCAGGAGCTTTAATGAGGTCATATGTCTCTTAACATTTCACTTGCCAGCTCCTGGCTGTGTGCTGTAAGCCATGCTCCAGCCAGGCCTGGGGAGAACATAGCAAAGCTGGGCGCCCATCACTGCCTAGTTTTAAGACTGAGGGAGAGTGTGCAAAAGAAAAATTTGGGTTCTTACCGTGGCTCTCTTGTCTGAAAAAAAATGGTAAAGATTGAATGCATGTTTCAGAGTAGAATCTCCCCTTTTCTTCCTGATAAGTTGTTGGCTACTTCAGAATTACTTGATCAGCAGGTGCTAAACTCTGTTCTCTGTGACAGGGACAGGACCCAGGGAATGGTGGAGCTGTGTCAGGGGAGGTTTAGGTTGGATATCAGGAAAGGTTCTCTCTCCATAACGCCCTGGTTATGCCTTGTGTCTCCAGCAGCAGGAGGAGGTTCTTCCTTCAGGTTCTTCCCCCAGAAGGTGCTGGCACTGCCCAGGCTCCCCAGGGAATGGGCACCGCCCCAAGGCTGCCAGAGCTGCAGGAGTGCTTGGACAGTGCTGCCAGGGATGCCCAGGGTGGGATTGTTGGGGTGTCTGTGCAGGGCTAGGAGCTGGACTGGATGAACCTGATGTGTCCCTTCCCGCTCAGGATATTCTGTGGTTCTTTGAAACTATTTGGATGGGAAAGGGGCTGCCCTGAGCAAAGACATGCCCTGGCCACATTTGACATCTGACATGTGGGAGTCGGGGAATGATCACCCTGAGTGACTCAAGTGTTATCGTGGATTGAGCTTGGTTTGGAGAGATGAGGCTCACAGAAAACAGGGGTAACAAGTGTTAAAGACCTGAAAGAAGTCATTATCTCAGGAACTGGGGAGTCTGAGGTCCCATTCAATTCAAGTTCACACACAGGGCTCACCTTTACACATAAATCTTCAGGCCACGTCTGACACCAGCTGAGCTGTTGGAGCTGTTGGACCTTTTCGGGTTGTTCCTCCAGATGTAGGTCCAGTTTGCTGACCCTTTAATTTCTATGCCACAGTCCTTGTTTGTCTTTATTTCATAATTAGCTGGCAATAAAGTGACGTGGTCTCTCTGGCATGAAGTGAATCCAGAATAGCACCAACACCTACACCCTGGGCAGATAGCAACACCATAGCATGGCCTCAGAGATGGCAGCAGACAGGGATAGTCACGGTCCTAACTGCTTCCCCCAAACAGGGACAAGAGATTTGTCATGGACTACACGCTGGAGACCAGCCAGCTAAAGCAGAAGCTTCTGAAAACCATCTACAGCCTCCAGGTGAAGTCATTTACCACACTGCAGTCAGCCAGCCCGGTGCTGCACAGCCAGAGTGGCATAGGCATGGTGACCCAGCACCAGGTCCACCAGCTGGCAGATAAGGCCAAAAGCCTGTGTGGAGATCTGGACAACATCAAGAACCTCCTCCACTATTGCCAGGATGACTTGGTCCGGCAGATTCCCAATCCCACCGGCAGCCGCTATGGGGGTGTCAGTGGAATCCATTGCTCCCTGGATGGCTCCATCTACGTGACAGCTGAGAGTGCTCCCTGGGTCCACGTGCTCAGCAGCACAGGCCACACGCTGCAGTCCTTGCCCTGCCAACAAACGGGCAAGGGAGGCAGCGTTTTCTTGCCAGAAGATGTGACTGTGACTAGGATGGGAATGGTGGCTGTAGCTGACATGGTGAATGAAGCCATCTGGGTCTTCAACCCTCACACCAACCTCTCCAAGAGGGAATGGATAAAGATCAGGAAGGTTGGTTCCCCCAGGGGTATTGGAGTAGATTCCATGGGCAAGATCCTGATAGCAGACTATGCACAAGGTCAAGTGCACAGCTTTGCTCTGGACCATACCTTCAGGACACTCAATGTCCACTCTGTCCCAAATCTGCAGGGACCTCGTTACATCAGTCCAGTGCCCGGTGGAGGCTTTGTGGTGAGTGAAGAGTGTGGAGACGTCAAGGTCTTCATGAGCAGCTGTAAGCTCCTCTGCTCCCTCAGCAGCAAATATGGACACCAGTTTGGCAACCCTGCTGGGGTCTGTGTGGATAAGGACGGCAGCATCCTGGTGGCAGATGAGCAGCGCCGTACAGTCCACTTGTTCCCTGAGCATGGAGCTCCCATCTGCCTGGTGTCCACAGGGCTGCGGAGGCCTGCTGGCATGGCTTGCTCCTCCTCTGGGCACCTCTTTGTGGCAGACACAGTGGAGAACTGTGTCAAAGTCTTTAAGTACTGTGTGAGACCCCGGTACAGACCCACCAATGCTGGGACATCATGTGCTGACCCCAACCAAACACACAGGGGGGGAGGGGGGATGGTTTCCCTGCAGCCCCACTGAGCTGTGCATCTGCTGGGGTGCTGGGAGCTCCACTGCTCTCAAAGATTCCTGTAATGGAATCATGGAACGGTTTGGGTTGGGAGGGACCGTAAAGACCATTTCATGGCAGACACAACTTCCACTATCCCAGGTTGCTTCAAACCCTATCCAACCTGGCCTTGGACATTTCTAGGGATGGGACATTGCCCCAGACCTGACTGCCTAAAAGCCCCCAGCTCCTCCAGGACTAGACTAGCTCTGGACCCACCAGAGTGTGTAAAGCATGACCCAGCTACTCAGAATTGGCCTTGAACTGGTGCCTTGGCAAACTTGTTATCACCACATCCTTGATTCCTCGAGTGTTTTCCAAAGCTGATATAAATCTCTTTTCTCCATGCGATTTTGATGTGCCATGGTCCCATCTTCCTGATGCCAGATCATGACCAGAGAGGTAAGGCCATGCTAGAAGTCCATGCTCCATCCCGGAATCATGGAATCACACAATAGTTGGGATTGGGTCCTTAAAGATCACCTAGATCTACACCCTGCCATGACTAGGGACACCTTCCACTAGATCATGCTTCTCCAAGCCCTTTAATGCCTGGCATGATTGAGCCAACTGGTCTGTCCTAATTAATTCCCGAGCTATTAGGGTTGGTTTTGCAATCAGAGAACAGCACACTGGGTCTGCAGCAGACTTCAGGAAAAGGGTAAGATGAAGGTAACTCCTTCTGTGCTGCATTCCTGACCTCTACAGGGAAGCAATAACCACTACATGGAGTAAATTCCATAGGAATCGTGGAACTCCTCAGACTGCCTCACACACTGGGGCAGACACCATCCTGTTGTCCTCTGGAGAGGAGGGCTCAGCACGTCTTGCTGCCTTTATCAGCAGGGGCCAGGGCAAGGCGGGCAGGGTGTGCCGGGGCAGGGATGGGCGTTTTCCTCTCCCTGCTCCAGCCCTCGGTGTGGGCATGGAGCTTAATGACTTCTCCATCTCTGCTGATGTCCCAGACCCAAGTCACCATCGTCTCTGATCCCAAATGATCCCTGGAGAGGGCCTTGCTCCCTCCTGGCCCTGGGACAGGCACTGGACACAACAGACACGCTGTGAGGTTCTCCAGGACCCCTCTCCCTGCAGAGTGAGGCAAGCAGCAGGGAGTGGGGCTGCATGGTCTGCAGAAACGGGGGGATCGGCCTCTCCCATTGCAGGAAGCTGAGCTCCCTCCCGCAAGACCTAATCTCCCCAATCTTATTTCCAATTCTGTGGCATCCAACAATAAAACTAAAACCCAAAATCTTTTATCTAGCCTACCCCGACTTCTGCACCTGCTCTCTCTTGCCATGTGGGACCTTTTCATGCTGCCCAGCATCTTCCCAGGCTCACTGGCCCAAGCCCACTGCCAGATCACAGGACAAAGCTCTTGGGCACCTGTGAGCACTCCTGGGTCTCTGCTGGGCCAGGCATCCACTGAGGCAGTCAAGATGGGGGTCAAGAGGGTCCCATCAGCATAGGCGAGTCCCTCACCGTGGGATGGGGGACAACAGGGTTCCCTGAGGAACGGTGAGTCCTTGGACTTTGGGGATGAGGGACAACGGGCTCCCACATGGAAAGGTGCCTGGCCTGTGGGATGAGCGACAGCAGGGTCCTGTAAGAACAGCGGGGCCCCTGGATTTTGGGAACAGAGGACAGCGGGGTCCTGTGAGCACAGCGGGGCCCCTGGATTTTGGGAACAGAGGACAGCGGGGTCCTGTGAGCACAGGTGAGCCCATGGCCTGTGGGGATGGCGCCAACAGCGCCCCGTGAGCGCAGCGAGGCCCCGGCCCCGCTCCGGCTGGGGCGGTGGCAGGGCAGGGGGGCACTGCCGCTCCTTATCGCGCGGCTCAGGCGGCCCCGCCGCCCTCGGGCCCGCAGAAGGCGCTGGGTCGAGCCTGGGGAGCGGCGCTGTCGGGAGCGGGGCCGGCGGGGCCCGACAGGCCGGGAGCGGGGAGCCGGGGCACCACGGAACGCGGGCGGCGAGTGGCGGCGCCGGCCGGGCCCGTCCGGCTGCACGACCCGGCGGCAGCGGCGTCTCCGAGCAACCGCGGGCGGAAGCGGCGGAGCGGGACGAGCGGGCGGCAGGAGCGGGCGGTAGGAGCGGGCGGTAAGAACGGGAGGGCGGTGGGAACGGGCGGGCGGTAGGAGCGGGCGGTAGGAGCGGGGCGTTCTGGGCCGCGCGCGGGGCCTGCGCGGGCACCGGGGAGCCCCCGCCGGGCCGGCGGCAGCACCGGGCCCCTCACGACACTGAGGGGCTGGAACGTGTCCAGGGAAGGGAACAGAGCTGGGAAGGGGCTGGAGCACCAGGAGGGGGCTGAGAAAGGGGCTCAGCCTGGAGAAAAGGAGGCTCAGGGGGACATTGTGGCTCTGCACAACTCCTGACAGGAGGGGACAGCCAGGGGAGTCCCTGCTGCCATCTCTGAGGCCGTGCTATGGTCTCTGCTCCCAGGGAACAGGGACAGCACAAGGGGAAATGGCTTTAAGTTGTGCCAGGAGAGGTTTAATTTATATATAGATAGGATAGATAGGGAAATTTCTTTGCGTAAAGCATGCTCAGGCGCTGTCACAGGCTGCCTGGGGCAGTCATGGAATGCCCAGCCTGGAAGTGTTCAAAAAGCCGTGTGCATGTGGCACTTGAGGGCATGGTTTAGTGGTGGTGGTGGTGGTGCTGGGCAATGACTGGACTTGGTGGTCTTAGAGGGCTTTTCCAACCTTTACAATTCCATGGTTCTATGATTCTTTATATCCTGGCCCTAACCCCCCTGCAAGGATCATGGGATGCTCAGGTGTGGGTCTGCTATGGGATCAGTCCCCCGTGGCACCCCTTGGCCACAGGACAGTCTCTGGGGTGAGACCATGGACACATCCCACCATTCACCTTTGCTTTTCTAACAAAAATTCTGGAATCAATCAGTCCTGGGGTCCTGTATTCATTTGTTGGTTGCATTAACACATTTTAGGTGGTATTTATTTTGTTTGTTTTGGTTACCTGAGGTCATTGCATTGGTGCTCTCAAGGAAAGGTGGATGTTTTCAGCAGAAATAGGTGGATCTCAAAGATTTTAGGCACTTGATGAAGAGGGACTGCATGAGCATTGGTAAGATTTTTCTGTTAAAATTAGCAGCAGTGAAGCAGACTGTGATGACATTTGATATTTCAGTCTATTGAAATGAATGAGGTAGATGCATGACAAGTCGTGGATTTGGGAATATGAGAACATTAACATAACAATAGTTGATCAGCCAGGTTTTCAACTATCAAGATATTTTGTGCAGCCTGAAAATCATATCAGAATCTTCTCTGCCATGGCTCAAGCAACCAAAGGGCAGATCATTTGACCCGAGCTATAGCCAGAGTAGTTGGGTGCATAAAACTATGTTAATTTTAAAAGCTGGGGAAGGTGTAAGAGGAAAAACTCACAAACTAGAGAAGATAAGGATGACAAGTGTTTCGGCTCCATGAGAAGTTTTCCCAGAGGATTGTGGCTATCTTTAAAAACAATCTCAGTGAAAAATAAGTGTGTATATGAAGAGTCAGTTGACAATTCCTCTCTGAAATGTCCAGTGGATGAACAGACCTTTAAGCACAGCTGTGCATAGACACTGAGAGTCTCTTGTAGCAATACTCACAACTCTCTCTGTTTCGATGGGAAAACATCATGGGGCTGTTTTTCCTTGGACTGAATTTTCCTTTTTACTGCAAAACTGCAAAGTACATCCCAAGACTTCCCTCTCCTGCGGAATTTTGTTGGCAGTATGGTGCTGGAAGCACAGTGTTTACAGGTTCTGAATGCACCCAGCATTGGCCCTCATTGCTCCAGAGATCCTCCAACCCCCAGCAAGATCTAGAGGCCACAGATGGACTTCATTTTCCCTCTGTGACCAGAGGGATAACCTCAGAGACCTGGAGTCTGTGAGGAAGCAGGATCTCAGAAGAGCCATAGATCATAGAATGGTTTGACATAGAAAGGACCTTACAGACCATTTCGTTCCATTCCTGCCATGGGCAGGGACCTTCCACTGTCCCAGGTTGCTCCAAGCCCCATCCAGCCTGGCCTTGGGCACTGCCAGGGATGGGGAGTCCGCAACTCCCCAGATTACCCCACTGTGGGTGATTAACCCCAGAGGTTAATCACTCCCTATAACTGCTTCTCCATCCCTCCATGTAGGAAGTTTCCAAGTGCTGAGCTTTAGTGGCTCAGCTGTCCTCTCCTAAGGGAGAGAAAAAAGCCACCAGGCCCTTCCCGCTGCGCATCTCTCCCTGTGTTGTAAATACCCTCTGTGTTCCCTTTCCAACTGACTGGTCCCTTGCAGAGGAGCAGCCTCGGGGCCCTGTGGAGTTTCACATCCCTGACAAAGCACTGAAGGACAAGGACGGGAAAGGACAGCGGGCGCCGGGTGCTGCCTGTTCTGCGCCAGCGCCCTCCTTACTGCAATTACATTCCTGTTAGGAACCTCCACCTTATTTAAAGAGACACTGTCAACTGCCTCAAAGCTCCTTTCTGGAAAAGTCTCCCAAGGCCACTGAGATGTGTTCTTCATGATGGGGAGAAAAGCACTAAAGATAAAGAGCGCTGATAAAGTAGAGGTGCTTCTCATTTTTTAGGCTGTTGAATCTAATGAATTAAAACTACTTCAATTAATCACTATAGTCTCTTCTGACAAAATTATTGTCTCAGTTTCCAGATGAGAGAAGTGAGGCAGGAGGAGCTGAGTGATGGGATCAAGGTTGCTCTGTGAGTTTGCTGCAGAGATCTGGGTTGTAAGGTGCTAAAGGAGACTGAATAGCATGAACCAGTGTTTGATTGTTGGTAGCAGCAGGAAATACTCCCCAGAGGCACCACAGTGAGCTGTGATGTAGTCCCTTCTCTAGGAGGTGCTCCAGCACGTCCAGCGTGGGATTCAAGATCTAAGGCTGGGTGAATGCCAGATCTTGGCTGGTCTGATGGGCTGTGCTTATCTGGGTGCCACCATGAAAGACCTTTCTAGGTCTGGGAGAAGGGCTTTACTGGGAAACTCCAGGCTCACCTTCCCTCTCTTCAAAGACTGCAGATCATCAGGAGTTTTCTGAATGTGTTTATGGCTGTTGGCCGTCACTAATGTCATTACTCAAGTGGTTGGGCTTTGTGTTTTCAAACATGCTTAGTTCTCCTCTCTGGTAGCTTTGGGTTGGCCAGTTCAGATTTTCCTTACATTTACTCACCATCCTCAAGTTTTATCTTTGTGTTTATTGGCAGGTGTATGTCCCTGCAGGTCACTGCCATGGTACTGAAGGTGTTCTTTCCGTCGTGCTGCTCCTCAGCAGACAGCGGCATTTTGATCGGCCGCTGGATCTCCGAGCAGAACTCTGCTGTCATCCTTGCTGTGGTACACTTCCCCTTTATTCCTGTCCAGGTGAAGCAGTACCTTGGAGAAGTTCAGCGCGTGACTAAAGTCAGCGTTTCTGTGCTTGGCTCATGGAGCAATAGCAAACAGGAGAAAGAAGAGAGTCTCAGTGAGTTCTTGGAAGACCTTGGGACCATATTCTGCCATGAGCCATGGATCCAGATAAGCAAAGAGGGAGACAGCAAATTCTGGAGCTGTTCTATCCTTCAGAAACACTCTAAGAACCCTCAGGAGGAAGAAATCATCTTGGTATACTATGACCAGCGCAAGGTGATGCTTTCCCATCTGCACCCCCCTTTGGACACAGCTGGCCAGAGGGCAGAGGATGCCTCAAAGCTCTCGGCCATCTTTGACACGGTGGCCAGGAGCCAGGTCCTCTTCATGACGGACAGATATGACGAGGGGCCCATCAAGCTGACCCACTGGCAGTCGGATGGGGTGGAGGCCAGTATCATCGTGGAGCTGCTGAAGCAGGCCTCGGTGCCTGCCTGCATGCTGCTGACATTCCTGCTTTCACTGCTCTCTGGGATCTGCAGGAGCAGGTAGGTGATATGACATCACCCAGCTTGTTTTGTCTGGAAATGTAATTCCTGTTTAGGCATTGCAGGACTACTGCTCAACCCCAGTGAGAAATGTGATACAAAATTGTTCTATTGGAAACAGGCTGCTGCAAGAGGTCCTGTTAGAGCTCCACTCCAGCAGGAAATCACAAGGCCAAAGGCTCCCTCAGAACTCTTCATGGAGCTGGGAGGTTTTCTGGGAGGCATTCATGTCCTCCCCATTTGCAGCAGGGATAGTTCAGCTCTGCTTCAGTTTCATCACAGCTGAAACAGTGGATTTCCAGCTTTTCTGTGGCTGACGTGAGGCTCTCTTTAATGGCTCCATAGCTGGGGACTCCCTCCTCCCTGTTTGCTGTAAGTCCCTTTGCAACTGTGGAACATCAGCAAATACGGTTTCTAAATCCATCTTCTCTCCAAGAGACTGTGGTGCTGCAGCCTTGGCACTTTACAGAAGTTTAGAGGGATTGCTGCTCAGCCTGAATCTATGGTGAAATCCTGTTCTCACAACTGTGAGCCTGAATAGGATGCTCCAAATGTAACACATGGCAAATGCTTGGACTGAAAGCTAGTTCTGAGCAGATTTGCAGGGAAGAAACTTATAATCATGGAATCATTTACCTTGGAAAGGCCCTCTAAGATCATTGAGTCCAACCATTAACCCAGCACTGCCAATACCACTACTAACCCATGTTTCCAAGTGCCACATGTTTTTTGAATACTTGCAGGGATGGTGATTCCACCACTGCAGCTGCCTGGAGAGGTTGTGACAGAGAGTGGAGTTCTGGTTCTAAGCTGCAAGGGGACACTGTAATTGATGAAATTTTGATAACAGCTATTACTGTATTAATGGATAAATCTTTTTAAGTACAGCCTAAAGGAATGGAGGTATTTAACAGATTTCCAATTGTGTGATACAGTTGTAAAAGAATTACAGTGAAACTCTTCCCATGCAAAGATTTTCTGAGCAGTTTGGTTACACAGTCTGGTACACAAAGGAAAAAATGTCCGGTTTTGGATTATTGGAAGAGACTGAGATTCAAACCTGAATTCAGACCTGGCACTTGGTCTCACTTGGTCCCACCTCAATTGGTGCCAGGATTCAGGCCAGGCTTGGAGTCAGGTTAAGCCCAGGCCTTGCTGGCATCCAGTCGCAGTCTGCAGTCTAAACATAAGTTGGGAGCTCAAGCTCAGCTGGTGGGTTGGGCCCAGATAGTTGCTACCAAGCTTCTCAGGAATTCTGACTTCAGCTTTTCCTAGGGCCAGGATACATGTTCTGAGGTAGAACAGCAGCCAGCTGTACCTGGCAGCAGGCAGAATGCAAGGCTTGCTGTGCATAAACCTACACTGAGCCTGTCCTTAGCCTTGGGAGGCAGAGCTTTCTCTCTCCTTTGTTTTACTCACCCACAGTATCAACTTTATATTTACTTGTCTCATATGTGTTTTAAAACATCAGTCTTGGAGAACAGAGTACCTGGCTTTATAACAAGTCTCCTTCTTGACCTTCTAAGTTCTTTCAAGGAATTTGGTTCCGTTTTGTACCACATGATGTGTAATACAACCTCCTTGAAGCCAACATGCTCAAAGCAGGGAGGGTTCAAGACATCACGTGCAGGTGTCCTTCCAGTCCCTTCCTTCCCATGCTGGGACAGGACATTCCATAAAATAAGATTCACGGGGGTTTTTTTCTCCTTCAGGTCACAGGACTTCTTTCTTTCTGTTTTTTGTGACGTTAAGGGATAGTCAGCTTTGGAAGGCTAAAGAAAGAGATCAGCAATGTCTTCTCAGGCTGGGGAGGCTTGGGCATTTTTAGATATGCCCCTGTTGTGTTTGTGTATTTGCTTGAGAGAAGCAGGGCAGCAGTGTTGGAAATCTCAGGGAGTGAGTCGCTGCCATCCCTCCAAGCTCATCCCGTGTTCCCAAGTCCTGCACATCCTGAATTAAGGCATTTCTTCAGCACCACCGTGTGCTGAGGGGTGGCCACTGCGATTCTGCTTCAGAGGAACATGGGGGCAGCATTCCCATTATCCCTGAAGATCTCTGCTATTGGGGACATTCAGATGTTTTAGTCTTAAGGCAAAAAATTCCATGTGCTTGTTTTAAAAAAAATCTGTTTGTAAGCACCTCCAATTCTTCATCCAAA
This sequence comes from Taeniopygia guttata, assembly GCF_048771995.1. Taxonomy (NCBI): domain Eukaryota; kingdom Metazoa; phylum Chordata; class Aves; order Passeriformes; family Estrildidae; genus Taeniopygia; species Taeniopygia guttata. Next base: position 15,162,771 of record NC_133039.1, read on the forward strand.
AGGAGGCACTGCTCCTGCAGTTTCTAGCACACGCAGGAGTTCTGGTTAATGGAGCTTAATATTCGCATGTGATCCAGATTTGGAAAGACTGCTTTTCATCTGGTATCTGAAAATTCCCCTCTCACTCTTGGGAAAAAACTGAATTGGAAAATCAAGACTTACTCATGGAGGCTATGTTAATTTATTGCTAAAATTCCATATATTTGGAAATACCCCAAAGATCTCCTGCTGCTTAAATAATGCAACGACACGATGTCACTGGATTTTTGTTGAGTTTTTTTATCTGGTTGGTTTTCCATTGAAGTTCTGAAAATGGTCTATATATGGTGTTGTAAACAAGTGGGAGTATTTCTAGCAATGCACAGTCGATGTGCAAAGGGGTAGGAGACCACGCAAGGAATATTTTTTTGCTTTCTTCCTCAGTCCTCACAGAGAGGAGAGTTCCCATAGCACATCTTGCAGCTGCTCTATTGAGCTTTTTGCAGTATGTTTATATTTTTATTTCAACAAGTATGTGTATGTATTTCCAAAGAAAGCATGTGAGTGGAATAGAGGTTGTGCTTGTGGTGGTGATTGAAAAGAGAAGCACAGACAAGGACATCCCTGTGATATGTTTTTGGCCCCATGGTGTCCAGTTGAGGAGCTGAACCATTGCAGGCTGCACAATTTTGTGGTGCTCTGGGGATGAGGCTGCTTTGGGAATCATTCCCACTTGTGCAAGACATTCCTCAGGCAGAAAACAGCAGCCTGTCCTTTCTCTTGGCCAGGAGTGGCAAACTGGGGGTGACCCAGAGGCTGGCTGCCTCCAGCTTGAGGAGCAGCCATGGTTGGCGAGAGACACCCAGTGCTGTGAGAGGATGAGACTATCACCCAGTGAGTGTGTAGTGTAGCACAGGGCCCCAGAGCTGCTGCTTTCTGCCTGAGCTGACAGGATCTGGCAGCTGGTGTTTGACCCATAATTCTTCACCTTCAGCCATCTGTACATAATCCCACAGGTAGAGCGTTCCTCCTTCCCCTTCTTTACATTTCAAGTGCAATCTCTGCTCTAGTCAAGTTTTGCCACACCAGAGTTTGTAACCACTGAGCTGGGGCATAATTGGAAGGGAAAACACGTCTGCTCTCGTGCCTTGGTGAATCTGTGAGCGCAGGTGTGTGTGATCAGTGGCCAGAGCAGTCACCCCCTCTCCCTCCCCTGCACGGTGCTCTTTTCTCCACCGCCTCAGCTCCCTCCTCCTGACAAGTCAGCTGAGGAACAGTGCATTCATTTGTCTCCAAGGTGGGAGGCTGTAGCGCAGAGCTGAGTAACTTGGAGACCTCAAATTAAGAATGATTCACAGTACATTGCGTGTGTTTCAAACCCAATGTGTCTGAAATTTGAATGGGGAGGGAGGGGGAAGAGGGGGACTTCAACACTCTGGTCCTTAAGCTGACAAACGATGCACAAAGTGAGGTTCAAAGGGCTCAGGAGGGGCGGGGAGGAAAGGGACAGCAGCCTCAGGGAACTGAGCAGGGTTTGGAGGAACCATACCCTTAGATTGGTGTGAATTGTATAAATAGCAGTGGGCACCCCACTGTGCCCATCCTGGCCAGTCACGGAGGCATCTGCTGCTGGGCATGGGCTGGCATGCTCTGGGTGAAATCCGTGGAGGGCACACACAGTTTACAGGGACATCCATCTCCAGGCCGTGCTCAGCAATGATCCAAGCAGCTGTGCAGTTTCCAGGGTGAAGCAGGATATAAGGAATAATGGTATTGTGTGAAATGAATGTAACCTGAAAAACTGTGCCAAAGCAGCGCAGGAGACTAGATGAAGTGACTAAAAGTGACCGTGGATTCCTGGACCTGTAACAAAAGCCAGTAAATCACTGTGAAAGTAGTGCAACAACTGCACTGGCTGGTGGAGTGTACTCCTGTGTACAGGAGAGAAGTGGACCAAATTACATCCACATTAGAATTTATCCCCCAAACCAAACCTGGTGCCATGTGTTGCTGTGGTTTCTGTGACCAGCTTGCTCCCACTATTGTGTCACTTCAGCCTGCACAAATCACCAACTGTCCTTGCTTTATAGGTTGTGTGGTAATAAAAGTAACTCCCTAAAATAATTGAGCATCATTTTGTACTTTTCTTCTGAGTCATAAGAAAAGAACCTTGTGACTGTTTCCTCCCCTACAGGCCTAATGTGGATGTTAACTTTGAAACCTAATTAAATGCTAAATGTTGTGCTATCTACATAATGCTGGTCACTGCAAGGCAATGAAGAGAAGGTAGAAGTGAAGACCCTGAAAAAAGTATTTGGAAGTAATTAAGAAAAAAAAGAAGAGAAGGGTCAAGTGGAAGAAAAAAGAAAAGAGGTGGGGGAAGGAACATAAACTGCATGTAGGGCACAGCTGTTTGTTATATGAGGCTCACACCACACAGAGACTTGTGATCACCTCTACTCTGGAGCCAGGCTGGGAGCGCTGGAGGGGTTCACCTGAGAGCTGAAGGCTCTTGAGGGATCTTAGAGTCCCTTTCAGGGCCTAAAGGGGCTCCAGAAGAGCTGGAGAGGGACTTTAAACAAGGGATGGAGGGAAAGGACAAGGGGGAATGGCTTCCCACTGCCATAGGTCAGGGGTGGATGGGATATTGGGAAGGGACTTTGTGAGGGTGGGCAGGCCCTGGCAGAGGGTGCCCAGAGAAGCTGTGGCTGCCCCTGGATCCCTGGAAATGTCCAAGGCCAGGTTGGACAGGGCTTGGACCTACCTGGGATAGTGGAAGGTGTCCCTGCCTGTGGCAGGGGGGTGGAATGAGATGAGCCTTAAGGTCCCTTCCAACCCAAACCATTCCAAGATCCATGATGAGTAACACTGGGTTTGTGCAGCAGTTACACTGTGTTGTATTGTTGCACTGAACACAGCTTGACTCTTTTCTCCTGGAGATCGGAGCATTGTGCAAGCCCAGAGATGTATCCAAAAGCAGAGGTTGGAATCAGGCTTGCCTTGTCACTTCCTTGGAAGAGTGAGTGAGACACAGTTTGACAGAGTGCAAATGAGAGCTTGGTTTGTCTGCATGTCTTGGTCTGGCAAGGCTGCCTTAATTCTGTTAACCTTTCAGAGTCATTAACATCTAATCACCAGCTCTGGTTGCACAACCTTAACTTCACATTGACTGTTTTGCATGGATGCTGGCCTGCCTGCTGCATGGCAAAGGCAAGAGGAGACATTCCCATGTGTTTCTGCAGGGTGCTGAAGTTTTGGCCTTTGTCTTTCTTGTGGAGCAAACTCTCGACTTGTGAGCAGCTGGGACATCGCCTGCAGCACCTCCAGGTCATCAGCAGCAACAAGAAGGCTCAAAACCAAAATCAGCTGATGAGGTATGAAGTATATGTAAAATTGGGTGTGTCTTGGCTCTAGTCCTCTCTCCTGTGGGGAACCCAAACCATGGATCCCATGCCTGGACAGTACTAGGTCCTCACTGCACCCTATCACGTTGCTCTATTCCCTGCTAGTTTGGATATCTTTACTCTGCACTGTATTTATATGCATATATATTTGTATTTTTATGTGTTAATTGTGCCTTTTGCCAGATACCTTCCTTTTTCCCTAGCCCAGGAAAGGCAACTGGGATATTGCACCCCAAAAGGTTGTACTGCACCCATGTGTGAGTGCTTTGCTGTCACTACTCCCACAGGCTCATTGCTTTCACATGTGCTGCTGTCAACCACAGCCGTCCATCAGTGTTCAGTTGGTACTTTTCATAAGAGCAGAAAGGTTTAAATGCTCCCCTTTAAATGCTCCCCTAAATCCCTCCCATTCTTTTGGGGAAGCTTTTTGTGCAGAAACTGCAGACCAGAGACTCCACTTACACTGGTAGAACAGTAACAAAGTGTAAGAGAAGAAGCAAACATGCAGCACAGTGAGAGGAACAGAGCAGAGATCTGAGACAGATATTGGCTGCCCTACGGCTCTTCCACAGCCAGTCTTGTTCTGTGTGCTTCTCTGATCCTGCAGGAATAGACTCCCAGGGAACACTTAAAATAGATTAACAGATTCAAAGTCCATAAGTAACTGTGGGTGTTCAGTCCGATTCTTGAATAGCTCACGTCATGGAATTCCATTCAGAAGCTCTAGCAAGGAAGGAGCAGCTCAGCAGCCCTTCTGGGTTTGTGTATTTATTTACTATTTATTGCCTTGTCTGGGAAAGCCATCTGATCTCAATGTGGATGTGCCAAGTGCTGCTGCCCTTGGTACTGGTAATTGGTAAATCCCCCCTGAGTGTGTATCTACCTTTCTGTCTAAAATTCCTCTTTGTAGCTTCAAATCCCCTCTTTGCTTCCTACTAAGAAAGGTTTTGTGATGTGGCAGGCTCTGAGTGGCTCTGAGTTTAGAATCATGAAATCACAGAATATCCTGAGTGGGAAGGGACCCACAGGGATCCTCCAGTCCAGCTCGTGGCCTTGCACAGACACCCCAACAATCCTACCCTGGCCATGCCTGAGAGTGTTGTCCAAGCACTACTGGAGCTCTGACAGCCTCAGAGCCGTACCCATTCTCTGGGGAGCCTGGGCAGTGCCCAGCACCCTCTGGAGGAAGAAGCTTTTCCTAAAATGCAATGTAAACCTCCCCTACCACAGCTCCAGCCATTCCCTTGGGTCAGGTCCCTGGTCACAGATTGGAGCTGCTCCTCAGGAGAGACCTCTAAACAGCTGTGAGGTCTCCCTTCAGTCTTCCCTTCTCCAGGCTGAACAAACCACTGCTGTGCTTGGCTACATAAGGAGCAGCACACCAGTGGAAGTGAAAAGATTCCAGAATTGTTCCTCTTCAGTGAGTTGTCCTGGTGTCCTTGGGGCATTAAAGGTGCTACATAAGCGAAGCAAACAACTGTCATTGAAACATTAAACACTGTCCTTCCCTTTCTCTAACTCTGTTTCTCTCTACCCTGCCTGCAGGAAAGCCAACATCTTTGTGTCTCTGCTGATTGATGTGGCCCTGGGGATACTGCTGATGTCGTGGCTGTACAGGAAGAACCGCATTGGGCAGCTTGCTGACACTCTCATCCCCGTGGCTGACGTAAGTCTGGCCAAATCTCATCCTCTTTCACCTGCTCTGGGTTGGTTGTTAAGGAGCAATGCCTCACACACGAGCTTTCATAGAGACCTGTCTGAAGTCATGCAAATCAGGTCTGCTCAAGAACAGTGAAACCTTCAAACCGAGCCTGTTGGAGCTGCTCAAAAGAAACTCAGCTCTGCTTTGCATGTGCTGTGAATAGTAATTAGATGTTTATGGGAGGGCTCCTCCACCTTCTAAAGGAACAATTATGGCTTGGACAAAGCTCTGCAGCTGCAGGTTGGGTGGTTATGGAGCCATAGTACTTTTATTTTTTTCTGGAGTTAACAGAAAGTGTTCTCAAGTTGTTACTATATGGGTTGTTCGTGGTGAAAAAAAAAGCTGTAACCTGGGTTGAGTCTGATAAACTGCTGGAAAGTCAAATATGATAAGCAGTGCAGCTGTGCTTGTGGAAGGAGTTTCATGGGGAAGTCCAAAGGCTTTGTTGGTCAAGGTACAAACACCTGAAATCCTGCTTAAGAGCTCTGGGATATGGCTAAACTAGGAAAACCTGCAATGTGTTGTGATTTTCTTAAACATAACTCCTCTTGCCCACTGAAATCCCTCAGCATCATCAGAAATTCACAGATAGTGTGTATGATTCACATGGTCCTGCTTTTCTGGTGGTTCATTGTAGATGCAGAGCTCCAGTGTATCTGTTTAGTGGCGGTAAGGAACATACTTCACAGGCTGGAGACCAGACCACTAATCTGAGGTCAGGGTCAGCTCTCTTTTAGGAGCTTCTGTGTCTTGGGATTACATGTGCAGTCAATTTTGAGCCCTGCCATGCTGCTGCACAGCCTAATCCTTTCTCTGCCCACTTTTCTTTCATTTCTGAATGGGTCTTTCCATTGGTTTCTTTCTAGCAGCTGGAGAATGTCTTTTCTCTGCTCTTTCTCCAGCTTCTTGGTTGGGAAGAATTTGATTTTGATCAGAGAATTCCAGCAGTGGTTTGTTTTTCCTACTTATGCTGCATTTCCTGGGAAGACCATTTCCCTTGACGATGATCTTTTTTGGTCCATGTCTAACCCCTTAATTATTCCAAGGTCTCTGATAATTTTTGTACATGCTGGACTTTGAGAAAGCATGCATGGATTGTCCAGCATAGCTGTGGATCAGGATTATTGCTGGTTTTCTTATCTTTCATAGTCAAACTTTTAAGGACAGCATGTATGCTATAGACACTACTCAGCAGCAGTGGTGGGTAGGGAAAACTACATTTATTGCAGGACACTTGGTCTTGTGTTTGAGCTATACACTGCAAATATTCTTCTAAGCTTTATTCCTACATCTTTCCCCTTACAGATATTTCAGCTAGAGAAGTTTTAAGTTCTCTAGAGCTTTCCCTTTGGGACTACTGAAGTGCCCAGCTCTCAGAAATCTGATTTCTTAACAAGTCTGCAGGGAAGTGGCTTTGGCTGCATTCCTGGTTGCACAGGTGGCTCTGGGAGGGATTCCATCTGCCCAGTGTCTTTGGCAGATGGACGCTCTCCATGCTCAAGGTGTGTTCAACCCCAGCACCTGTCCTGGACAGGCTTTCTTGTGAGCCCTGTGCTATCACCAGCTTCAGCTTAGTGCAATTTTATTATTTCAGTTTCTTCCTTGAAATAACACACTCTTGTTATCCTTGATGGAGAGGCACAAGCATGATGGACATGAACTCCATAGTTATTTTACTGATTTACTTTGCTCATCAGTCAAGTATGGTTGCTTGTTTTTTCCTCTTTCAGTAATTTAGCTCATCTTTCACTCAACTTTTGCATCACAGTGACAGCTGTCTTCACCAAGTCTCCTCCATGCTGGACTCTGTTACCTGGCTATCACCAGGAGCTGTTTGCTTTCTTTCTTGGAAGTGCTGACTCCTCCATGTCTGGGGGGGGCTGATAGCCAGACAGTGCCTTTCTTCCCTGTTTTTCTAGGCTTATCAGTTCAGGCCACTCACAATTCTTTTTTCCATTTTACTTTCTTCTTTCAGGCATATGAGATTGTGGACATAAAATCATTTGGAGTCTTTTTACTCCCGTTGCTGGGCATTGATTTATATGCATTATGTGCAGGCCTTAAAAAATGCAGATCTGAGTGATCCCAAAATATACCAATGACTTTAGCATGTGGTGTGCAAGCCAGCACCACTTCTTTTCCAGTATGACAGCAAAATCTCCCCTCAGCCATTCAGCCGTAGGTTTCCTCTCTGCTGCTGAGTGTCCATCTGGTCTGCATTATTCCCATCACTGGGCTTTCTCAAGTGCTTGTGTGTTGCCAAGTTCAGTAACTCGGCATTCCCTGTGTGCAGAGAGCCCCTCTTCCTTCCCCAACACTCTTCTGCTTTGATTTGTGCCCAGATATGCTGATAGCATTGACCCTACACCTCTGTGTCTGTTGGTAAGTAGAACATTGGATATCTAATTTGCCCCAGAGGGTGCTGGCACTGCCCAGGCTCCCCAGGGAATGGGCACAGCCCCGAGGCTGCCAGAGCTCCAGGAGTGCTTGGACAGCACTGACAGGGATGCACAGAGTGGAATTGTTGGGGTGTCTGTGCAGGGTCAGGAGCTGGGCTGGATGATCCCTGATTCCAACTCAGGATATTCTATGTTGCTATTATAACAAGAATGTTATATATAATGAGGCTATATACATAACCTCACTTTAACCTTATTGATTTTAATATTGACAGGCTACCTTTATATAACACATAACCTTACTGGTTTGATTGATTGATTTTAACATTGACAAAATCCCAGCTGTGTGGGGCCTGGATACAGTGCTCGGGTTTTTTCCAACTAACATCTCTTGGAAGGAAGCAGTGCAGGTGGTTTATTTTGACTCTCAGCACTGCCAGGGTCACAAACTCAACCTGCTGCCAGGAGTCCAAGCTGTGTACCTGGCCATCCTTTGTCATCCTCTGATAAAATGGATCTCAAATCAGCACTTGGGTGGCAATTGTTGATGCTGCACAAGACATCCCTGAGTACAACTCCCACTTTCCCAGCGTGGTGAGCTGTACTGTGCTGGCTGTAATAACAAGCTGCTTTTGTCATTCAGTGAGGCAGATGTGATTCAGAGACACCCAGGGAATAACTGGCAAGGAACTGTTAGGAAAGACTGATTTCTGAAGCAGACTTTCAAATCCAAAATGGAAAACTTGAATAATCTTCTCTCTGTAGGTGCCCTCACAGCTCCTACCTTCCTCCTTCTCTTGATCCCACCAGGCTTCCCAATGGTTGTCCTTACTTTTGCCTTCCAAAAGACAGCCTTCTTTCAGAAATACCTGACTCAAAGCTGTGCACTGGTTTTAAGCAGAACTGCTTATAAATTATCTCCTTTTTTTTTTCTCCCTTTATCTCTTTTATCCTTGCCAATGTCTCTTTTTCCTAAGTTGCAATCTGTTTGAAACAGTTACATATTTATCATAGATTGTGCCTGCAAATTCCTTACTGGGGCTTGGAGGTAATTGGATGTATGCTCCTAGTCAGTCTTGTTCCACTGATCTGAAAACAAAGCAAGCAGAGAGAGTACTTCCTGAAAAATATATAAAATAGTGTATCTTAGAGCCCCAGCCAGCTGCAACAGACACAGGGCAGGTGTGTCTGATAGGGAGAGCTTTGGCTCTGCATGCTCTGACTTGCACCAGATAGAACCCTTAAAGCTGGAAAAGACCTTTAAGATCACCAAGTCCAACCATCAGCCCAGCACCACTGTGTTCACCACTAACCCCTCTCCACAAGGGCCCCCAGGGATGGGGACTCCACCACTGCCCCAGGCAGCTGTGCCAGTGCCTGACCACCCTTTCAGTGAAGGAATTTTCTCAATATCCAATGTAAACCTCTGCTAGTGCAACTTGAGGCTGTTTTCTCTCATCCTGTCCGTGTTCCCTAGGAGCAGAGCCCGACCCCCCTGGCTGTTGTCTCCTGTCAGGAGTTGTGCAGAGCCACAAGGTCCCCCCTGAGCCTCCTTTTCTCCAGGCCAAGCCCCTTTCCAGCTCCCTCAGCCCCTCCTGGTGCTCCTGACCCTTCCCCAGCCTCATTCCCTGGAGCATCACAGTGCCCTGTGAGTCCTTCTCCAGCCGTGTCACATCAGCATTAGTCCTCTGCACATGGAAACCAGGAAGAAGAGCATGACAGGAAAGAGAATATTTCCACAATGAGCTCATCTAACCCTCATTAGCACCAGTCTCTCTCCAGCTGGGTCATGTCCCAGTACCCCGTTATGAAACACTTCCAAACCGCTGTATCTGATTTATTAATATGCCCACATTCAGTATTCATGACTGAAGGAGGAGAATCAGACTCACCATCACCTTTCCTGATTTTACTTGCTATTGATCAGTCCTAAAATATCTGTCTGGAAAACAACCTGCAAGGTTATGCCTCAGGACTCTGTTTTGAGATGTCTTGCCCAGCTAAATAACAGCAAGGTAGGGCACCTTCCCAGGGCTATGTGCCCCTGCCAGGGTTTAGCAGCACCTCTGGGACTGGCAGCCTCCAGAAATACTCCATGCTAGAACGCAGCCTTGCTGAAGGACTGCTTTCAAGCATTTAAATATTTCATTAAAATCCCCAAATGCTTTTTCTAAGTTACCAATCCAACACTTTAAATATTAAAACCAGTCTATTTATAAAGCAGCAAGCACTTTTCAGCCACAGAGGTGAGCTCCATGGGATCCAATCAGTCCTGACTTGCAGTGAGACAGAAGGAAAAGTAAGGGAATAGAAAGACAAGCCTTTTGGAGAAGTTGAAAATGGAACCATTAATTTTGCCACTGCACTAAAAGTAAATGTTTACAAATTCATTTTGCCAGGATCTGTTGGTTAATAAAGAAAATGGAACCATTCTTTGGAAGTATTTTTTCATAGGGGAGTTATACATGTGAATGATAAGGAAAATAGGCTACAGTGCATCAGCTTTAGAGAGTGAGGCTTGGTGGTTCTGCATGTGGGCAGTTTTCAGTGCCCTTTACTTGCATGGGCTGTAAGTGGGATTTATGGAGAAAGAGGGCTTTTCCTCACAATCCCTGTCCATGTGGAACAGTGTCAGAGGTCACTTCTTCCTGACATTTTCCCCACCTGTTTGCTGAAGGTTATGAGCTCCCTCAGTTCACTGCTTGGTAACTGGAGCTCAGCAACGGTTTCAGCTCAAGGGAGCAGAGTAGCTGTGAAGTTCTGAGAAGAAAAATCACCCAACTGCAAGGGGAGTGTGCAGTAGCGGAATGGAGAGGGAAAATCAAAAAATAATACCAGCCTGGGCTAAAATCACCAGAAGCAGTGAATAGCAGCCCTCAGTGAAGGGTCTGAAGCACACGTTTGAGGTAGGGAAGAACAAGCCCAGAGCTGGGATTTGGTTTGTTCTGCAGCAGTGAAGTGACAGCACATGGGCCTGGACCAGGTCCAGAGAAGGGAACAGAGCTGGGAAGGGGCTGGAGCACCAGGAGGGGTTGAGAAAGGGGCTCAGCCTGGAGAAAAGGAGGCTCGGGGGGGACCTTGTGGCTCTGCACAACTCCCTGAGAGGAGGGGACAGCCAGGTAACAAGGGACAAGACAAGAGAAAACAGCTTCAAGTTGCATCAGGGGAGGTTTAAATTGGATATTGGGAAAAGTCCTTTATAAAGAGGGTGGTCGGGCATTGGAACAGGTTGCCCAGGACAGTGGTGAAGTCACTGGAAGTGTTCAAAAAGCTATGTGGATGTGGCACTTGGGGATGTAGGTTAGTGGTGCACCTGGCAGTATTAGGTTCACAGGACTTGTTTTTAGAGGCCTTTTCCAATCATATGATTTTCTCATTCAGTGATGTGGGGAAGACCTCCATTAGTGTTTTTTCTCAGTGATTCCAAGAGTGCTCTGTTGCTGGGATGCCATGAGTACCTGTCCATGAAGCCTGCAGAGAGTGATAAGCAAGATCAGGGCTGTTGCCTAGTACACCACAAAGTATCAAGAGAGTTTGTACATGAATGTCATGGTTTGACACTGGCACAAAGCCAGTGTCCCCCATGAAAATGCAATCTCTCAATTGAATGCTGTGAAATGCGATCGAGAACAGAGCAAAGCAGGCCCAAGCCTAATAACAAGAAAAAAACTTTATTAAGCTACTACCACTATGCTACTATAAAAGGGGGAGGGGGGGGGGGGGGGAAGAAGAAAGAAACACACACAATTCAAAATGAAAACCTTCCAAAGCATTCCTCCTCCCACCACCCAACTCCAACAAACCACAGTGAGAGACAATCTGGACCCCAATCAGGTTCCCACCCTCCAGATAATCAACACCCAGTCCATCTGCAGGGAGAGAGGAGTCTCTTCTGTGCCACAGACCCCCCAAAAACACAGCTGCCACACCCTGTGCTTCCATGGCACCACATGGCACCGCCTGGAGAAAAAAAAGTTTTCCAATGGTGACCCTCTCCTTTCCATGCACAGTGCTCTCACCACCAATGCATGGATGGACAGACTGCTTTTTAGGAATTTTCCTTTCAAGGATGCCCTGCCAAGAGGGGAAAAAACAACAGTTCAGTTTTTCATTTTTGGGACCAACAGTCTCCCCGCATTTTCCCCTGGGGCCGAGGGTCCAAGAACAGAGATCTTCTCTTCTTCCTGTGCGAAGACAGGGGGCACCACCACAAACCTCCTTAACTTTTCCCTGTTCGCTCCACTTCTGTCTTTTCCCAGCTGAAGCATGGTCTCTTTGGCTCACTGGCATCCTCCTAAAATACAGTCTCTCTTGGAGGAGAAGATCAGTTCAGTCTGTGGCTACCAAGAAAAAGTCCAGCCAAAAGCCACTCCATCATCTCCTCCCACCTGGAATTTCTCCTTCCAGCATCCCAGGTCCCAGGCTCTCTCTTCCTCTCTTTCAAACTGAGGAGAAAAATGTCACAAAGCTTCCATTTCTCAGGAAGGGTTAAAAGTCCCCACTCCCAGAGACGGCTCGCTGCCCAGGCTCCAGCTCCCACAGCCCGGCTGGGCACCTTGCGGCCCCCCCGCTCTTCTCCTTCTCGTGGTGAACTGCTGATAAAACCACCGCTGTCTCTTTTTCTCTCTTGGGAGAGAGAGACTCGGGGGGGAACAGGGACGTCCCAGATTTCTCCACCCTTCCATCTGCAGGGGGCCAGGCCAGTTCCAGTCCCTCCACCCTTGAGCCTACCTCCGAAGGCCACATGGCTTCTCCCCTCCCCTACCCAGCTCGTTGTCGCCAGGCAGGAGAGAGTCCTGAGTTCTCCTGGGAATTCTGCTTTTAACCCCTCTGTGTTCTCAGAGGCGTGTCCACCTTCAATTGGTCAATGTCCAAATTGACCTCTTCCTTCCGGAAAAATTCTTTTTCCGTGTCAAACCATGACAATGAAATACATTTATGTAATTGTGTTTTTTACCCTGCTCCAAACAAACATAGATTGTTTATAAAAATGAACTCTCTTTTGCCCATTAGAGCACTGCCATCTTCCCCTCCTTTTAAAATCCTAATAGCCTTCTCCAAACTCAGCTCTGACTTTTCACCTGACTGTCCCCAGAAGTGAATATGTGCACCAGCATTTGCCATCTATTTCCAGAACCTCATTACCCCAAGAAATCCCACTGTGCAAGCCTTCCAGAGGTGGCCAGAGGTGACATAGTTCCATGGTCCCAGCACAGAGACCACTGAAGCAATTCAGATTCCTCTCAGCTGTTGTGGTTGATTCAGTAAGGAGTTAATATAAGTGCATTTCTGATTTAGGTAGTTGTCTGTCAAGCTGTTGTTTGGATTTTTTCGCACTGGTTTGAAGGTTGTGGTGGAATACTTGAGAGCAGCAGTTACAGTTCACTGGTCCTCTTCAGTGTGATTGCAGTCTTTTCTCTCCATGGCCTGGCTTCCTTGTGTTTGCAGCACGTGGCTGAAGAGCTGCAGGACCTGCTCCAGTGGCTAATGGGAGCACCAGCTGGACTGAAAATGAACCGAGCCTTGGATCAAGTTTTGGGCCGCTTCTTCCTTTATCACATCCATCTTTGGATCAGTAAGTGAAATTGTTTAACTTTCCAGCTTCTCTTTTCATCTCTTCTCTCTGAGTGTTTAATGTTTGCCTAGAGGTGAGTAATGAGTCAAAATGCACTTCTGCAAGTACAGACTTGTCTGGGAGTCTTCCTGCTGTGGGAACTGAAGCCAAAGTTGGATTCCCACACAAGGAGTTCATGCATATTAAATAAAGTGCTGGTTTTGATGCTCTGCAAGAAGTGTGGATGCTGCTGGAACTTATTTCCTTGGTGTCACTGGTGGTGAGTGTCCAAGGGAAGGCACTGCAGTGAGGTCTTTTGTAGGGTTTCATGGTCTTTGCCATGTGAGAGGCAGCTCTTGGGATAGGGATGAGAAATGTGCAAGGATGCAAGTGCCTGTCCTGTGCTATCACCCACTTCAGCTTAGTGCAATTTTATTATTTTAGTGCAATTTTATTATTTCAGTTTCTTCCTTGAAATAACACACTCTTGTTATCCTTGATGAGGGGCACAGGCATGATGGACATGAACTCCATAGTTATTTTACTGATTTACTTTGCTCACTAGTCAAGTATGGTCTTGTTTCTGTGACTTTGCCCCACTTTGGTAATGAAAGAGATTGTTTGTCCATACTACTGTATTTTACAAAAGCCATATGAGGTGGCTTTTGTGGGAAGAGCAGAAAAACAGGAATGGTTGCAGTAAAGGTTGATGTGTGCAGTTAAAAATGTACTTAAGAACCTGGACACAAATGCAGAAAATCAAATGTTACATCCCTGGAAGTGTTCAAGGCCAGATTGGGTAGGGATTGAAACAACTTGGTCTGGTGGAAAGTGTCCCTGCCCATGGCAGGGGGGTGGCACTAAATTATCTTTAAGGTGCCTTGCAACCCAAACCATGCCATGCTAACTCCATGAAATCCCATGGAGAAAGGTGCCTGCTGTGTTCAAGCTGTGCACATTCCTCCCCATTCTCCCAGTGCTACCCCACCTTGGGGCAGAAGGAGAGGCTTTTTTTGGCCCTCCTAAAGAGAGGATGGCATCTAAAGGAGTTTTCCGGCTTCACTTCCACGTTTCCACGGCTCTGATTTCTGGGGCAGTGTTCTAGGGCGAGGGAATCAGCCTTTTGAGAGGGTCGAGAGGGAGATGACCCAATCAAACACTGACCCTCTGCCATGTCCACCAGGCTACATCCACCTGCTGTCCCCCTTCATTGAGATGATCCTGTGGTACGTGGGGCTGTCGGCTTGTCTGGGCCTGACCGTGGCTCTCTGCATCCTCTCTGACATCGTTGCACTCCTGACCTTCCACATATACTGCTTCTATGTCTACGGGGCCAGGTGAGTCCCCCTCCCTCTCTGGGCTTTCTTTGGAAACACCTCAGGCTGTGCTGAAGCGTTCAGTCCTGGTGTAGTTCTCCTGAATTCACAGTTTAATCCACAATAATTTCTTGCAGTCCTTTAAGCCTGTAGAAATGATGGCAGTACAAGCAACCCATCTTTCATTTCTCCTTCATTTAGATATTTATCTGTCGTGGTAGTGACCTAGAAAAATGAAACTACATGACAGGCAGAGGACAAGAAAGCAGCTCACCCCATCCCTTTGATTCAGCCTCATAGTACTCTCCTCCACTGCACCCTGCTAGAGATTTGGAGGGGAACTGGAGAAGAGGAGGAGGAGAGGGGTACCCCTGTAGTTTTGAAGGAGCCCCAAAATCCCTGTGTCTGCCATGCTTCAGGGGTCCTTGCCTGCACTGTGGAGCACAGGTGGCAGATTTGGGGTTACAGGGGTCTGTGACACTATCCTGGTGTCATTGGAGGGTCTGTGGCCTGAAAGCTGGGCAGAGGCTCTGGGTGAGTAGGGGGAGTTGGGGGGCTTTGGGGCACATCTGGGGCATGTTTGGCTTCCTGTGCAAGAGGTGCCCATCACTGTGCTCTGTTCCTGCTCTCCTCTAACTTGTGCTGCACCAAGGGGCGTGGCCTTAGTTAGAGTCATGGGCAGGTGTGTGCCAGAGCCTGGAGGAGTTGTCCTGGACTCCCTCCTGCCTAGGGATTAGTGCACCAAGCTGTGCCTGCCAGTCTGGAGGCACCCTGCCAATTCCTTGAAGCAGTTGGTGTTCCTCAAACCAGATTCTTCTCTTGGATGAGACTCCTTGCCTCTGCTTTCACATTGCTGCTGTGAAATCTGAGCAGCCTCCACACCTTAGCTGGCCTGGTTTGCCAGTCTGGCTTTTGTAGCTCAGGTTTTCTCAGACTCTGTTCTACCCCACACATTGGCCATGTACCCTTTCTTTACATCCCTGTATGTTGGCACTGCTGCCCAGGGCTTTTTGTGCCTTCTCTCCATCCCAAGGGCTCTTTCTTCCTTGATGTTATTCCATAAAGGGGTGTCTGTTTCCTGTCCCTTGTCACCCCAAGTCTCATAGCACCAAGTTCTGAAAGGCTAAGGAAGGGGTGCAGTAGGGGCCACCACATATTTCACTGGTCTCTTCCCACTCTTAAGGATTTTTAGAGCTGTGGGTTACTAGAGAAGCTTCGGGGGCTCCACTCCTCTCCCTTGCCTCTGCTGGAGAGGCACAATTGCATTGCATTGACTCAGGTGTGTGGGTAAGACCTTGGCCAGCCCTGTCTGGAAGGGTGTGAAGGCAGGGGAAGGTACAGATCTGAACTGGGGAGACACAGGTGAGCTTGGGGAAATAGGATTGCTGGTTCTTTTCATAGAATCATGGCATGGTTTGGGTTGGAAGAAGCCTTAAAGCTCATCTCATTCCAGCTCCTGCCAGGGGCAGGGACACCTTCCTCTATCCCAGGTAGCTCCAAGTCCCATCCATCCTGGTCTGGGTCACTTCCAGGGATACAGGGGCAGCCACAGCTTCTCTGAGCATCCTGTGCCAGGGACTCAGCACCCTTTTTCTGGAGGGAAGGTGTTGCCATGAGGCTGGTGATTGCTGCAGCTCCAGGGCATGGCCTGGGCATTGCCCTCCAGTGGCCCAAAGCTGGCTGCAGTAGCCCCCATGCCAGGGAGCAGCCCAGGTAGAGTTGACTGAGCCAGGAGTATTTATCTGCATCATTCCCAGTGTATTTCTTTTGCCACTCCTGACTGTGCAGGTGGGTGAGTAGGTGTGGGGCTGTGCTGGTGGCAGCTGGGTGGTGCTGGAGCTGGGAGCTGCCAGCTGTGCTGCAGAGTCTTCTCTTTGCTCAGGCTCTACTGCCTGAAGATCTATGGCCTGTCCTCTCTGTGGCGCCTGTTCCGGGGCAAGAAGTGGAACGTGCTGCGGCAGCGGGTGGATTCCTGCTCCTATGATCTGGACCAGGTAGTGCCACAGCCCTGGGGACACCCCAGGGCACTGCCCTTGAT
Source organism: Taeniopygia guttata (assembly GCF_048771995.1). NCBI lineage: Eukaryota > Metazoa > Chordata > Aves > Passeriformes > Estrildidae > Taeniopygia > Taeniopygia guttata. The sequence goes on from NC_133039.1 coordinate 15,179,163, forward strand.
GATGCCCTCGCATCCTGCTCTGACTGATACTGGGACACAGACACAGGAGCCTCTGTGGTGCCCAGAATAAGGACATACCCCGACACTCTGAGCCCATGGCTCTTCTGATGCCTTACAGCACTCCTTGATTGCCCTGCAGCACCCCTTCATTGCCCTGCACGCCTTCCCTGCCCTCCAACACTCCTTCCTTACCTGCAGCAGTCCTTCCCTTCCCTTCCCTTCCCTTCCCTTCCCTTCCCTTCCCTTCCCTTCCCTTCCCTTCCCTTCCCTTCCCTTCCCTTCCCTTCCCTTCCCTTCCCTTCCCTTCCCTTCCCTTCCCTTCCCTTCCCTTCCCTTCCCTTCCCTTCCCTTCCCTTCCCTTCCCTTCCCTTCCCTTCCCTTCCCTTCCCTTCCCTTCCCTTCCCTTCCCTTCCCTTCCCTTCCCTTCCCTTCCCTTCCCTTCCCTTCCCTTCCCTTCCCTTCCCTTCCCTTCCCTTCCCTTCCCTTCCCTTCCCTTCCCTTCCCTTCCCTTCCCTTCCCTTCCCTTCCCTTCCCTTCCCTTCCCTTCCCCACTTCCATTCCCTGCACCCCTCCCCTTCCCTGCAGCACCCCTTCCCTGCCCTGCACCCCTTCCTTGCACCCCTTCCCTGCCCTGCACTCCATCCCTGCTCTCCAGCATCCCATCCCAGCCCATCCTTTCCCTTTGCCCTCCCGTGCCCCCCAGCACCCTTCCCTTGCCCAGAGGGCCAAACTGTGCCAAGAGCAGAGCTGCCCTGGGCGCGTGCCAGGCACCCGGCGAGCTGCAGTGGGTGCTGCAGATGCTGAGAGCTCCCGAGCCCGGCGTGGGAATGGGGGAGGGATGGAGGCAGTTGGAAATGTGGTGCCCAGCAGTGTTGCCACAGTAACAGCCGTGGCAGCGTTTCTATTAAAAGGCCCCCGTTTCATTCACGTTGTGCTGGAGCCTGGCCCACACACTCTCACTCAGGCAGAGGCAATTTTTTGTGAAGTGCTGTAAGCTCTTTTTAATTTCTGAAATGCCATGCAAAAGTCCAGCAGAGCCGGGACTGCTGCAGGCCAGCAGCTGCAAACATCACTGAAATAATACAATAATATTTGGAAACTTGCAGGCTCAGCGCCTCTCTCTATTACAAGAGATAACCTTGAGCTTCTTGCACCACAGCTAAGAGATGGGTTTCTGTTTCTTTGGTGATTAAAAGCCTCCGTGCCAGGTTTGCATCAGGGCTTACTCCCTGTGTACTTTGAGGAGAATTGGTTTGGCACTTGAGGCTTCATCCTGCTTCTCTGGAGACCAGTGGGAATTGTGTCACTGGCTGGGTAGGAAGAGACATTCAAAGCAGACCTTAAAAGACTTTTAGAGGTTTAAACAACTGCAGTAGTGTGACAGGAGAAGAGAGAAACAACTGCTGCAAGGAGCATGGATTGGATTGTGATCTATTCCTTGTTACATCCCTGAAGCTGTGATGCTGATCCACCTCGGTGCCATGGCTGCTGGGTTGTTTTCTTTCATGATACCCCGTAGCCGTGGTCCCTTTTTGCAGAGGTTGCAGTGCCCTGTGCTCCTGTGGTCTCTCTGATCTGGAAGTGGTGACTGGAAATAGAAGAGTCAGCTCCCTGTTTGGTATAAATCTGAATTCTCCCACTTGGAATTATTTAGACCTACGCCAACTGGGCTGGCCCAGAATAAAAATAACTTTTTCTGTGGGCAGTGAAGCTAATGACACCTGCTTCCTTAGGGATTTTTCTCCTTCATCCTCTCGATATTGCTCCTCCTCCAGCTTCTTTGTATCTCCCACCTTCCCACTGAGCAAGAGGCAGAATTCCTGTGGCTGGACAGCTCAGCCATTTGCTGTCTTGGGGAATGTTTATCACCCAAATTCTGTCAGGTTTGCACCAGGTGCCTGCACTGCTAAAACAAGGAGAAACAGAAGTTGTTCTCAATTCTTTACAGAATTACCATTCAAATTACCACTTCTTTGTTATTTTTCACATTTTTCTGGTAAAATCTGATCAATGGCTGTAAAACTTTTGGGGACTGAAAGTGGAAAAATTGCAAGATCACATAAGTCTAGTTTCCTAAGGAAGCTGGCCTGAGACGGGAAATCTTAGATGTCGTCTGTAAAGGAAAAGTGCTGTCAGGATCCAGCTTTTATTTGTCTTTCCAAATGTACTCCCATAATAAGGAGTTTTGAAGAAGGCCCAGTGAGAGGAGAAATACTGAAAATATCCAAGGTAACAGCATTATTCACATAGGCAAGATAAAAACACATTACGGAGTCCTGCAAACTTCCATTGCCTCGGAGTCTCCTATTTTTTATTTGTGATGTATTTTATTTTGCCATTGCTCTGCTCATGATTGTGTTTCCTTTTTCCCTAGTTATTTATTGGCACTTTGCTGTTCACAATCCTGCTGTTCCTCCTGCCTACAACTGCACTGTATTATTTGGTGTTTACCCTGGTAAGATATAACCCTTGAAACAAGTCAAACACTCTCAAACACTTCTGAGGTAGTAAAAAAATTGTTTCCTAGATATTTATGGTCATCCATAAAGAAAATAAAAATGTTGGTGTCTTATGAAGGATTCTCACACAGCTCATGTTTGTGTTTTTCCAAAATGAATTCCCAGCAAATCCTGGCCAGCAGGACAAACTGTTCCCCTTTCTTTGTCTCAGAAGTTTGGATGTTTCCATCCACATCCACAGCGATGACCTCTCTAGTCTGATCCAGAACTTTTTTTTCAGGGAATTAACTTGCTGTATTTAATGTTTTCAGCAAGGCTTTCCTCGGAGGTTTGGACTTCTTTATTTTTCTTTTCTTCCCCCAGTATGACCAGTCCTCTCCATGGTCTGCCTGGAGCCAAATTTTCCATAGACAGTGGCCATCACATGCTTTCAGCATCTTTTTTGAGCCCTCTCTTTTCAGATGAGCTTGGCAGCAGAAAATAACTGCAGTGTGACAAAAGGAGGTGTCTTAGGGACAGGAAGCACAGAGCAGAAAGCTCATTTCTGCCTGCTCTGCTCTTGCTTAAACTCTACAAGGGGTTTCTTCAGGCTGAAATGAGCTGTTGCAGCTCACTGTTGGAGAGAGGAAAGTTTACATTCATTGGTACACAGTGCTGGAATTGACTCGAAGTGGGGGAACTTAGGCTTCCTTTTCAACTATGGCTGTTGAAAGTGGAATTGTTCTCATGTCCTTGCTGGTCACAGCATCTCCAGCTGTAGGAGCTTCATTCAAGTTACCCCTTAAACCCAGATTGCTGTAGGGTGTGGATGCTCAGCACTTCCAGACATCACACCCACTTTGGGAGGTCTTAGCTTAGCAGACAGCGGTGTTAGATCCAAGCTCAGTTCAGGAATTTACAAGTGTTTAATCTCCTGTTTCCTGAGATGTTCTGTTAAACTGGTTTTTGTAGCTCCGGTTGCTGGTGGTGATTGTGCAGGGCCTCATACACTTGGTGGTGGACCTGATTGACTCCCTGCCTCTTTATTCCCTCATCCTTCGCCTCTGCAGATCCTACAGGCTTGCAGGTGAGTCCCTCAGCTCTGCCCCTGCAGCACTTCAAGCATTTTGCATTATGTGCTTGATTTTGGTGCACTGGGTCACTCCTGAATTGAGGATGCAGTGGGAGTAGGAAATACCCCGAGTCTTGAGTCTTGTGTCCCTGCTGTGAACCAGTTCCTGCAAGGAGCAGGATGAGGATGTCAATGGAAAGAAATCTGAACCTGAAGTAGAATCAGGAGCACCTTTAGAAAGCCCTTGGCCACTAAAAATTACATCCAAACAAGCACCATTTAAACGAGGTCATCTTGTATTCCAATTCCAGACTACCAGCTCAGGTAAAACTTCTGTGAGTCAAACCTGGCATGGAGCTGTGCCAAGGGAGGTTTAGGCTGGATATCAGTTCTTCCCCTAGAGGATGCTGTGCACTGTCCCGAGGCTGCCAGAGCTCCAGGAGTGCTTGGACAATGCTCTCAGGGACAGGGTGGGATTGCTGGGGGTCTGTGCAGGGCCAGGAGCTGGACTGGATGATCCCTGTGGGACCTTTCCCACTCAGGATATTCCATGATTCTGTGAAACAGGCTCATAACTCTGGGTGTTTGGGCTCTTAAACAAGCTAAATCACAAAAATACTTGGCATATCAGCTATTCCAAAGGGCTGGATCTGCAGTGGTTGCAAATCAATGGAGCTCTTTCAATTCTATGCTGACTTTGACTGACTGAAGCCCTGGTGTTTGGATGAATTTCAAAGCTCTGGGCAGAGTTCAGATAATCATTCCCTTTTTGAGACTAATCTGTCACCATTTTGAAACCAGTCATTGTTTTTTCACTTTGGGTAACCATAAACCATGGCTGGCACCAGACTCAGGACTCATTTTGGAATGCCTTTGACTGTCCACAGCTATGGTTGATCTAGTTACAGTCAAGCACATCTAAATTATTATCTCCCATCCTTTTAAAGAGCATGCAGCAGGAATTTAGTATAGAAGAAGGAGCTTGATCATCAGTAAACCAAGGCCAGTCATCAAAGGCAGAGGAAGCTTGAGGCAACCTCAGCAGCTTTGTCTGCTGGAGCGCTGCCAGGCTCATCTTTGGGAAGGTAGAGCTGAGCTGTGTTACCAACTCTGTTGCTTTTCCATGGGAGCCTTCAGCAGGTTCCTGTGAAATTCCTGGCAGAAGCACCTTAAACCCTTCGGGGCTGTCTTTGGGAACAGGAGACGCTGCTGAGGGAACCTGACCCAGTAATGGGCAGGATGTAGGGCAGAAGGAAGTCTTGGTGCCACTGGGAGGTTTAAGACCATGATTTCCTTTAGGTTATGTAAGGCCACAGGTTACTTCTCATTCCTGTTCAGCCAGGTCTCTGCTGCAGGAAACAAGCCCCCACCCAAGCAGGGGATTGACTTCTCAGCTGTGTTCCTTAACTGGCACTGCAGTGCCCTGGTGCCTGTGAGAGGAAGAGGCATCTCTGAGCTTTTTGCAGCCTTTGTTCCTGCCCCAGCACAAAACCATGGCATGGCAACAGGAACAGATGGAGCAGTTGAATCCAACTCAAAGGATTTGAGAGAGTACAAATCACATGGTATCCTCACTGCTGAGGTGCTGCCTCCCTTGTCAGACTCAGAACTTGGAGAAGACATCCTCTGCCAGGTGTTAGGGCAACTGATTTTACAGGCACCATCAAGATGGTTCTACTAACATGAATGGATAGTTTTTGCTGGTAGGAAGGGGGTTGAGTTCAACTCAGTTCAGTTGTGGCATGTGGCCTCCAAGTTCTTTGACTCAGTATCTGAACTGACATAATACTCCACTGATGAAGCCCAGGTAGGTGAGTGATCCATCCACACACCAGAAACGAAATGCATTTTTCCTTTTCACACATCCAAAGTGAAATATTTATGACTTCTAAAAACCCTTTTTATCTAGATCACAGTTGATGTCCTCTGTGTAACAGTTCTGTGCACCAGCTCAAGTGGTGCCACCTTGGTTGGGATGTGGATTCACAGCATGAAGAGAGGAACAGCAGGGGCTTCAGGGGTTTCAGACTGCTCACACACAAGTTACCAGCATTGCTGGATTGTGAACAGGCCAGCTTGTTTTTCCTGTACTTCCCTTTCCCAACATTCACAGTGGAAATGTTGGAACAGGTTTTGTCATAGTCCTGTAGGACCTGCCACAATTGCTGGAGTACAAACCCTCACTTGAGTGTGCTGTCACGTGAAACAAAGCAAATGAATTCATGTCTTGACCTCCCCTGTGCCGTTGCTGGTGCCTTTGTACAGGAAAAGCAGACCCCTGAGCTCTAGAGCTGGCTGGAAGTCACAGAATAGTTTTGGGTTCTTCTGTGCTGAAGTGATCTGCAGGAGCCTGAGCCTTCCTGCTCTTCCCATGAGGAGGGAACTGCTCAGTCCTGAGCACTGCAGTCATCTGCAGGTCATTCTAAAATGAATTTATGGCCTTTTTGTGTTCATATTTTCTTAGGAGTTTAAGGCTCTTGAGCAATTAAATAATCAAATTAAGAAAGTGTTGGCTTGCAGCTTTAGAAGGGAGGTGTGTGGCTGGGACCTACAGAAGCAGCATTTGCTGGGATAATGGACTGTTCCTGGGGTAAGACTCCAGAGTGCCCAGCCACATATCTGAACCTTCAGTGCCTGCTGGTTTCTGTCTCTCTCTGACAAACTCTGCCAGAAAAGTAGTTCCTGGAATGGCTTAGACATTCCTCATAGCCAAAGCTCTGTGAATCACACTGAGCACTTTGGTCATCCAGCACATTTGCTTGTTGAGGCCCAGGGTACTCAAACATCTATTTCAAGCCACTGGGAAAGTCTGTCTATCAATATAATCCAGCAAAATGCAGATAAAGCCCTCCTGTCCTGGACAGAAAAAGTTTTATGGTTTGGGGAGAGAGTTTAAAGCAGAGCTGTGTGCTAGAGAAGAGCATTCTATCCCAGGAGTGAACTGTATGATTTTAATTAATTCAAAGCTTGAGGAAAAAGAGAAAACATTTTGGTTTTTCAGTGTTCAAGAGTCATAGAGAAACTGCAGCAATGGCACTTACAATGGTGAGGAGTTTTATTCTGTTTGTGCTTCTGTCAGTGTTTGATCTGTGCCTTAGTCTTCTCTCATCTTCTTACCTGCAGGAAAGAACAACAGGGCATGCTTGGGTGGAACAGGTTTGCAGAGATGGATTAGTGATTTTATTTCTGTGAAGTAATTTAACATCTTTGTAAGAAAAATACCTCTCTGGTCCAAGCTGTTACCTTTGAAACATTGTATTAAATCTGTGTGTGCACTGTGTCACCCTTGGCATCCAAAATCTTTCCTATTTATTTTTACAGTATTGGCAATGAGGCAAATCCAAGAGGAAATAGGAAAGTGGTAGGTTTGATGGGGTTAGCGTCTTAAAAACATGTGGATGCTGGGATTAATCGTCAGGGATTGCTTTGAAATGTTTTAATGCTTCCAGGTCAGCCACTTCCCTCCCTCAGCCTGAAAGAGGGACAGATTTGCACATGTGTTCTGTCCACATGAGCACAAATTAAAGACAGGCTCTCGGTCTGCTGCTAACATGGAGTTCCCATTCTGATAGAAATCTGGGAAATTTGGAAGGTTTTTCCAGTCCCTCTATCATCTTCAGGTCTGGCTGGCTGATTTCTAGGCTTTGTGCTTGCTCTAGGACTCAGTTTACAAGCTGAAGGTGGGAGGGATTACTTTTAATGGAGCTGTGTCATTAGGCTTACAGCATTTTAGAGACAATACCTGCTTCCTGTTGAAAATGGGGAACGTTCTCAAATCCAGAAAGGCTGAATAGAGTTTCTAGAGAATCAGTGCTCAGCTAACAGCACTGGGCAGCAAATTCATGGTCTGAGCTCCAGGCATTGAACCATGGAACATCCTGAGTGGGAAAGGACCACAAGGATCATCAAGTCCAACTCCTGGCCTTGCACAGGACACCCCAACAATCCCACCATGTGTTTGCTTTCCTTGTTTTGTGTCTTTGCAGCTGGGGTAAAGTTCAGAGTCCTTGAGCAGCAGGATGGAAAACCTTTGCGTCTCCTTATGCAGGTAAGGCCCCCGTGCCTTCCCCCAGAGTGACCCCAGTCCATCTGTGCTGCTCCTACTGAAAGGCTCCACTTCAACATGAACAGCTGTAAAATGCTGAAACAAGGGAAATAATCTTGTGTTGCTGTGGCTGGCTACTGCTTTCTGTGCTTTTTGGTGCCCTGCTTGTGTCCTGTGTTTGGAGGAAGTGCAGTGCCCTGGATGGTGTGAAGGGAAAAGTAGAAGAGGGGAGTAGGAGAAACACAGAGCTGTGTAACTTCTGGGATTAAGACCTCATGCCATTATCACCTCCTGGCTCTGTGCAGCTTCATGTGATAATTGCTGAGCACTAGGAGAAGCAAAAGAAGGCATTTAAACCATCCAGAATGAAGCAGCAGGAAAAGCTCTTCCCCTCCAGTGGTGCTGGAAAGCCTTGGCTGCTCCATGAGGCCAAGGACAAGAGCCTGGGCAAGATGAGAGAGGAAAGAGCCTCCTGCTTTTCTCCAGGATTGCCCTGGTGAGGGGTATGGGAAAAGTGCTTTTGTAACCCCCCATTCCCACGCTCTGGCATCAACGATACTAAAGGAAATTATCTTCTGAAAAGAAATGAGGCGTTGGCAGCAGGGAGGTTCTCCTTATACTTTCAGGAGTGAAATTTCCATCTCCTGACCCAGCAGAAACACAGCCAGGTCCCAGGGAGGCTTTTCTTGCACTCTGCAGCCTAAAGAGGAGAGGCTGTCAGTAGTGTATAACACTTATAAAAGCACTTGGACACTGGGGGAGTGTGTGGGAAGAATTTAACTGCAGCTTCCCAGTCCTTTTGCTTTTTCCACCACCAGTCCCACTCTATTTCAGCAAAGGTCAGGCTAGCAGGGAACCAGCAAACCAGCTCGTAGCAATTCTAGAGGGAATCCCTTCTACAGATGTCTTCTAGGGCAAAACTAGCATTCTCTAAGCAAGTTGTCTTCCCAGCTCCTGCCTTTTAGTAGGATAGTGGTGTAAGAACCAAAATCTGCCATCCTCCGTGGCCAGGAGATTCCAGAGAAAGGAAACCAGACACCAGAGATGAGGCATAGGAGCTGCTGAGCAGAGGCTTTGGCATCAGTATGTGTGAGAGGTGAGGTGGATGGAGTCTCCAGAGAAAAAAGACCATGACTTAAAGAGCAAAGGCAGTGAGTCATATGGCTGTGATGAATTTTCCTTGGACCACTGCAGGAAGATCCATTTTCTATCTGGAATATAGCACAAGTCATCACCTCAAGAGTTGGAAGTGCTGCTGTAGATGTCTGTCCCAGCCTTCTGTTCCAATAATAATGAGCAGACAGAAGAGGCATTTTTTTGCTCTCTTTATGCTGGTGGAAATGAAAAATGGGCTTGTGTCAGAAACTGTGCTGGATATCCCACTTTCTGATTGGCTTTTGGAGAAGGTAATCTAAAAAAACCTATTTTTAAGTGAAATTCTTATTTATTGTACACAGTGATGTGCCTTTCTTGATAATCTGCAGTAGCTTTCCCTCTCTCTGTGTGGAAGCCCTGTTGGAGCAGTGCCTGGTGGAAGTCAGGCTGGATGCATGGACCTACACCCAAAATAATTGCAGCTGTAGGTGATAGTCTGAGCTGTCCTGTGGGGCACTGGGAATGGATTAGAAATCAATAATGTTAGCTTTGAGCATTCCCAAGCAGCTTCTGGTTCAGCCAAGGGATTATTTTTGATTTTTAAGATAGTGCCTCTGGAATGCAAAGTCCAGACCCTGGAGGGGGGGCAGAGGGTGGGGGATGATATTTCCATTTCAAATGCTGCTTATTATTCTTCAGGAAGTCTTACATAGGTCAGTATTTTCATTAGTGTTTAAAGTAATTTCTTTCGGTGCACAAGAAGAAATCTTTCTGGCCGTGTGGCTCAATAGAACTGATAGCCCATGGAGAAAACTGGCTTTAAACTGAAGGACAGCAGGTCTGGAGTAGGTATGAGGAACAAATACTTCCCTGTGAGGGTGCTGAGGCCCTGGCACAGGGTGCCCAGAGCAGCTGTGGCTGCCCCTGGATCCCTGGCAGTGCCCAAGGCCAGGCTGGGCAGGGCTTGGAGCAACCTGGGACAGTGGGAGGTGTCCCTGCCCATGGCAGGGGTGGAACAAGATGGGCTTTAAGGTTCCTTCTGACCCAAACAGTCTGAGATTCTGGGATTCTAGATCACTATGAGTTTGATCCATTCATGTTCCTTCTGCTGAAAGTCTTATCTTCTGCAGCAATTGCTTTGGAAAGGGTTAAGCAGCAGAGGAAGGGAAAAGGGAGCAGCTCCATTAGGACAGATATTCTAGCAGGGTTTATTATATCTTTGACCTACAGAACTTTCATAAGGGGAACAAATATTGCCTCTTCACTAATAATGAGTTTTGCCTGTTTGCTTCCATTTATACCAGGAGAGGCAGGGACGTGAATTGCTCTGGGTATAAGAGGCCCTGGTTATTACAGTGGCCAGTGCTACCCCTGGGTATCACCACTCTACCCAGAGATGCTTCTCAACAAGAAATGTTTTGTGCAGACCTTCCAGCCCACACAGCTAATAGCCAAAGGAGCACATGCTGCCTCTCCCTTGTAGAGCAGCAGTTCCTGTCCTCCTCCCCCAGCACGTTTGCACTTCAGACACTCTGCTTTGCCTACAGCTGATGAAATGGACAGAAATCAGTTACACAGGTTTTACAGTTGTTAGTGATGGGGATAGGTTTCTTTGGCCTTTCTCCCCCCCCGCCACGTTTATTCTATTTTATAATTTTCCCTGCAAGCAGCTGCCCTGGCCTTTTTCCTGAACTTCCTATGGATGTTTCTGTGTATAGATATTTCCCCTTCTGCTTGAGCAATCTTGTACTTTGAAACTTATTTGACAAAGATCTCTAGGATTAGTTCTAATGAACTCTTAGCTCAACCCTGCTTTCCAAGAGCTCAATTTCTGTAGGCATTAGGGGTTCATCCCTCACCACTCCATGAGCTCCAAGCAGTTAGTGGACAAAAAAAATATTCAGCTTTAACCAAGTAGTGACTCTGTGCATGGGTTTGCTGTCTCTCTTTCCTTTTGTGGCTGGATTCTGTGCTGTGAATTACAGTCTCCTTTCCCAGAGCTGCCTGCTTGGTTCCAGCAGAACTGAACCCTTTTACTAGAGAAGGATGTCCTTGCATTTCTCTCCACTGACCAAGCTTCCCCTGCCTCTGTAAGTCCCCACCCCTGGGCATCTCTCATGGTCTGTGCTCTGAGCCCCACCATTTCTGTGCCATCTTTTTTGGTCCTTTGGAGGTTGGGCTGTGCATCCTTTTCATGCATCAGGTCTTGGCCACTCTGGATCCATCTTGTGGACTTCACCTGTCTCCCTACCCTGAATGCTTCACTTGGATGAGCATTTCCAAGGTCTGACATGCTTCTGTCACCCCTTGTACAGTAAATGTGTCTGTTCACATCCCTGTCTTAAAAAGGTCAATGCAGCAACTGGGGACCATGAGCAGAACTTTTGTAGGCACAGACTTGGGGTGGTGATTGAAATCAAATTAAAAAAGACTATCTCAGCCAAGGAGACTTAATTGAAAATGGTAATGAGGAGCTCTGTGGTGTGATCTTGTCATGCTAGGACTTGGTTCCACTGGGTGGTTTCAGGTGATACCAGGTTTAACTTAACACACAGCTGTGGGCTGAGGGCTCGTAGCAGGTACAGCTAAACTGGTCTATTCCAGAGGAGTTCCTGGGGCCCCAGTACATTCCCAGTGCAGCACTAGATGTAGATTTAAATTGGATATTAGGAAACATTTCTTCACAGTAAGAATGGTGAGATGCTGGCACTGCTGCCCAGAGCGGTGGTGGAATCACCATCCCTGGAGATGTTCACAAGCAGTGTGGATGTGGCATTTGGGGCATGGGTTAGTGGTGGCTTTGGCAGTGCTGGGTTAAGGGTTGGACTTAATGATCTTAAAGGTCTTTTCCAAACTAAAAAATTCCGTGACTCTGTGATTCTGTTGCTGTCTGCTGTCTCTTCAGCTGCTGTGTCCTCCACTCTGGAGTGTAACACACTCCCCTCTCATTCCCCCAGCTCTCCTGCTGGTTCTTGTCTGCCCCTCTGCTTGGGAATGATTCTAATAACACCCCTTGCCAAGCTCAATTTGTTCATGTTGGGGGATGTTGAAGAAGGATTAACAGCCTCAGCAAACCAGGGAGGGATTCTGATGCTGTGTGAGGAGCAGGACTGATGCTTCCCTTGCTGCTGTCCCTCTTTCTCCACACAGATCAACCCCCTCTCCTACGGACGTGTGGTTCAGACGTACAGACTGCCCACCTACAGCTGCTATCCCAGGGACTCCTGGGCATCTCTCTGCAAGAAACTGTTCCTTGGAGAGCTCATCTACCCTTGGAAACACAAAGGAGACAAGCAGAACTAAAGACAGTGAAAGAATTCAGGAACTTGACCTGAAAAACATAGTGACTCCTAATGCTTTGGGACCAAAGGCTGCTCAGAGCCAGCAACTGCTCCATCCCTTTACATAGGAAGGGCTGAATTTTTAAAGGCAAGTATTTTTAAACATTATTTTTCAACTTTCTCTTCCCCTACACTGTGTTTGTATATTATGCTAATGATTATTTTGGAAGCAAGAAGTTAAACCATGTCAGTGCCTCCTCCCAGCTCACAGGGCCATAGCAAATCAGCCCCTCAGGTGGTTCAGAGCCACAGTGCTGTGGTGCCTTCAGCCAGAGCATGTTTTGGACCTTTTATGCTTCAGCCTTCAAGCCAGCTGATCAAAACCATGTGGAGAATCAGCTCGTGGAGTCCTACACTGAAAACTGAACAGCTGGGTGCCGAGTTCATGGGCTATCTATTAATTTCTTTTGAGGAGGGCTTGCACTCACCCTCACTGCAGCACCAGAGGAGGTGGTGTAAGAGCCAGGCTGGAGCCCAGAAGCACAGACAGTTTTATCACGATTCTGTGATTTCTCTTAGGAGAGTTGTTTGCTTTGGATACATTTCCAAAGTGCATGAGTGTTTGGCTTTCCATGTCCTGGTCTCATTTTGATGTGTCTCCTATTCTCTCTCTTGGAACGGGTGCCTGTGCACTGGAGGATGTCTCACTAGGCATGCAGTGGTTGTGTCAAATTTAAATACAGGCCATACCCAAAGTACACTCCTTCGAGCTCTGCTCATTCCTCTGCCCCAGCTCAATCAAGGAGTCAGTGTCACTGTATCCTGCGTTTTGCACTGGCAGGTGAGGGCTGTGCTGGATCCGTTCCCTTTTCCCCTGGCTGGCCAAGGAACCAAGGAGGGAGGAGGAAGAGGAGAAGGTGCAGTGGCTGCAATGCCCAGCCCTTCTCTGGATGGCTGCCTCTGTATTCCAGTGGGCATTGGCAGGGCAAGGTGCTCTGGGGCTTTAGGAGCCTTCAGTCAGCACTGCCAGCAAGAGGGTCAGAGTTTCCTACCCCAGCCCTGTGGCTCATCCATGTGCTGGCAGCTGTCACAGAAGAGAAGGATTAAGCCCCTGCTGCTTTAGGACGTCCCTGGCCAGATGTGTTTGGGTTGTCTGGAGCTGCTAAAAGCCCCTCATTGTGCAGTCACTGCCTCTACAGGCAGAGCGTGAGCAGGAGAAAAAGAAGCTCTGCAGGAAGGTGCATGATCCAGACATTCCTTAGCAGGCAAAGCTCCAAGGTCTTTGAGTTTCTTAGAGACGTGTGAGGGAGGCAGGACTACATGGGCACTAATTATGCCCTGTCACCTTGAGCCAGGGCAAATCACTGGGGAAAACCAGTGTGGCAAAGCTCCCCTCACCATCTGCCACTGCAGGCTCTGACTGGGACATCCCTGCCTGCAGAAACTGCAGAGAGCTTGTTCATTGATGATCCATGCTTAAAACTCCTGGGAAGCGTCTTCTTGTCTTGGAACAAGCACTACCTGAGGAAATCTCTGCACTCCAGGTGGGAATAACTGCAGACTGTGGTGCATTTAGTGGATGAATGGTCTAAATAACATTTTCACTTCAGCTGAAGTCAGAGTCATGAGCCCCATCCTCACCTGGCACTGAGCAGAGCAGGTTTACACCTTACCTCCCTCTTATCTTTCCCATGGAGCTCCTAAATGATATCCCCTGGTTCCTCCCACACCTGCACAGTTCAGTTTGCTGACTGCTGTGAGAAACTTTGTTATTTTTGGTCTTGTGAAAGTAATGTTTCTAATAACCGGGCTTTTAAAATCTTTCTGTGGGACCAGACAGTTCATGATGGTCCTAATCGTGGTACTTTGGGTTCAAATGCCATGATAGCCCCAGCAACAGCACAGAGCCATGAACATCAGCAACTCTGACCTATTGGGAACCTGCCAGATTTATCAGATGTTCCAGTGTTGGGTTTGTTTACTAAGGGCTGATACTGACTCTGGGGTGGGGAAATACCAAACCAAAAAAAGCTCCTCCTCAAACCTGAGATCCTGAGTCTTCTGCAATGGAGAACCTTGAGCAGCCCAGCTGGGCAGTGTCAGCTCCTTGTGGTTGCAGTTCTGTGTCACCCAGAGCTGGGGCCTGAGCTGCCTCTCTGCTCCTTGCACTGGGTGTTCTCCTTGCCTGCAGTGGTATCTGAGCATCTGAGTTGCTTCTGCTGGATGTTTGCCACGTCTCTCCTCTTCCTTTCCAGTCCCTGCTGTGAAAGAGTCTCCCCCCACCCTTTTCCGACTCTGTGCAGAGACATTACAACAGTGTAGCAGACATCCTGCTCAAGAGCACTTGACCTTATGTCATCTCTCTAATTAGAAGTTGGGATCAGCCTCATCTTCCACAGCAGCACAGACTGGCCCAGTGCTGGCATTTCCTCAGGGAAGAGGCTGCTGGTAAGGCTCTGGCTCTGATTTATTCTCGGATCCATATTATCCAGAGCAGCCCTTGGATGAGAAGTAGTTAAAAATTCCAGATCACCCATTCCTACCACACACCCCTTATAGCGGGCAGCACACAGGCTTTGCCAGCCATCAGTCAAAGACTTTGGTATTACAGACTCTTTTAAATACTGCATTTCCTTATTATTATTTCCTCCCACCTTTTGGTTCCCAGTGCTGCCACAAACCGCCTCTTTACTTAGGCAGGGGGTTTGTGAAGGAAAATGTGATTCACTGTGTGAAAAACTCTATGCTAGAGAGAAATTCTGCCTTGGAGAAATACTTTCTTCCCCTAACCAGGACAACATGTGACAATGCTGAAAGGAAACCTCAGTAATTACACTGCACTGAGGGCACTGGTTATGGGTTTGGGAGTTTTCCCTGATGCTGCAGCTGACCTGTGCACTGTTCAGGCCCACACAAAGACTTGCCCAAATATACAGTAGTGAAAGGCAGGAAAATCTGCATTTCACCCTGCAGAGAACAAGCTGCTTTCCTTCTGCCCTGTGCTGCCTCTTCCTGCTGCTCCAACACCATCTTTTTCCCTAACTCTAGCCCTCAGTGATTTACCCTGTATGCTTAGACCTGCTGGTGACACCATCACAGGAAACTGGTGGAGGTTGTGATCGTCTGGTCCAGCTCCTGCTCATGCAGGGTCACCCCAGGCTGGTTGCCCAGGATCGTGTCCAGATAACTTTGGGATATCTCCAAGGATGGCAACTCCAACCCCTCCCTGGACAACCTGTGCCAGTGGTTGATCACCCCTGCAGTGAAAAGGTGTTCTCATCTCTCAGGCAGGGTTTGATGTGTTTCAGTTCGTGTCCCTTGTCCTTGTGCAGAGCTCAGCAACGCCGTAACTCAGATTGCCTCAGTGAATGTGAACATTAGCAGTCCCATGTCATCTCTGTTCCTGTTCCTCCTCTTCAGGCACTGCTCAGCAGCCCCTTTGCCTTTTGGGGGCTAAAGCCTTGGTTAGGGGGTGCCTGTGCATTGACTCGGATCCCTTATCCGTTCCTTGGTCCTTTTCTGGACTTGGTAGCAGAGAGCCCTTTCTCTGCAGTCACATTCCTGCCTGTGCTGAGCTCACAGTGGGAGCTCTGGGGGCTTGAGCAGCAGAACCCCAAACCTGGCAGTGTCCAGGTCTGCAGGGTTAGGGAACAGCCTAGATTGTGCTGTGCATACAGAGGGGACAGGTCTGGATCTCAGCTGATCTTCCACATGGCTTCCCAGCTGGATTGGGAGTTTTGGGTGCAGGATAAACTTGTTCAGAGCAACCCAAGCCCCCTGTGAGCAGCTGATCTGCCTTCTGGATGAGAACAGAGTGCTCACCACCTTGGCCTCTGGCTCACCATTTTGCATTGGGAGTTGCTGCAAGAGTCTGTCGCCTTTGGCTCCAGCCCTTATCCACGCCTGGGCCTCAAACCAGGAATGCTCAGAGTCCCCCTTTGCCATCTCAGCAAGTTAATATGAGGAGTGTTCCTACAGTGGTGAGTGCTGCAGGTGACAGAACATGGCCCTGCATTCCCAGGCAGGTGCTGGGGCTGGGAGCAGTGGAGGTGTCTGGGGGAAGCTGCAGAACCCAGGCCCAGCTCGGGGCAGGGACAGACTGCAGCTCCTCTGCCATCCGCTGTTATTTAACATCTGGAACTGGGGAGGTTCATGAGAATGTGACAGTTCTTGTAATCAGTCCTCCTCACAGTGTTTTCTGGTTTTGAGTAAAGTATTATAAAAGAGCACTGACTCACTGAGAGTTTCATTAAAAGTGTGTGAGTGTTTTTGAGTGAGATTTGGCAAGGAAGTTAAAACCTTCTGTGCATTTCTCCTTCCCTCACGTGAGCCACCAGGCGTTCAGCAGGAGCAAAGTGCTCCCACACAGTGACACAGTGTTTGTTTTAAATGTCACCACTAGCCCCAGCTGAAGGTGACTTCCTTCCCACTGCAGCCCTGATGGGAAACACAGGTTGGTGATGTGAAACACAGGCCAGTCCCATGCAGCAGTCCAGGAACAAGCCCTGCTCAGGAACCACACTGGCTTCAGGCTCATCACAGCTGCAGTTCTGCAGGCAGGAGTGCCGGGCAGGGCAGTAACAATGCCAGCAAAGCCAGTTGCAGCAGGGATGAGGGATGCTGCACATTCATTCCAGTGCTTGTGTGAACTTCAGAGATGGAGAGCTTTGTTCTAATTACAGGTTTGATTGGTTAAGTCAACCTTTTAATCAAACCTTAAATGGATTTTGATTACTCCAGAATAAAGATGTTGGGAGGAAAATCCAGCCCTTACCTCTAGTTTGACTTGCTGCTGAGCACAGTGTGGCTGTCAGCAGCGCAGGGATGGGGCAGGGGGGCTGCTAGAGGCACAGCTGATCCAGGCAGGCTGTTCACCCCCATCCCAGGGCGTGGCTGGGCAGTTCCCAAACCTCTGCTCTCACACACAGGGGTATTTCAGCATTTGTCCAGCTGTAATTGTTCTGCCAAGGCCAAACCACAAAGCTTGTGCAAGGAGGATCAAATGAATGCCACCTCAGGCCTGGGAGACGGTTGGAGTGATGCTCCTCCAGCTCTGGGTGTCCCTGTGATCCAGAGAGGGGTTCCTTGGTGCCACACGAGCCTGCCCATGTGGTGTGTTCAGTGTGAGGGGGCAGGACAGGGGACAATCCCCTGCAGCGCAGCACAATCCGAGCAGGAGCCCAAGCTGAGCCTGGGAATGATGAGTCCTTCTGGCCACTCCTTCCCTCCTCACAGCAGAGCAGTCACTCCCTTGAATTCCATTCCTTTCTCCTTTTCCCTTTTCCAGCTGAATGCACGGCTGTGACTAATTCCCCACATTGCAGCAAGTCCCTGCCAAGATCACCCCTCTGCCAGGAGCCTCTACCAGGATTGCCCCTCGCCACAATTCCCACCTGTCTGGGCTCTGTTTGGTTTCCACCATCCCACCAAAGACAAGAGAAATCCCTGGAATGAGCAAGCCATGGACAGGACTTTAGCTGGTCCTGTGGAGTGGCAGGACTGAGACCCAGAGGCTGAGAGATAAAATTGAGGAGATTCCTGCTCATCCTCCTCCTGTCCACTTGCACTGCTTTGGATCCATTGGACTGTTGGACAGAAATGAGGCTTTTCTCCCCTCCTGGGGAAAACAAACATCCCCAGGTCCCCCCTCTCCCTTCCCCTGTGCCCTGAAGTGGATGTTTCTCCACAGGCTTTACCTCCAAGCCCCTCTGCCCTGGGAATGCAGCAGCCAGGGACAGCAGTGGCTGCAGGAGGACATCTGCTCTTTGGGTTTGCTTGAGGTGCTCTTTGGATTTGCTTTAGGTGCTCTTTGGGTTTGCTTTAGCTGCTCTTTGGGTTTGCTTTAGCCGCTGTTTTCTTTTCCTCTGTCAGGGCTCTCCCTGTGCTTTGGCAGCAGCCATGGGAGCTGGGAGAGGGCACAGAGGGGGGCTGTGTTTGGGCCCTGCCAGTGGAGAAGCCAAACGGAGCAGCTGAGGGTGAGGATCCCCTTGGCCCATAGGACACAAACCCCTCACCAGAAGAGGCCCCTGAAGGGATCCCAGCTCGTGGCTCCAGGGCAGCACAGGAGCTCGAGCCCTCAGGCTGGGGGAGAGGAGAGGGGGCCAGGCTGAGACCACCCAAGAGGTGGCAGACCCCTCCCCGTGAGTGTGGAGGGAGCAACTCTGGAGCAAGTCCAGGGAGCCCACGAAGATGTCCCAAGGGCTGGAGCCCCTCTGCTCTGGAGCCAGGCTGGGAGAGCTGGGGGTGCTCACCTGCAGAAGAGAAGGCAGCAGGCACACCTTAGAGCCCCTTCCAGGGCCTAAAGGGGCTCCAGGAGAGCTGGAAAGAGACTTGGGACAAGGACCAGGGTGACAGGACACGGAATGGCTTCCCATTGGCAGGGGGCAGGGATGGATGGGATATTGGGAAGGAATTGTTCCCTGGGAGTGGCACAGGGTGCCCAGAGCAGCTGTGGCTGCCCCTGGATCCCTGGGTTGGAGCAGCCTGGGATGGTGGAAGGTGTCCCTGCCCATGGTAGGGGTGGGACTGGGTGGTCTTTGAGGTCCCCTCCAACACAAACCATTGTGTGACTCTATAAAAACATCCCCCTTCAATCCATTCCCTCCCCTCTCCATCCATGAGTGACCCTGCCCTGCCCTCCAGTCCTTCCCAGGGCTCTCTGGCACCAGCAGCCAGCAGAGCTCCCCGAGGAGCCGGGCAGCCACAGGACCCCAGCAGGCTGAGGGACATCTGTGCTGCTGGCAGGGCTGGGAACGTGGCTCACTGAAACGGGATTCACTGGAAGCTGCAGGCCGGGAACATGGATGGAGTGCCCAGCTCTGGAAAGATGAGCAAGATGCTTTGTGCAGCACAGGGATTTATTTGTCAGCAATGACAGCAGGGATGGGATCCTCCACACCTTCCCATTGGGAATCCCCTGTGATTGGCTTTGGGAGTGGTTCCTCAGCGATGTCAGGCCAGTGCCAAGGGATTCCAGTGAGAACATCCAGGAGTCCTGGCTACAGGCTCAGCCTGGCACCCACAGCCCCACTGCTGTCCCCATTCCCTGGAAACATGCCCCACCAACAATGGAGTGCACACACTTCCCACCCCAGGAACCCGCTGCCTGCCATGAAATGGATGATCTCCCACCTGGATGCCCCCAGATTGTAGGTGCCCCTCTTTCTGGATGCCCACCCCAGATCTAGAGGAGGACTCCTGTATGCCCTCCCTCCCTCCCACATACCCACCCACCTGGATGTCCCCGAATCCTGGGTGCCGCCTCTTCTGGGATGCCCCACACATCTGGATGCCCCCCAGCTCTGTGCGCCTCCCATCTGGATGCTGAGCTCATATCTGGATGCCCCCCCAGTCCTGGATGACCCCTGGGTGCCCCGCACGCACGGATGTTCCCCAACCCCGGTCCCCGGTCCCGGTCCCCGGTCCCGGTTCCTCAATCCCAATCCCGGTCCCCAATCCCGGTCCCCAGTCCCGGTTCCCCAATCCCGGTCCCCAATCCCGGTCCCCAATCCCGGTTCCCCAATCCTGGTCCCCAATCCCGGTTCCCCAATCCCGGTTCCCCAATCCCGGTCCCCAATCCCGGTTCCCCAATCCCGGTCCCCAGTCCCGGTTCCCGGTTCCGGTTCCCCAATCCCGGTCCCGGTTCCCCAATCCCGGTCCCGGTCCCCAATCCCGGTTCCCCAGTCCCAGTTCCCCAATCCCGGTCCCCAATCTCGATTCCCCAATCCCGGTCCCCAATCCCGGTTCCCCAATCCCGGTTCCCCGGTCCCGGTTCCCCAATCCCGGTTCCCGGTCCCCAATCCCGGTTCCCGGTCCCCAATCCCGGTCCCCAATCCCGGTTCCCCGGTCCCGGTCCCCAATCCCGGTTCCCCAATCCCGGTCCCCAATCCCGGTCCCGGTTCCCCAATCCCGGTCCCCAATCCCGGTCCCGGTTCCCCAATCCCGATCCCGGTTCCCCAATCCCGGTCCCCAATCCCGGTCTCGGTTCCTCAATCCCAATCCCGGTTCCCCCATCCCGGTCCCCGGTCCCGGGTGCCTCTCCCCACAGCGGGTGCTCCCCCGCCCGACTCGCCATCCCATCATGCCCCACTTCCCGCAAGGCACGCCGGGAACTGTAGTCCCCAGCCGGCCGCTGGCGTTCTCAGGGGCGGGGTGGGGCGGGGCGCTTTTGATTGACATGTAACTAAGCCTATGGACGCGGCGGATTTGTGGAGGAGGCGGGGCTGTCTCTGATTGACGCACAGCTTAGCCTATGGGAGCGGCGAGAGCGGGGCCGAGGCGCCTCCCGGGCTCGGGCGGACGCGTTGGGTCCGTGAGGCGGGGGCGGCCCTGCCCGGCTGAGGTGGGTGGCGGGACCGGAGCTGGGGCTGCCCTGGCGCGGTGCTGCGGCCCGGCGGGGCGGAGCGGGCTCAGGGCCCGGCGGGGCGGCGGCGCTTTGTGCGAGTGGGAAGGCGGAGCGGAGCCGTGTCAGCGGCGTGGGCGCTGCGGGGCCGGGCCGGGTCGGGCCGGGCCCTTCCTCCGCCTTCTTCTCCTCCTCCTCCTCCTCCTCCGCCGCAGGTCCCAGCGCGGCCCCGGCGGAAGATGCGCGGCCGGCGGTGAGCGGCGGCGGGGCAGAGGCCGCAGCCCGAGGCTGGCGGGTGGAGGATGCGGGCCGGGCCGCCCCGCCGATGAGAGGCAGGATGGGCACCCAGGGCAGCCCGGTGAAGAGCTACGATTACCTGCTCAAGTTCCTGCTGGTCGGCGACAGCGACGTGGGGAAGGGGGAGATCCTGGAGAGCCTGCAGGACGGCGCCTCCGAGTCCCCCTACGCCTACAGCAACGGTAAGAGGGGCTGGGGGGCCGGGCCGCAGGACCCCCATCGCTGTCACAGCCCTACGCTGTCACCTCCCCCGCCACTGCTGTCACCCGCATCCCGCGGGGCCCCCGAGGCTGTCACCCCAGCGCCGAGCTGGCGGGCAGGGAGGGGTTGTTTTGCTTTTTCCTTTGTTTTTTTTTTTGTTGGGTTTTTTTTTTTTTTTTTCATTAACTGGGAGCTCAGCGCGTGGCAGGCAGCTCAGAGGCCTCCTCAGCTCCTTGAAATGCCCGAAATCTGGAGGAGACTGTGGGCAGAGGGGCTGGTGTGTGATGTAATCCCTGGATGCGCAGCCGGACCCTTCCCCAGCGGTCCCGCTCCCAGGGCAGGGCTCCCCTCCCTCTCCCCGGCTGCCACAAGGACCGAGCCGTTCCCAGAGGAAGCAGGAGCTGTAACAAAAGAACTGGAGCCTGATTCCGAGCCCAGCGGCGCTCTGGCTCGGCGGCTGTACCGGGAGCGGCCGGGTTGGCTGATCCACCTCCTGCCAGCGTTGAGGTTCCTAATGGAGCCCATGACAGACCATTAACTACGGTATCACAAGACCGTAATTAAGAGCCAAGGAGTAGCGCTGTGCATTTCCTGCAGTTACGGTGTAGCACGGCCTGGCGGGGTGCAGATCCTCCTGTGGGTTTCAATCTGTCATCCGTCCCTCTCCTCCTTGCACAGTAACATCCCCGAGGGCTCAGACCCTGCATCATCGCTGCAGCCCAGGGCAGGAGCAGGTAGTGCCGAGTTTTGCCCGTGTCAGGAACCCGAGGGAATCGGGGGCTCCTTGGTGCTCTGCCCTGGCCAAATTTGGAGCATGAAGAGTGGTGTGGCTCCGACCACACTCGGTCCTTGGAGCCACCACCAGCTCCCCAGGAGCTGATGTAAGTGCACACCTGCTCCACGGAGATTTACGGGGAGGTGGTGACTCAGAAGTGGAGTTGCCTGTGAAATGGGAGCAGTGCTTCAGGAAGGAAAAGGCTTTGCTATCGTTCATCTCCTCGGGTGTCTGGCTGGGCTGGTGTGGTTTGCCTTTGAGTAGGTGCTGGGCACTTTAGAGCTTCTCTGAAGAGAGTCTGTGTTTCTGGAGAACCTGCCTCACCTGGGGGCTCTCGAACTGCTCCGTGGGTTTGGTCTTTACTATGCAGAGTGTAGAGGGGTGGCTGTTTTAAGTGAAGTGTTACAGTTGGAATTGTCTCCTGATTGAAGTGGGTTTGAAGCAGACAGGGTAGGAATAAGGAGTGAGTTAAGTGGGGTCTTTGCTATAGGCATGAGACCCAAAGAACAGAGATTTTGGCTATGGCTATAGACCTTTTGTCTCAGAACCCGCTGTTTTGTAGCAGCTAAATACCAGCATCTTTTTGTTGGAAAAAGAAATCTCAGTGAATAATTTCAGAACCTTCCCTTGTCCTCCATGAGCAATTGAGCCCATTCCTAATTAGAGAATTAGGTCACATACTGTTGTTTCACAGTAATACATGCTCTGATAGTCTCTGATTCTGTTGATTCTGGGAAGCGAAGCACCTTTAGGATAATCAGCTGGAGTGGCTTTGATATCCAAGTGAATTTCATCCTGCTGATGCTGCTGACAGCTTTGGCAGTGGAACTCCCTGTGCCTCCGGCGCAGCTGGGACGTGCTGACAGGGCATGCTGCTCCCCTGCCCTGACAGAGACCATCCCCTGAGCAAAGGCTCTTGGATTTTGGGAACAGCTCGAGCCTGGCATCCTCTTTCACACGTACCTAATGCCTTCCCAAAACACCAGTGCTGGAATGTTACATGGAGGTTCTATTTGTAAATCTACTTGTAAGCACGTTGTCCTCGTCCTCATCCCCTCCCAGATCCCACAGCCCAATTTTAAAATGAGTGTTGTGTCATCTACTGCTATTTTGGTCAGTGCAGAAAGCACAAACTGTGTGTGCTCTGGGCTGCTCTTGTGATGGGGACATCTCGTGTGGAGCTCAGGTCTTAGACCTTGTCAGGAAGGGGAGAGAGAGCATTTGCCTTCTCTGTCTGGTTGGGGTCTGCTGCTGTTACTCTGTTGTGTGGAAACAGTTGTAAGCAGCCAGGTTTTGTGATGCAGCGTGGAAGGGATTGTCCTTCCAGCTCGGGGAAGGCACGCCCTTAGAAGTGAAGCTCTGTAAACGTAGCTCTGTATTTTAGCTGCTCTTACCCAGCCTATTAGAAAAGGGATTGAGGGATTCCTCTCTGCTCCGTGGGCATCTGATGTTGGATCAGCACACAGCTGAGAGATGAAAAGCCCTTTGCCTGCTGGATTTTAGGTGCCATAAGCAGCCTCTGCCTGCTCCTGTCCAGTACCCGAGAGCCTGCGATGCAGCGGGAGCTGTGTCTGCATACAGCACCATTGGTGCTTCTGTCCATCCTTTTCCAGGATCCCTGAACAGCAGTGTCACTTCTCAGCACAGCATGGGAGCTTGGCACCTCGTTCTAAATTGGGCACATCTTATATTAGCCCCTGCAGTTCCTGTAGTGCATAGCAAGACCTTTCTTTAAATTGCTGGCAAAATAAACCTGCTCTGTGGGAACAGAGGTAATTGTTCCCCTGGTGCAGGAGGAGGTGTGAGCGATGCCCTGACCATTGCTGCACCAAGCTGTGAGGGCACTGAGTATGGGACTTCTAGTGACAAAAAGGTGGCATTTTGAGGAGAAAATTGATGTCCAGTTGTCACTTGTGTGTTCCTTACTAGGTTTGTGCTGGATCTATGGAGTATATCAGCCTCCAGGAGCATCAGACAAGCATACTCCCTGTGAAGAGCAGGGAGTGTTGTTTCTGTCCTGTGGCTGGATATTATAACTGATTTGGACTTAGCTTTTGCTTTTTCTTGGCCATCTGCAGAAGACCCTGAATTAAACCTTCCTACTATTGTTTTGACAGGGAGAACATTAATGCTCTTCTGGGCTTCCAATGTTGTCCCAGCTTTCATCCTCCCTTTCCCAAATCTGTAGTTGTGGAGGCAGGATGCTGTTCTTAGAGCCTCACTACTGCTCTGGACAGCTGGAGGGTCTCACCTGGGAACCTAAAATCCTGCATTTTCCCTGAATGCCCTCTGCGCTGTCAGCTTCTCCCCAGGTGCAGGGAGGGGCTGCTCTCTGCCATGAGCTATGGGGTTACACCAGACTCAGTGTAATGTGCTTTACTTGTGGATATGAGTCCCCTACACAGATCACTTTGGTCTTTAAACAGCTCACTTGGGGTCTCTCCTCATCCATCCCCAAGTACTGAAGCAGGACAGAAATGTGTTGGTCACAGGGTGATTTGGGACATGGATGTGGTGGGAGCTGCACATGAAAGCAGGGGTGGTGTGCATGCTGTGCATTAGAGGCACAAGGCTGCTCATCACCTGAGGGACCCGTGGCTTTGTCACCACCGTGTCACATCCACTCTCAAATAGCTGGGTTATTCATATGCTGAAATGATCTCACCCAGCAGGTTTGTTGGCTTGCTGGAGCAGCCAGCCCTGAGCTGAGCCCTGGCTGAGTCAGGGCAGCTCTCTGTGCGAGAGGGCTGGCACTGCCCTGGGAGACAGTGCTGGTGCCCCAGGAGCAGGGCAAGGCTGGGCTCACCACAGGGTGAGGGTGATGTGCTCCCTCCCTTACATGATGGAGGGCTTTTTCTGCAGCTGCCGTCCCCCTCACCTGCTGCTGTTCCCACAGGAAAGCAGAAATGTGTGTTAGGGAGAGAGTAGAGCATGTTTTGGAGCAGATGGCTTTAACTGGGAAGGGGGTGGATTTTTATTTTTATTTTCCCTGTCCTCAGCTTGTATTAAGAAAGTGATGAGGATGCAGCCAGTGTCCTCACTCTGATCTTGCAATGAGCATACAAAAACTGAAATGAGATCCCTGCCCTGCAGCACAGAGTTGGTACTTGCACCAGCCCTAATGCACTGAACCCCAGCACCTCCTTTCAACCCTGTCCCTTGGCTGGGTTTTAGTACCTTTATTCAGGCACCATCCTTAGGTGCTGTATATCCCACTGCTATCCAGGCCCAAGGCAGTCTCAGGGAAAAGACACCTGAAGCTGCTGACAGGTTTTATGGTTCAGGTGAAAACTGGATCTTTCCCAAGAGCTCTTCCCCAATAGCAGAAGTGCAGGAATTCAGCTCCTGGGCAGCAGCAGCAGCAAGCCCACTAGGGCTGGGGTTCCCTGCCAGGAACATGGGCTGGGAAATAGCAGCTTCCTGCCCTTTCCCTGGCCAGGAGGGGGGGAGAGGCAGCTGAAGACACTGCCCAGCCCTCGGAGGTGGTCGGTCCCCTCCAGCTGCCACTGTTTGCCGGGGGACTGCTGTTAATTACTGGGTTGTTTATTTGAGTGATCCACAGCTTTGGATGTCTTTTCCCTCTGGTTGTTTCTGTGCAACTGTCTGAATCTAGAGATCCCTAGGATGTCTCTTTCAAGTCTTCCTTTACAGCAGCTCCTCTCCTGGTATGTCCTGTGACCCCTCAGGCACCAGTTTGCAACCAGAAACTGCCTTGGTAGTTCCATGCCAGCCAGGAGATAACCTGTCCCACAGCAGTGTGCACATGCTGGGAATGAAGAGACACTTTGTGTCACCCTCCCTGCTGCCATGGAGGGCATGCCAAGGGATGTTTCCCACTGCTTCTGCTTCTTGCCTGCTCAGTTTCCAAGTCTGACCATGGAGATGGTCTCTCACTTCTGACCTGCAGCCTCTGTGGTGCTGCCGTGTTTGGCTGGAGGTCCTGCTGCACTGGTTCACTTTTCACAGCCTTAAAAAGTGAGCAGTTGAGCAGCTCTGCTCTAAACTTGAATTTGTGTAAGCACAGGACCTCTCCTCATACTGGCTCACCCTCCTGAGCAGACAAGAATTGCTGAGTGACCCTGTGGGCTGTAAAACTTCAAACAGGGCCAGCAGTGATGTAGTGGCACCTCCCAGCCATAGGCACGAGAGTTACAGGTGTTGAGCCCAGGTTTCTGATGGCAGCTGAGTGTTCATCCTGGTGCTGCTGCACTGTCAGCTTCTCTGGCATCAGCTGGGAGGGAAGCCTTGGTTCTGGTGCTGCTTTGCTGCCTCCTTCTCACCTGGCCCAGTCCCACCTGAGTGTCCTGCTCTGCTGGAGCAGCACTGTCCCTGTCGATGGTAGACACGAGCTGGCTGTCCCACTGCTTCAGCTGCTGCACATCCTTGGAAACTGCTCTTTGTTTTCTGACAGGACTGTATTCTTTGGAATAATGATTGGAATAATGTTTGGAGTAATGTTTCAGTTTGAGGCTTTAGCGCTCTGGTGCAAGGAGGATTGAGGCAAAGTGTTCCAAGTGCAGCCCAGCCATCACGTTCCTGTAGTGGCTGCAAACTGTTGTGCAGGAAATGTTTGAGCAGGACTGTGCTGGTTGTGCTGCTGGAAACCTCTTTGGATGGCTTGCAGAGTGGTTGTTGCAGCAGTTCCCACTGTCTGCCAGCACTTGCATCAGTGTCCTTCAGGGATGTTCACGTCCCTGTCATCAGAGATGCAGAGCTGATCTCATCAGAGCAGGCAACTCAGAAACAGCTCTAGCATCTCTTATTTCTCCATTGTTTACTACATAACCTTTGTGTGGAAAATAGTTCCAAAGATACAGTGCTGAACCTCCAGCTCTGCTTGTTGTGGGACTAACCAGCTGCAATTTAAACTTAAATTCTAAAACAAAGCCAACAAACAAAAAAATCCCCATGAAGCCAAAGCCCAACCCCCAAACCCAGTGTCTGGCAGGTTTGGTGTCTCTCTCTAGTCAGGGTTAGAGGTACACAACAGTGTAAGTTGTTATATGTGCAGAACTTTTGAGGAGGGTTGTGTTTTTGTTGGGGTTTTATAAAGCTGGGGACCTACTCTGCAAAGTTCTGGATTGCACTGCAGAGTTCTCACCACCTCTAATCCCTCTATAAAAGCTGTGTTTTTATGGCTGTTAACGTGTTCCAGAGCCCTGAGTGCAAAAAGGTGATGTGAGCTGAGCAGTACAAAACTGAAGTGGGTGGAATGTTCTTCTAATAACTAGGATTCAAAGTTTCTCTGTGTTTTTTGTTTGTAAAAAGCAGGCAGGTTTTGCTCTCTCCAGATTCCATATCAACATTGTCCACACCTCTCTTGATGCGGGGGTTTTTGGTTGGTTCAGTATTTAAGCTGCAAAGGAAAGACCATGGAAATTAGTCTCCTCCTCCTTCTCCTCCAGCTTTTGTTTCCAGCTGTTCCCTGGCATGCTTTCCTCTGCAACCTCACTCTCTCAGAGCAGCAGAGCATCTTTCCATTGCACTTGAGAATAGTTATGCTCTGAGCTGAGGCTTTGAGCTGTGATTTTATAACCTTGCTGGTTAAAATCTGGTTTTCTTTCCCTTTGCCCCTCACTGTCCCCTGGCACTCCAGCTCGAGCTCTAGAGGAGCATTATGTAATTTCAATTCCTGTGTGATTGCAGGCACTGGAGGAGGAAGGAAGCTCCAATGTGAAAACCTTCAGCTTTGTTTTGCTAAAGGCTTTGCTGTAAGGTGAGACTCAACTGAAAGAAAATTACCCTGGGGCACACAGGGTGGTAACTCAAGGCAAGAAACCTCAATCAAAGAGTCTGTTTGCTTCTGCACAAGTTGTAGTAAATAGTAAGGTTGCAACATAGCTTGGAGATTGTTTGTTCCTATAGAGTTTCTATTTGCTGAAAGTATTTTACGTAGCCACAGCTTTTTAGATTTTCTTCCTCTTTTCTACTTCATCTTAGTTTCATTTCCAGCGGCCCATTCTAGACATTGTTAGATCATTTTAAAACTTTAACACCTGTTCTCCTATAAATATAACACCTGAAATTCTTCATGTCCTGTATGTTGTGTGCAGGATCGGGCATTGAATTGGGACAAAAGTCCTCGGGCAATTCAAACATAATATTTGCTGCTTAAACCATCAGTGCTTAAGGAGGAGACAGGCAGAAAGGGGA
This sequence comes from Taeniopygia guttata, assembly GCF_048771995.1. NCBI lineage: Eukaryota > Metazoa > Chordata > Aves > Passeriformes > Estrildidae > Taeniopygia > Taeniopygia guttata. The sequence goes on from NC_133039.1 coordinate 15,206,861, forward strand.
CACTGAAAGGCTGCACTTAAATGTACTTAAGGCAGTTTAACAGAAGGTTCTGAGCTTCTTTGGGGTAACCTTTTAAATAAAACGTAGAGTTTTAAAAAAAAATCTTTTTTAGGTATTTTAACTTTTTTCCAGCCCAGCTGCTGAGTTCCTGGGTCCATCTGAGGGTTTTACTGTACCATTTGCCTTTCTGTGCAGGTGATTTGCCCTGCTCCTTGCTCAGTCCTGGACCCAGAAATTACCCTGCCTTGTTTCCTTTGGTACCAGCTGTAACAGGCCTTTAGCCCATGGTTCTGGAGTGGAGGCCGAGTGGACTGGAGACAGAACTAGATGGAAAAAACCCCAACTAAGCAATGAACAAAGAAAATGCAACAACCCACCTCCTCACCCCATTTTTCCCATCATTTATTTAATCTTAAATCCTTTCTTGTCCCAAGAGTTGTTATTTTTCTTACCTTGTCAAACTGCCTGAGTAACTTGTTGGTAACCTCCGTCCAGGAACCTGCAGACCTGTGCTGTGGCACAAGGAGATGCAACTCTGCTGGGTAGATCTTACCTGAGGGCCGTACCTGTGCTGCTCACCCTGCCAGCAAATGTGTTTGCTGTGGAACACCTCTGCGGGTTGAGACACACTTGTGTTCTTGTTGGGCTCATCTGTATTAAAAGGCTGAAATTCAATACTTCCATCTATTTTAAAAATGTCGAATGCTGGCTTTTCCTTGGTGGCAGCAAAAGTGCTCCAGAGAGGCTGTCAGGGTAGCTGGAGTAAGATCTTTGTCCTGTAGGTCGGGGGGGACCTGGGAGGCTCCAATTTGGGCTTGGAAAACCTGGTTTCTGGCTGGTGAGAGCTGCTGTGAGGCAGCAGAGTTTGTACAGGTGTGTAGTGAGGTGTTGCTGTGCCAACAGGGCCAGTCCATCCTTCAAGGACAAGGAGGGAGAGCTGAGCACACCTGCCATGCACTGTAAGTTGGGTCTCTGGAGATTTGTTGTCATTGGAAACAGCACATGGAAAGGTGAAACCAATGTTAGCAGCCATCCTGGTGCTTCCAACATGCAGCAGCCCCTTTCGTGGCTGTGGTTGGTGCAGTGAGACCAAACTGGTGAGCCAGAGAAATTCCTGGGGAGTAGAATCTCTGTAGCTGTTCTGGGAACTCTGCAAGTGTCTGCTTAACCTGTCTACACCCCGTTTAAGGGCTACAGCTCTCTTTGGGTGTGGAGCATAGGTCTGGAGATGCTGTTTTGTTGCTGGCAAAACCTGAAGATGCCAGTGGGGTGTGGATGGGGATCCCAGGGATCAGAGCCAGCCTCTGCAGCATCCCTGAGCTGATGTGCACCTGAGCCTGGCATGCACCGTGCTGGCTGCCCAGGCATGGTGTTGGGATGCCACGAGGGTCTGATGCTACAGAGCAGCATTTCCCTGCACAGTGCCCACTGAAGTGTAACTATGCAGGGATAGGATATTCAAAGTGTTTTGGACAAATACTTGGATTTTTTGGAGTGTTGGGAAATTTTTTCTCTCCAAGCATATCTTGATGTTTGTACGGTCATCCAGCAACAATGCAGACTGTTATGGTGCCCTCTGATTTCCCTCACAGGCTGCCTTTGTTTCTGCATGCAGCTGTGTAGTTTTTATGGAGATCTGAATTGCAAGGCATGAAGAAACTCTTTTGTTTGTTGTCGCTTCTGTGCATAAAATCATTCTTGATTTTCTTCTAAAGCACAAATCCACTTCACATCCCTGATTCTGGACTGACTTTGGACTGTTTCTAGGATTTCCCGGGTGTCTGCTGAAATTGTTGGAGCTTTAGGAACAGATTTGCTCCTGGCTTCAAATGCCATTTTCTGATGCAATTGTCCCCCTTAAGTGGGCCCAGAACAGAGTTCCTCTGTGTGAGGGCCATATAGCTGCTGAAACAGTGCTGGACTTGCAGTGGACAAGTGAAATCTGCAAATCCGGGCTTCTTAGAGGTCTTCAAATGGATGTTTTCCTTTTGGCTGGTTACAAAACCAAACAAGCAATTATTTGCTGGAGATCCCCACCTCCAAGCCCTCTCAGCTGGAGGGGAACGTGCCTGGGAACTGATGTGAGCAGACTTCTGTGAAAGGCTTCCAGGCTAAATGGAAATCCCTCCCAGCTGAAATGAGGCGTCTGTGAATGAAGGATGGAGTATGTTTTTTAGGAGAAAAACTACAAATCTGGGTAACTACAGATGATTGAAAGGCGTTTGTTCTCTGTTTCAACAGGTGTGTCTGTATGAGGTGCTTGGCAGCTCGCTGGGTTCCTCATTCCTCACAGAGCTGCCAAGAGCTGCAGCAGCTCCCCGGGGCTGGAGGAGCTCTCCCCTCCTGCCCAAGGCAGCTCTCGCTCCTCTGCTGCGCACCGGAGTAACGGGAAGTTCTTGTTGGCTCCAGCGAGCGGTGCAGCAGAGGTGGGTTGAGCGGGAGATGCCCTGGGCAGGAGGGGATGAAGGCAGGAGCAGGGGCGGGCACGGTGCTGCTCTCCTTCATGCCCAGTGGCAACTGAAACCTCTTGATCCTGTTCCCAAAGTTCAGCTATGGTTCAGGACAGGATCACAGAGGTAACATCACATGCTTGCTGACCTTCAGTCCCAGCTCTGCGGATGGGAACTGGGCTGTTTTACTGTGATGCTGTTGGGGAACATCTATCATCCTGCTCAAAACCGAGTAGTGATACTGTGAGGATACTGTGACACTGAAAGGCACAGACCTGGGATGAATCCACCTATCTTTGGTTGACCCCTGTTGTTGTTGATGATAATTTGTTTCTCTCCCTAAAGAGTAGGTAATTGAATGCATGACTCAAAGGGATGAGCTCATGTGTTTGGAAGGGATTTTTCCCGTGGCTCACAGCTCTGAGCTGACTAGTTAAATTGCTGCTGTCAATGTGCTGCTGTACACACTTTTTAAGGTTGGGTGACTTCATCAGTTGTTATTTGAATAGCTTGAATTCTCTTTTTTCATCTGTTATGTTGATGCCACATTTTGCAACATCTGTTATGTTGTGCCTCATACCTCATTTTTTCTGAACAATCCAGTATCACTTACAGATGAGAGACAGTAACTACTCCTCTAAGTTGGGTGGAAGATAATGCACCTGTGGTATCTTCTTACAGATGTTTGTTTTTGAAGTGCTTGTGAAATTAGAGGATCTCAAACCTGCATCTGTGGGTGCATGCATAATCTGGGTGCTGGCCCCAGCAGCTGCTTTCTGCCTGGGATGGGTTTGGAGTTGGATTAGTACACTTGGTTAAACCTGTTTGCTCTGAACATGCTTTCAGCAGCTCCTGGCCACCTGTGATTTCCATGCCCATCTGCCTTGTTTGACTAGAAGTGAAGCAACAAGTCTTCCTCTATCAGCTTTTGCCCACAAACAACCAATTCTGATAGGTGAATTCTGCCTTTTTACTCACAGGCTGGTGAGGGCTTGTAAGAAAAAAACAAAACAACAAAACAAAACAACAAAACCCCAAAATAAGACATTTTAATCCACACTTACAATCTGTCCTGGCTTTGTATTGTGCTCTTGGAGCAATGTCCTGGGTTGGCTATATAATGCTTGGTCACTGGCCTCAGTTGCTGTAGGTGACATTTCATGACCATTCCCACCATAAGCAGTTCTTAAACAAAAAGGTGCAGGATGTGGGGTGTGGTGAGAGGGAGCAGTGAACCTGAACATGGTGTAGGGGGTGTTCCACTGTTGTCTTGTGGAATATGGTTCTGCCAGAAAATGAGTCCCAGGAGATCATTGCCCACTTTGGTGTGAGGGAGAGGCTGTGGAGAAGCCGGTGAGGTTGTGTGGCCCTGGCTGTGTGGCAGGAACATGCTGTGGAGCTGCTCTGGGTCCTCACCTTGTGTAATGCTCCCAGCACAGCCCCAAAGCTGGGCACTGGAGAGGCTCTGCTGGAAACTGTGCCTGTGGGTAACACTCTGTGGCTGGGGGGCTGTTTTACCCTGAAATAACCTCACCCAGAGGGTGTTGGTTCAGAGCTGCTCTGAGCTCTTCTGCCAATGGCTGTGCTGTCCAGATTCCTGCTGTGAGCCCCACGTTTGAGTGTGGTTTGCTTGTGGAGGTGGTCTGGAGGCTTTGCCTTGGTTTTGGGATGAGGTTTTTGCATGCTGAGGACTGGAAGTGGCAGTGATGTTCTTACTCCATAGTTGATCTGCCAGCAGACCTGGAGCTATTACGCTCAACTTTTGGCCTCAGTTTTGTGACCTCCCAGCACTTCTCCTCCCTCCTTTATTCTCTTGGACTTGTTGAGGATGGGACTTGGCTGCCTGTTGCTGCTTCTGCCTTTTCTTCATACTCAGCAGGGATGGGGGTGTCCGGCCACTGGCTGTTCTCCCCCCACAGTGGTTCCAGCTCTCAGGAGGATCTGGGCAGCCCCAGGTGGTGCCTGCACACACAGGGACAAGGCTTTCTATGCCCCAGCCACATCAGTCATGACTTAGAAAGGTGTGGGTCTTCTTGGGAAAGGACTAGTAACATCTTGGAAATGTCTGGTAACATCTCTGACTCCCAGAAATTTGGTAGAATAAACAAGTAGCCTTTGGACACTGCTCGGCTATCACTGGCATTTGGGATAAATGAATTTCTGCATTAATGGCCTTAGGCTGGACTTAGCAGAGCACAGAAGGGCTCCAGTTCCAGCACTGGAGAAGGGGCAGCCTCTGCACTCTGTGCAGCACAGATTATTTTTTCCTTTTTTAATCCAGCAGGAAGTTTGGCACGGGCCCATTGGAGGGAGAGGGAGGGACCTTTCAGCAGCTCGCGTCTTGCATGCACACCAGTAAGATGACAGGTGGTTTATGTGACATAAAACATGCTGGTATGTTCCCAAACGTGTGGCAGGGGGAGCCTGAGTGACGCCCAGCTAGGCTCTGCCAAACCTGCAAGAGGGCTCAGAGGAGGGGACACCTTGACCAGACCCTCATGGGGACCCCTGGCTGGAAGGGACAGCCCTGTCACACATAGTTTGTGCTCTCACAAAAAATTCACAATTGCTGTGGTGTTCTTGTTATCCACAGCATTGGCTAAACTGTTGATAAGGTTTAAAACCAAATTTCCCCATCCCTGCTTAGTCACAGCTCCTAGAGTCCCTGGTGCTGAGAAGCTTCACCACAGATTCATCCTCATTATTTTCCTTTCGCAAACACACAATAAAGGATTTGCAGTCCATTGACCCACTCTAAAGTGTTCCTAGGTGCTTATCTACCTTTGTGGCAGTGAGAACATGACTTTAAGCCCAGCTGCACACTGAGTGATTGTGGCTTTGATCCTTCCCTGTGTAGTAAGGAAGGATTGTCACAACACAGGTTACAAATTCCCGGCTGGGTACTCTTGGTGTTGGCCTGTTTTATAATCATGACATGTCTTTGAATCTGTCAGCTCCTTGCTCTCAGAACTCTGCATCCCTTTCTCCCAAGGCTTCTCTCTGGTGCCACAAAGCACAACCAGCCCTTCACAGCTGGTTACTCAAGTTCACTGTGAAATCTCAGCAAATTAAGTATTTAATGTGTATTCTCTATGTTTTCTTTCCAGCCCTGTGCTCTTCCCTCTTCCCAGCAGCCAGAGGTCAGTGTGGCACTAAACCTACAAACCTTTAGCAAGGCTTTTTAAGAGCCCCAGACCTTCTGCACTCAGTAGAGCTGATGACCTGTGAGCAAACAGAGGAGGCTGAGGGTGTTTGGGGGAAAATGCAACTTTTTCAGTTAGACATTTGTGGTGTGGTGGCTTCAGCTGCACTAATGACAATCACAATCAAAGTCCATCACCAGGCTGGCTGGGTGAGGCACCGTGGTGACACAGTGAGTCTTTCTGGTGGCTTCTGGGCCAGTATGAAGATTTCCTAGTTGAGCATTTCTGTAGGGCTGCTACAGACCAGTCACAGCTCACCTTTAGCCCTCTTCTGAATGCTCAGATGCCATCAAGAGTTGCATAATGCAGCAACTCTGACTTAATTATGTCTGTAGATAAAAGGAACAATCCACTGAATTGCAGCATTAGTCAGGTAACAAAAGTCCACTCAGTTTATCTTATTTCTTATTTATATGATGCATTGAGTAAAGGTTTGGCCTTGGTTCATCATCACTGTACACCTCCAATTTTGCCTGTTGACCTTGTGTATCACTTTGCAAGTAGGTTGGTTATCTTCTTTTGAATTATAAATAAATGAAACCAAATTTAATTTTTAAAAGGAGGAAAAAAAAAGATGAGGTTGCATTATATAGGATGTGTCTGTAAGCTGGGGGAACTGAGTTTTAATGACGTTAAAATGATGTGCACTGATATGTTTTTTTTATGGGTCGACTAACAGCGAGGTGGGTTCCAAGCTCCCACCAGCAGAATCATTCATGTAAGAAATGAGGTGGAAAAAGCATCTTTGGCCAATCTGACTCACTCAAACTAGAAATGACTGCAAGTGACAAGGAGTCTCTCTTGGAAGGAAAGCAAGCTTTAAGTCTTAAAACTATATCAATGTTTCACTTGAATACATTGACTTATTTTTATTACTTTTTTTTTTTTTTCCTTTGGAAAGAGATTTTTGAGCATCACCTGGAATGTCTTCTGGTCCAGATTAGTGAACAAATTATGTTCTTCTTAGAGACACTGCAGATGCACACTGGAGATGGTGCTGGCAGCTTTTGGGGAAGGTCTCAGGAAAACCTACTGATGGCTTGGTTAATGTGGGATGAGCCCTTCATCCCTGTCGTGAGGCAAGTCCTGATTATATCTTTGTGATGTCTGTGTAGGTACAGGAATTGTTAGTTGGGCCTTGGGTCATTAGAGCATCCCTGGAGGAGGACACTTGATTTGGACCAATAACCAAAGAAGCAGCGTTGGCTCTGGCATTACCCCAGGAGCTGGAATCACCCTCCCCTCAGTGCAGTGGGGATCGCCTTGGAAAGCTAAAGGAGGAAAGAGGCACATGAGGCTCTTATGTTTTGCTCAAACCTGCCTTTATAAGGGGAGGTGCCCTTCTGGTCCCCACCCAGGTGTTAGGGCAGAGTCACCTGGTGAGTGTGCAGCTGCAAACTTGTCTCCTTTGCTCTGAAACAAAGACCCACACAAAACCCAGAGGCCACTGTGTTTCAGTGGTAAATATTTATAGAGCTTTGTTCACTTGAGCTATTTAAAACAATTTTCCTAAGAGATCAACCTGTTTAAAGGGAGAGCATGAAATGCACATCTCCCTTGTATTTCTCCCTTTTCCAGTGTGACTTCCAGATCCGTGTACGTGCTTGGCTGCTGCCTCCTCTGCTGCTCGTGCAGGTGCAGAGCAGAAGCTTGACAGACTGGACATACACGTGTGTCCAAGCCATTAATTCCCAGGGGGAAAGAGCCTGATACAAAATAGTATCAAGTGCCGGGTAAAAGTTACCATTTCTCTTGGAGGGGTTTTACTTTTCCTATTGACATCAAGTGTCATCATTTGGGTGAAGGCTTTAGGTAAGCTCAGGTTGGGTGTGGAGTTTTCAGGTGACACTGATGCGAAGTGTGTTGTGCTTGGCATGAGTAATTTGAAGAGATCAGAGTTTCCTCTAACACATGCTGTGGGTTCCCATGGGAAAATGACTTGCTTTCTTAGGTTTTCCTTATAGCGACTGGCAAAAGAAAGAGAAGTTTGGGATTCCCCGGAGCCTTGCCCAGGAGCATGAAACCCAGCTCTGTGGAGAATCAGGTGTCCAACATCAGCCTTGGTACAGCAGATCCCTCTGTGCCAGGTTGGCTCTCTGCTCTGGGAATAGGGCTGGGGATGGCATCAGCATAAGCAGGAGTCTAAAACAGGGCTGGAAAAATAACACAGGAATCAGCCTGAATGCTAAATCCCAGAGAACAGTCCAGACTTGTTCTCTGAGCCTCATTTGCTTTGTTGCATCATGGTAATTTTGGTGCAGAAAGAGATCAGTTGATCTGAAATAGGCTTTAAAGCAGAGTGTTTTCTTTTTCCCCAGCACTGCTGCCACAGGGCCAGGCAGGGCTGGTTCTCTGGGCTGTGTGTGCTGCAGGAGCACCCCATGGTGGGCTTGGTGTCTGCCTGCCAGGGGCATGGGATCAGAGGCACTCAGGCAGAGCAGCATCTGTCCCAACATAAGCTGTGCTTGCCTGTGAGCAGAGTTGATGCTCAGGTAGGGGAAACCCTGTCACCTGCAGAAAGGAAGTTCTAAAAACTTCCCTTAGCTTGTATCTGAGCTGCCTGAAATGTAAAGGTGGAGGGGCAGCCCTGGCCATGCACTGCCACATTGCCAGCAGTCTCAATTGCAGAGGTGGCATCTAGTGGCTGCTGTGACCCTCTGTCCCTGGATCTCTGGAGACAGAGAAGAGCCAAGGTTGAGCTTGAGCTGCGGGCTGGGCCTGGGACAGAGAGCTTGGCTGCTCAGCTTCCCTGAGAGCTGTAAATGGGTGAGTGCCTTGGGCTGCAGCTCAGGACATGGTTATGTGTTACTGGGACTGACATATAAGGGGCCAGTACTGGTGTTCACCACCATGGGGAATGCCATGATTTTGAGGGCACCTCTAAATTGATGAAGATTTTGTCTCACCAGCGAGCCATGGGAGAGCTGTGCTTGTGAACTGCAGCCCACTCAGTGCCAACCAGCTAAAATAACAGGACAAATCCAGGCACTGCCTTTGAGTCCTGCTGCACTGTGCATTTATGGAAAAGGGAAGCTGAAATTTTCTCCAAAACATTGCAGTGTACAGGTTTTTGTCTTTCATTAATAAGTTTGTAGGCAGAGTTTGCTCCAAAACCTTTTGTAAATTCAGTCCTAGTCTCAGTTTGGGTGCTTGCACATTAAAACGTGCAGCGCTTCGTTCAGCCCTTTACCAGATATCAGCTTGCTTTTAACTGGAGTGTGTGTGACCTCCTTGGGCCAGTGTATGTAATGCCCAAAGACTGCTGTCCCTCTGGATTAAAGTGTGTGCTGTAGTTTTAGATGAACGTGTTTTATTTAAAGCATTTCTCTGGTGACCAAGTCATGAGTTTTGAGGACAGGGAGCCCATCTTCCTCTGGGGATGTAGGCTGGGCAGTTAGTGGGCGAGGAGCATAATGAAGACATCTACGTATTTGACATTTCCATTAACAAGTTTCCTTCTCTTCCCAGTTAAGCTGCACCTCTCTAACTTTTAAAAGCTGTAGTTTTAAAAGCAATTTGTTTCAGCTCAGCAGTGGCATTTTTGGAAGTATGTGGCCTCCTTGCCGTGAAAACTGTCCCTGTCCCTGCTCCAAGGTGCTTTCATGCAGCTGCTCCACCCATGCACTGCTGGCACTGGGGGTGATTGGCTGATCAGGAGCTCTTGTGCCTAAGGAGGGGCCAGAGTCTCTGGGGATTTTGCATCTGAAACAGAGCAGGGGCTTAATTAACCCATTCCCTAAGAGCCCATCAGATCCTGGTTCAGGAACTGGCAGGGGAAGATGTCTGGATGGTCCCTTCTGGTAGCAGAGCAGCCTTACTCCCACTACTCCTCACCATCCCTGGGGATGAGGGAGATTTATGCCTGCCTGGAAATAAATACAGATCATTCACTTGTCTCTGGAGGAAGATAAAATGTAAACTGCCTATTTTCTGTGATAAAGCACTGGAAATAGTTGGAATTTAAGATAATTATCTTTATTGCTTTTTATAGCACCCTATGAAGGCTGAAATCTAATTTGTTTTTCACTAACAGGGAACTCCTGCGGATGACTCAGAAAAATCCATTTGCTTTATTGACAAACTTGTCTGTTTGGTTGTCAGGGCAGTGTTCTCCTTGCAGGAAAAGGGAAATGCAGGTCATAACACAACAGTGTGGGGTTTTAATAGAGATTCAAATTTTGATATCTGTTGGCAAGAAGAAGAACTAAAGTTGATGTAATTAGAGTGAAGTGATTCTGCTTTATTAAAAGGTTGTAAATTAGTTGATGCTTCAGTGGGTGTGCAGTAATGGTGCTCTGTGCTTTGTTTATGCAACTTCACTACCCTTGAAGCTTATTAGCTAGAGCTTGCCAAGAAGCTGCTTTTCCTGGGCACCTGGTGCCCCTTGGCTCTGGGAAGGAGGTGGGAGGTGCAGTTGTGCCTCTTGCCCTGTGCCTGGGGCTGCAGGGAATGCTGTGTTCCATGTAGTTTGGGGCTGTTGCTTGCAAAGGGAGTTGTTTTCTTTCAAACTTTTCAGTCTGACTGTGAGACAGGCTCCCAGTTTTAACAAATTTCTTATGTATCTGAAGATAGTGGACACCCGTGTGTGAGTGAGTTGCATGCCAGCACAGCTGTGTGTTGCGGTTTGGGGGTTTCTGCTGCTCCGGTGCTGGAGCTCTGTGAAAAGCAAAAGCAAATGTCTGTGCTGCTTCTCAGCCCTTCACAAGGGAGGAGTGTGTCCTGCCTTTACCTGGCCCACTGTGATCCACACCCCAGAGCTGCTCAGAAGAAGAGACAGCAATCTTTGGACAGCCTTCCTGTAACATCTCCCAAAATGCCCTGTGGCTGCAGGCGGTGGTGTTTGAGAAATATTGGGACTGCAGGCTGATGTAGCAGAGATGTATCTAAATGTTTGTCTGTGGCTCACCCCCCAAAAGTCTAATTTATCACTGCCATATGGGATAATGCTACAAATCACTGAATATCAGAGAATCATGGAGTGATTTGGGTTAGAATGAGCCCCAAAGCTTGCCTTGTTCCATCCCCTCTCCCATGGTCAGGGACACCTTCCGGTTGCTCTAAGACCCAGCCAACTTCTCCTACAGCTCAAGTTCTGAGAGATTTAAAAGCACAATGAAGAAGTTAGCAGCAATGTAGGGGTTAATGCTGTTTTCAGGGAGGAGGGATAGAGCTCCACAGAGCAGTGTTTGCTGTGGAGGAGACAGAAGTCTGATCCTGTCAGGTCTCTGTAGCTCTCCTCAAAGAGGCAGCAGAACAAGGAGGAGAAAACATCCCTTTAGAAAACATGAAATGAGATCTCCATGCGGGCAGGGCAAGGATCTTGTGCATCTCTGAAGATGTTCTCAGGGTTTGCTGAGCTTTTCATTGCTTTTCTTTCAGGAATTGACTACAAGACCACTACTATCTTGTTGGATGGCAGAAGGGTTAAGCTGGAGCTCTGGTGAGTGTTTCTGAGCCTTTCTAACCCAAACCCTGGGAGCTCAGGTCAGGTGAGCAGGGTCACAGGGCTGGGGGGACGCTGTACCGGGCTGTGGAGAGCATGGACAATCCCTGGGGGTGTGGTGGGACTTCCTGGCTATTCTTACCAGAAAGTTATTATGGCAAACAAGATTCCTTTCTGTCAGTCAAGCAGCACAAAAACCATGCTTCTCTTTGCTGGAATAGTCTGAATTCAGTCAATGTCTGTCATAACTGACCATTTTCATCATTACTCTGCACTTGAGACCCCACCTCCTGTAGTTCTGCTGTCCAGAGCTCCTGGCACAAGAAGCACATGGATATGTTAGAACAGTTTCAGAGGAGGCCATGAAGATGCCCCAAGGGCTGGAGCCCCTCTGCTCTGGAGCAAGGCTGGGAGAGCTGGGGGTGCTCACCTGCAGAAGAGAAGGCTCCAGGGAGAGCTCAGAGCCCCTTCCAGGGCATAAAGGGGCTCCAGGAGAGCTGGAGAGGGACTGGGGACAAGGACCTGGAGTGACAGGACAATGGCTCCCACTGCCAGAGGGCAGGGATGGATGGGATATTGGGAAGGAATTGTTCCCTGTGAGTGTGGGCAGGCCCTGGCACAGGTGCCCAGAGCAGCTGTGGCTGCCCCTGGATCCCTGGCAGTGCCCAAGGCCAGGCTGGACAGGGCTTGGAGCAGCCTGGGACAGTGGAAGGTGTCCCTGCCCATGGCATGGGGTTTGAACTGGTTGGTGAATTACATCACTTCCAACCAAACTGTAACATCATTCTGTGTTCTCTTACTGCTCTCAATCACTGAGGGACTAGTATTGTTTTGGATGCAATACTGGATTTTCCTGATATTCAAGGATGAGAAATAGAAACAAGAGAAGGAAAGTAGAAGAATAAAACAGGTGAAACCCTTGGTCTCTCACCAGCTGGATATTTCTCCATGCCTTGAGTAGAAAATATAGACAACCAGTGAACTGACATCACCACATCAGGGTAGGGTGAACCCCTGGAGAGCAGGACTGACTGGAGTGACCAGAGCCTGGGACAGAGATGGGAGAATACTGCATGGGAGGAGCAACCCCTGCCTTATCTGCCAGCACCAGAGGGACGGCTGGAGTCTTCTGGCTGAGCTTTGTCTGACTTGCTGAGAAGCTGACACAGCAGTCTGTGGAGATGGAAGAGGGAAGGGAAGGACAGGATAGGTATTCTGTCCCTACCCTGGTTTTCACACAGATCCGGGAATTAGGGAATGACACAGGTCCTAAAACATGAAGTTAAATATGCCCTTACAAATGCTTGGGTCAAGTAATAAGAATATTAGTAACATGTGTGAATTATTAAATAGGAATGAACTCCATGTTCTCAGCCCCAGTGACTGTCTCTAGCAGTGTGTAGTTTGGTGGTTTAATTACACCCCTGCTCTCGGAAGCTGCATGCCCTAATTTTTCTTACAAAAAAGAACAGAAGCTGCTAATTTATTTCTTCTAGCCTCCATGTTTTTATGTGCCTCTTGCATTCTTGTCTCTCTTGTAAGATACCTATTTTAACATTTCAGCCCCAAGTGTGTAGTAACTTAGTGCTTCCCTCTTGAAACAGTCTTTTTATAACGTAATTCTTGAGCTGGAGAGCAGCACAGAAACTGAAAAGCTGGTAACACTGATTGATGATGCCTTAGTGTAATCTTTTACCATTACTTACTCAGTATTTGATTGTCAAGGGAGGGGACATGTAAGCACAGGCTGTTAGATTGATGTCCAGGATCCTACAAAGCTTTATAGCTGAAAAAATGACTCTTCTTCATGTGAGGTCAGTATGTTTTTTCTAGAGCTGCAAATCTGAGGCTGAGGGATTCTTCAGCCTTCTCAGAGGTCATTAAAGTGTCTTTTATCCTGGCCCAGGGAATAGATTTGAGAAACACCATAATGTGTCTCTGATTAGCCTGACACATTTCAGTATATCTTGGTTAAATCAGAGTGCTGGACTCCAGTGTCTTGTTCCAGAAGGGCACTGAGAGATGCTGGCAGTGTTGTCAAACTTAGCTGCACCTTGTCCAGACAGGACAAATTCTAGTGACTGAAAAGCCCCTTATTGTCACAGTGGTCTAGAAACACTGTACCCACTCCTGATCCTCAGCTTTCTGTAGGGTATATAGCCCAGGTCTGTTAGGGATCTGGGTATAAAGAGAATTCCCTTTATTTTAGTTAAAATGTACTGTAAAAACAGGTGAAGCCTAGTGCAAGGCAATTGCTTCTCCTGTGAGTAGCCATATTTTGGTTGGCTGTTCTCCATGGCTGGGACATCTCTGCAGACTCACTCTGACTTTGAGCTCCTGAAGGGACTAGGACTGAAGGGAACTGGGTAGAAAATCCTTTGCCCAGGGGAGTAAAATGACTTACACCCTCACTCATCATCAGGTAGTGCTGCAGCCAAGTAGTTTGGGCTTGTACTTACTCCATGGGAAGCACAATGACAGTGACAACCGTACCCAAAGGTAGAGATATTCTTCCCTAGAAGAACCCATCATGCAGAGGACTTTGGGTACCATGCACATCCTAAAGATCTGACAAGATCAACCCTGATTTTTATTTTATTTCTTTATGGCCAGTAGGAAATGTGCAGTATGGGAGTCAGTTCTCCACATCTCATAACTGTTACTTTTCTGTGTTTAGGGACACCTCAGGGCAAGGAAGATTTTGCACTATTTTCAGATCCTACTCCAGGGGAGCCCAGGTAAGTGCTGCTCTCAGGGCTTTGATGGGACACATTTGCTTTAACTTTAGGCTGTGTAAGTCTTTCCTGCCGTAGTAAAGAGCTCTGAAGAGGAATGCACTGATCACTAAAAGGATCTCTGTAGATGATAAGAGACACTAAATGTTGTCGTGTTGCCTGGGATTCTGTTCTTATGAAGTGGTGGGAGAGAAGGGAGCGAATGGCAGACTTTGCTAAACTCCTACAGAAAAGGTCTGTGCAGACAATATTCAGTCTTAATTTCTAGAGGAGGGCTGAGAGGTCGTTAGAGAGGATGAAGCAATTCTCGCTCTAGATCTGCCTCAGCTTTAATGTGGGAACTCTACTTTCTGAGGTTTTTAAAATTTGTTTAAATATGGCACTGGCTTTCCCAGTGGAGTTCTTCCAGTCTGTGTTGCTTTCGAGTCAGTTCCAAAAATAGGGGTGGCTCCTACTTGTGTGTTTGAGGCAGACTTGAAACTAGAGCAGCTCAATTGGAACGTAAAGTATGTGTGTTCCTCAAAACATGAGGCAGAGTGTTACATTTTGAGTTTCTCCTTTGGGCCCTGCTCCAGAATAGCATCAAGATCCTCAACAGTGCCAAAATCTTGTGGTCCTCTGGAAAATTGCTGTTTAATAGTGATTTCTGACAGTTCTGCTGTTGTGCAGGGTACCTCCAGGATAAAGTTTACCTAAGTTAAATGAGTTACTTTATTTTCCTTATTGTTTTCAAGTTGGAAAGCTTTAGAGAAAATTCCTCCTCCGTTAGACACTAGGAGTCAGAGGCTGTGTATCAGCCTCCTGAGCAGGCCAGTATCCTGGGAGATTGCCAGCCTTTGGGAAACACTGTACTTCTACTCAAGCTCTTACCACTCTTGGCTTTTTGCTCCTTGTATCTGTAGACCTTTGCTTTGCTAATTGGCAAAATCCATGTTGTTCTCTTTCTCTGACTTCCTGCAAATTTACTTGTACAGTAGTTACAGGAGCACCTTACCTGGGGTGTGTTGTTGAGATCTACCCCTGTGTCCTGTTTATTCATGTTAGTGCACATCTCTGGTGGTCTGGATGCTTTGAGGCAACTCCTTTGAAGCAGAGGCCAATTTCCTGGTGCTTGCAGAGAAGTGTAAGGGAAGGAGAGATGGAGTTCTGCAGTGGGAGAGTGAAGATCTGCCGTTCACATGTTCAGTCCCATGTCCGAATTTCTGTCAGCTTCTACATTTCCTTTTCTTTCAGCCTTTACTACATTGCAGAAAAATCTGGAGCCTCAATCACATAATCACAGTTTATGTTGGAAGGGACCTTAAGGCTCATCTCATTCCAACCCTTCTCCCATCTGCAGGGACACCCTCCACTAGAGCAGTGTGCTCCAAACCCCATCCAGCCTGGCCTTGAACACTTCAGGGATCAGGAATCCACAGCCTCCTCACGGAACCTGTGGGCTTGAGGCCATGTTGCTTCCCTCACCAGTTAGAAGTGAATATAACTGGTCAGTGTGGTTTTCTGGTGAGCACAGAACTCAGCTTCAGTCAGGCTGTTTCTAAGACCTTGCTGTGTCAGCTGATCAGATCAAACTGGGAATGGAAAGCAGCAGCTACTGTGTCCAGGAACACCACCTGAAGCTTTTAGCCCTGTGTGCAGCCACTGTGCACAGTGGTGACTCCCCTTGGTGTGTCCTGGGAGCTCCTCAGAGCAAGTGCTGTGTCTTGGCAGGGCTGCACCCTCAGAGTCTGAGCCCATGCACCAGACCTTGTACCTGCTGCTGCCACAGGGCAGACTGGGGCACGGGGCAAAGCTGAAATGAGCAGTGATGAGAACACTCCAATTGGATGGGGAGAGACACACGTCTGTCTGGAACCTGCATGGAGCTGTGAGGCACTGGCACAGCCCCTCCGTGAGATTCCTGCAGCCTGTTCTCCCTGGACACTACATTTGGGTGCCTCAAAGAGTCATGTACCTGGCTGCCTGCAGGCTTGAGAGGGATTGATTTTCTCTTCATTCCTCTTGACTTTCAGCTGTATTTATCAATATTGCTGGAGGAGCTCTCACCTGAACATCAGCAAGGTTGCCTCATCCATCTCACTGCCTACACCTCCCAAGGAGTGAGTCTGAGAGACAGTGAACCTCATCAGCCAGGCACGGGGACTTCTAATGGGAATGCTTTATAGAATCATGGGATCACTGAGGTTGAAAAAGCCCTCTGAGATCATCAAGTCAAACCAGGAGCCCAGCACTGCCAAGGCCCCAGCTAAACTCTGTCTCTGAGCACCACATTCTACGTGAATTTTTTTAACATCTCCAGGGATAGTGACTCCACCAGTGCACTTGCCAGCCTGTGCCAATGCATGACCACCCTTTCAGTGAAAAAATTACCCCGAAATGCAATCTAAACTTCCCTGTAGCACAACTTGAGGTTGCTTCTTCTCACCCTGTCACTTGTTACCTGGGAGAAGAGACCAATCTCCACCTGACTCCCACCTCCTTTCAGGAAGTTGTAGAGAGCATTTCACTGCTGAATGCTGGGGAATGGAGCTCACTTGCACAGCAAGGTGTAGCTCACACCTTTGCCTCAAGACTGCCCTCTGCTTATGCAACAAATGCCTTTTCCAAAGTGCTGTTGTAATGCCTTAATCCTGGTCTGCCCAAACAATCAATACTTAAAAGCACCAAATCAGCCCTAAGGAGCAAGCCTGCCTAGGATGAGGAGGGGTAATTCCCAAGGGAAGTCTCTCCAGGCCTTCTGAAAGTTCCCAGGAGCACAAGGAAAGTGCCTCTTGAAAATGACTGGAGTCCTTGTACAGTCTTCTCCAGGTGGCTTGGAGTAAAACTCAGATTGTTTTCAGCACCAAGTAGTTGGCTCCCATGTGATGTTCCAGTGTTATTCCTGTATTAACAGGAATACAGATACCATGCCTCTTAAATAACTCACCACAACTTTTAAGTGGAAGAGGAAAGTATCTAAATTTATATTCTGAATGGTTAACTAAAGCAAGAGGACTGTTTGTTTTGAATAACAAATGCCTGTGTGACTGCAGTGATGGACTTCCAACACCTCCAGTTATTTTCAGTATGCAGAAGCTGACTTATTCTGGCATGGCCTTAGCATAAATACAGCATAACCTATGTGGTCTCAGCAGAGAAACACAAAATGCCTCTGAGTTCTCTGATTTAGAGTTATGGAGTGGTTTGGGTTGGAAGGAACCTTAAAGCCCATCCCATTCCACCCCCTGCCATGTCCAGGCAGGGACACCTCCCACTATCCCAGGCTGCTCCATACCCTGTCCAGCCTGGCCTTGGGCACTGCCAGGGATCCAGGGGCAGCCACAGCTGCTCTGGGCACCCTGTGCCAGGGCCTGCCCACCCTCCCAGGGAACAATTCCTTCCCAATATCCCATCCATCCCTGCCCTCTGGCAGTGGGAACCATTCCCTGTGTCCTGTCATTTTATACTCTTATCCAAAGTCCCTCTCCAGTGGTCCTGGAGCCCCTTTAGGCCCTGGAAGGGGCTCTGAGCTTTCCTTGAAGCCTTCTCTTCTACAGCTGAGCACCCCCAGCTCTCCCAGCCTGGCTCCAGAGCAGAGGGGCTCCAGCCCTTGGAGCATCTTCATGAGATGGACTGTTACAAGATGTCCACATCCCTTTTATGTTGGAGGCCTCAGAGCAGGGTGCAATACTCCAGGTGTGCTCTGGAGGATGTATTCAGGGCTGTGTGCTGTAGTGGCTTCTTAGCTGCAGCTGTCTGCTTTCCTTTCTACTGTCTTGGAATCATCAGGCTTCAAGACTTTTGCTGTAGGAAGGCTGACGCAAATCCTCTTGGAGGGAAGAGAAACAGCTCATTGGAACTAAAAGCCAAAAGCTCAGGAAGAACAAATCCAGCAGAGAAGAGAGGTACCAGCATGGGAAAAGCTCTGTTTGAAGTTCAGTGTGATATTTGTACAAGAACAGATTGGTGTAAACTGGCCTTGAGCACCTTCACGCTGAGAATTAGTGCAAGGTTCTCACAGAGCAGAGGACTAAAGAGCTCAAGAGGAGCTTGAAGAAGGAGGTTCCAGAGAGGACTTGTACAGGTTGGCTGTGAGGGCAGGAGGCTGGCTCAGCAACCTGGCAGCCCTTATCCTGGTCTGAATAGCCAGTGCTTAAGAGAATACTTGGTATGAAAAGGGCCTCCAAGCCAGGGAAGCATGCCTGACTTTCCCACACACTCTTTATTGTTTCTCAAGTGTAGTGATAAAACTGAATTTTCTGAAGTAGACCCTGGAGAGCTTGCAACATGAAAAAACAGACTCTAGACAGCAATCAGACCTTCTTGGGAGTTCTTTTTTCCCCTCATGGCACGGCCTGGTGCAGTTTTCAGGCTGAACTTCTGGCTGGTCCCTTCCCAGGGAAAGGACTCCAGTACCTTGATGCCTTCCCCAGGTTCAACTCCACACCACTGGCCTGGGTCCTGAGCCATGTGACTTTCATATTCAGCAGGAACTTCTTCCTCTTGAAATTATCTGCAGTAAAACATCTTTGCTGCCCCTGATGAACTGGCTCTGAACAAGAACCAGCCCCTTCTTCCAGCATGATTGCCTCAGGGTTTGCTGTGAGGATCACAGGTCTTTTATCTTCCTCCCTGCCCTGTTAGCAGATCTGATCTCATCAGAAGCACAAGGAGCTCTTGGGCTCCAGGTGGAAGCTTGTGGTGCTGGTGTGCCTGGGACCCCTCTCCTCTTCTCCTACTTCCCTAGGTGTTGAGTTTCCACTTCATCCCCTTTTCTGTTGGGGTCTGATGGGCCAGCAGGTCCTGAGCACATCACTTCAGGGTCTCCTTTTGGGGCAAAAGAGGAGCATTTGAGTCTGGATAGCAGAGCACTGGCCTCCAGGTACTGATGGGGCAGGGGGAGTGTGTAGCCAGTCATGGTGGCTGCAGGGCCAGGGAGGAGAAGGAGGTGGAAACCAAATAGTGTTGTGCCCTGCAGAGCCAGCTTGGGCAGTCTGGAACTTGCTGTGATGCAGAAAGATTTTTATGCAAATTGTCGTAGCATGGGGTACAGTGAAAAGTATTTTGTGTGCTTAAAGGTGCTGCAGAAATCTTTTTTGCTCTTGAACTCCTGTTCCTTTTCTGCTTGGCTTCTAGGTCTCAGTCATTCCAGCAGAGCTGGCTCGCTGATCTCGGCTGTTTGAGCAGCTGGGACTGTTCTGGCTGCTGTGAGCAAATGCAAACTATACCAAGAGTGAACACAGAGGGGAGAAAGAGCTGTGGTGGTGCTTCCTGAGCTAGCCAGGAAGAAGCAGTGTTAGGATCGTTCCTGATGTCCTCATATGCCATTGATTTAAACTTTCTGAAAATGGGGCTGCCAAACTCTTCCCAGACAGTGTGATAAAATGCTCCCATCCTGCAGCAAAGCTGCAGCCCTAAAGAAAGGATGGATGTTGTTGAGTTCTGCTTAGGCAGGTGGTTTGAGGAGCTGCTGTTTATCCTGCTCAGGGCTTCTTAGTATGCAGGAAGGTGATGGATTTTTGGCAGCTCAGCAGACTCAGGTGTAGATTCAGCCCCCCATTATGGCTTTTTTGGTTGCTATAACTACCTCACCTGCCTTGGGTCATTTGGGCAGGATTGTCCAGCTGCTGGAGAAGCCTGCCCTGCCTGCCAAAATACTCATCAAAAGCTTGGTGATAAATAATCCCCAATGTTGGGAAGAGGTTTGGCAGCAGGATGTCACTGCCCATGAGCCAAGGTGCAAGGTGCCAGCTGGAAAGCCACGATCAAATGGAGATTTGAAAGAGCAGGCAGGAGACAGAGTGTTCTGGTTCCTGTCAGCACTGGGCCTTCTGTTTAAGGTTTATTTCATCCTGTGGGACAGAAAATTCACTCTGAGGGGCTCTTCAGCCTTCTTCAGCAACAGCTTTTTTCCATCAGTGGAGAATATCAACAAGTGACACTTTCCTGGCCACCCTGTCACCTGCATTGGGCTGAGGTCCTTGGCAGTTGTGCAAGTGTTCCTAGCAGCTTCTTGTGTGCTGGAAGCCCCTAAAGCATCTGGGAAGCCTTTTTAGACAAGCCTGCTTTGCAATGAGAGTGTGCAAGTTGATTTTCTCTTACCTTTAAAAGCTTTCTGATTATAAACATAGTCCAAACCTGCTGCAAGCAGGCAGAGATGATATTTCCCCACCACCACCTCAGTTACATGGACAGATCTTTGTGTAAGCTCCTGCTGGAAGCAAATTTGGGTTTTGGCAGAGTAAGTGTTCACATGTGCTGCTGGAGACAATAACTGCTGGTCTGTCTGTGTTCCTTGTTCACTATGTGAGGCACTCATGTGGAAACACTGGCTGCTGAGGATTTTGCCAATCCCAGTAGTGTGGAACAAAACCAGAGTGGGAAAGAACTCTGAAAATTCAACTGTGAAAAGACCCCAGATGGATCTGGGGATGAGTCCAGTCAGCTTCTACCTACACAGAAGCTGAAGGCAGACTGAGGAGGAAATGAAGGAAGGCTCTTGGAGGGTTGTGAGGGGTCCAGGTCTCCTTGGTCTGAGAAGCTGAGCGTGGAGCTTTGCATCCCCTACTGTGGGAACCGGGGGTACATAATGGTACAAAAGGGCTTTGTGAAACTAAAAGTTGAAAGCTGTGGAGATAATAGGGTGTTGACAACCATCTAAGCACTTAGAGAGCAAATTAGGCTGCAAATGGGAAACTGTTCATTTGTTGAGTTGAGGAAATTAAAATTCTGTGCATGTTACTCCAAAGGAGACTTTAAAAAAGCCTGACAGATCTTACTTGGAACTGTCTGCAGAGATGGAGCCAGCTCCCTCCTTGTGCATGACTGAGTGCTGTTCTCTCTGGGGCAGAAATGGCAATGACAGAGTGGATTTGGGATGTGTGCTCTGGAGATGTGGTGTCTGCAGCATGCCAGTGCTACTTGGAAGCAGTGTGAGGTTATCTGGCAGCAGCAGGAGCTGGCCAGGGTTGAGCAGCTTCTTCCTGCCCCTGCTGAGCCTCAGCACAGCTGGGCTCCATACCCAGCTGGGCAGGATGGGGATGGAGCAAGGGCAACTTGGCCTCCGTGTCTTCTGACCTTTGAGAAGCTTTCCTGGACAATCTAAACGTGTGCTGGAGCTATGGTGTGGCTTGGGGGCTCAGCTGGCAGACAAAGGGTCATATTTTGCGTGTAGAAATCATGGTCTTGACCTTCCACCCTGCTGAAAACATTAGGGGTGTGTTTTTGCTGAAGTTTTCTCCTTATTTTATTCAAAGAAGATCCAGGCAAAAGCTGCCAGCAAGCTTAAAAACTCTCTCCTCCTCAGGCATATTCCTGGCAGAAATAATCATCACAAACTAGGTCTTGGGTCTATTTTTCTTGGCTGAAGGAACTTGTCAATCCAGAAATGAAGCAAGTAGACTTTATTTATCTTGCTGGCCATTTGTGTTGGAAGGGGCTCATCAAACCCTCTCTTCGTTATTTCCTGACTCTCATTAATTCTCACACACAACTTTGGAAGCTGGAAATCAAAACAAATAGAGGAAAAATTGAAAGGAAGCTCAGAGTCTTTTTTTTTTTTTTTTCCAATATGCAATTAAAATGTGATGTATCCTGCTAGCAGGTATTTCCAGATTGGGCCCTTGAGAATTAGTATCTTTGCTTTTGTGGGATTTTTTAATTATGGAAAATCATTACTTCCTTCTTATTTTTCCTCTGTAAATCTAGGAGAAACTGATCCTTTTCTCCTCCAAAACAGAAAGAGCCTCCATTTCTTTTGTTTATGAAGTTTTTGGACTGTCCTAGAAATGAGACTACAAAAAATTATGGACTCTAGGTAGGAGCTTTAGACTTCCCTTGAAGAAAACTGAAGATGCTTCCCCCACCTCACAGATGCTTCTGCCAATATGTGAACTCACCTTCAGGTCCTCAAATCCAGACTTTGAAGGGCTTGCTCTTTGTATTGGGCTGTCAAACATGAAGCCAACCCACCTGGCTTGCCTTTTGTGCCCTCTGCCCTTCCATTTTTGTGCATGTGAGCCTTTCTGTGAGGTACAAATGCAGATGTGTAGATGTTGGAGGGCCAGCGAGGACAGAAAAAACAAACTTCACCTGGAGAGTGAGGTGGAAGCAGTGGGCAGTGAGGCTGGGGGTACAGCTCAAGAATCAGAATTGTTCCACGAGAAAGAATCTGAGTTGTTATTAAATTATAAAATTGGTCAAGCTTTGAGAGCTGCTTATTCCAGAAGAGCTGAGAGGAAGGCAGACAAGGTCGAGGCACACCCAGTGCATTCCGAGAACGGCTGCTGTGCCATGAGGGGGGGAGCAGTGCTAGTGCCAGCTCCAGATGGGACTTTATTATGAGGTTTCACATGCCTCTGTGGCACAGATGCCAGTTTATCATTCCTGTGTGCTCCACATTTCATGGTAATGATTTTTTTTTTTGTAAATTTGAGGTATAGCATACACAAAGCTTCTGCACAGGCTTCTCAGGGGTTGGCAGCAGCAAGGACCTTAAAGCTGGGGTTTGGGAGGACTGGGTAGCTTGTGTTTCCCATCTGTGTAGCACACCTTCCATTTCAGCAGGCAAAGGAGCAATTCCAGAGGTAGATGAGGGTGCTTCATGGTCCCTGACCAGGGCAGATGCTGGGAGTGTCTCAGCTCTCTCCTTCCCTGTGCTCCATCCAGGCCTCCCATAGGAGGACTGGGCTGAAAGCTGAGACCTTCCTCTGCCTATTTAAGATCTCTGCTTATGCTGCTGCTTTGCTATAGGGGATGGCTGTTCCTGGAGGATACCCCTGATTCAGGCAAGGCTGATTCTGAAGAACCTGGTGCTCAATGGTCTGGTTTGGTTTGCCCTTAGTCTTGCTGCTGCTGGATTCCCTTTCATCCAGCACTGCCTTCCCAGCTGGGTTCCTCCTCTGTCAGCACAGCATCATCTCCTTCTCCCTAGTTCCCATTCAGGCATCTTGTACTGTGATTCTGCCAAGTCAGCTTGGAGTGCCTGTTGTCACTTGGAATGTCCTTGATTGCAAAGAAGAGTGACAAGAAGTCAGAAAAATAATGGGAGGGTTACAGAAAGGCTCTGCTGAGGACAATTCCATAAATGCTGTTAGTGCCCAACTTGTACCGAGCAGCAGCTCCTGCCTTGTGTGCCTGCAGGGCCAGGCACAGCCTATTTTTCCTTGTGTCTGTCCTCAGAAATACTCAGATTCAAGAAAAGCTCACTTGCTGGGAGGTGCTGTGAACCTGAGTGGTGGCCAACAGTCTGGCCATGTTCCTGGGTCCTGCCAGCCTGGCTTGGGGTGAGATGGAGACTCTGGCCTGAAGAAAGCCAGGCACCAGATTCTCTGCCAGTGTGGCAGTGACAGTGAGAAACATCTTCAGCGAAGTCTGGATGGATCCAAGTCCCAAGAGCTCAGTCTGTGGACATCCTGTGGTGCTTATCGGCATTATTCATCGTCTTCCTTGTCAGCACAGGGCTCGCAGTGACACAGGTTCTGGAGAAGAGGGGTGTGCTTGAAAATTCCTTCCTGTCCTGCTGCCACCTCACCACTGACTGCAGCTGTTTGTGTAAGGGGATAGAAAAAAAGGTGTGTTTGTACCTCAGCAAGTTTGTCTCAGAGTTATGACAGGAGAAGGGTGTGTTTTGCTCCTCCAGATACAGCCACCAAGGCAGTTCATCCTCCTGTGTAGAGACTGCAGCTTTGGAAATTATTTGGGGGATGCCGGAGCCAAAGCAGGAGTAAAACCTTCCCTAATCACCTGGGACTGCACTAGCACAGCCCTGCTGTCTCAATTTTTGCCGTATCGTCACACAAACGGTGTGGCTGGAGCAATGTTCTGTCCCTTTGCTTCTTGGTTTCTGCACGTGGGGGTCTGTCAAGGGTGTCCTGCCCCTTTTACATTGCCTGCTATGAAACTTCCTGATTGCTTCTGATTGTCTTCCACCAGGGAATTCTCTTGGTGTACGACATCACTAATCGCTGGTCCTTTGATGGGATAGACCGATGGATAAAGGAAATAGATGAGGTAAGTGAATGGAGGAACATGTGCAATGATCTAGAGCAGAGACATGGGGAGGTGTCACCCAAGATGTTGCCTGATATGGGCACAGGAACAGCTCTGCTGTGGAGGGGACTTGATGGCAGTGCAGTCATGGAGCTAAGCAGCAAGTGTCTGCCCTCCACCTCTGTGTAAATCTGGAGAAGGAGGAAATGGCTCAGGAATGCTCAAGAAAGACAGGGAAGTTCCCTCAGAAATGAATGGACCCGGAGGTGACAAATTAGTTGTCCCCACCACACAGAGGTGCTGCTGGGCAGTCTCGGCCACAGAGCAGCTTCTACTCCTTTTCCCTTTGCTGCTATCACAGCTAAGCGTAATGCTGGGTGTAGCCATGATTTCTTCACTTCTTTCCTTGTTCCAGCACGCTCCAGGTGTCCCTCGGATCCTGGTGGGCAACAGGCTGCACCTGGCCTTCAAGCGGCAGGTGCCGACGGAGCAGGCGCGTGCCTACGCCGAGAAGAACTGCATGACCTTCTTTGAAGTGAGCCCCCTGTGCAACTTCAATGTCATCGAGTCCTTCACGGAGCTGTCCCGCATCGTCCTCATGCGGCACGGCATGGAGAAGATCTGGAGACCCAACCGAGGTCAGTGGGCAGGACGGTGCTCTGGGTGGGAAGTTTGGGCTCGCACGGAGCCGTGGGGCCGTGGCTGCGCAGGTGGGAGGTGTGGAGCTGTGGGAGCTGCATCCACCAGACGTGGAGAAATGCCTCGAGCCAGACAAGCTGAAGCTGAGCCAGGAGCTGCCTGTGCTGGCATAGGGATGGGCAGCTCCAGAAAGCAGTTCAGCATGTCAGGGACCTGAAGCGCTCTAGGGCATCCTCCGCCTTTCCACCTAAGCTGGATGAGGCTGAGGGCAAATAAGCTCCCATGTTGAAAGTACTTCAATCAAACGACTATGTGGGATAAATCCAAGTGTAAGCACCTCACTCCTTGCCCTTGCCTCAGCCTGTCTTCATTTTGGAGGGAAGCAGAGTGTGCCCAAGGAGCTGAAAGGGACTAAATCTTATCCCTGCTGTCAGTATGCTGCAGTGGGCTGGGTTATTCCATATATCCAGGCATGTATGCCACAGGGAGGGAAACCACAAGCAAATTCCATGTTACGTCTCAGCCTGTTGAGTTTGAAGGAGAATAATCTCACTTCCCACATTATTCCTGGGCTGGAGGTGGCAGTGTGTCCCACTGCAATCTGAGCAAACAGATTTGTGTTCCTGGGGTGACCTGCTCATATGGACCTTCAGCCCCTGCTCACCGGGTTCAGAAAATCCTGTTTGCCAGCCCCAGTCACCAGATTTTCTGCCTGAGCTCCTGTCCCCAACCTGGCTGCTGTACCGTGGTCTGCAGGTCACGGAGGGATGGTGGGCAGGGACTGGGCTGAATGCACAGACCTCTCCTGAATCTTTTCCCTTGGATTTGTGACTGCAGACTGCCTGCTTGGGAATAGAAAGGGCCAAAGGAAACGGCCTCAAATTGTGCCAGAGGAGGTTTAGATTAGACATTAGGGGAAATTTCCTCACAAAAAAAAGGTGGTCAGGCACTTAAACAGGCTGCCCATGGCAGCAGTGGAGTCACCATGCCTGGAAGCGTTCAGAAAAATGCAGATGTGGCACTTGGGGACATGGTTTATTGGAGGCATTGGCAGTGCTGGGGGAATGGTTGGAGTCGATGATGTAGCAGGTCTTTCTAACCGAAATGGTTCTGTGATTCCACGAACGGGGCTCCCTGGCAGGGAGTGGGGATCTGCCTGCTCGGGAATGGCTTTGGCAGCAGGCAGGAAGATAACGAGTGCCCTCGTGTGGCCCCCGCCTGGGAATTCCCCGGCAAGGAGAGGGACTTCCCAAGGCAGGCTGAGCTGGGAGGATGCTGGGAAACTGGAACGGGCAGAGTGGTGTTCTGGCTGTTTTGGCCTGCTGGTATCTCTGTGGCCTGGAGGCTCTACAGAGAGCTGCTCCCTGAGCAGATCCCAGCTGTCGCTGCCCTGTTTCAGGATTTGCTGATACTGTTGCCTCTTTCTCAGGCATGTCCTGGTTGCCAGAGGATGGGTTGAGAAGTCAAGTGTCTGTCAGGAATGTGAGCCAGGCCCTGCCAGCCCTGGGTGCTGAGCAGAGCAGGGCTGGCAGTGCCTACCCCTGTGTTCACATCAAAGCTGGTGTCTGGCAAAGCACAAGGCTCCAACAGCAAAGCTCACCTTGATTTCCCAAGCTCCTCTCCTAAATATCCTGCTCCCTTCTCCCAGCTCCTGTGCAGTCATTATTGACATATCTCCCTGAGGAGCTGAAGCTGTGCAGTGTAAGGAATAGCTGTGGGGGAAGGGCAGCCCAGGAGATCTCCTGGCCCTTGACTGTGCGGTCCTTTCTCCCCGCAGTGTTCAGCTTACAGGACCTGTGCTGCCGAGCCATCGTGTCCTGCACCCCGGTGCACCTCATCGACAAGCTCCCCTTGCCCGTCACCATCAAGAGCCACCTGAAATCCTTCTCCATGGCCAACGGGATGAACGCCGTGATGATGCACGGCCGCTCCTATTCCCTGGCCAGCAGCGGGGGCGGGAGCAGCAGCAAAGGGAACAGCTTGAAGAGATCCAAATCCATCCGGCCGCCCCAGAGCCCCCCACAGAACTGCTCACGCAACAACTGCAAGATCTCTTAGCAGGATGGGCAGCCTGAGCTTCTGTCGGATCCACACCCACCTGCCCATGTACAGCTGTTTGCACACTGAACCCTTTTCCACTGGATCCTTTCAGACGGGCCACGGTTGCTTTTCCAATGGCACGCACAAGCGTTAGGAATGTGCTCACGTTTTGGCTTGGCATAGGAAGAAGCATGGTGCCGGCTGGATCCCGCAGTGCTGGCGGGGAGAGGATCTGCCAAGTGACCCTCCAAGAATGCTTTGGGCTTTGCCTCTAGGCCTGGGGTGGAAAATTCAGCAGCTGCCGGGTTAGGGAGGGGGGAAGGGGAAAAAAAGCTCATCCAGTCTCAATGGAGCAATGGATTTAATGGAAGATTGAGAGGCTTAAGGGAGTAGGCAAGGAGAGTCTGTGCTGCAACTTTAACTCTTGGTCTCCTGAACAGATTGCTGATGCAATAGTGATCATTGGATGTAGACAAAAAGAAACAGGGACAGGGGACTAATGACAGTTTTCACCAGGATGTTAACCTGCTGTTGCCAAAAAAAAAAAAGGCAAGAGTTGGCCAATTGGAAAGGGGAAGGCAGTGCTCTGTTTGACGCCTTCACTTATTTATGTAAATATTATACATATATATAAATATGTCTTGTTTTTTAAGGGTTTTTTTAAGAAGCAGTCAGGGAAAATTTTATGCAGCCATGTAAATACAAGCACTGGATTGACTTTCCCAGTGTCAGCAAAGGGGACAAGTGGAGGATTTTCCAATGAAAACACATAAATGCTTTAAGAGACTTTCCCTCACCTCTGGGCTCGTGCTGGTGTTTTTGAATACTACATGTGCAGAAGGAAAGGACAATTGGTGTGGAACATGCCCCAAGCTGCTCTGTTCCTATCATTCCCTAGAACCTGTGAGTGCTGAAGGCAGGGTGGGATGGCAGTGCATGGAGAAGCAGAGCAGCGAGGCCAGGGTCCTGAGGGGTTGGGGTGTTTTGGCAGGCAGGAGGAAGAGGCAGCTCGGGTCCAACGGAGGCCTTGCTCACTTTGTGCTTTCTCATAGGGGATTTGGGAGCAGGAGGTGGAAGCATTGTGCCTAAAGCAGAGGAAAAATGCTGAATTTTGTCCCTTATTGTTGCAAAGTCTCATCCATTGCTTCTAGTGCCCTTCATCCATGACAGTACATGTGACAGCTCCTAGATCCTGGCTGCTTCCAGCTTTGCTTTCCCAAAGATGCTGCCTGAGCTCATGCTGCTGTGGCTCCTCCTGGATGAAAGTGGGAAAGGACAGAAGTGGCTTTTCCCACTGGAGCATGAAGGAGCAGGGACTGGGAAGGTGGAAGGTTGGGGCGGGGAAATGGCAATCTCCAGGTCCCTCAGTGGCAAAATCACTTGGCTCTTGGAGCAATCCCAGGAGATTGGGAGTGCAAACTGCTTTGCTTCATGGGATGGCTCCTGGATCTTGGAGGGGCATTAGCTTGGGATGGATCTTCAGTCAAGCAAGTGCACCTGCCTCTCTGGCTTTGTTCCACAGCTGACCCGTGCTGGAATCACCTGCAAACTGAGAAATAGCACCCAGCCCTTATCCCAAAAGCGAAGGGAGCATGGCAGTGGGGCTGGGCTATGGTGGCAGGTTCTCAGAGTGTGTAGACTGTGAGAGTAGCGTGGTAGCAGGTGAAGTGTACGGTGCTGCCATCTCCTCCTGGGATCAGCTGGCTCTGCTCTCCCTTTCCAGGCAGCCTGGGGCACTGCATGGGCAGAATGAAGCCGCTGCAGCTCCTGCATGGCCGACGGACCCGCTGTGTCCAGGCAGCAGGGACAGGAGGGACGCGTCCCCCTCTGGGGACATTGCTTCCCTTGCTCCCAAGCCGACCTGGGAGGTGCCAGAGGCTTCCCCCTCCCCTCCCTGCAGAGCACAGCATGGGCAGGTCTCTTGGCTCGGCTCTCTCGTGCTTTATCACCCAGCTCAAGTGAGCGAGGACAGAATTAAACCCCAGGCAGGTGGAGGGGAAGAGGAATCCTTTGAAGGGGTGCTTTGGCTCAAGAGCAAAGCCCCAGCCGGGCCATCCCGGTGGCACGAAGGCCAGGGGATTTGGAGAACCTGTCTGGGTGGCTGGCACCTGTTTCCCATCATTTAACACACAGCAGAAGACAATCGCTGGCTCAGCAGCACAGGGATATACAGCCGACAGGAGGGCGGCTCCTCCCGGGAATCACCCCGGGCCCGGCGCCGGTGTGTGGGACCAGAGGGATAAAGGGATCCTTCCTGAAATCACCAAGCTGCTGCATGTCTCAAAACTCGCTGTACCTCTGCTTTGCTTTGGCTGTGCCACGTGTGCCACCTCCCCGTGCTGTTTCCCTGTGGTTGGTTTAGGTTTTGTCACTCTGTAAAGTCTCACAGATCCTGTCTGGAGTGGGGATGGAAGATTTCCCTGGAGTGATTGCCCAGCAACAAAATTTTTATTTTTTAATTTAAAAGGAAAAGATTCTTGCATCTGATGTCAACACTAGTCTGTAGCTGCTCTCCAACACTTGTACCATTCCTGAGTTGGGTTTTTTTGGACTATCCTTTTATTTTTTTATTCCTTTGTACAGTCAGTGTTGTTTAACTGATTCTACATGGTTTTGTTTTGTATAAATTAAAGTCTTTTTGTTTGTTTTGAACTACCAGTTGAAAAGAGGAGATGTATCCGCTTTTTTGTGGGCTGGGAAGAGGTTGAGGGGAAAAAGGTGGTGGTTTTGCCCATGCCTGGGGATTTGGGACTGTTTGTGGTACAGGTGTGTATTCCCATTTCCAGGTCATCCACAAAATAACTTCAGTTACATTTTCTGTGGAGTCGTGATTCGTTTTGTGTAGATGTAGAAGATAAATCTGCTCTTGATTCTCACAGAACCACTGATTTGGGCTAGTGGA
Source organism: Taeniopygia guttata (assembly GCF_048771995.1). Taxonomy (NCBI): domain Eukaryota; kingdom Metazoa; phylum Chordata; class Aves; order Passeriformes; family Estrildidae; genus Taeniopygia; species Taeniopygia guttata. The sequence continues at coordinate 15,236,242 of NC_133039.1, forward strand.
ACCGTAAGAAAACACAAAGTCATCTCCAACAGGGCTGGTCCCATGGGTGGCTGGAGGAAGCCACGTTCCCCAGCAGTTTGCCAGGAATCGTGCCCAGTCCCTGCTCCACGGGCACAGGACAAGTACAGTCAAACCCTAAATCCCTTCTTTGGGGCTGGGTGGTCCTGAAGGAGCAGCAAGTGCTGTGGCAGCCCAGACTGGAGCGAGCTGGAAGCCGTCCTGGGACAAGTGGGACTGAAAGGGAGAGGATGCTGCAGGGAGCGCGGAGCACCAGTGTCACACCAGAGTGGCCTTTGGAGGTACCAGGAGCCCCAGAGAAGGGGGATTTGATCCTGGGGTGGAGGGAGATTTCTTGTCTGATCCCCTTCTCCCAGCCCGCCTCCCCTTGACCTCCCTTTTCCCCTGCCTTCTCACTTCCCTAGGATCAGATTTTCCACTTCGTACCAGACTGGCCACGCTTGTTTTAACAGCTTAAGTAGTAATTGCTGGGGCTGGGAGGGGGCAGGGGGAAATGAGATCGTGTCTGCAGCCTGGAAAACCCTGGAGCTAAGGTGAAAGCCTGGTCAGGGAAGAGTCACACAGCCCTTTTTTCCCCTCTCTTTCTTCAGGGGGTTTTGGAAGTGTCTGTTCCCTCTCCCAGGGCCGAAACAAAGGCTGTGTGTGGTTTCAGGTGGGGTCGGGACAGCCGGAGCCCATTAGGGCGGAGCAGCGGGGGCTGCGGGGCCGCAGCTGTCTGCTCGGGAAGAGCCGGGCAGGAAAACACTGCACGGGCTGGGAGAGCTTCAGGGCTCTGCTCCTCTGAGAAAGGAGGCAGCAGGTTGCTCTGGGATGATGCAGCTCTTTGGTCACTATGTTTCTCTGCACCCACCTTTCTCATGTGAGGTTTTTTGGATTGGTCCCACTGTCCCACATAGCCTGGGAAGAGGTGTGACCTTCATGCAACTGCAAGATGCTTGAAAATGTGAGTGCAGCTGCCCACGGGTGCATTGAAGGGGCAGGAGCCCATAGGGTGTAGGAGGTTCTGGGAGCAGGGACATGTGGCATGGCACCATTCCTTTCAAGACATGTTGCTGAGCCGCCTCCTTGTCCTGGAGGGAGAAGATGGACTGTAAAACCCTCATCTATGTCTGGGATCTTTGAAAGTGACCCAAAGACATGAGTATGAGCAGAAGTTGGGCTCCAGGTCTTGTTTCCCCTTCTCTCCTGCACCAGCCTCCCTGCAAGGACCCTGGGACACCCCAAAGAAGCCTCTGGGCTGCATCCCTGGGGCCCAGGGGGCCGTGCATCTGCCACATTGCTTCCCAGCTGGAGTTTGTGGGTTTGTGGATCAGGGATCTCCAGCAGCGGGTGCCTGGGGCCTGTTGGGTCGGTCTGGGGGTTTCAGGCTGCCAGGGCATGCAGGGTACAGGCCCTGGCAGCTCCTCCTGGGCTATCCTGATGCAATTCCCTATTTGCAGAATATCAGCCTCCCCACGAGTGTCAGCATCTGCAGCTGGATGGACCCTTGGGTGCCTGCTTGGCTGTGGAACGGGATTCAGGGCACAGCCATGGGACACACTCCAGCCCTCCCCATGCGTGGTCATGGCCAGCTGGTGACACACTTGACTGTGCTTTGGGGTTTGGGCCCCGGGGTGCCCCAGAATCACCACGGGCAGCCCAGAGCCAGCAGCAGTGCAGCCATGTGCTGCTCCAGGCAGGGAAGGGGCAGGGGTGGCTGGTCACAGCACCGTGTCTGTGCTACTGCCTGGAGGTCACCGGGCCACAGCATTGTGCTTGCACCCTGCTCACACCAGCGTGGGGGTGTTGAGGGTCCCCCAAATCACCTGGTCTGCTGGGGCAAAAGGGCTTCCACAAGGAGCTACAGACTGGAGGAGCACCAAACCATTACATGTGAATGTAATTACATTATATGGAGCTCTGGGGTGGGTTGGATCCCCCCATCCCAAAAAAAAAAAAAAAAAAGGAAAAAAAAAAAGGAAAGAAAGGGCTCCCACTTTTTCTTGTCCCCTCCACCACGTGTTCCCCAACAAGGGAGACTGGAGGTGCTGAGCTGCTCCCTGGGGCCAAACACCCTCGGATTTGCTGTTTCACAGGGGCTGCAAAACCCCCTCAGGGCTGAGGCTCTCACCAGAGCCAGAAGAGTTAATGCTCCCAAAATGCCATGAAATGTTCCTGCTGCAGGTCAGTCTCCATCGGGGATTAGGGGGATCTGGCCGGGGAGCCGAGGCCGGCTCCTGCCAGCTCCGGGCTGGTGCGGGACGTGCTGGTTGAGCCCAAGCACAATGTGCCGGGGTCTGGTGTGGCTCAGGAAACATCCTGGCTGTAAATCATTGGGGAGGGAGGGCTGGGGGAGCCCCTCCAGGGGGGCTGGGTGGGCGCCCACCCCACCAGGGGAGACGCGGTGCTGTGCCGGCAGCACGGCACTGGTGGGATGCGGGCTGGAGACGGGGCTGGAGCCGTGCCGGTGTCCCGCTCCCGGGCACCTCCGGCGCGGTGAGTGCCCAGAGATGCGCTGCGGGCTGGGGGACACCCGGGCCAGCCGAGCCCCGGCCGCCCGCAGCGTGGCCTCCGTGGGCTCCGCGTACCTCCCGCGGGCCGCCCCGTCCGAGGGGACCGCCGGCTCCGGCTGTTTTCTCATTCTGCAGGAATTCGGCTCCGTGGGCCGGACGGGTTTTTGTGTGCGCCCCCCCCCCTCGCCGCCCCCCCTTCCACTCTCCCTCTTTGGAGACTTTCTGCATTCTGCCTTTGATCTCCCCCCGTGTTTGCCCAGGGATCGCCGGGCTCGCCGGGGTTAGAGGCTGAGGTCAGCGCCTTTCCCATTCCAAACACCCAGAAACATCAGTGGGAAGGGAGGGGATTCAGATTACAACCTTCCCGTCCTCCCCTTCCACCCCACTCGCCCCGCTGGCCGTGCCGGGGATGGACTGAGCCCCGAGAGCCGCCCGCCACTGCCGCCGTGTCCCGGCGCCCCGAGAGCCGAGCGGCGGCGATGGATGGAGGCGGCGGGCGGCATCGCCGGTGGTCCGGCGGGCGCCGGGTGTGCTGAGGGACAGAGGTTTGGTCCTCTCCTCCTCCTCTTTGTCCCCCCGCCCGCCCGCCTTCTCCGTGATCCCGTCCGTCCTGAATGTGATTTATCCCGAGCCCTCGCCGGTGACCAGGCCGCTGCTGGGGTGGCCCGATGGCTCCTCGCGGCAGAGGCGGGCGCGGGGCGCGGGACCGGCGTGCGGGGCGGCAGCGGGTCCCCGCGGGCATCGCGCTGCTCCTGCCCGTGCTGGCGGCGGCGGCCGGGCTGAGCCTGCAGCCGGGCAGGGTGCGGCACCTGGGCGTCTGCCCCAACCAGCTGAACCCCAACCTCTGGGTGGATGCCCAGAGCACCTGCGAGCGGGAGTGCCAGGCCGACCAGGTGAGCGAGGGGGCTGCGCGGGCGGTGGGCGGTAACAGGGTTTGGGGAGCATCCCCAGCACCCCGAAGGAGATGATTTGGGGTGCGGGTCCTGTGCTGGGTGGCACAGCCGGTTCAGTTGTTTCAGAGCAACGAGCTCAGCCCTGCTGCAGCTTTGCCCCCTAAACTCCTCCTGTCTGCTGGGCTCTCCAGTCCCCCACAGGCAGAGAAACTGCTTGTTGCCTCCTCATGTCACCTCCTCAGACCGTGTCCCATGGTCAGAACACCTTCCTTGTGCACCCCCAGCATGCTTCCAGCGTGTCAAAGGGCTGGCTGGGATGAAGGGAATGGGTGTGCTGGGACACGGACCCCACCAGGCCGAGGACAGAATGGTCTCCCAACTTTTCCCTGAGGGCCGGAGCCCACCCACAGACCGGGTTGTCCATCGCAGAGAGCCCTGGCTCTGAGCTCCACTGGGCTGAGCAGAGGCAACCCCATCCCGGTTAGGGCTGTCAGAACCCCGAGGGGAGATTCCTTCACAATTCATCTGTACGCGTTCTGTCTCCCCTTGGCCGGCAGAAGCTGAGAAGGGCGAGTTGCACTCTGCTGTGGGGAGAAGGGACCGTCATCACTGTGGTGCACCCTCCAACATCCTGGGGGTGCTGAGGGTGGGCTGGGGCTGGTGCAGATGTGCCGGGGAGGTCTGGCTCTTAGCCGGAGCCCAGCGATGCTGAAGGTGCACAGGGCTGTGCGAAAGTCCCACAGAGGTGGGAACAGCACCCACAGTCCCAGCACAGCGGTGACCCCCACGTTCCCCCCGCAATCCCTTCTCCCTCCCCGAGCAGGACTGTGAAGACTTTGAGAAATGCTGCACCAACGTGTGTGGGCTGCGGAGCTGCGTGGCCGCGCGCTTTGCCGACGGCAGCGTTCCGGCTCTGGCAGCGGCACCCGCCGCCTCCTGCGAGAGCTTCGTGTGCGCGCAGCAGGGCTCGGACTGCGACATCTGGGACGGGCAGCCCGTCTGCAAGTGCAAGGACCGCTGCGAGAAGGAGCCCAACTTCACCTGCGCCTCCGACGGCCTCACCTACTACAACAAGTGCTACATGGACGCCGAGGCGTGCCTGCGCGGCACCCGCCTCACCACCGTGCCCTGCAAGCACATCTTCACCTGGCCCGACACCAGCCCCGTGCCGCAGGAGACCACGGCGCGACCCACGCCGGGCGCCGGCCCCGAGGTGCCGGTGCCCCCCGCGCTCTACACCAACCCCTTCCACCAGTCCGTGCGCGCCGGCGGCACCGTCAGCTTCCGCTGCGACGTGAGCGGGCGCCCGCAGCCCGACATCACCTGGGAGAAGCAGAGCGAGCGGGAGGAGAACTTCATCATGCGGCCGGACCAGATGTACGGCAACGTGGTGGTCACCAACATCGGCCAGCTGGTCATCTACAACGCCCGCCACGAGGACGCCGGCATCTACACCTGCACGGCCCGCAACGCCGCCGGGCTGCTCCGCGCCGACTTCCCGCTGTCCGTGCTCAGGCGGGAGCCGGGGGGGACCCCGCGGAGCGGCAGCCCCCAGCCCTTCCCCAGCGCCGAGTGCCTGAAGGAGCCGGACCGGCGGCGCTGCGAGGCCACGGAGGTGCGCTGGCATTTTGATGCCAAGCAGGGCTCCTGCCTGACCTTCCGCTACGGCGGCTGCGGGGCCAACAGGAACCACTTCGAGACGTACGAGGAGTGCCGGGCCGCCTGCCTGGGCAGCGCCCGCCCCACCTGCCTGCTGCCCATGGTGCAGGGGCCCTGCCAGAACTGGGAGCCGCGCTGGGCGTACAACCACCTGCTGAAGCAGTGCCACTCCTTCGTCTACGGCGGCTGCGAGGGCAACACCAATAACTTTGAGAGCAAGGAGACCTGCGAGGACGTGTGCCCCTTCCCCAAGAGCCTGCAGTGCAAGGCCTGCCGCCTGAAGAGCAAGATGGTGCTGAGCCTCTGCCGCAGCGACTTCGCCATCGTGGGGCGGCTCATGGAGATCGTGGAGGACCAGGACTCCGGCATAGCCCGCTTCGCTCTCGAGGACGTCCTCAAGGATGAGAAGATGGGCCTCAAGTTTTTCAACATCAAGTACCTGGAGGTGACCTTGACCGACATGGACTGGAGCTGCCCCTGCCCCAACATGACGGCGGAGGACGGGCCCCTGATCATCATGGGTGAGGTGCACGATGGAATGGCCACGCTGGACCCCAGCAGCTACGTCCGGGCGGCCAACGACAAACGGGTCAAGAAGATCTATGAGCTGATGGAGAAGAAAACCTGCGACCTCCTGAACCGCTTCCAGGACTAGGGGAGAGTGAGGATGTGCCGACTGGGGGGAGCTGCAGACCCAGCACGGAGGGGGCAGCCCGAGGGAGCCCCTGCACCAGCGCCTGTGTCTAGAGGTTACCACTGTCACGTAGTTCCCCCAAGCCCATGCTGAGCCCCAGACCAGCTCCCACCCCCACTGTAATTTATCTGCCGCATGTTCCCCCCACCGTGTGACCCCCCCCCCCCATACTGTCCAACAGCAATTGAGAACTGGGTTGGGTTGCAGAGGGGTGGGAGATCTGCTGGGACCACCCCACTCATAAAATCTTCCCACTTCATCAAAGCCTCTGGGCCCAGTGTAACACCCCTGGGTGCTGGACCCGGCCTTTTCATTGGTGCTGGAGGTGGAACTGGGGACACCCAACCCCAGTGTTTGTGCTGAAAACATCAGGGAGCTGCTGGGGCATGGGGGGCAAAGCCACAGAGTTTATTGGGGGGGCAGCGGCACAATCCTGGGGAGGGGGGCAGGGGGAACACCACCAGCACAAGATCCTGCAAGGAAATGGAGCAAGGAGTCTCCCCCATGCCCACGGGAGTCGTGTCCCCCCACCCCACACACAAGTGTGTCCCCCACAGCAGCTGTGCTGGCTCTTGTGGTCCAGGCTGGGGCACCCCACTGCAAAGGGAGCTCCAAAGGCACCCAGGGGAGATGGACCTCCCCTCCAGCCAAGTCAGCCCCAGCTGGGGTGAGTCTGTCCCATCCCTGCTGTCCCCCACCCCAGTGGCAGCCGTGGTGGGACAGCGACACTCTGCAGGAGGCATCAGAGGGGACAGCAGTGCTGGGAGGCGCTGGAAGCACCGCCAGGGCAGCTCACAGCTTGCGGAAGATCAGGCTCTTGTTGTTGGCCGGCATGTCCACCTGGAAGCACAGAGCCGGGCTCAAGGGGGCCCAGCGGCACGGGCGGCCCCCCAGCATCACCTACCATCCTCTCCAGGCACAGCCCGTTGGCCTCAGCCAGCTCCTGCAGCAGCGCCGTGTCCCGCAGCCCCCAGGCCGGATTCCTGCGGGGAGGGAGGCGTGGGGCACCCCGGGACACCCCGCCCCGAACCTGCCCCATCTCCCAGAGCCACCCCCGGCTGGGGGCTGCCCTCAGGCGTGGCTTATCTTGAAGGACCACGCTGGGAGGGAGCTTCCTGCAGCTGCAGGGGGGGGACAGAGAGGACAGGATGGGTCCCCAGGAGCCTGAGCTCCCCAGCCCCCTCCTACCTCTGCCTCAGGCTGCGGTCAAAGTCCACGTTGCTCTGGGGGCTGATCTGGCCGTCCACAGCGTAGGGCTGGGGGGACACAGCTGGAGCTGCAGGCAGGAGCCACCCTGTGCCTCCTCCTCCAGCCCAGCTCCGGTTCCACGGACGCTGCTGTGTCCCCACCAAGCACAGAAGCCAAGTGGGAAGAGACAGAGCCCCCAAGGAGTCCCCTCACACACTGTGAGTCCTGTCACCCACTGCAGGCAACCCCAGACCCTGCTTTGGATAAGGTGAGGGAGGACAGGATCTGTCTCCTCCAAAACTGCTCCTTTCAGTTCTCAGCATGTGCCCTAAAAGGCAGAGACCCCCAAAAGCCAAGCCCTGCATTTCCCAGCTCCCTCCCTAAGCCATGACTGGAGCTGCCCCCCAGTACCCACTCTGGCACCCTGCCCCCCCAGGATGCTCCTGCACCAGGACAGGTGACCCACCCCATAGGTGAAGAGCACACCTCCGGGCTTCAGCAGCACCCCGGCACCCCTGAACAGGCCCTGGGGAGCGAGAGGCGGGGAGGGGTCAGGGGGCTGGGGAACCCCCGGGAGCCCCCTGGCCTGGCAGGGGAAGGGGCTGTCAGGGAGAGGTCAGGGGGCTGGGGAACCCCCTGGGAACCCCCTGGCCTGGCAGGGGAAGGGGCTGTCAGGCTGCTCACCTCGGTGCACCGCAGCTCCGCGATGTGCATCATGTTGATGCTGACCAGGAGGTCGAGGGAGGCGGGCTGGGTGCCCCCCCAGCTCTGCCAGCCCTGTGACACGTCCAGCAGGATGGGGGGCAGCAGGTTGGGCAGCCCTGCGGCCTCCACGTAGGCAGCGATGCTGTGGGCACCAAACCCCACCTCAAGCCCAGCCGGGTGCCCCGTGCCCCCCCAGCAGGACAAAGCCCTGCGTGGGCTCTCTGAAGCGGAGAAACACCCACAAAGGGACGTGGGTGCAGCACAGCCTGGGGCTCCTGCCCAGCCCTGTGCTTGCAGCTGCCAGATGGAGAACTGGCAGCACCTGGACAACCAGCAGCATGTGGACACAGAGGCCCCAGGGCCAAACCTCCCCAGTTTTGGAGCACTGTCCCCTTGTGGGGCACCCCACTGGCACCACTGCACCAGCACCTCCTGGTTTTGGTGTTACGTCCTTTTTGGCACATTCACCACCTCGGTCTCAGCTCCTGCAGCCTCCCAGCCTGGAGATTATTTTTACCCAGGGTGGTGGGTGCTGCAGGGTGGGCAGCACCAAACTCCTCCTGGACAGGGGCTGGTTCCAGCACCTCCCCACCAGGTTAATTATTTTTCTGCGGTGGAAAACTGAATTTTGGGAGTTTTCTGGGAAAAATAAAGCTGGGGAGCTGGGAAGCATGAGTTGTTTGGGAGTTGGATATTGGGGATTTATTGAAGAAAATATATTGAATATTGACCTGGGGAGCCTGGGCTGGGCAGGACTTGAATATTGTGGTCTGCCTGGAAAAAAATAAAGCATCAAGCCAGAGAGTCTGGACTGTCCAAGGGGGTCTTTGCTGGGAAAAAAATACACATTAAGCTCATCTGAGAGAAGGATATTGGGGTTTTCCTGGAAAGAATACAACAGTGAGTGGGGGAGCCTGGGCTGCTGGAGAGTTGGCTATTGGGTTTTTCCTAAAAAAAGAAAAAAATTGTGCAGCCTGGGCCCACTGCTGAGGGAAAAAAATATGCATCCAGTTCATCCAAGAGCTGAATATCGGGGTTCTCCTGGAGGGAACAAAGCACTAAGCAGGAGAGCCCAGGCTGCAGGAGAGTGGGACGCTGGTGTTTTCCCAAAATCCCCGGAAGAAATAAATAAATAAATAAAATGGGGAGCAGAGAACGGGGTGGGTCGGTCCGTGGGAAGGGGCTGCAGGTGGAGTGAGTCCCCCGGGGTTCCCCGTCCCCGCTCACCTGCGCAGCGCCGCGGGGTCGATGTCCGAGGGCTGCCAGCGCACCTGCGGCAGGGCCCGGGCGAAGTGCGCGGCGTGGAGCCCCGAGCCCGCGCCCACCTCCAGCACCCGCAGCGCGCCCGCGCCGCTCCCCGCGCCGCTCCCCGCGCACTCCCGCAGCACCGCCAGGATCGGGCCCTTGTTGCGCTCCGCGGCCGCCGGGACCTGCATGGCCGCGCCGGCGGCGGGACTACGGCTCCCGGCCCGCCCCGCGGGGAGGGGAAAGGGCAGGGGAAGGAAAAAGGAAGGAAAAAAAGGAAACTGCGCCGCCCGGGAATCGAACCCGGGTCGCAAGAATGGGAATCTTGCATGATACCACTACACCAGCGGCGCGGCCGGCAGTGCTTCCCTCCCGCCGCCCCTCGGAGCTGCGCCCCCCGGGACCCCGGCCCGGCCGCGGCCCCCTGAAAGGGACACAGCGAGGCTTTGCTTTGCGCGGACACCCCAGGAAAACGAGGCGAGGGGGGACCCCCACCCGCCCTTTCACTGCTGATGGAGGTCCGGAGGGATCCACCTAGAGCCCTTCCAAGCGTGGAAAAGATCAGGGATGCGCCAACAGGCACTTAGAAACCCCGGGCAGGTCTGCGGGGAAACTGAGGCACAGCCGCCAGCACGTTACATGGCGGGTGACAGCCAGTAGTGACATCCCATGGGTCAGGGTTGTTTTTAGGCACAATAACAGGGCTGGGGGTGACACCCACCAGGGTCAGGCGCTGCTGGGCTTTTATGGGAGGTACCCTCTTACACCCCTCCCTCGCTGGCCGCTACCGGGGCAACGTGGCGGAAAGGCGAAGGTCACCCTCGTGTTTATCACACGATCTCTCCCCAAAACTCTGGGTGCTGTCGACAGCCACAGGGGGCGGCCGGTGGACACTGCGGGGTGGCCGGGGTCCAGCTCGGGGTCGTGTCCTGGGTCTGCACCTCCTGCCACGTGCGGACACCTTGGCGGGACGTCCCCGCTCCAAAGGTTACGGTGCTGGCCGGGACGCGGCTGCCCACCCCGGCTCCCTGCGCTGGCCATGGGACGTGCAGCTCGGGACTGTTCACAGCGCTGTCCCCGTGGGGGTGGCACCTCAGCCCCTGCCTCTGGGCCCCTTCACGTTTCCCTGCCTAGGTCCTTTGTCCTGGGTCCAGGGATGACACCTATCTGTCCCCTGTGTGTGCCGTGGCTGCAGTCTCCTGTCTCCTGCATGTCCCCGTGCAGGTCCCCCCCGAGTTTCCCGTGACTCCCGTGTCCTCTGCGCGTTTGTGCCATCTTGTGTCCCACGTGTCTGCTGTGCCCTTTCCCCTACTTGAGCCCCGCATGGTCCAATGTCCCTTGCGTGCATTCCGTGTGTCCTGTGCGGGTCCCACACGTCCCCTCTGTGTCCCACGGAAGTCCCCACATGTGCTCCCAGCACGTGCCCTGCTTGTCTCCAGTGTACGTTCCTTCATCCTGTGTGTCCCCATTAATCCCCACGCGCGCCCCCGATGTGTCCCCGATGTGTCCCCGCAACCCAGACACGTCCCTTACGCAGCACACATGTCGCATGTGTCCCTGCACGCCTCCCACGTGTCCCCCCGGCCCGTCCCGCGCGTGTCCCCCGAGCGGCCGCGCGCGGTCGCCGCGTCCCACCCGCTTCCCTCGCGTTCCCTTTAATTCCAGCGGGGGCGTGTCGGAGGCTGGCTCGGCCGGGCTCGCTGACGCCCGGTGAGGGGCACCTGAGGCACTCGGGCGGGGGCGGCAGGGCCGTGGGCCGGGGCCCGCAGGATGTACACGCTGACGCGCGGCCCCAGCAAACTCGCCACGCAGCGCCGCACAGGTACGGGGGGCGCGGGGCCGGGGGGCGCGGGGCTCGCTGCCCGCCCCGCCGCCCCCCTGACGCCCCGCGCTCCCCGCAGGTCCCACGCAGCAGGCGGTGGACAGCAGCAAACTGGGCGAGCTGCGGGGGCGAGCGCAGCCCGGCCCGTGGCCCCCCGCCAGGTGAGCCCCGCGGGCCGCTTGACCTTGGGACGGGGACCGGCCTGGGGCGGCCGGGCCGCTTGACCTTGGGAAGGGGAAGGGGAAGGGGAACGGGCCGGGCTGGGCCGCCCGGCAGGAGCGGGAGGGGGGCGCGGGCTCTCCGCTCGGTGCCGCTCGGCCCGGGGGTCTCAGCGGTGCTTGTGCCCGCACGCGTCCCGCGGAGCTCTGTGCACGCGTGCCGTGGGCAGCCCCGCGTCCGGGACGCACCGGAGTGCCGCTCCCCCTCCTTCCCCTTCCCACGGGCCAGCCCCTAAATCTCGGGGAGTGGGAGCAGGGGGTCACGCCGAAGAGGCGGCGCGGCGGGGTCCCGGTGCGGGGCAGAGCCGGGGCCGCGCTGGTCCAGCCCCCACCCGCCGGCGGCCCCGATTGCACAAACCGGGCGGCGGGGCCAGCGCCGGGCCCGCCCGCTTGGCCGCACCGCGCACCCACGGGCGCCGCGGAGCCCGCGCGGAGCTGGCGGTCCTCTCTGCCCCAAAAGCGAGGGCGACACTTGCTGGGTGAGTTTGTGTCCCGCAGCAATACCTGCAGCTGCTGGCTGGGTGCTGTGGGGTATTCCAGTGGCTGGGAGGTGGTGATGGGACCCCTAAGGAGATTCTTTCCAAACTTGAGGGCTGGAGTCACAGCACACCCAGACACGATAGTGGGACCCCGCTGTTTCTGCACCTCCTCTCCAGCTCCAAGAAGTGGATGGATGAGCCCCACCCCCCAGTCCCTCTCCTTCCCGGGATCTCTGGAATTCTGGAATTCACTGGAGTGGCTTCTGCCATGCTTGCCCTCCTCCTGCCTGCCCAGTGCCCCTGGATGTGGGGGCTTCAATGTCACTGCCCTCCCCAGCCCCTGCCTCTAGATCTGCAGGAGCTGCCTGCTCCCAGTCTCTCCTGCCCTCCAAACCCACTCCTAGGGCCTCTTAGACTTTGTCCCTTGAGGAACGTGGCTGTTGCAGACGTGTCCTGCCCTGGAGCTGGGCAGAAAAGCCAAAATACTGGAGTTTTGCACTGAACATGCTCCCAAGTCTCATCCCAAGCTCTGGTGGGGGTTGCTGCATCCAGGCAGGGAGTGGTTGAAGTGCTCCTCACCAGAGGGGATCCCAGCTCTGAGGAAGCCTGACCTGCTCCTACTTTTCAGAATGTAACATCCCAGTCCTGGGGCACCTTGTGTGCCCCATGCTGCGGCCAGAGCTGTTCCAGGGAACCTGAGTGCTTGGTCTGCAGAAAACAGCACATCCCCTGTCCAGTACCTGACTGGATTTCACTTCATTTCCTGATGTTCCTGCAATTTTAGTGGCAGATTCTTTATCTTAGGGATTGCACTTGGTGCTAGATTGGAGGGTGGGTGGGAGATGGGCAGCTGGTGCTTTTCCCCAGGGAGCTCCCCTTGCACCCCTCCTGTGTCAGAATCCCCTGTCCCTGGGGGCTGGGTCCCTTTCCATCCCAGTCCCTGGGGACAAGGCTGGGTGACTGCAGCTGTGGGCGAGTGTGTGCACCGTGGGGCAGCCCAGGACACCTGAACCACCCCAGTTCTTGCTGGGATGGGCAGAGCTGCCTGTGCCCTCATCCCCCCTTGCTTTCCTCCCTCCACAGCCCAGTGCAGAAACTCGTCTTCAACAGAGTGAATGGCAAGAGGCCCCCGCTGCTGCTGCAGCAGATCTCAGCCCCTGAGGAATGTTACACCCTGGCCCACGAGGAGAATGTCCGCTTTGTCTATGAAGGTGAGGGCAGAGGCTCCCTGGGGCAGCACCCAGGGGAGCTGGAGCAGATGGAGTCCCTCCCCAGCATCTGCACCATGCCGGGGACGTCGGTGGCAGTCGTGGAGTCCCCGGCCTGGGGACTTGCCCTCCTTTGCTCCACCTCCTGCTCCTGTCCCACAGCCCCCCACCCTGGGAACCCCCATCCCAAACCCATGCAGCGCTTGTTCCCCTCCCCAGCCTGGCAGCAGGTAGAGCAGCAGCTGGACGGCAGCCGGAGCGGGGAGAGCACCTGCGGCCCCGTGCAGTATGTGGAGAAAACCCCCAACCCCGGACTCAAAAGTAAGTGGGCAGTGGTTGTGGCACTTTGGGGTGCATCAGGCTCGGGGTGCAGTGAGTGGCTGTGGGCTCATCCTGCACCTGAACAGGGCTGTGGTGGAAGGACAAGGAGGATTCCAGTGCTGGATGTGCCAGAGGGGCTGGTTGGGTCTCTCCTCCTGGTGCTGAGGTCACTTTGGGGGTGCTGGGGGGAGACAGCTGGCCCCAGGCTCTGTGGTGGGGATGTTGCACTGTGTCCCTTGGATGTTCCACTCTGTTGCTGACTCCTCTGGCATTCCAACCCACCAAGGGGTTCAGCATCATGCTGGAGACAGAGGAGCCGCCTGTGGGGACCCACTTCTCCTGGGGCCAGCAGGAACAACTGAGCACGGGGACAACACTTGTCTGGTGGCACCTGGAGTCAGCAGCCTGCAGGTTCTTGCAGCAGCTGAGAGCTCCCCAAGGAAGAGAATGTTCCTGCAGACCCAGTCTGGCCTTTTGGGGACATGGCACAGGGGTGGAGGAGGCTTGGGGGTCTCATTAGATTGGATATCAGGGAAAGGTTCTTCCCCCCGAGGGTGCTGGGCACTGAACAGGCACCTCAGGGAATGGGCACAGCCCCAGGGCTGCCAGAGCTCCAGGAGGGTTTAGACAAAGATGTCAGGCCCAGGGTGGGATTGTTGGGGTGTCTGTGCATGGCCAGGAGCTGGGCTGGAGGATCCCTGTGGGTCCCTTCCAGCTCAGGATATTCTGTGATTCTGTGGTCATTTTTCCTGGGGTTTGGAAGAGGGCACCCAGAGCTCTGCTCCTGCTCCAGCTGTTCCCCTCTCTCCCTCCCTTCTTTTTCAGACTTTGTTCCCATCGACCTGGAGGAGTGGTGGGCACAGCAATTTCTGGCCAAAATCGAGAACGGCTCATAAAAGGGAAGAAAAGGTTGCGTTTGGTTTCTTTATAAGAGAAACGAAGCTGCAAGCAGCTGGTGACAGCCCAGCATCGGTGGTGTTCTTGAAGCACGTTTTTAAAAGATGCCCAAAGTGGAGTGAGCCAGCCCAGAGGGACCGGACCACAGCCATGCCCGGCCACGCGCCCTCCCCGTGCCCGGCAGAGGAGCAGCGTGCAGCCCCAGCCAGGATTCCTTAAGTGCCAGTTCTCGGACTGCTGCAGCTCCTGCAGCCTCCAGCTCCAGGGACACTGCAGTGCCACGCTGGGGACAAGGGAGCGGCTCCCCCCTGCAGCCACGGGGAGCACGGGGGGAGCTGCAGCAGGACCGCCCGACAATAAAGCGCTGAAACTGCCCGTGGAGATGCGCCTGTGGCATGGGGAGGAGGGGAAGCAGGGGCTGCAGCAGCGTGTCCCCTGCAGAGGGGATGCACCTGGCTGACTCCTGGCTCACTGGGAACCTGGCCTCTCTGCATTCACGGGGTTGGAGCCCCTCTTCCTTGCAGCTGCACCCTTGCCCCAATTCTGCCTCATGTCCTGGGGCTCAGCCAGGGGCTGGTGCCACCTTAGGTGATGTTTGGGATTGGTGGGGGGGCATTTGGGCATCTGCAACAGGGGCTGAGCGCTCTGGCTGTGCTCCAGAGCTGGGCTGCAGCATGTAGGTGGGCAAAGCTGCAGGAATGGGAGTGCCAGGACCAGCTGCCCGCTGCCATGGAGGCCAAAAGGCATTTTGAGTACCTGGCTCGAGGTGTCCTCCTCACCTGTGGTTGTTTCGGAGAGCTGAGAGAGGACAGTTGTGGCTGCCTAAGGTAAAAAGAATGGGCACCCCAACTTCGGCTTCTACAAAAAAAACTCAGCTGCTGGGCTTTTCCAAGTCAGACTGAGCTTTTCTAGTTCTGGTTTTGTAGGACACCCCTCTACCCCCATGTCTTTCTGCCCACGCAGAGAGCAGGAGGCCAGCACAGGCTGAATAGAGTCTGAATCCAAAGGAGGCCAGGAAACACCCGCTGGAAAAAAAAAAATCATCTTTATTATTCCTATGATGGGAACAAAAACCACAGTGCAGCCAGTGGGGAGTAGAAGCTGCCCAGGAGCAGTGTTGCTTCTCCCAGCTGGGAGGCCAGAGAGTGTCACAGCAGCCCCCAGCCCCTGCCCACAGAGCACTGCTGGTCCTGCTGCCCGCCCCGGGCTGGCACCCCTGGCACTGCGGCTGTGACTGAAATCAGGAGCAGCACCACACACAGCCTGCAGTGCCTGCCCCGCTGGCAGGCAGGGTGCTACAGCCCCTGGGACAGGGAAATGCTGCTTCCCGAGCACTTATTTAGGCCAGGGTGGCCCCAGAGTGATGGAGCTGGGGCCATGGACTGTCCCACCTGCCATGCCATGGCATCATGGGCAGTGTGGGGGTGACGCTGCCTCTGTGTCCCCACCCAGCACCAGAGCCAACAGCACATGGACTGTTGCTGCTGTGCTCAGGGCACTGCCAGCCTGTGGCACTTTTGCATCTCACCCCCTGAAACCTCCATGTTCCCACTGTTTCTCATCCCAGGAAAAGCCTGTGAGGATCTACTACATTTTGCTGTACTTCTCTTTCCAGAAAACAGTTCCTGGGAGTTTCAGCACTTCACTGTCCCAGCAAAAAGCATCTTCCCTTTTTCTTCCCTTCCTGGGAAAGTTACTGGTGCAGGGATTACTACCTGCATGGTGCCCTGGCAGTGGGTGGCTCTGCTGCCCACCAGGATGCTCCCAGGGTGCAATCCCTCCCTGCCAGCAACTCCAAAGGACTCCAAGGTGTCTAAGCAGGCCACTCACCTGCTGGCTGCTGACTAATAAAAACACACACCTTTAAGATCTGGGGGAATTCTTAGTAACATGATGCACCATTGATCTGAACAACATTATTAAGCAAGGGGAAGAAATGGAACAAGAATAAATGGTCAGTCACAAGGAAAAAAATGAAAACCCAACCCAAAAATATAACCAAACCCCTGACAATGCAATCACTGGGAGGGAATCAGCCCCCCTTGCCATAAATATTAATTATGTGCAATTGTGTGTAGTACTATAGTGCAAATAGCTCTGCATTGATCATGGGGCAGCTTCCAAGGGGCTGCCCCAGGTGATACAGGGACTAATGAAGGACAGACAAGAATCAACACAGATTTCCAACAAACAAACAAACAAAAAAACCCCAAGCCAGTCACTGGGAAACTCCAAGAAGGAGTTGCCTCCTCCAGCTGGGCCCAGGCAAGACTGGGCAATGCTGGTGACCAGCAGCATCCTGGAGCCAGGCAGGGGCAGGACAGGGCCTTTGTTCCCTGCCTGCTGCTGGCACAGCCTGGTCAGGGGCAGAGGGGATGAGGAGGGGGATGCAGGACAGGTATGGTCAGGTTGGAGCTGTGTGGGGTGTAAGAGGTGAGCTCTGCAGGACATGGGCACAGCGAGGGCTGTGCTTCAAACTGGTCCTGTGGCTGCAGTGCACAGTGTGGGGCGATGCTGCTGGCAGAACCCCTGCACGGGCACAACACTGAGACCAGCAGCATCCTTGGGCACCCTGTGACACTTCATACCCGTCCTACAGAGTGCAGCCAAGACCCTGCACACCCCTCACTCAGCCCACAGTGTCCCCTGGGACATTGTGGCACCTCTCACCCGTCCCTGCAGCGTCCCTGGGCACCCCTCACCGCCTCCAGCTCTGGCTCCCCAGCCATGCCCATCACGTGCTGTTCCTGGGGCTGAGTTCTGGCATTGCTCTATTGCTACCTCTCACCCAGTGCCAGCTCCTGGCACCACAGCTGCTCCCTTTGCACAGCTGGGGCCAGAGCCAGCTCCTCGGGCCAGGCTTGGCAAGCAGACAGTTTTCCCAAGCACTTAAAGGAGACAGGGCCTCCTCTTTCCTGTGCCAGACAGGAGCTGAGCCATCTCCCCCTGGCTGGACACAAAGTGCTCCCAGGGGCAATCCCAGCACAGCCTGCTGCCCCAAGGAGGGTTTGGATCTGAGCTATGTGACAGCCTCCTGCTAAAACCACGAGCAACCACCAAACAACACAGAGACATGCGGGTGAGGAGCACGGGGCAGCGTCCCGCTGGGTGTGAGCGACGGGCAGGGAAGAGCAGCGCAGAGGGGATCCCTCTCCTCCTCTGCCAGCCCAAGTCCAACACCCCTCTCCACCCATCCAAGCTCTCCAGGCTTTTTTGGGTGGAAGTTTTTTGCTGTATGGATGGAAGAAGACTGGAGAGTGGCAGTGTCACATGCACACACACACGCACGCACACGCACACCCAGAGCCGGTGGCAGCGGCAGGAGCGCTGCCATCCTCTCACCCCTCGGTGGGAAGTTTTACATTTCTACAGTATTTAAGACACGCCAATATATAAATTACTGTCTCTATATATACTATGTATAGGCTGAGGGCCAGTCCGTGATGAAGGGCACCGGGGGCTCATTTCCCTCTGTCCTCTGTGTAGTGCTGGAAGCGAGTGAAGCTCATGAAGACCTGCTCCAGGGAGATCTGGCTCACCGAGTAGTCCTCCAAGCGATACTTCTCTTTGGCTTTCTCCAGGGCCCCAAAGACCTGCAAGGGAAGGAAGGCAGGGACACAGGCAGCATGGGAGACTCCCAGGGCCACAGGGGGAGCTCCAGGCTCGGACAGGGAACACCATGCTGTGACAGGGAACCTCCAGGTGGTGGCACAGAAAGCAGAGAAAGCTTTTTTCACACCTTCCCTGGCAGGAGAGTGAGGGGAAGCCAGGAGTATCTGACACCATTTAAAAACATATGCTATGGATATGATTGTTTTACACATTTATATGTGATAAATGCATACATATATACAAATACATACATATATATATGACTATATATGTATTTTATATATATATATACACGCACACACATATCTGGGCTTGAATTGCTGCCCAAGGTTTCTGCTAACACATTATGTATACAAAATATTTATATAATATAGAAATAACACTTATGATACTATATACACTATACATAACCATTTGTATCTAGCATACACATAATTCTTATATTGAGCTACATATAATACACATATTTATAAACTCAGTCCAGTTTTTATATAATCCTATACATAGTTTTAATATAATCTCTATACTATGTACTCTCTCTATATATATTCTATATACTACTTGATATAAAGAATATATACTGCAGAGTATATAATCTATACAATCTATATAATTACCAATACCACATACACTATCGAGTACATATTATATACTGTATATTTACCATATACAGTATATGATATACACTACATCCAGTGCATGTAATGTACAGATAAATATATATATATACTCAGATACCGCATATGAGAACTATCTGTACACTATGAATATCTCTGTAGTATACATGTATTTACATATAGATAATGCACATGTAGACAGTATATAAGAGAGATATACTAGGTACACTCTATACATAACTCCGTATACTGTATGCAAAGGGTTACATACAGTATCTGTACTGTGGGTTTGTATGGATTGGTGTCCCTGAGCTAGGATCCCTCAGGATCAGTGGCTGGGGAAAGCCACCACCCACAGCCCGGTGGGACCACATGGTGCCTACGAGGCACCGTCTGAAGCCACTGCCAAGGGGCTCCTGGAGCTGAGGGGCAGGAGCAGGGAGGTGTCAGCACAGGGAAGTCATGCCCACCCATGCCACATTCCCACAGTGCAATGCAGCGTGGGGAGGATGCACCACTGAAAGCAAAGCACCAAGAACATGGGAAGGCGCAGGAGAAGGGTTCTCAGCGCCCCCTTACCTGTGCCCAGCTGAGGTTCTTGTTGGTCAAGTGGTAATGCACCATGCCCTGGTGCTCGTGCTTCAGGACACTGCCTGGGGAATTGAGCAGGGAGAGGCTCTGTGTTAGGGAAGGTGCTGAAGTTCACACCCAGCACCCTGCCCCTGCTCCGGGAGCAACCACTCCAGCAGCTCACGGTACCTGGAAAAGTCTTCTCCACGAAGGCCCTGAAGGCCTGCAGCTCACCCTCCTCCTCACTCCGGGTTTTGGCCAGCAAGGTGTATCCACTACCAAACTTGCTTTTGAGGTGCTGGGGGCTGCCTAGGCACTTGAACTGCCCGTTCACCATGATGGCCAATCGTGTGCACAGCGCCTCGCACTCCTCCATGCTGCAGGGAGAAGAGGACTCGTTCAGAGAATCCCAGGATGGTCTGGGTTGGAAGGAACCTTAAAGCTCACCTTGTTCCACCCCCTGCCATGGGCAGGGACACCTGCCACTAGAACAGGCTGCTCCAAACCCTGTCCAGCATGCCCCCGAATGCTTCCAGGAATGGGGCAGCCACAGCTTCTCTGGGCACATAAGCACCAGGACAAGAAGCAGAAGCTTCTGGGAAGTGGCTGGAGGTGTATTCCTTTCTCTCTGGACTCTTCGAGGAGGGAGATTTGGGTAAAGCCAGCCACTGGCTGCAGGCAGTGTATGCCCACCCACCAAGCCCTGGAGGTGTGTCCCATCCCTTGGATCCCACCACTGTCCCTGATCTCTCATGCTAAGACCTATCCAGGTAAGTGTCACCTGTGAGAGGTGAAGATGATGGATTTGCCACACTCCCGTGTCCGTGTCACTGCATCCCAGAGCAAGCGCCGGGCCACGGGGTCCATGCCAGTGGAGGGCTCATCCAGGAAGATCACAGGGGGGCCACCGATGAGGGCAATGCCAGCACTCAGCTTCCGCTTGTTCCCACCGCTGCAAAGGAATCACACAATCATTCAGGTTGGAAACGACCCGCGAGATCATCAAATTGAACCTTCAGGTGCAAACGGGAGCGAGGAATGGGGACAGAGCGCCACAGAGAGCACAGGGAGCAGCGTGCAAGAGGAGGGGCAGCGGTTTGCCCACGCCTGCTCTCACCTGTAGGTCCTGACGAGCTTGTCGGCGTGTGGCTCCAGGAGCAGCCCCCGCAGCATGTTCTCCACGCAGCTGCCGATGTAGCGCTCGGGGATGCCGCGCAGCCGCGCGTACATGCTCAGCGTCTCGCGCCCCGTCATGTGCTCCAGGAGGGCGTCGAACTGCGGGCAGTACCCGATCCGCTGCTGCACCTTGGGCCGAGAGGAGCGCACGGCAATCAGCCCAGGGCTCTGAGCTGCAGGTCCCTGAGCACCCACGGGTGGCTGGCTTTGCTTTGCTGCTCCTCTCGGGGGTTTCGCTCAGAGCGATGGCAGCTCTGAAACCATGGGTGGAACGAGAGGGAAATGCCTCCTGGAGCTTTTCAGCCGGGCTGACGTGGATGGACAGATGTGTCTCTGGACAGCAACTGGGTGGGCTCACAATGCCTCTGCCAAGCTGGTTCCTCACTGTGAGGGACCATTTTGGGGTGCCCAGGCTCTCAGAAGGAAAGCGCTGTGGAGCCTGGTACTTTCCCCCATGTCCTTGTTGCTTCCAGGGACAAGAGCATGAGAGAAGGCAGTTTCAGGGAAGGAATCAATCTGGGGTATGCTCTCAAGGAATGTTCTTCATGTCGGAACTTGTCCGGGATCCCTATTCACTTAAGAGTTGGAGTTGATGGTCCTTGTGAGTCCCTCCCAAATCAGAATATTCTGTGATATCTGGGACAGTGGTAGAGGAAGAACTGGACCAAAAGCCCAAGCCCTGCTCATCTCTTCCCCTTCCAAAGGGAGTGGGCAATTCCCAGCAAGGACAACCCTAGCAGAGGTCTGGAAAGGTTGATACACTCATTTTCGACACTATCTTTTAATATTTTCCACATTTCCAACTATGGAGATAAAACCCCTTTGATGAAGTGTTTGCTACCCTCACCAGGTTTGGCTTCCATTTGTATCACATCTGTAATCCCAGTGGAGAGGAGACTGCTTCCACATGGCCACATAATGGACAGCTGAGCCAGCCAAGGACACAATGTCCCCGGGATACTGTCTCTGCCTCTGGAACTGCAGCCATGTCCTCTTGGAGGCACCTGCAACGTGGCTCAGCCCAGCCAAATACAGGATGGTCTGCACCACCACCCTTGCCCCGGCAGCCTTGGGTACCTTCTTGATGTTGGCCAGAATGCTGTGGCCATCCACAAAGGCGTCCCCCGATGTGATGCTCTCGTCACCCGTCAGCATCTTGAAGGTGGTGGTTTTGCCCGCTCCGTTGAAGCCAAGGAGACCAAAGCACTCCCCTTTGCTGACGGCCAAGGAGATCCTGTCCACTGCCAGCAGGGACTCCCGGCTGTCATAGACCTGGAGCAGAGCACACACGAGCTGTGTCAGTGCCCCATGGCACGGCAAGGCAGCGGTGGCTTTGCCAGCCCCAGAGGACACGGCTCAGGTGGCAGCAGGATGCTCAGGTCATCTCGCCTCACCTTGGTGAGCTCCTTGATGACCAGAGGGCTGCTGAGAGATGACAGCAGTTCTGGTGGTGACTCCAAAACCTTCTTTCTCTCATCTGCCACGTCCCTGTCCTCTGGCAGCACAGACACCCTGTTCAGCAGGGCCACCTGAACACAGGGGGAAGACACACTCTGCGTCACCTGGATGCTGGGGGATGAATGGGCTCCTCCAGTGTCCCCAGCCCTGGCAGGGGATGCCTCATTCCCTTTGCCAATCCATACACTTAACAGGATTGGCTCCTCCAAGCTCCAGGGATGCTCCCTGGGAAGAGGATTTAGGAGATGAGGATTTAGGTGCCCTCCAAGCCCAGCTCACAGGGACTCCTGGGCTGGGCTTGGAGGGCACAGCTCCCTCCCATGTGCTTCACTCACCCATTTCCGCCGCCTGCAGATGCCACAGACCAGAGTTCTCAGTCTCCAGAGTAGGTTTGCCTCAATGAGGAAGAGGAGGAAGAGGAAGGAGAAACCCTGGATGGCCAAGGAGGTCAGGTACCGCCCAATCCCAGGGGTCTCCCAGGAAAAGTAGTTCATCTGATAACTGATATCTGAAAGAGGGAACAAAATCAACTCCAGGATCAATCCATACTTTGGGGAGGGGCAAATAAGCAGATAAACTCCAGAGGAGGCTGTGAGCGCAAAGCTTTGCCACACTGGCTCCATGCCCACAGCTCTTTCCAATGCTTCCCACAGGAGGATTTGGGTCTGCAGTGGATCTGGCAGAAGATGCCCAGTGGAGGCAGGCAGAGGACACAAATCTTTGGATTGGGATTTCTTTACTCATCTTTGAAACTTCCCCTAGCACACATTTTTCTTCCAAATCATGAGTAAGGTGGTCCAGTTAAGGAATGTTTTCCTATGTATGCTGTAATATGCTGCCCAGTTTTTGCTCTAAAATGATACCTGCAGCTACTGCCCAGGCAGAGGCCCCATGGCACTGCCCAGTTCCACCACCCACCCCACACAACCCCCCAGTGATGCTGTGGAGGTTGGCCAGGTGAGGATGCAGAGACTCACTGAAGGCCTTGCAGATGAAGATGGCTTCAACAGAGGAGGTGCAGAACTGAATGAACTCGTAGTTCTGGTAGAAGTCACTGATGCACTGGCCCAAGCAGTAATTGGGTAAGATGAGAAAAACTTTATCCAGGGTTTTGGAGAGGTCCACTAAGCCCAGCTCTGAAAGAGAACAGGTGGATCAATGGATTAGAGATTGCTGGTTTGGTGGATAAAGCCCTGCTACTGCCACGTTTAGAGGGAAACCAAATATTTAGTCACATTTAATGAGCGAGAATGGACTGTTGTAGTGTTTTATGGCTATTGTGGGCCCAGCCCTGGGATCAGAGAGCCCCCCTGGGGGCTGGGCAGGTACAGAGGGCAGTGACCCACCTGGGATGCTCATGATGGTGACGGCGAGGAAGGTGGCGGTGCCCGAGAGGATGTTGAAGATGGTGAGACGGGTGTAGGCTGTGGCTGCTACCGAGAAGAAGAAGCTGAGGAGGTACATGAGGGGGATGATGGCCCAGCCATAAAGGAGGAAGATCAGCATCACATCAACGAGGTGGCTGTCCTGGGTGAAGGCTTGCACGTTGAAGGCTTGGAATATCACCTGGGGCACAGCAATGTGGGGAGAAGGCACGTTTGGCTTGACCTCAGGTGATGTCTCCTTGTCCCAGCGGCCCAGGGTAATATCAGCACTGCACTGACCCTGACAGCCCCTCATAGATGGGTCCTACCAGCAGCCCATGGCTGTCCCCAGGGGAGGCCCCTTCTGCAGACTGAGATGCAGAAGGGCAGATCTGGGGAATTCCTCTCCAAGATCCCATGGATTTAACATTTTCTAGTCCCAACAGCAGAGTGTTCAGCTGCCAGAGGACACTGACCCAGATGGTTGGCCATGGTCCAGCTCCCAGCAGGACCAAGGGACAGCTTTCTTGCAGGTCCTTTTCTACAGAGACAAGGCTGGCCAGTGGCCTTGTCCTTCTCCCTGCACCCACACACATCCCAGAGGAGCAGCGCCCAGCACTCCCACCAAGGAGGAAGGCACTGGGGTGCCAGGGGTGACTCACCAACATCAGAGCACAAGGGATGAGGAAGTTGATGATGTCCCAGAGCAGGGCAGAAAGCCAGAAGTTGACCACATAAACGCCACTGACGAACTGGACGTGCTTGGCCTTGATGGCGCGTTCGCTGACCAGCAGCAGCGCGAAGGTGCTGGCGAGAGAGGCCATTCCATACAGCAGGTTGATAGCAATGGCAAACCCAGTCTGGCCCCTGTGGGGACAGGGGGACACATTAGGGCAGGGACACCTCAGCAAACCAGTGCTGAGGGTACACAGGACAGCATAGAATCATAGAATAGTCTCAGACAGGACCCACAGGGATCATCCAGTCCAGCTCCTGGCCCTGTACAGACACCCCAACAATCCCACCCTGTGCATCCCTGAGAGTATTGTCCAAACGCTCCTGGAGCTCTGGCAGCCTTGAAACCATGACCGTTCCCTGGGGAGCCTGCGCAGTGCCCCAGCATTCTTTGGTGGAAGAAACTTCTTGATTTTCAGCTTAACCCTTCCCTGACACAGCTTCAGCCATTCCTTTGGGTCCTGTCTCTGGTCGCAGAGAGCAGAGCACCTGCCTCTCTGCTGCCACTCTTGAGAAAGCTGTGGCCAGCACACCCACACCGGGCTTCTTGAAGAGGCTACATTTTGCCAACATGCTGAAGAAACACTCAAGGGAGACAGCCATCCCCCAGGCACAGCCCACCCTGCACACCACAAACCTGCAGCCTGCCTCAGTGAGGTCCCAGACATGGCCCCTCTGGTCGAGGTGAGGTTCAGAGGCCCTGGATGTGGGGTGTTGTAAAGAGCATGGCCACATGGCCTGCCCTGCTATGAGCACTCAGTAGAAACCAACCCCATCCAGTATCTTCAGGGGAACAGCCAGCCTGAGATGTGGATGTGGTGATGTGGCTGACAGGCTCAGCAGGGAAGTCATCTCCACAGCTTTGCTGCACAGACTTCCTGAGTGCAATCACAGCTACATTTGGGTCTAAGAAGCTCCAGCCTGGCTCTTCCACTGAGCCCAGCACAACCAAGACAACCTGCACCCGTGGGAGCCCTAGCAGGAAAGCGAGCCTATGCCATCACCACACGTACTCCATGAGCTGGTCCTTGGCCTTCTCGGTGATGTTGCGGGGCTGGGGGTAGTTGGTGACGGTGATGGAGGCGTTGGGGCCCGCCAGCAGCCTGAGGACGGCGTTGTCGGCCAGCATCAGGGCGGTGGCCGGGGAGTGGTAGGCCTGGTTGTTGAAGAGCGCCGTGACCAGCGTGCGGTTCCCGGCGCCCTCAAAGGAGGCGGCTGCGATGTAGTGCTCGTTGAAGGCTCCTCCTTCCTCCAAGGCTCGGGAGATGAGGTACTCCTCCAGCCCACCTGCCAAACACCACTGCTGTTACAGGCAGGCTCCATCACACCAGAGCTAACTGAGGCCAACTGGAAAAGATCCCAAACAGACTCAGCCCTGGTGGCCCACCCTAGTCCTGATCACAGAAACACACATCCATAGAATCTCCTGAGTTGAAAAGGACCCACAAGGATCGTCAAGTTCAACTCCTGGCTGTGCACAGGACACCACAACAATCCCACCTGAGAACATTGTCCAAAGCTCCTTGAGCTCTGGGAGCACTGGGACCATGACTATTCCCTGTGGAGCCTGTTCCAGTGGCCACAAACATGGGACTATGGAGAAGACAGCTCTGCTCAGGTGAGGAGAGGACCTGCCAATGATGCGACACTCCCGAGCAAGAAAGCATCGGATACGCCGCAGCTGGGACCTAAACCACTCACACCAGTGGCCTTTGGACACCCTGTCAGGCACCACCTGCGCCAGGGGCGCTCCCTGAGCCCTCACCCAGCACCTCCAGCGGTGACTGGCGCTGGGCATCCAGCAGCTCTGCGTACTGCTCCGCCAGCCGCTGCGGCAGCCCCGCGGCGCCCGACACCGAGAAAGGCACGACGGTCCGGCCGTAGGGCTCCAGCGTCAGCCGCAGCTGGGACGAGTCCCGCGGGCCCGGGAAGGTCTTGGCCACGACGAGGGCAAAGGCAGTGAAGATCAGAGGCACGAGGAACTGCGCCGCCACCATCTTCCAGTTGCGCCAGCTGTACATGGCCCGCTTCATGAACATGGCGTAGAACTGCTGGCAGCACAGGTAGAACTGCGAGGGGAGAGGCCAGGTGATGGTGAGCCCTGCCAGCTCTGGACATGCCACCCCATGCAGCTGATGTGGAAGATGACCCCAAACCACTGCCATCCTTTGTGCACCTGCCAGCCCGCAGGAGAGCCTCCTCTCCAGCTCAGCCTATCGAGGGATTAGCAGGGCAGCTGCCCAGCTCCAGCTCATCCAACTCCATGGCTTCTGAATGAGACACAGTCACTTTGAGATCCCAGGTGTTAAAAGCAGCTTTAGCCATGATCTTTACCTTCCTCCACCTCCCAGCAGCTGAGGCTCCCAAAGAGGATTACTACAGGGCAGGTGTCAGCCAGAGCAACCGGGTGAGCACCTGCGAGTGCCCAGCCCAGCCCCTGCAAACACCCTCTGTGCTTTTCAAACCCAGAAACATCCTCCTCCCCCTCTGCCTTTGAGATCTGCCCTTGAGAAGACAAGGGATATTGACCACAGGTGCTGAAGCAGCAGGGCATGAAGGGCTGCCAGGGAACTGGAACACGAGCCCAGTGAGGGAAGGAAGATGGATTTTCTCATCTTCCTTCTGGAAAACCCCAATGATGGAACAATGGCAGGTGGAAAACCACATTAGATCACCTCAAAGAGCAACTCGGATCCCAAGATTAAGGTGAAAAGAAACCCTACTAACCCTAAAAATAATTTGTCTTAACTTGAACTTCAATTCAATGTTCCAAACCACACACAACAAGAGCAACCCTGGGGGAGGCTCCACCTGGTAACCCTACTTCAAAGCCCTCCTTTCACAGTCCCCTCCCCGTTCCTGCTGCACTGACCCCCAGCACTCACCCCCGTGTTGAGCTTGATGCTGGAGCAGTCCTCAGTAATGAGCGCGCCGCTGTCATCCGTCATGTCCGTCATGCCGCTCAGGCTGCTGGAGTCATCCACGGCCCAGTCGTTGGAGCGTCTCTCGTGCTGGTACTGCAGGGCAGGCAGCTGGATGGCCTGGATATCCATGCTGGAGTCCACGAGCTTCCCAACCCTGTGCCAGGAGGGAAAGCGGGTGGTGAAACAGATCCAGGCAGGATACAGCTGTTCTGAGCTGGGGGAGCCAATGCCAAGAGACCAAAGCCAACAAGTGCCCCGGAGGGCAGTGCTGGACAGCACCAAAGCACACGGGCACTGGTCACCCCCCTGCCTACCTGAGGAACACCTCCTCCATGGTGGTGACTGAGGCGCCATAGCTGGCAATGCCCAGCTCCTCCCGCCTCTGCTCCAGCTCCGTGAACAGGGCCTCAAACCTGAGCAGAGAAGGGAGACATCAGACACTGACACTCGTGGGAGGGGGCACTCAGGGGTAAAGACCCTCTGGGCATCAGTCCTGCAGCTGGCTGGAGTCTTGCATCCAACTGCAGGGCGACCTGTGGCATTGAGCACTCCACTGTCCCCAAAGGCAGATTTTGGTCTCCACTGGCTGTTCGTTCTTGCCTCAGCTATCACACAATCATGGAAACACAAAAGGGTTTGAGTTTGGAATGAACCTTACTGACCATCTCGTTCCACCCCCTACCATGGGCAGGGACACCTTCCACTATCCCAGGGTGCTCCAAACGACGTTGAGTTTGGCCTTGGACATTTCCAGGGATCCAGGGACAGCCACAGCTTCTCCGGACACCCTGTGCCAGGGCCTGCCCACTCTCACAGTCAAGAATTCTTTCCCAATATCCCATCTAACCCTGCCCTCTGCCAGTGGGAAGCCATTCTCCCTTGTCCTGTCCCAAATCCCTCTTCAGCTCTTCTTGAGCCCCTTTATGCCCTGGAAGGGGCTCTGAGTTGTCCCTGGAGCCTTCTCTTCTCCAGGTGAGCACCCCCAGCTCTCCCAGCCTGAGTCCAAAACAGAGAGGCTCCAGCCCTTGGCCTCCATGGACTTGTTCCAGGAGCTCCACATCCTCCTGCTGGTGCCTCCAGACCGGGAGGGAGCAATGCAGGAGGGGTCTCAAGAGAACAGAGCAGATGGAGACAATCAGCTCCCCTGACCTCCTGGGTCCCCAGATCTGATTTCAGAGCCAGAACATCCTGCCTCACGTGTGCCACCCTCAGCACTACAGGAGGAGCTGAATCCCACTTTCCATGGCCAGTGCTGAATGCAGGGAGCAGCTCCCCCTTCCAGCACGCCTGTGAGACAGTGTGTGAGGACAAGGGGACCCCCAGGGAGGGGCAGCAGAGGACAATGTCGTTACCTGTGTGTGCTCTCCTTGGGCAGGATGAAGGACAGCTCTGCCCCGGCATTACTCTCCATGGTGGCATTGGGCACGTACTGGCAGATGAGGCGGGAGATCTCCCCCAGGTTGCAGTAGGGCTCCTTCACCATCACCATGTGATATCCTGCCCCTGGGGGGAGCCACCAGAGAAGGGAGGGCAGGGTCAGTCCCAGTCCAGCCCAGCCTGGGCAGGGGCTGGAATGGAGAGGGATGCACACGCACTGCTTTGCACCAGACATGGACACGATGCAAGAACAAATATGGGGATGGGCCCCAGGAGAGGCTAAACAGCAGGATGGGGAGCAACCAGCCATCAGGCAAGGAGCAATGGATCCCCTCCCTGCTCTCTCTACCCCTCCTGCTCCTCCCTGGCCAGGAGAAGACACGGAGCACAGCCTGCTCTGCTCCCGTACCGTATTTGCGCTTGAGGAAGAGCGAGGAGCCGCAGCACTGCAGCTCGCCCTTGGCCATGATGGCTATGCGGTCCCCCAGCAGGTCTGCCTCGTCCATGAAGTGAGTGGTCAGCAGGATGGTTCTGTTGCTCCTCTGCTGCTGCAGAAGATCCCACGTGGCTCTGCGGGAGGCTGGGTCCATCCCCGACGTGGGCTCATCGAGCATCACCACCTGCACTCAGGAGATGGGAGCAGGTCAGAAAGGGCTGAGGGAGGCCCAGCAGCACAGGAGGGGACAACCTCAGGGCCCAGGAAGAGCCTTGGCCTCACAGCAATGATTTGGGAGCAGCTACCAGACAGCAGAGCCTCAGGGCATGACCCTCGGAGTGGGGATGCTCCTGCTCGCTCGCTGCTGTCCTTGCTTCTCCCACTGGCTCACCACAGACGAGGAACAGCCTCAGAGCCAGCCCAAGGACCTGCACTGGCCCCAGGTGTGAGGTGAGCCCAGCAAAGCCACCTGCCTTGGAGTCCCCGATGAGGGCGATGCCGATGGACAGCTTGCGCTTCATGCCCCCGGAGAGAGCCTTGCTCAGGGAACGGCGCTTGTCCTCCAGGCTGAGGATCCTCAGGATGTGGTTGATCTCCTCAGGACACTTGGAGGCTGGGTATCCCTTCAGCTGCCAGACATGGGAAGGGAGGGATGAGCCCACCTGCAGGGCTGCCAAACCCCACCAAACTCCCTATTCCATACGCAGACAGGAAAGTGGGGAAGCAGAGATGGACCCTGCCCACCCCTGCAGGAGCTGGCACAGCTGGTGGGAGTGGCTGCATGGAGTTGTGCTATCTGAGACTCTCCACTCCTCCACCAGCCCGCAGATGAGGTGGGAAGAGGATGCAAGGGCTGTTCTGCTTATCATGGAATCACAGAATAGCTTCGGTTGGAAGGGTCCTTAAAGATAATTTAGGCCAAGGGCAGGGACATCTTCCACTATCCCAGGGTGCTCCAAGTCCTGTCCAACCTGGCCCTGGACACTTCCAGGGATCCAGAGGCAGCCACAGCTTCTCCAGGTAACCTGTGCCAGGGCCTCACTACCCTTACAGGGAAGAATTTCTTGTGTATATCCCGTTTAACCTTGCACTCAGTGTGAAACCATTCCTTTTTATCTTGTCATCCCAGGCCCTTATCCAAAATCCCTCTCCTGGAACCCCTGTAGTCACTGCAAGAGGCTCCAAGGTCACCCTGGAGCCTTCTCTTCTCCAGATGAACACCCCCAGCTCTCCCAGCCTGACCCTAGAGCAGAGGTGTTCCACCTTCAGACCATTTTTGGACCCACTTGATATATCTCACCACACTTCCCCACCTCCAGGAGCCCAGGTGCCACCCCCAGGGCTGTCTCCCTGCACAGTGCCAGGCTCACCCCTGCATAGAAGTGGAGGTGCTCTTCCACTGTCATGCTGTCGAAGAGGACGTCGTGCTGGGGACACAGCCCCAGGCTGCGGCGGATCAGGACCATGTCCTGGGAGATCTCGTAGCCATTGATGTAGGCCTGCCCGCCTGTCGGGGAGTGCAGACCTGTGGGGAGCAGCACACAGCAGCTCAGGGTGACCTCAGTGGCAAAGAGCCAGTGGAAATGTGGAGGGTCCTGATGAGTATTCCCCCCTGCCACCTTTCTGCCAAAAGGCAGAGCAAGTTTGTCTCGTGCTCAGGCTGGGATACAACAGCTTCCCCCTGCCCACAGGATGGGCTGCAGGGTGCCCATAGGTGGGAACTGGGCCACCAGTGCAGAAAGGAGAGGAACAGGCAGGTCAAACATGGTTCTGAGCCTTGCAGAGAGCCAGGCAGGGCCAGGGCAGAGTTCCAGGAATGTCCCATGAGCCTCCCGAGTTGCCAAGAGCAGCTCAGAGCAATAGAGAACAGCAGAGGACCATCAAAGGTCACTGTGTCCATCCTGCCAAAATAGGTATCCTGGAGCCCAGTAGATCAAGAATGACAAACACCAGTTCCACCTTATCTGTGTTACCATGGCAAAGCCTACAGAGAGCAATCCTACAGCAGGTCCAGTCTCTTCTCACAGCTCTCCAGCACAAATCCTGGCTGCCATTTCACCCACTGGCTGGTTCCACTCTTGTAGAGTGCTGACCAGGGACACCCCCATGCTCCTTCCATCTCCCTCTCACTAACCTGGCACTCCCAGCCAATAGCTCAGGAAACTGAAATTGCTCCAAGGAAGATCGAAAACCCCTCCCTGCCCTCAGAGACAGGGTCTTGCTCTTCTTTGAGAGTAAAGCCATCAGTTCTTGCAGCAGCATACTCCTACCTGTGAGCATGGACAGAGTGGTGGTCTTCCCAGCACCATTGTGTCCCAACAGGACGGTGATCTGCCCCTCGTACATGTTCACTGTCAGGTCCTTCACTGCCTCTTTTGTCTTGTTCCCCACTTTGAAGACCTGTGGAGATCAAGTCTGTGAATTGGTGCTGTGCTTCAGGCAAGTGCCTCAGCTCTATCCAGCAGGCAAAGCCTGGGATGCTCACGGGGTGTTACCAGGAGACAACAGGTCTAATTCAGGTTAAATTCAGATGTCAACAAGTTAAATACAGATGTCACCGCATCTCTAAGTGCGCAGCACTGCATCCCACCACAAAATGCAGCCAGCTCTGGGGAAGAGCCATACCCAGCCCCAGGGCAGCACAAGGATACAGAAGCTGCCTGCAGCCATCGATTTTACAAAACCAACATTATGGTGTGTTTGTGCTCTGCTGAGCAGTCAGTACCTTGGACAGGTGCTTTATTTTGATGCCTGACACGAGGTCAGCTGGTTCCTCCTCAATGTACTGACTCTTCAGGGCTTTCTCAGGGTCCTCCTCCTCCTCCTTCTCTTTCCCCACAACAGTCCTGGGCCGCCCGCACCAGTACGAGGGCTGATGGAGGAAGGGAGAGACAGAAATCAGGCACAGGCAGAGCCCATCTCTCTATCCCAGCCTTGGCCACTCTCCTCCTCCCACAGACACCTCCCAAGGATCTCCCAGACTGCTCTCCTTGGCCTGGGAATTACCAACCAGAACATCTTCAGCAGGCAGGGCTGACACAGTGGAACAGCTCCTCCTGCCTTCCCCCATCTCTCCCTTACAGCAGGACTGCCTGTGCTTACACAGCAGCTTTTCTGCATCTTCATCTCCATGGAAGAAATTCCACTGAGAAGTAAAATCACTCAGGCAGAATCATCCTGCCCAGGAGAGCCCGTGGATGACCACCCCCTCCAAAACCCCTGAGAAACACTAAACACAGCCTGGGGTCCAGCTGCTGCAGTTTCAGTTTCTTTTTTTTGACATGGCTCTCTAGGAATAAAACTAAGTGTTTGGGACCTTAAATCCCAGTGGGAATAACAATTCAATAACTCCTGGATGCAAAGCCAGCTTTTGTCAATGGCTGCATCTCTGTTTCCCTGGTCTGACTGCAAGAGGGAGTGAGATGCTGGAGTGAAACCACTCTGAGATGAGGAATTTGGAAGGGAGAAGGAAAAGCCTCTCTATCAAATAACAAAGGATCCATCTCCAAACAGAATATATTCTGTCTGCAGCCGTGTAGCCGCAGTGCCCACTGCAGCTGCAGAGGGTGACGCCAAGTGTTTGGCTTGGCTGAGCGAGGGTGGATCGGCTGAGGGGATGACAGTTGTCACCCACCCCCTGGCACGTGGCGGCTGGCAGTGGGACACAGGTCACCCATGCCCACCTCATGGCAGTGCTCACGGGTGTCAATAGATGGATCTGGTTGCTTCCACCTGGGGATTCTCTCCAATGCCTTTGCTTGGGCCTGGAGACATTTAAGAACACCCTGCATGCCAGAAGTGCTGGGAGAGAGCTTTAAAGCCAAGACGACCTTCATCCACAGTAAAAAGCTACAGCTGCATCAGCCTTCAGTGAGGACATGCTGCAGACCCCATGGTTTTGGAGGTCAGATGGTGCCACCCTCACCCATCAAACTAGCCTACTGCACGGCACAGAAGTGGTGACTGTCCCAGGTGATGCCCCCCAAGCCCAGGGAAGGGGTGCAAGCAGTGCTCACCGTGAGGAAGAAGTACCAGGGCTGTGGCACACCGTACTCCCCAGGGAACACGGCCTCCACATACCAGGCCACCACGCCATACAGCACCGAGTCCAGGAGCAGCATCCCCAGCACATGGGCCAAGGTGAAGTTGTCATCCACGCTGACAGGCTTCATGAGGTCCCTCCACTGGATGCCAGTCCCTGCAAGGCACATGGGACACTGCTATCTCTGCATCCCCAGGAGGACCATCTTCTCCAGGACTGGCAGAGAGCAGCCCCTCTGCCAGCTCACAGCTCCCTAATCAGAGCACCTGCACAGCCCTATGGTCCTCTGCAGATGGAGGGAAAAGAGGCACTGACACCTCGAGGCTCCCCACCCCACGATGCTCCCTCCATGCCATTCTCAGCCACTGCCTGGGAAGAAACAATCCCTTCTCCAGCATCACCCCTCCAATCATTACAGCCACCGAGCTACTGCCACACCTAGTAAATGCATGGTTCTGCATGGAACCAACAACAGACTCTTTTCAATTAAAGAAATTAAGGATATATATCGTGAAGTAGGAAACGCAATGGTTCCCATCCATTAGAACAGAATTCCTTTGGTAATTGAAGTGAGGATGGCATTTTGCACAGCCCAGGAGCATAGGCACAAGTTTGGAGAGCCCTGGCATGGGAGCAATCAGCTCTAGTAAGAAGAAGGAAATTGCTTCTTCTCTCCAATGTCTCCTCACCAAACCAGTCCCACCCCACCACAGTATCAGGCTGACAGGAAGGGGATGCTCCTCTCCCCAGGAACAGATGGTCCTGCTCACCTTTCCCTTCAAACATGCCGATGAGCTGCGCCCCCATGGCCATGGCCACATTGGAGATGAGGCAGGATGCCAGCTTCTGGCTGTGGGACATCAGGTCGTAGCGTGGCGAGATGAAGAAGTAGGGGATGTAGGAGAAGAAGTAGAGGAAGCCGCCAGCGGCAGCCGCAACGTTTGCTGCCAGCACAGGGAAAAGCGGGAGGGAAAGCGTCAGGGTGATGCCACCCAGCACTCCTCACCAGCTTCCCACCCAGGGACATTCCGGATTTGTGCACAAAGCGCAGTTATGTGGGGGCAGGACAAGGACACACCCACACCCCACAGCAAGGCAGAAGCCTGACCCCAACCCCAACCCCAACCCCATGGAGGCAACTGCAGAAGCCCCCCACTCATCCCAGAGCAGAATCTGGGGTCAAGCCAGCCAGATGAGGCCCTAAGACAGGAGCTGGTCATAGTAGCAGGGAATGGGCTGGGTTGGAAGGGACATTAAAGACCATCTCACTCCACCCCCTGCCATGGGCACGGACACCTTCCACTATCCCAGGTTGCTCCAAACCCCATCCAGCCTGATCTTGG
Organism: Taeniopygia guttata; assembly: GCF_048771995.1. Taxonomy (NCBI): domain Eukaryota; kingdom Metazoa; phylum Chordata; class Aves; order Passeriformes; family Estrildidae; genus Taeniopygia; species Taeniopygia guttata. The sequence goes on from NC_133039.1 coordinate 15,269,735, forward strand.
GCACTGCCAGGGATCCAGGGACAGCCACAGCTTCTCTGGGCACCTGTGCCAGGGCCTCTCCACCCTCACAGGGAACGATTCCTTCCCAACAGCCCACCTAACCCTGCCCTCTAGCAGTAGGAAACCATTCCCCCTTGTCCTGTCCCTCCAGGCCCTTGTCTCAAGTCCCCAGCTCTCCTGGAGCCCCTTTAGGTCCTGGAAGGGGCTCTGAGCTCTCCCTGGAGCCTTCTCTCCAGGTGAACACCTCCAGCTTTTCCAGCTTGTCTCCAGAGTAGAGGGGCTCCAGCCCTTGGACCTGCTCTGTTTTGGGAAGCAACAGTACCCACATCCCTTTCCACACACTGTGCAGAAAATGCAGCCAAAAATGGGAAGAAATGCCTCCTCCACAAGTCAAAGGGGTCAGTAACAAAAGGAGGCAGCGTGGGGGGACTCACCTCGTGAGAAGAAGGTGCTCACCATGAAGTTGAAGGAGATGGAGGAGATGGAGAAGATGGCGAGGAAGGTGAACACCAGGGTGGGGTCACTGTTGGTGAGCACCGCTCCCTGTTCGCTCACCTGCCAAGAAAACCTTGTGAAGCCCAGAGCTGCTGGAGGCAGCCGTGGCTTTAGCAGCACAGACCTGATGTTCTCCAAGTGATGGAGACAAACTGAGATGGGTGAGAACACCCCGAAACTCCCAGACCACTCCAGAGGGAGGAAATACAGATTGCCCTGGTGGGATGCAGCCTGCGGGGCAGGGGACACCCTGGCCAACATGCAGACAGCCCCCTCCTGTTTCCCCTGGGTGGGCACATGCAGAGGGGAGAGCTCAAGGCCCTGCAGAGGCTGTGGGAGCAGGGTGGTCCTGCTCTGCATGCTCTGCATGCCGTGTCCCTGGGCTCCAATCACCACCTTCCTCCGGGGGGAGTCACCCCTGCCATGGCTGCAACTGTGGGGCAGCACTGCCCATTTCAGTCTGGGAAACCCAAATTCCCTAATTCTTTGGAGGAGCCCTGGGACACCAGGACAGTCTCATGGCAGAGTGGCCCTGTCATTCCTCTGCCTTGCCAGCACAGAGTTTGTGGCCTGGGGACAGACGCTCACCTTGACACAGAAGAGCAGAGTGACGAAGAACACAGACACCAGGAGGAAGAGGAAGAACATGAGGAACCAGGCGCTCCAGTGCAACCAGTTGCTGAGGCCCATCATGTGCATGTACTCCTGTGGGAGGTCACAGTGTCACCCACGGCTGCACCCACACTCTCCAGGCACGGCTGGGGCGAAGCACAGGTGGCTTTGCCTCGTGGCACAAGCAAAGAGGTGGCAGCCCCAGGCACCACCAGAGTGGTCCTGCCCAGCCATCACATGGCATGGTGTCCCCCACCTCCCCAAACAACGGCTGCCACCACTACAGGAGTTCCCAGAGAGTGGGGCTGAGCCCAAACCCAGAGCAGGGTGCCAGTGGTGCCACCAGGGCCACTCAGCACAGGGCAGGACACCCAACCCCTGGGGGAAGCCAAGTCCTGGTGTTGTAACCACGTGGCTGAGCTCCAGCTGCCCCCACAGCACACGCACAAAAGGCAAAAACCTTCCTTCAAACAGGCTGAACTCTTGAATCCACAAACTCTGGAAATCACACATGTTGCCCTCTCTCCCAGCCCAGGAGAAACACCATCCCTGTGTCCCAGCACCCCGGGTTGCACAGCAAGGAGAGCCCAGCCTCCTCATGGCAGCAGGATTAGCAACATTCTTCCCTGGGGCTTGCTAATCCGCTGCTATCTCCCCCTCCTGCTCACTGGCTCTACAGCCAGCACGGATTTTGTTCCTAAACTAAAGACACCATCCATTGGGAAAAGCTGCAGAGGGAGGGGAGCACATCCCAGCTCTCACCTTCAGCTTCTTCTCCTTCTCATGGACGACGGCGCGGACGATGTTGAGCGAGGTGTAGGTGAAGCTGAGCATGAGCAGCAAGGGCAGCTGGTTCTGGATGGCCAGGAGGAAGAGGTCGTTGACATAGGCAGGGAAGGGGAAGCGCTGCACCACCACGGTGATGTTCTCCAGCAGGCTGGCAGAGCTGGCACTGGCGTGGTACTGCATGATGGCCCTGTCCACCGCGTGCTGCACCGCCAGGAACCCCTCCCGGAGATAACCTGCACAGCAAGAACCACACCGGGAATAGAGACGGGGTTCGGAGGGACAAACAGCCTTTGTGGGAAGGATTGCATGGGAAGAGGAAAGGGGACTAACACTGGAGTGCAGAGGAAAAGCAATATCAGCATCACTGTGACACAGGGGACCGGGGAAGGACTGACACCACAGCAAATTCATGGAATCGCTGGTTTGGGTTGGAAGGGACCTTAAAACTTATCTTGTTCCACATCCTGCCATGTGCAGGGTAACCTTCCACTACACCAAACCAGGTTCTTGCAAAACCATCATTTAGAAGGAGCTGCCAGGAAAACTCTGTTCAATGGGGAGATTCTCAGTCACTATCAACCACCACAGGTCACTGGGCTTGTGTTTCACTCTTTTTTCTTTTTGTAAACCAGAAGAATAAACAATACTACACAGGCTGTAGTCAGAAAATGTGTACCCTGTGACTCACATGTGTGGTGTAAATTTTTGTGCATTAGAAAACACTGAAAATATTTTAATTTCCCAACAGCATCTCCCAAGTGGGAAGGGACCCACAAGGATGGATCAGAGACTCCAGCTCCTGGCCCTGCACAGACATCCCAACAATTCTACCCTGTGCATCCCTGAGAGAGCTGTCCAAACAGTCCTGGAGCTCTGGCAGTCTCGGCAGCCTCGGGGCTGTGCCCATTCCCTGGGGAGCCTGGGCAGTGCCCAGCACCCTCTGGGGGAAGAGCCTTTTCCTAATATCCAATCTAAACTGCTCTTGACACAGCTTTAGAGAACAAAACAAATTAAAATAGTTTATTTTTAAGTGGAATTGCTGTCAAATGTTACCTCAACAGGAACTTAAATTCTCTTACAAAACCCCAAATGAACATTTTGAAAGTCAGTTGGCTAAAATGACCCATAGAGAGAGAAGATAACAGCAGAATTATGAGATTGGGAACTTTGTTTGATATTAACTCATGTACTGAGTAAACACTTTGGGGCTCTGCTTTATTTACACACTGCAAGCAAAACCTGTTTGCCCACTTCCTCACCCTCACTCTCCCTGGACACTGCAATCAAATACAGTGGGAGAAATCCCACTGAGGGAAATATTCCCTTTGCCACCAGAGGAGGAGTTCCCAAAAATCCCGTCCTAAGCCAGCACCAGTTCCAACAGTGTCCCTGCTGGCTCATGCTCTGCTCGTGGTTTGCCTGCCCTTAAACACTGCAAACCACAGAACTGCTCTATTTACTTTTCAAGTACTTAAGCAGTACAATAAACATGGGGCAGTTTGGATAGTGAAATAAAATTTCCATTAAAAATTGAAATGGGAAAAAATTAAATTTTAAAATTATTCATGCAAATAAAAATTTATTTTTATCCAACCCTGCCCAGCAGAGGTGCCCAGAGGCCAAGCAGTGCCCATGAAGTCACAGGATAAAATTTAAATAAAGAATAGCTATAATGAATATGACAAAATTGCAAATATAATCCAAGTACATCTAAGTAATGAAAAATAATTCAACAAAATAAAGTTTAAAAATAAAATTATTATTTATAATAATTTTTATAATTATTATAATTTTTATAATTATAAATAATAATTATTTCTAATAAATATATAAATAAATATTAAGAAGCTCTATAGTTACTATTTAATATTTAAATATTAATTTAAAATTGTGTCATTATTTGATGAATTATTTATATATGCACAAAACTGAATATAAACATCTATAGAAAAGCATAACCATTTAACTATTTATATAGTAATAAAGATTAATATGTAAATTTTAAAAATTAATATACAAATAAATATTTAATGCTTATATTTACATAAAATAAATATATGCTTATAATAAACAAATATTTAATGGTTTAATTAATTTAATTATATAATTAATTATATTAATGATACAATTAATTATTTTTTATAATTATATAATATATAATTATATATACTTATATAATTATTAATTAATTATACAATTAAATTAATTGTATAATTAATTAATAATATAGAACAATTAATTTATAATATATATAATTAAATCTATAATTATATTATATATTTAATTATACAATTAATTTAATTGTATAATTAAACCTTATACAAATATAGATTTAATGCTGGTATAAATACAAACCAATACTTCATTCTAATTAAGTGAATTTAATAATTTCTTTTAAATGAACCTATTTTTTCAAAAGCTGAGAGCCTGTCAGGCGCTGTAGGAAGGCGACCCCACGTCCTGAGCCGTGCCCACCTGGTGTGCCCCCATCAGCAAACTTGGCCTCGCGGGGCCCGGGCAGCTGGAAGAGCGGGAAGAGGTACCCGGTGTGCCAGTCCCGGTCCAGGTTGGGGTTCAGCCCCGTCTGCTCGCTGCGCGGGGCGTTCCTCGGGCTGTACTTGAAGCGCAGCTCATACTCCACCTGCAGGAGGGTCGGAGGGGGTGGGACAGGTGGCAATGACACCCGGGTGACACCTGGGTGGGGGAGGCTGTCCCACCTTCCCCTGGCTCACCTGGAGGGGCAGCGGGGCCGAGCCCTGCGGGAAGCGGTGCCGGAACACCACGGCGGCCAGGACGCTGCCCGAGCGGTTGTCCAGCCTGACGTACTCCTCGAAGTCCCGCTCCGAGGGGAAGCCCTGAGCTGTGGAGGGGGAAACAGGGAGATGCAGGGACAGGGCACAGCAATGCACCATGCACTGCTGCTCAGCCATCCCCAGGAGCATCGCTGGGTCCAGACAGGAGGGATGCGCCACGCCTGCTGTCACACACGGGGGAGTTACGCAGGATGCTGCCCTGTATCCTGGGCATGCAGACGTTCCTCCTCCTTGAGAGCAGGAGTCAGCTTTCCCACAGAAAATCCTAACAGTTTGGAACACCAAGTGCTAAAATTTTCTGTGCCAAAAGATTTCCAAAAATACTCTCTCACAGGGAAGTGGTACCACCTTCTTTAACTGTTTTAGGGTGATATTTTTCTAGATGGAAACTGCAATAAAATGAGACCAAAAAGCAACTCCAAATCTTGTTATTTTAGTGAAAAAAAAACCCCAAAAACTATCAAATTATAGCCTTGAAATTCAGGAAAAAATGGTGTTCCGGGAGCATGAGGACTCCAAATCAGTCACAGAATGGTTTGGATTGGAAGGGACATGAAAGATCATCAAGTTTCAAGACCCTGCCATGGGCAGGGATACGTTCCACTGGACCAGGCTGCTCAGAGTAAAGAATTTCTGGGGTGGAAGGGGCAGCCCCAGCCCTGCTGACCTCTGATGTTGATGGGCAGAGCTCTCTCCACCGCCTCGGCGATGCTGCGCACGGCGCTGCTGTTGGAGGGGACATAGGCCAGCTCCCAGGGGTTGCTGGCGTGCTGGGAGGAGAAGAAGCTGGGCAGGTCATCCACAGACTCGGCGGGGTAGAGGGTGGCGTTGGGGTGGCTGACGGAGTGCACGTGGTGCCGCAGCGCGATCAGGATGGCAGCAAAGAGCAGCGGCAGGCACACCTCGATCACCGTCACCAGGATCTGCCGCTTCTGCAGGCCAGGGCAAGGATACAGATACGGGGTAAGGACATAAAATATATCATGTATCTATATATACACAGACATCTAGATAGCTACCATAAGTATGTATCAATACACAGATACATACCCATACACGGTACACACTCTCTCAAGAGATAAAAAACAACACGCAAACACAGAAGGTAGATGAGCATAGTCATGAGGTTAAGGCCATGAGAACACCAAGGAGCAATAGCATTCTTGCATTCCACAAGGTTTCACAACCTGGGTTTTTCCAGAGGCCAGGAATGACACTATGCTGGTCCCCACATCCTTCAGAATGCTCCAGCCAAGGGGTCCCCCACCCTAGGCACTGCTCCAGCTCAAACCAGCCTCCACCAGAGCTTTCCTCACCACGATGCTGGGCTGAATGACCCAGGCTTGTCCTTTGCTCCTTCCCTGTGCCCCGGAGCTCTGCCACGTGCAGCAACACTGCTGGAACCAGTGTGACTTTTCCTGCTGGAGCTGAGTTGCTCCAGGCAGCTGGACATGGGATCTGCATCCCAGGATGGGGCCCAGCAGAGCCTCTGGCTACAGGAGGCTACAGCATGGCAAGCACACCCATGGGCATACCCAACCCGCTATTGCACTACACACAGTGGCTCTTTTTTTTTTTTTTTTTTTTTTTTTTAATTGAGATTCAAGGAACTGGAGAATGAATTCAAGCCCTGCACTCTGGACCTTCATCCATCAATTCCCCCAGGGCTATCTCTCCTGCACAACGTCCCCTAGCTAGTAACCCCCCCCACCAACACAGGTTCATTAGCACCCAACCTAAGTCAATTAGCATTTCAAACTGGTGTCCAGGGGAACTGTGGTATTCTGAGCAACCCGGTCTAGAGGAAAGTGTCCTTGCCCATGGCAGAGCAGTGAGATAAATGGTCCCTTCCAATCTAAGCCATTCTGGGCTTCTGTGATTTCCTCCTGCAAAGCGAGCTGCCTTCACCCCAGGCCAGGCTGAAGAGCAGCGCAGGACACTCAGCCTCAGCCACAGCAGTGACAGCTCAGAGATGTCCCAGGCTGCAGGGGTTCCTGGCTGCTCAGAGCATGTGCCTGGAGCAGCAGCAGCAGCATTAACCTTTTCTGAGGCCTCTGGCTAATTTGGGATTCACAAGACTTGGGGATTTTGCACCTCCCCTTTGCTAGGCTGGAAAGAGGAGCACCAAGAGCTTTAGTCTCACAACTTTGCTGTCTCAGCAACTGGATTTTATCCAGCAGCAGTGGGCAGGCTCAGGTGGGCAGAGTCTCCAGTGGAGCAGGTACAGAGCCCTGAGCGCAGCCTGGACATCCTGGGCAGGGACAGCCCTGCAGGAGCCAGGGTGAATGGGATCTTGGACAGTTTGTCAGGAGATGATAGGGGACTACTGCTACCTTGGCTCTCAGCACCCACTGCCAAAGCCCAAAACTCCTCTTGGGGCTTCTCCTGGGAGGAACAGTCTGCTCCAGCCCCAGCCAGCCCCAGCAGCATAGGCAGAAGCTTCAGGCAGGCAGGGAAAAAGGAGCTTTCCCAAAGCCATGCTCATAAAAGCGAATGCTGCAGATGTCTGATGGGTTTATAATGCAGCCCTGGCAGCCCAGCTGCCTCCCGCTGATTTACTATCATACTAAACCTCTCCCTGTCTCCTGGGCTGCCTTCAGAACAGCTCTCTGCCTCCCTGAGCTCACAGGCTCATACACATTCACCAGCTCTGCAGCAGAAGTCATTCAAGCACTGTATTCCAGAGGTGACAGGGACACTCATCCATAATCACCACCTCCACCGGGCCCAAGCAGCTCTGGAGAGCCACGTGTGCCAGCATCCATCCTCTCAGTGGGGTGGGGGGGACTTGGGAGCTCTGGTTCTTTTATCAGGAACCAGATTTTTAGCTGTATCCCGGCACAGTAGACCTGAGTCAGCTTGTGGCCTTGGAAAATACACTGAGATATGTCCCCACCCTGGAGCACACCCAGAAAAAAACACTTTCCCCCTCCAGAGAGGATGGAGGATGCTTCTGGCTGCAAATCAGCCCTGCTGCCAGTCCCTTTCATCCCCTAAAGCCCAGTTCCCTGTTCTGTGCCTGTCGGAAGGCTGGGTGCAGCCAGCACTTCCCTCTTCCTTTGGTTTATTTTTACTGTAACGCTGTGCTGAGCTGCAGACGGGTAATTAAAAGCGTAAAGCCAGGCTGCAGCCATCCCTGCTCCTTCCTCTTCCCCTGCACTCTGCCAGGGCTGGCTCTAGGTCCCAGCAGAGCCACAGAATCCACCCAGGAACACTTAAAGGGGCTGTGGCTTGGGCCAGCACCAGGCGGGACCTGCCAGCCCTGAGGTCCCCAAATTCCTCAGTACCACCCAGCTGCCATGGTGAGGGGTGGGCTGGCAGTGGGTGCCAATAGTTCAATATTTTTAGGACCCCTAAAAGCTGCTCCTGAGAGTCGCAGAAAGGAATGGAGGGAAAAAAACCCAGGGCTCCAGTGGGGACTTTTGGGGGTTTTCAAAACTGGGATTTCCAGAGGAGGCTGTGCAATGAGACAGCTCAAAAAACCCTTCTGTCCACGTGGATGGAGTGTGGGTTACCCTGTCCCAGAAGAAGGGAGCTGAGCTCATTGCCAGAAGGCAGGCTGGGGAGGCTGGGGACAAGGAAACTAAGTCATAGCACAGCCCATAAGGTCACACAGCCCAGCACAAAAGACACCACATGCACAAATAACCCAGTTTTCCTCCTAGAGATGCCCTGTGTCCCACGGGGGGGGCTTCCTAACAAAGCCAAGCTCTGATGTATCCCCATTTAGTGGTGCCAGAAGCAGCCCCCGGGTGCAGTGCCAGCCTACCTGCAGGATGTAGTTCTTCCAGAGCAGCAGCCTAAACTGCCTGAGCACAACCATCCTCCCATCAGAAGGGGCCCAGCGTCGCCACCACCGCTCCGCAGGACCCTGGAGGAGAGAGAGGAGAGAGCTGTGAGTGCCAGCCGCTGGTGGAGCAGGGAAGGAGAGCAGCATCCCACACCCCACACAGCCCAGGGCAGCTCTCTGCTCCCAGCCTGGAGCCACAGCAGCTGGTTCAACCCCAAAATAACCATTGTGTTTCCCCGCCTAAGAGTGAGAGCCCCTGGTTTCTGGCATGGCTATTCCAGAGATGGAAGCTGTGTTTCAATATCCAACCCGGGTCCTTCCCAGCAGGGGACAGGAACAGCTTTCCTCAAGCTGCAGGAGCACAGGGTTACAGAACTGCAAACACCAACCAAACTCCTGGCAGTCCATTATTTTGGGCTGGGTGGAGATTCCAAGCTGTGCCTCCACCTCCTGCCGTGTGAAGGGTTGGTTCTGCAACACCAGGTGCTTTCCCAGCAGAGACTTTGCTGGGAGAGGCGAGGATGAGAAAAGGGCAAGGGAAGCACAAGGGAAAGTCGGTGCTTGAGAATGATCCCCCGCTGCCTCCTCCCCTCTCGGGAAGTTGTTTGTGTCCCCATTTGCAGTGGCATTTCCTGTCGGAGCACTGCTATCCCACCAGGACACCGGCTGGGATTTTGGGCTTGCAGAGCAGCACAGAGAAGGAAGGTGCAGCCCCGGCACTAGCAGAGGCTCCTGCTCACACTGCCGGACTTCTGGGCAGCCCCCACCAATCCGTGCAGCCTCTGAACACAGCAAATCCCGACAGGATCACAGCGGAGTCAGCTCCGAGCTGGCGCTCCAAAGCCTGGCAGCACTGAAAGCTGCCACAGGGACACGGATGGGCACAAAACCCATGAGCAACGCCCTGGCAGATGCTCCACAGCACGATCTCCAGCCCTGGTTGGGATGGTATCAGCTCCCTGGATGCAGCTGGCACCCAGCAAGCCCAGCAGGAGTTTCAGTGTGCCACAGTGAGAGGAGGGGAGGTGCTGACCCAGCCTGCCAACCCTGGCGCCCGGGCTGGTGAACACACACGGCGAGCACAGCTCCGGTGGCAACAGAGCTGCAGCAACAGCAACCTGAGACACACACAGGGCACAGCAACAACACCCACCCACCTCACCTGCTCCCTGCCACCGGCTCCTTGAGCTCTCCAGGAGCCTTCTCCAGCCCTGGCACACACCTTCATAGGCTCAACCCTAAACCCAGGAGCCTTCTCCTGGCTTTGCACACACCTTCCCAGCCCCAGTGCTAAACCCAGATGTGTTCTTAGAGCACAAAAACCCCACCGTCTCTTTGCCACTCCATGCACAGAAGACAGACTCCCACAACAGCAGGGACATCTGTGTCCAAGGATCTTTCTCCAGGCAGGAGCAAGCAGAAGAGATCTTATGCTTCAGCCCCAAATGTCCATCAGAACCCCTGCCCGGAGCAAGCAGGAAAGGAATAGCAGTGGGGAATTGGCAAATGCACCTTCAAGTGCCTCACCAAGTGCTATGTGTCCAGCTTACCTCTGGCCCACGTGTGGCCAAGCAGAACAGTCCATGCTGTGCCACAGGATCCCTTACCAGGTGCCCTGGGCCCACACACACCTACTTCACACAGCAGTATCTGAAACACCCCCAGATAAGCCCCCCCACCCCCAAGCAGAAACCTTTGTCATGCACCCCCTTGAAGGAATCCAGAGCAAACCAAGGGACTCAAAGTTGTGGCTCACTTTAAAGAGGACGAATGCTGCAGGTCAGGCAGGAGCAGCTGCTGCCCTCGCAGAGATCCCAAATCCTGCTCGCCCTGCCACACCCTCGAACTCAAGCTGCCCCCCCGACTGCCCCCACGGTCTTACAGCTGCTGCTGGGAAAATGTCAAGCAGCTCTTGGGTAACACAAACACTATACAAAGACTGAAAACTGCATTATTGCCAATAAATATTTTCCCAGTTTTCAAGTGTTCCAAGAAAACTTGTTCTGGACCTTTTGCTTGCTGGAGATGAGAGGAGAAAGAAGCTAAATTACAAAAGTTCTTACTGGATTTGAGAGCAAAATTGCTTTCCAGGCTCTGGTATCCAAAACACGATTTTTTTTTTTTCCAACCCAAAAGAGAAAACCTATTTTGGGAGATCTGCCTGGATCAGCCCTGAGATGTCTATGATCAGAGGCAGCTCAGGCAGGGCCCAGGACTATGTCTGGGCCCATCTTCAGCAGTAAGGGAGGGCTGAGTGCCACAGGTGGATGATGACCTCGGAGGCAAGAAGGTGCCTTGCTGGGCAGTATGTTGGGTTGTCCCCACTGGAGATGCTCCCACCTGACCTCAAGCACTACAAGATAAGACTGAATTTCCCACCAAGAGGCAGAGCCAAAGATCTGGGAGGAGAGAGAGGCAACCACCACCAGCTTCTGGGAGAACAACCCAGTTCCTCTCCCTGCTCTCTGCATCTGACACAGCAGGAGGAAGGGCCTCCTGAATACATGAGTGTGGACACACCCTGGCCATCCTCAGGGAGGTCAGTGAAGAAGGAGACCCTCCTGCTTGCCCACAGCCTGCATCAGTGGATACGAGACTGGTTCTCCCCACCTGGTCCCCACCAGCCCCTGCCGCAGTACCAAGCTGTGCTGGATAACATGGTGGCACCAGCTGCCAGCCTGGACCACAGCTGTTCTGCCAGTGGATTTAGATGAGGACAGGCTGAGGATCGGCAGGGATCAAGGTCACAGCATCCCACCTCCTGACCCACCTCCACGCCTCCCTGTCGCTGGGAGGAGGCTGTGCCCGGCCACCGCCTCAGAGGAAAGGGCCGAGCGAAGGCCACGTGCTGCCGGGAGCCTGCAGTTATTTTAGAGCACACACCGCATTTCTGCTCTTCTGATGTCCTGTTCCCATAGAAACCAGCCCTGGAAATGGCAGACGTTGCCTTTTTTAATATAAACCCAGTGTTTCTTCCTGCTGGTTGACAGAGACACCGTGTCACCCCTACAAGATGAACTCCAGGTGCCTGCACCTCCGCAGCTGTGCCCGGGGTAGTGGCATCACACACCTGGCGAGGGCTGTCAGTCCCTGGGTACTTTCCACACTGTCACTGGAGCAGGAAATTCCTCTCTGCACCCCACAGTGTCTGTGCTGGAAATTAATTAGCCACAGCAGGGCAAGGACTTTTTATGGCCACTGTTTACAGGAAGAGTGAGTGATTTCCGATGTGGGTGCATCCAGAAAGTCCCAGGTCCTGCACAGAACAACCAGGGCCAGCAGCCACCAGACCAGCCATGAGTGTTCAGTGACACACAGCTCTCACTGCTGGGGTGTTTTCACCTTCTGCCAGAGATCTGGGAGTCACAACAGAGTGAGACCATAAAATCCTCACCTTGGTTGTGCAAACAGTAATAAAACTTTCTAAGAGGCTGTAAGGATGGTGGGGTGCTGGGTGGGGTGCTGCAGGGACCAGTGAGCTCACAGCCCTCTACAAACCCAACACCCAGTGTCCGACAGATTTGTGAGTCTGGGTTTGACCCAGACAGGAACTTCAGGCCTTGAAATAAAGAAGAAAGCTGGGGCTGGATCCTGTTTGCAGAAAGAGGGGCTGGCTTGTGCCCAGCTGCTGCCCTGCACTGGGAGCTGGTCGGTGGGCATAGGGAGCCTGATGGGCTCTATGGTTGTGTCTGTAACTGCCTTTGTGCTGGGCCAGCAGCAGGAGAGGGGGGACACAACTGCTGCAAGAGCTGGTCAACACCTTTGCCTTAAAAACAACATTGCTGGTTTGCCCAGTGAGTTTGCAGTTGTTCATAAAACTACAAACTCTGCAAACTCACTGGCCTCATGAATTTAGCAAGAACAAGGTCTGGAGCCCAACACACGGGTTTCTCATGGAGCCTTGTACAACCCTGCTCCTGCCCTGCAGTTCTCAGTGGCTGGGCAGGACAGGCCACCCGCACAGCTGTGAGCAGAGGACAGGGAGATCCCTTCTGCTTCTACTTGGTTTTGAACATTTCCAGGGATGGGGACTCCACCACTGTCCTGGGCAGCCTGTTCCAGTGTCTGACCACCCTTTCCGTGAAGAAATTTTCCCAACATCCAACCTAAACTTGCCGTGGCACAACCTGAAGCTGTTTTCTCTTGTTCCATCACTTGTTCCCATGGAGCAGAGTCTGACACCCCCACCCCCCACCGGCTGCACCCTCCTGTCAGGGAGTTGTGGACTGAGAAGTCTCTCCTGAGCCTCCTTTTCTTCAGGCTGAGCCCCCCAGGCTGCTTCTTATTAGACTTGTGCTCCAGACCGTTCCCTCCCTCGACACACTCCAGCCCATCAAGGTCTGTCTTGGCATAAGAGACGTTTCCATACGGAGCCGGGGTCCGGGCCGCAGAGGGGCCGGCAGATGGCCCCTCGGTCCCCGCACCCCGTGTCCGTTCCGCGGCAGGGAGGGTGCCCGAGCTCCCGCAGGATGCCGGTGGCTCCAGCCAGCCGCATCCCCCGAGCGCGGCCGAGCATCCCCGGCGGGGCCCGCCCGGCGCCGCCTCCATCCCGCGCCTCCCTCCGCCGCAGCCCACGGGGGAAGCGACCCGCGCGGAGGCCCCGCCGGCACCGAGCCCGCGCCGCGCCGGAGCGCGGAGGCGGCAGCGGGAGGAGCCGGCCAAGGGCCCCGGCGCTGCCGCAGCTCCGGGCGGGGCCGCCCCGCCGAGCGGACAAGAGGCCGCGGCCCCACGCATCCCCCGTCCGGCCCGACCCCGCCGCTACTGCTACCATCACTCCCCGATGCTCATCCCCTCCCGGCGCCCATCAGCCCCGTGCTGGAGCCGGTTCCGGCACCCACCGCCTCCCCGCTCACTCACCGGGCCGGGCGGCTCCGGCTGCGGCTGCGGCTGCGGCTGCGGCTCCGGCTCCGGCTCCGTCCGGCCCCGCCCGCGCCCGCCGCGGGCCCGCGGCACCGCGCACGCGCCGGGGGCGGGGCCGCAGTGGGGCGGGAGCGTGAGGGGTGAGGGAGAGCGGCTGTGGGTGAGGGCGAGTGTGAGTCCTGTGTGCACACACGCGTGTGCCGCTGCTTGCGGTCATTTCTGTGCCGTCCTGTGTGTGCATGGCACGTGTGTACTACTGGGAACCTGTCTGAGGTGTGTGTGTGTGTGTGTGTGCACATCCCTCTGGCTGTGAGAGGTCATTTCTGTGCCGTCCTGTGTGTGTATGGCACGTGTGTACTGCTGTGAGCCTGTCTGAGGTGTGTGTGTGTGTGTGCACATCCCTCTGGCTGTGACAGGTCATTTCTGTGCCGTCCTGTGTGTGTATGGCATGTGTGTACTACTGGGAACCTGTCTGAGGTGTGTGTGTGTGCACATCCCTCTGGCTGTGAGCTCTCAGTGTGTGCACACACCCCGCCGGGCATTACATACACTGGTGTGTGTGTGCGCGGGGCATTGTGCACCTGCGTGTGCCCTCGGCATTGCACGTGTGCCAGGTGGCTGTGGCTGTGGCTGTGTGTGCACCCGTGCCATTGTGTGAGTGCACACCTGGGCCTTCCACAGCTGTGTGCACATGCACTGGGCATTGCACGTGTGCCAGGTGTGGGACACAACACGAATTCACATGTGCCCACTTGGACACTCGAGTGTGTGGAAGTGGCTGTGTGTGTAGGGTGTGTCTGTATGTGTGGGTAGGGTGTGTCTGTGTGTGTGTGTAGGGGCTCTGTCTGTGTGTGTGTAGGGTGTGTCTGTGTGTGTGTGTGTAGGGGCTCTGTGTGTGTGTGTGTAGGGGCTCTGTGTGTGTGTGTAGGGTGTGTCTGTGTGTGTGTGTGTAGGGGCTCTGTGTGTGTGTGTGTGTAGGGTGGGTCTGTGTGTGTGTGTAGGGGCTCTGTGTGTGTGTGTGTGTAGGGTGTGTCTGTGTGTGTGTAGGGTGGGTCTGTGTGTGTGTGTAGGGGCTCTGTGTGTGTGTGTGTAGGGTTTGTCTGTGTGTGTGTGTAGGGGCTCTGTGTGTGTGTGTAGGGTTTGTCTGTGTGTGTGTGTGTAGGTTGTGTCTGTGTGTGTAGGGTGTGTCTGTGTGTGTGTGTGTGTGTAGGGGCTCTGTGTGTGTGTAGGGTGTGTCTGTGTGTGTGTGTAGGGTTTGTCTGTGTGTGTGTGTAGGGTGTGTCTGTGTGTGTGTGTAGGGGCTCTGTGTGTGTGTGTAGGGTGTGTGTGTGTGTGTAGGGGCTCTGTGTGTGTGTGTGTAGGGGCTCTGTGTGTGTGTGTAGGGTGTGTCTGTGTGTGTAGGGGCTCTGTGTGTGTGTGTAGGGTGTGTCTGTGTGTGTGTGTAGGGGCTCTGTGTGTGTGTAGGGTGTGTGTGTGTGTGTGTGTAGGGGCTCTGTGTGTGTGTGTAGGGGGTGTGTGTGTGTGTGTAGGGGCTCTGTGTGTGTGTGTAGGGTGTGTCTGTGTGTGTGTGTAGGGGCTCTGTGTGTGTGTGTAGGGTGTGTGTGTGTGTGTAGGGGCTCTGTGTGTGTGTGTAGGGTGTGTCTGTGTGTGTGTGTAGGGTATGTCTGTGTGTGTGTGTAGGGCTCCGTGTGTGTGTGTAGGGGCTCTGTGTGCGTGTAGGGTGTGTCTGTGTGTGTGTAGGGGCTCTGTGTGTGTGTGTAGGGGCTCTGTGTGTGTGTGTGTAGGGGCTCTGTGTGTGTGTGTGTAGGGGCTCTGTGTGTGTGTGTAGGGGCTCTGTGTGTGTAAGGGGCCGTGCGTGTACGTGACAGGAGCTGACATGCACTGTGGGGGCAGTGGCTGTGAGCGGCTGTGGTGTTCCCGGTGTGGGGTCAGTCCGTCCCTGCATGGCCATGGTCAGGCTGCCGTCTGTCCGTCCATCCCGCTCCCGAACAGCAGCACTCCACACTGGGCCCTGCCCTGTTTTTGGAAGCGGTGCCAGCTGCCGTGCCTGGGAATGTGGCACTCTCGGGCCACTCCAGGGGTCAGGCGGAATGCTCCAGATAAGGATGAAAGTGCCGGCAGTGCAGTGTGGTCACAGCTGCTGGTGTCTGGCTGCCCTGCCCCTCCTGCCCGCTGGCTGCCAAGTTGGCAGGAGAACGTGCTGCTGGTGCTGAAAACACCAAAGTGGGGAAAGTTTGCACAGCGTGGGCAGAGAGAGTAGGAAGAGAATTGTGGGGAAAGGGGACTGCGGTGGGGATAAGGACAGCCATGGCTTGAGGCAGCTCTACTGAACAAGGGACATGGGGTAGCTTGGGTGCTGTGGCTGCTGGGGGGGATTTGGGGTGACCCAGTGAACCCAACCTGCCCCAGGCTATGACAGGCAGGAAGCAGGGCAGCTCCCGGCCACTGCTTTTTTCCACATGATAAAGAGAGGGAATTCAGGCATCAGAACAGGCTGCTGAGAGAAATGTGGAGTTCCTGGAAGTGTTCAAAAATCATATAGATGTGGCAGTTGGGGATATGTTTTAGTGGTGGCCTTGGCAGTGCTGAAGGAACAGGTGAACTTGATCTTAAAGAGCTTTTTCAACCTAAATGATTTTGTAATTCTATGATTCTATAATGTTTTGGGGTCTCCATATAGCTGAATGCCACAGTGATGCCTTTGAGTATGACTGCTTTGGAAACTGCTCCTCTCTGATCTTGGGGATTTGTAGCCGCTTTCTGGACCCTGGCTGGCCCTTGGGAGAGGAGGAAATAAACTGAGAACCAGGGCAAGGGTGAAGGTGTCTGGGTATGGGAGTAGGAATCAGCAGCATTGGTGTTAAGATGAGGCCAAACAGAGAGTGGCACTCGTGACTGCACTGTTGGGACCCCCTGAGCTGGGAAACCCCACTCCACCTTGGTGCCTTGGCCAAAGCTGAATTTTGGCTCCCAAGGGCACCTGGAGCATGTCACAGCTGTGGATCTGGTCCCAGATGGGGTGTTTGCAGTTGAAGTTCTGACTGACTGGCCTGTGCCCAGATCCTGTCTCCTGCTGGGCTGCACTGGGAGAGGCCTGGACCCAATGCCCATCTTCAGAGCTGCAGCTGGGAGCCCTGTTCCTGCCCTCCCTCAGCTGGTTCCACAGACATCAGAGGAAATGAAGCTGTCTCCATGGGTGACTGAGCAGCCACCAGACCACAGCAAAGCTTCCCTGCTCACCCTCACGTCCTTAGCAGCACACAGCAAAGCTCATTACAGTGCTCAGAAGCAGGAAGGAGCTGCCTGGCTCAGAGCTGTTATCCCTCAGCAGAGTCACACGAGTGCAGGCTGGCCAGGCATGGGGATGGCATGTGCCTTCCTTCCAAGCATGGCCTGGCTGAGGCTTGTCCTCTCCCTGTTTGCTTTCCCCCATCATGTGCCACCCTTCTGCATGGCATCCTGCTGCGGCCGCCTCGGAAATGGCCTGGTCCTGCCCAGCATCTTTGTCGTCACGGGGCCACTGGCCCTGCCTCAGGTGATGCCAGCAGCCAGCTGAGTAGTCACAGGTAACTGTGGGCCTGGGGAGGATCTGGGACAGTCATTGCCTGCGGTGACACGCGGAGCCTCATGCCAGCCTGGACTGAGCCACCTGTCCACACCCCTGCTCAAGCCTGGGTTTGATCCTCCCCAATTACAGCTGCCTCAGTTCTCCCTGTGACCTTTCCTGTTGCCTCATGCAAAGCCTCTCAGTGCCTGCCTCTGAAGGAAGCTGAACAATTAGATCAAAACAAAACTCTTGCCAAAGAAAGTATTTACAGGCTCCTTATGGCGCCTAGAACAAAAGACAGGAGATGTTGCAATGAGGTGCAGTGGCATTGCAGTGACTCAGCTCACACCCAAGGCTGGGAGTGTGCAGGAGACTCAGCAGGAACATGGGAGAAACACAGAAAAAGACAGGATCAGGCAGAGAGGAGGCAGCAGGGACAGCAGGGATTAGGCAGTGGGGAAGCACTTACCTGGGGGACGTCCCTGTCTGACCTCCACATGAGCCTCTGGAAGGAAGAGCCAGCCCCTGTGCCAAACTTGTCAACCCTGCCCTTGCTGCCTGCTACTGGCACCTGTGTCCCTGAGATCATGCTCAAGCTGTTCTCCACCACCTTTCCTTGTTGGCTGTTGTCATCCCCATTTCCCATGGTGTTATTCCCAAGGGGCAGCCACAGGGGCCATCCTGTCACCAGCAGTGGGGACATCCATCCTGCTGTTTCACACCATCTGGGTTCAGAAAACCCCAGCCCTGCTCACCCCACACATGATTTAACCTGTATTAAAGGTGCTGGCTGGCTCATGAAACCATCTTATCTCTGTCCATCAAGGACCTTCCCTTCCCCGTCCAAACAACACCCAAAATGCAGGACAGGTTAGGAGCAGGGTGTGTGCCAGTGAGTCCCCACGGGCAGCCATGGCACAGTGTGCTCTGGCCCCTCATCTCTCAGCCAGCAGCCAAATGCAGATGTTGGGAGGAAGAACTTGGATAAGTATTTCCTCTTTCAGTTCCTCTGCTATCTCCATGGCCCTGCCACCCTAGGCAGTATCCAGGCAAGGGATTCACTACCGCTGTCCTTGTGTTACCACATCTGCATTGCTCCTTGCCCTTCAGCCCAGCCTCCTGCTGCTCCCTGTGAGGGAGGAAGGGGCGTGAGCAGAGCACACACCCCATGATGCCCAGTGGCACCTTACCCCAGAGCAGCTGGTGGCTCAGGGACATGCAGCAAGGGCTTCTCTGGACACATCCTGGGAGTTGTGGTGCAGGGGCAGACACATGGACTTCTGATGAGAGCATTTTCTGTCTTGTCCTCATTTCCTCCCATCTTTAACTTTGCTGCAGTGCTGCATGGTGCAGCCCTGAGACCGGCACTTTTTACCCTGGAGTGCCATTGCCCAGGAGTAAAATGCCAGGATGGTGGTTCTGATTAAAGAGGGTGAGTGGATCCAACACCTTCTCTTGGTTCCCCCACACTTGCCGAGGACAGATGTCTTGGGTTTCTTTTCCCCAGGGTGCGGCCCCTATTTCCTTTCACCCCAAGGCATGCCAGCTTGCAGCTCCCCAGTCTTGGCTGCCAGGTTGAAGTTTCTTGGTGTATTGCTTTGCCCTTTAAGCGCTGAGAAGATGTACAGTGAAACAGACTCCTCTTGGAGTGCTCAAACAAAGGAAAATCTCCATGGGCTAGGAAGGATGACACAGGAAGAAGCTTTCCAGAATACCTGCTGCTCTTCCCAATCCCTCTTCTCAAGTGTTATTTCCCTGGCAGTGCTCTGCAGGGAGCTGCCACAGCATCTACCCACACCAGCCTCCAGCAAAGTGTCCCCAGGGTGTCCCTGTGTCCCTGCTGGGGCTACAGAGCTCCAAGCCCTTGACAATCCCTGGAGCACCACCAGCACGGAGGAGATGTGGCTGGGAATTTCAGCAACCGTTGCTCCTCTGTGCCTGGGTGAGCCTCCCACTGTGGTGGGAGCTGGGGAGGCAGCATGGCCTGGGACATATGGGCAGGCTCTGCCTGCACTGCCCAAAGGCAGCTGGTGTCCCCAGGGCCACTTCCCATGGGTGTGCCAACAGCCAAGACCTCTTAAAGCTGCTGGGTTGTATCTGGCAACTTGGAGCTGAAAGGGTTCCAAAGCCTCTCCCAGGACTCTAGCATGGCTTCTCAAGAGGCATCACTTCAGGATCCAAGAGGTGTGTAAATGAAAAGGAATAGCCTCATTTCATTAAGAGGTTGAAGAACTGGCAGCTTTGGGCATTCTGTCAAGCTCAAAGATCTCTGCCAGCACCTAAATCCAATAAGTCATGTGTTTGGGCTGCTGGCAGTGTGCTGGGAAGCCAAGGGTGAGATAAGGGAGACATAACTGTGCTAGCACCAAGGAAACTCCTGCAGGGGGGAGACAGATCTTTCTGTTGCCACCCCAGCCACCTGCACTTTCCCAGCAGCATAGACTTGCAGTTGGACTCAATGATCCTTGTGGATCCCTTTTAACTCAGGATATTCTGTGACTCTGTCAGACCATCCTCAACACACAAAGGACACAGGAAGACAGGTCTTCTCCTAAAAATTTATACTTTTCCCTCTTCCGAGAGCAAGGGAGAGTTAAAACTTCACCTAACCCACTGCTTTTGAGGAAGCTGGAGCAGGGCAGGCAGTGCTGCAGGTTGCTGTGTATGGGGGTGGAATTTCAGCATACAGATAAACCAGAGAAACTTGGGGGATAGAGGGAGCATCTCCATGAGAGACAAGCTCTGGCTAAAGGAGAACAAAACTGGGGTGCAAACCCTTGACATGAAACCCTGGGAGGGGTTTTAAATGAGCTAATGGGTGAGATGGGTGGGCAGTGCAACAGGGAATCATCCAGAGGTAAATTCTTCCCTGTGAGGGTGGTGGGGCCCTGGCACCTCACCAGAGGACTTGAGAGCTGAAAGGTTCAAAGAGCCAAAGGTTGACCTTGAGATCTGCTCTGTCCTGCTCTCCAGAGGCTCTCCAGGAGCCAGAGCCTCTGCAGCCCAAAATCCAGACTGGTTTTCAATGCCCGAGGTAGGAAAAAAGGAGCAAATTCTTGCTGAGATCACGCAAAAGGTACAATGCTGCAGACACAGTCCCCTGTGGAGTGACTGCAGGCACCCAGATTGCCTTGCTGATACAAATTACCAGTTATGAAATGTAGAAATTTGTTAATTATTTCCCTTTTCATCTATTTATTATGGGTTTCTTTTTTATTGATAATTATTACTTTTAGTACAGCACTAAGTAGGATGGAGGGTTCTCTTTGATGCTGGCTTGGTGGCTCTTGAAATAAATCTTAAAGAATTGCCTTTTTCCACTATTTTCTCTCTGCCTTTCCCTATCACTCTGTTTTCTCAGTTTTTCTTGTGTTTTTGGGGTCTGACTTTTTAAAGCACTCTGTATTTCTGTTTACTGCATGGATTCTTCTCTCCCCAAATTGAATGTAATCAGGTCATGATCACTGTTCCCTAGGTAACCACCAATGAAATTACAGACCAGTGATCAAGAATTAACAGTTTAAGAAAGTTTAAAAATTAAAATGGTAATTGGAAGACTTCATAAATCTGGTGAACCAAGGCATTCCCAGCTGAGCCACTGGTTACTATGGAGGGCTTGGGGACAATGATCAGGACAATTTCAGGAATTAGGAGAAATTAAACACCATCCACTAGCCTGCTAAGATAAATTCAAACAAATCTGATAAAGGGCTGTTTCTTTTCTGTCAAAATTCTGAGGGGATGCTTCGGTTAACTAAGGAATTGAGGCTGTACCTGTTTGGGGTGTGGGAAGAGCTGGAACTGAAGTGGTTGTGCAGGGGGCTGGCAGTGGAGGTGAAGCAGTGGAGGTGAGGCAGTTCAGTGTTCTGCTGCTGCCTGCAATGCCAGGGGAAATAACACAGTGATTGTGGAGTGCAGTGTCCCGATGGCTATGGTGGGCAGGAATGGAAGAAACCCTCCAGCCTGCCCTGTTGCTCCTGATAGTGTCCAGGTGCTTCAAAAAAATCCCAGCAACCAGCTGCAGAAACCAATTCAAGCACATGCCAAGCTTCCCAGAGTCATTTGGCAGAGTTCTGGCTTTGCTGGGACTTTTTGTGTGCTTAGTGAATATTAGGAAAATGCCCTGGTATTTGGAGCGCTTGAGAAGGGGAACCAGCCCATGGCAGAGTGAAGTCTGTGCAGGACACCCTGTCTGGAGATGCTTTTTCCAAGCCCTGCAGCCCCATGGTGGGCTCAGTCAGGGGGTTCATGCCCCGTGTGTTATTTCATGATACCTTCCACCACTGCTCTACCTTCCACCATCGCAACACGGAGCTCACTCCTGCATCATGCTAAGCTTCTGTGGGAGCTGCTGCACTCAGCTCTTCATGCAATGAGCAGTCGCCTTCCAGATCCGCTCTGCTCTTGTTCATGCCCAGTGGCTAGTGTTCCATGGCTCACTGGGATGGACTCTGAAAAACATCTTTACATGTGAGATGTTCTGTGGGACAACAACCAGGTCCCTACTGC
Organism: Taeniopygia guttata; assembly: GCF_048771995.1. NCBI lineage: Eukaryota > Metazoa > Chordata > Aves > Passeriformes > Estrildidae > Taeniopygia > Taeniopygia guttata. Next base: position 15,291,150 of record NC_133039.1, read on the forward strand.
CCCCACCTCACCTGCCTCTGCTATCCCTTGCTGTGGGGGCTCAGGAGCCAGGCACCTTCTCCAGGCAAACCCTGGCCTCAGCCCACCTGATAGGAAAGGTTTAAGTCCACCTACATCTCTTTTGTGGAAATGGTGCCTGCTTGCGGTGTAGGATGTACACAAGGGATGGGGTACACAGGTGCACATGCTGAATACACAGCCCTGTGCCACACATTAACTCCCGCATTCATTAACCTGTGAGCGCCTGCTCTGCAGACCCAATGTCCTTTCTGAGTAGTTTTCTGGTGTCATTTATGAAGTAATGTGACTCGATCCCAGAAAGCAGCGCTGGGAGCACAGCCTGAGGGATCTCGAGGCTCCGCCGGCCCACATCGGGGCGGGCTGACCACCCGTGTCCCTGCCCGGCCGGGCCACGGGAGCCCAGGGGCCGCGGGACCGCAGTGCCCGCTCACACCCCCGGTGTCCCTCAGATCCCCGGTACTCCCTCACAGCCCCCGTATCCCTTCAGACCCCGATGTCCCCTGAGGCTCCCGGTCCCCGCCGGGGCGCGGTGCGGCCCTGAGGGCGCCTGCGCCGTGGCGGCACGGCGGGCGGGCCCGGGCTGCTGCGGCGGGGCCATGTCGGGCAGGAAGGCCCGCGGGCGGCGCGGGCCGGGGGCAGGGACACGGACACGGACGCAGACCCCGGAGCGGCCGCGGGCAGAGCTGAGCGGCGGCTCCCCAAGGTGCTGGGGGCGGCGGGAGCGGGGCGGTGGAAGCGGGGCGGCGGACGGGTTCTGACGCTGTCCGTGTCCCGCAGGCCCTGCCGGTTCTGCCCGCAGTGCGGGCTCGCCGTGGAGCCCGCGTTCCGCTTCTGCCCCGCCTGCGGCGAGAGGCTGCCCGCGCCGCCTGAGGAGCGCACCGAGCCCGCCGCGCGGGCCCCGAGCCCGCCGCCCGCCGCCAGCCCCGCCAGCCCCGCCAGCCCCGCCGCCTGCCCCTCCCCGCGGGCGGCCGCGGCCCGGCCGGGTCCCCGCTCGCCCCGCAAGCCCCGGCCCGGGCCGGCTGCGCCGCTGCCGGCGGACACGGTGCTGACGGACCAGGGAGGGCGGCGGTGGAGGCTGGTGCGCCTGCTGGAGCAGGGCGGCTGCGGGCTGGTGTACGAAGGTACTGTGGGCCCGCGGCAGGCAGAGGGGGCCGGGAGGCGAGAGGCGGGGGATCCCGAAATCCCCAGAGCCCACGGAGTGGGTGACACTGCGATGGCCGCCGGGCTGGCGGTGACCTACAGCCTTGCAGGATCCGTCATTCATACAATATTCTGAGCTGGAAGGGACCCACAAGTACCCTGGAGTCCAGCTCCTGGTCCTGCACAGACACCCCAACAATCCCACCCTGGGCATCCCTGGCAGTGCTGTCCAAGCACTCCTGCAGCTCTGGCAGCCTCGGGGCTGTGCCCATTCCCTGGAGAGCCTGGGCAGCGCCCAGCACCCTCTGGGGGAAGAACTTTTTCCTAATATCCAGCCTAAACCTGCCCTGGCACAGCTCCAGCCGTTCCTCACTGGGCATCTGCCTGTCAGCCACTCTGCCACCAGCATATTATCAAGCTGAGGCGAGGCTGTTCTGTTATTATGGAATGTCCATTGCTGGGGCCACACTTCCTCTTTCTGTTCTTTTAGGTCCAAAAACAATTTTTGGGCACTGTACAGGAGTTCCTGTGCTGTGAGTGGTGTCAGTACCCACTAAATGTCAATCCTCAGCGTGTGTTGGGCCCAAAGAAAGCAACCAAAGCACATAGGCTGCTTCTCAGCCATTTAGTAAGTGCTGATCTTTTCAGTCTTCCAAACTTCCAAAGGGGAGTTTTTGATCTTTAGTTAATTTGGAAACTGTCCAGGAGGAATTTTTTCCATTACCAAGTTTTGCCTGATATTTGGCTTTACTTTCTTTTTCATTATTCAAGCTGTTGTATAACAAAGTCTGAGCATCCATCTATGTTTTTTTAAAAAATTGTGATAAAAAAGAAAATCAGTAGTGGAGGGTGTTTTTATAGAAGTAGGTTTTAGGTGATGAGTAGCAGGTAACCTGTGGATAGCACTTGGTCTAAGAGCACAAGAAGAGGAACTGTCCTGAGCCAAGTCATGGGTGCAAATCCTTTTGGAGACGGGTAGCTACATACAACTCTTAACATCCATACAGAGCAGAGGGACTTGGCATCCCTTACAGACTTGTCAAACCATGGAGTGAGCTGGAGGGAGTGCTCAGCAAATGAATTTGGGGATGCCTTTGAGATTCTAACTAATGATCTATTCTTTACATACCCCTCAAAGCTCCCCCATACTGTAGCCATGCCCAGATGCTTCTGTGACTTAAGCAGAACTGCAGTGCATGTCAGGGTGCTGAGCTCCTGGAGCAAGGTAAGAATTATTTTGTAGTGATCTGGGAAGGTGCTGTCACAGAGGCTGCATTGCAGAGCTCAAGGGAAAGAAGCAGAGGATGAGTTAATCCTGCTGCACAGGCTGCATTTAATGATGCACAACCTCTTTTTCCATGTTCCTGTAACCACATCTGTTCCATCCTTCCACAGCACAGTCAGCATCTGGAACCTGTCCTCAAAAGCAAAGCTACTCCCTCAAACTTGTGAGTTTTGATCTGTTTGGGTAAGGAATAGTGCATAGAGTACTGTGTCCTGATCTGTTTGGCTGAGAGTATCTGAGGAATTGGGAGAGAGTGATCAGAGGGGCCCATGCTAACTTAGGAGATGGATCTAACTTCCTGAGGGTGTTGTGCAGGGATTTCAGTTGGCTTTTCTGCTAAAGGTGTGAAGAAAATGGATATGAGGATTAAAAAACCTCAAAGCCTTAATAACAGAAGGTTGCTGCTTTGATTGACCAGGCTTAGGAACCTGCAGAACTGAATTTGGTGGTGTGAGGTGGAGATCTTGATTCAGGAATATCAGACCAACTTTTCTCCTCTCTGGCAGGCGTGCATACACCCTGCTGAAGTCTGGGGAAACTTGAGAGGTTGGAATATGGTGCTGTGCTGAGGCTGTGTGAGAGCCAGCATGGAAACACTTTGTAAAGCCAGAGCACACTTTGAAATCAAATAGGAATTATAGTTGGAGTTCCAAGCCAGCTTTCCAGGTACTTGCAATATCTTGGGTTCTCCAGAAATGTGTTATTTCCAGTAACAGCTGTTCTGTCGTGGAAATTCAGTCAATTGATTTTCAGTAGCTCATAAACCAGGACTGAACCTGCTTTCTTGTCTACTGTAGCTCTTGGGGACTGCTGGTCTGTAGGAGGGCCAGTGCTGACTGATGGCTCTGCAGGGCTCTTGCATGCACTTGGATAATCCCTTAAGAGGATGGGGAAGGAATACAGTGTGGATGAGAAAAATCTGCTAAGTGCACAAAACTAGAACCAGTTGGTGGGAAACTGTAATCACTTCTGTAGGCAAGACTCCCAACTTCTCTGGTTTTCTTTTGGCTGCTTGGTGGTCTGCTGAGCACTGTGGAGTGTGGTATGGCACATGAGAGCATTCTGGCTCTGGGGTTTGATGACCCACGTGGGCTCGTGGACAAGATGCAGAGTGAAATACCCTCCGGGACATGGTCTGTGTTGTCTGCAGCTTGCTGTTCCTCCAGCTATCTTTGATACCAGTTTTGTATCAAACCAGGTAGAATAGAACACTGCTGCTTTCTCCCACACAGGATAGCAGCTGTCCTGAGTTAGTGTTGAATAGATATGTGTGTGTAGGCAAACACAGACATTCTGAATGGGAACTGTGTGCAGTTGAGGTCACTCGATGACAGCAATACCTCAAATGTTACTAATACAGACTTTCTTGTCTCATTTTCTGACAGCTAGAATAAGTGTTACAGCTCTCTGTAGAGACTTGTGTGTTTGTAGAAATGCCCTCATCCCTGCTGTGGCTGAGAAGGTCACCTCTGGCTCTCGTTAACGTAACAGCTGTGGGACCAGAGCTGTCCATGCTGTGCCTGGGCTGCACTGCCTTATCTGCTGTTAACCCTCAGACAGCTGTAAATGGGCTGCTGAAAAGGCTCAACCTGAGATGGCCCCTCTCCTGTGCTGATACTCAGAGTTTATGTGGTTGCTAGGGGCAGCATTAAGTAGGGAACCAAGACACCTGAGCTCTGCTCTCAGTTCTGTTAGTTGGTCTTTGCTTTCTTTAAAATGAGTAGTTAAGGTCTTATAGCAATCTTACCCAAATTTCCCTTTCCAGCAGGATGTGTCTGGCTGAAGTAATGCTCTTCTCCGTTCCCTTTAGGATGCCAAAGATGGAAGGATCTACAATGAACAGAATTTCTTCCAGCGAGCTGCAAAGGCAAGCACAGGTTGGTGCTTCTTGGGAGGGCAAGGACTAAGGCTAGCTGGCATTTCTGTCTCATCAGTTATGTGAATCTCTTGAAAGGCCAGGCTAGGATAAATTAATCCCCTGCTCGGTTAGTGCCAGAGTGCTGAGGAGTTCGGTCAATGCCAGTTCTCCCAGCAGTCTGTGCTGTAGGACAGTGCAGTGTGAGCACAGCTTTCTTGGGCTCCTCACTCTGTCTTGATGTGTCTGGGAGCTGTCCAGCCCTGCAGCCTGTCTCACCTTGGCTCACTCTCCCGTCCCTCTTCCATGGGTGGTTCTGTCAGCAGCTCTCTGGTATAAACTCCATTGATCCCAAAACTTGAGCAAGAACAAAGCTGCCCAGAGAATGTAGGCAGGGGGGATGGAATAATTTATGTCAAATCTACACTTCTGGGAGAAGTGTAAAAGTCTGCTTGTCCCTCACCCTCTCTCTCTTGCCTCTCCTTGTTTTGCCCTGCCCTGTAACAATACCATGCCATAGCCTGCTCTGGTATTCCCAGAATTTCCCCTATTCCATTCTTGCTCTACAGTGGTATATTCATTGGCATGCCAGTGCACACATCAGACTGGAATTCTGGGGACAGAGTCAGGATGAGAGGCCACTGTCAGCTCTCCGGGCAGTGCAGACCTTCAGAGGAGGAGCATCCCTAACTCCTTCCTCCTGGAGCTCCTCAGCAGCATCTGCTGCACTGTCCTCTTCTCTTGTAGTGGAGAAGTGGAAGAAGTGGCATTCTGTGCCGCTGCTGGGCATCCCCAACTGTGTTGGCTTTGGACTGCATGCAGACAGCTACAGGTGAGGTGACTGAGCTCTTGGGCTGTCTGAGCATCTCTGGCTTTCCCTCTCTTCTGGTTGCTATCCGCTTGTCCTTTTGTCATTGTCCCCTGGGCTCCTCACTTTATGCACTGCTCCTATCATGTCTTAAATGGTTTGCCTCTCATTACTTTGTTTCCTCCAGTCCTTGTGTTGCTGGTGAAGTTACAGCTTTTGCTGCTGCTGCCCTTCAGGCCAGGGAACACCTTATTTTGGATCTTGACACATAACACAAAGGGGAGATTCAGGCTGTGTGTCTGCAACACACAATGAGCACACCTGTCTCCTTTATAAGAAGTTTTCACTTATCAAAAGTCAAGGAAGTGTTTGCCCAGGTCAGCTTGGAGTTGAAGTGGGGTCCAGTGGATCACCTGGCAAGTGTCTGTTGCAGGGCCTCCAAACCAGGTAGGTACTGCAATGTGTAAAGCCCTTTTCTCCCGCAGGTTTTTGGTGTTCTCTGATTTGGGGCGATCTCTTCAGTCGGTCCTGAGCGATGGCCTGCACCTGCTCAGGGAGAAGGCAGCTTTTCAGATTGCAATTCGCGTGGTATGTGGAGAACCAATCCTTCCCAAGGGACTTTTTCAGAAAAGACTTCTAACTTCCTTCTGGATCTCCCAGAGGTGTTTTAAAGCTGCTTCAGGGGCTTGGGTGGGGTCTCTAAACCTGCTGTCAACTTCAGTAGCATCTTTTGAGCGCTGTGTCACCTTTAAGGAATTTGGGATAAGAATGAGAAAAACCTGACCTTTGAACTTGAAGGCTGTGATACGTGTTGTTTTTAGTGCTCATCCTCATGGCTGCAGGGAACTGGGGAAGGTCCAGCTCAGTGATAGCCAGGGTGCTGCAGGAGCCTGCATGGATCTGATATGCTTCCCCTGTTTATTCCCAGCTAGACTGCCTGGAGTATATTCATGAGAATGAGTATGCGCATGGGGACATCACAGCTGAGAACATCTATTTGAACCCAGCAGACCTCACACAGGTAGGGAGCAGGAGCAGTGCTGCCAGGAAAGGGCACTGGAGGTGGGATTGGGACTTGGGATAAGGCAGCCTCCAGGTCCCTGCCTTGGGCAGGGCAGCAGAGCAGGCTGGAGAGTGCTCAAGCAGGGGCTGTGGGGAAGCCCTGGAGGCTGCTCTGAATTCAGGTGGGTGCTCTGTGCTGCCCTGTAGGTGACCCTCGCTGGCTATGGCTTCGCGTTCCGCTACTGCCCCGGGGGGAAGCACGTGGCTTGGCGCGAGGGCAGCAGGACCCCTCACGAGGGCACGGTGGAGTTCATCAGCCTGGACAGCCACAAGGGCACAGGTGGGTCTGGCTTTGTGACACATGCTGGGGCTGCTTCTCTGGTGGTGCTCCCTGGAGCTCGGGCTCCCTGCTGGCATTGCTGGCACTGCTGCTTTCCAGGCATTCACATGCACCAGGAACCAGGTTCCTCTTTGGGCTGTTCACTCCTGCCTCCTGATGGCTGCTGTGTTGGGACTTGCCAGGTCATTCAGTGATTCCAGCAGGGATGTTCCTGCTCCATCTGGAGCCTTGGCTGCTGCAGGCATGTGGGGAATAGAAAACAGGGCCCTTCATGCTGGCTTAGCAGGGATCTGTTTCAAGGCAGACTGGATCCCTGCCCAAAACAGATTTGCAGCAGGCTCTGCTCTGACCTTGAAGCAATGAGAGCTGGAAAGGCATTTAAATCATAGAATCACTGTTGGAAAAGACCTTCGAGGTCATTGAGTCCAGCTTTAAACCCAGCACTGCCAAGGTCATCACTAACCCAAATTTCCAAGTGCCACATCTACATGACTTCTAAATCCCTCCAGGGATGGAGGCTCCACGCTGTCCTGGGCAGCCTGTGCCAAATTCTGACCTTCTCCTTGTTGGGATGTGACTGCTCTTTCACAGTGTTCATGAAATCTTCCTCCAGAGGCTGGGAGCTGATTCCTGAACTATGTTAGCGGCCTCCCAGGAGTATTGATACCCCAGAGAACATCCTCATGAAGCTTCTGAATTTCTTTACTTCTGCCCCTTCATGAGTGACATGTGAATGTCTCCTACTTCCCATCAGGACCATCTCGACGGAGTGACTTGGAATCTCTGGGCTACTGTCTTCTGAAATGGCTCTGTGGCATTTTGCCTTGGTCTGATGAGCTGGACAAAGTAAAAGCTGTGGTGGAACAGAAAGAAAGGTAGGAGAAATCATCTATTCTTCTGGAAGATGCTCAGCAGAAAGCAGTGAGGAGGGTTTGTGACTGAAATCCCCAGGTCACTCTGTTGGGATGTGGTAAATCCCACAACGAAGGCTGAGCTGGCCCCAGTGTTTGGTGAACCCCAAGTTCTGCTTCATGCACAACATGGCCAGCTGAATTCAGCCTTTTTAGAATTTTTTTTTTTTTTTGTCCCTGTTGTCAAAGCCAGGTGCTGAGGTGCCTGCTCTATTGCTTCTCCTTCTGACAGGACTCTGTGCTGACTATTCCAGGTACAGAAAGGATGTGAGATGCCTTCTCCAACTGTGCTTCAGGCAGAGATCCATTCCAGGTATGGGCTTGCTCTTAGTGGCAGTGCAACTCGGGGATGGAAGATTGACTGTACCTGAAGCCAGAACTTTCTCTGTGCTGGTGTGCTGGTCCAGAATAGCTTCCAGGGGTGATGATGACCAAGCATTGCATGAACTGCGTGGCAGGCTGGGAACAAATTCCTTGTTTTCTGTACAGAAGAACGAGGGCTGCTTTCCATTATCTGCTTTCATGAACCTTGCTGAAGGGACAGCTGTGCTGGTGGGTCTAGAAATGAAATATCTGGGGCTAGAGGACACTTTTCCATCCCATATTGTTGCCCAGAGAAGCTGTGACTATCCCATGTCTGAAAAGTGTTCAAGTGGTGGAAGGAGATGGGCTTCAAGGTCCCTTCCAACCCAAACCAGTTGGTGATTCTATTTTATTGTATAATTTGGTGATTCTTTGAGCTTTGTATTAGCCTTGGTTTGGTTTTCCTCTTTGCAGCTGCCTGAGGGGATGGGTGAGCTGGCTGCAGGACAAGCAGCCTGAAATGGCCACTTGGCAGCTGGAGTTTGTGCTGCTCCAATGAGTCCCTTTCCTTGCAGATGCCCTGCAGAACTACCTGGAGCAGGTGGTGGCACTGGAGTACGAGGAGAAGCCTGACTACACAGCCCTGCGGCAGCTCTTTGGGAAGCCACTGGAAAAGATGAAAGCTTCAGCTTACGACTCTGTGGATGTCCGAGTGGTGCCCTGAGGTGAGTGCTGGTACCTCCTCTGTGTGACCTGTGCTGCCACAGGCTCGTGAGGACAGAGCAGGCTGGGTTGTGACACCCCTCCAGCTGAAACCAATCTGCTCCTCCTGACATGTCATTCCCTATTGAAACCAGTCCAGTGTTACACAAAGCCAGGCTTAGCCTGTGTTTTCCCAAGTTCTTCTGGAAATACTTGCCCATGAAGGAATACAACAAGGGTTAATAAAGTAAATGCTGAAGGGGCTGCAGGGCTGTGAAGGTGATAACAAAATGCAGACTCAGGCCATCTGGTAATTTTTTCTTTTTTTATATCTGAAGCTCTGGGCTGTAGTTTTTGCTTTTCTCTCTCAGGAAGCAGCCTGTAGTTCTGGTTTGAGTGCCCAGGTGTTATTTTAGCCATGAGGCACCTCAAAGAGTGAGGCTTGATACAAAGCCAGATCTGATTTTAGTGCAGGGCTGCATCAGCCAAGGTCCTGCATCCAGCAGCAGGAGCACAGAGCCAGCTCTTCACCTAATTTCCTCCTCCTGGGAAGGAATTAAACTGATTTATACCCCCCCTTTTCTGCTTTTTTTTCAGATCAAGGAAGAGTTCAGAGCTTTCTGCAGTGATGCCTTTCCCAGATATATTTTCACTTTTACCAGTTTTAGAATGAGAGAGGTTTTTTTAAATGTTTCTTCCCATGTTAATGTGAGCCAGTGCTGAAGTTTGAGCTGCTGTTGTACCAAATTAATGTGAAGACTCCTGCATGGCAGATCAGGGGAAGCAGTAGCTGGAGAACTGCAGTGGAGCCACCATAAGCCAGGAAACTAAATCAGGGATTTTATCTTTTGAATGAGAGTGGCAGTACATGGTTTTGTAATAAACTTTGTGGACAAGTACCCAAGGCTGCTCTTGGTTATTTGGAAGATTCAAGGCCTTTCTGGAGCTGCTGTAGGGTTGTGAGGGCAATTTGAGCCCTGTGCTCCTTGTGAGATTTGTGTGAATAGCCTTCAGGCACTTCCACTGCAACTTAACCATCAGAACTCAGTTCAGAGGTAAACCCTGACCTCATCCCAGCAGTTCTCCAAGCCTCAGGCCAGAAAATGAGGGGAAGGAAGACTAGGATTCATCTTTACTAACAAAACAATTTTATAAAAAAAACAGTCAATAAACACTCACTACACTGTGTGTAGCTGAACTGTTGCCAATGCCACAGTAAATTCTAAACAGTCCTGGAGTCCAGGTCCAGTGTTAGCTTCAAGTGACATATTTTTTAAGTCTTGTACCTTGGTATTCAAATTCCTATGTGTTAAGGCACAAAAGGATTTTTCAGGTGAAGAAAACATGGCAACAAGAGAAGAGGCAAATGGAGTTTAAACCATGTGAGAGGTAGGTGAGAGAGCAGCTCAGACCTGCAGTGAGCCTTCATTTACCTCTGGGGTTTTTCAATAAAAACCTTGTGTCAGTGCAGCAAATGCCATAGACAAGAAGAAGGAAGCTGAGGGAGAGACCTGGACAGAGTAAAAGGCAGCACAACCTCAAAATAGGTCTTTCAAGTGGAAGAATTCAAGCATAGTGTTACATTCAGAAACTTGAGAACAAATGTCAATTCATTTCATTCATAGTGCCAGGCCTCAGAGGAAGCAAGGGACAGGACAGTTCTTTTCTATCACTAAGATGATAAAACTAGGCTATGAATTTCACAGAGAGCAGAACCTTAGCAGAGACTCAGGCAATAGGAGATACATAAAAAGGCAGCTGTGAATGGAGGAAATAGCCCAGATGTACAAGATGGACAAGGTTGAAGGGAAGATATTTTGGAGGTTTTACAATTATTCACTGTCATCCCTGTATGACTGCAACAGAAATACAGTTTCTGGGAATCCTGGTAAAGTTAAAAGCATGAAGAAATCAGAGACTTAGGAAGGCCAAGTTCAGCCTTTCTTCAGTGTGTTCTGCCATGTTTTTTCTCTTGACTTGCCTCCTGTGCAGGTAGTGGGGCTGGCACAGCTCCCTGTTCATGGAATTGCCATGGGGCAGTGCTGAGGTAGGTTTGGGAGGAGCTCCAGGGCTGCCTTCAACAGAAGATGTAGGACTGGCAGTGTTGACAGAAGAGTAGCCCGAGCTCCCCTCTGGGTTGGAATTCCTTGGGGTGAGATATGCCCCTGGCAGCTCCCCCTCCCCGTGGGGTGCCCCAGAGCCATCCCACTCCCCGGGCAGGCTGTCCTCATCACTGGAGTCCTGGCCACAGTGCTCTGCAGGGTCCAGGTACAGCACTGTCACATCCAGGATCCCACTGGGGCTGGTCACTGCAGGATGGGAAAAGAGAAACCTTAGTTTGTCCCCATCTAGAACCAAGCAGGCACTCAGCAGAGTCAAGCAGAAAAAAGCCAAGCAAGATTCAACCTTCTGTCTGCTTACAGCTGGAGGGCAGGGCACTAGGTTCACCCTCTATTCATACAGCGTCTTTTCTTCCCTCAGACTATTTGAACAGATACTAAGAGCTGCTAGAAAATGAGCAGCCAGGCCCAGGGTCAGCAAAATGTAACATCTAATTAGTGTTTCTAAGACAGTGGCTCATTCATCACATTTGGTACACTGCAAACAGCCCGAAATGCTGAACAAATACAAAACCCCTCATCATGTTCTGAAGCAGTGCAGAGAAAGAACAGATAGATACCTCTGAGAGAGTTTAACAATTATAACCACAGGGGAAGGGGAAGAGTTTTTCCAACTCGTCTTCAGCTGAAAGTTTAGGCATCTGGTGCCTGAGAAACAGTTTTAAGCAAAAATGAAAAGACAGGTTTAATCCTCTTGGCTGCTGTTTATAAGAATAAACTGCTCACCATCTCCTTCTCGCTCGCCTTCGCTTTCCTGATCACCTTCATACCCAGAGCAGGAATCTAAACTCCAGTCAAGGAAGTTGTCCAGAAGACTTTCTTCCTGGGAGGACAGCTCTGCTGTGGGTGTAGTCACAAAGCTGCCTCTGTCATCCTGAATGCTGTCTTCCCTCCTCCTGTGGCAAAACACCCCAGAAATCACATGTTAAAATCCAAGTATTTTCCAGCTCTTTTAACAGGTATGTCAAGATGGTGACAGGAAAATGGATTGTATTTAGGAATGAAACCTCAGGGTACCAGAGAGGAGGAAAGGCTCTGGCTGATCTTCAGAGCAGCTGACAGCCATGAGTTACACTCACCTTTTAGCTCTCTTTCCAGAGGGAGAGCTGAGGAAAGTCTGAATTTCCACTACATTCCTGTGCAAGGCACTGGGCTCTGGGTCCTTCTGTTTCACACCCAACAATGAACAGAGCTGGCTGTAACTCATAACCTAAAATATTAAATAAATAGATTTTAAAAAAATCAAAGCACCTGTTAAGAATTAGACCATGAGATTCTTACGAGAACTAAATAGCCAGAAGGACACTATTTATTTTCTAGGAGAAATCCATCCCAGTGTGTTCTTCCCACAGGCACTCAAACATCAGTTAAAGAGTCCCTGCAACTCAATTTTTAAACTCCCACTTTATTCCCACAGCATGTCATGGGGCAGTAGCTCTGCTCTGGGTGTCAGCCAGCAGCAGATGCAGCCACAGCTCACCCACCTGTTCTTTGCCGATTTCTTCATAGCGCTCATCTTCAAACCGCTGCTTTACTGCCATTAGGGACACCTGCCTGTAATCCTTTGGGACATCATCATGGAAGCTGGAAAGAAAGATTGAAACCCCGATCTTACAATGGAATCTATGAAACAATATTAAGAAAACCTGCCAAGTTAGGTAATTTTCCTCTGTCCCTCAGTGCTGTGCTAAAGGAGCTGGTGTTTCAGCAGCTTCATCAGGACACCTGGTGACTTCTAAACATTCTAATTCCTTTTCTGTCCCTGGTTTCTGTGACCCAGGGCCAGACCAGCTGGCAGAAATACAACAGCTGTCCCTGAACTGGACCTTAGTGCTTTGAGGCAGGGAAGCAAGGCAGTTAACCAAAGGCCCCTCCTTCACTGGCAAGGGCTAACCATACAGGTGCAGCACATTTGCAAGAGCAATCCAAATACTCATGCGTTCCCTCAAAGAGTCCCAAAACCATTACCACTTTTGGTGGAGGCTCAGCACGCAGGGCAAGAGGTCTTCTTGAGAGAAACCAGTGCACTCAGACAGCTGGGCAGTCCAGGGGTGTGCTGGAGAAGAGAGTACATATTCCTATATTGAATTATATATTCATGAAGTGTAGTAGCTCTGTAGCTAGTCAGCTTCCTTTTTTAATAGGATAATAATCATGTTATTTGCAAGCTTATATCTGTCCATAGTTTGTTCAAGTTCACAACTGGCTTTAAGGATAGCTTTATCTGCCAAACTGATGTTATGCCTAATGACAGAAATCCTCAGTCCCATTTAAATACAAAGCTTGCCTGATGCTAATGCTCTAGTATATCACTGCTATTAAGAGGTAAAACAGAATCAGAGAACCATGGAATGGTTTGGGTTGGAAGGGACTTCAAAGCCCATCTCATTCCACTCACTGCCATGGGCAGGGACACCTTCCACTATCCCAGCTTGCTCCAAACCTTGTCTGACCTGGCCTTGGAGACTGCCAGGGATCCAGGGGCAGCCAAAGCTTCACTGGACAACCTGTGCCAGGGCCTCACCACTCTCACAGGAAAAAATTCCTTCCTAATATCCCATCTAACCCTGTCTTCTGGCAGTGGGAAGCCATTTCTCCTTGTCCTGTCTCTCTAGGCCCTTGTAAATAGGCTCTTCTCCATGTCTCTTGTCAGCTCTATTCAGATACTAGAAGGCCACAATTAGGTCACCCTGAAGCTTTTCTTCTCCGGGCTGAATAATCCCAATTCTCTCAGCCTTTCCTCATAGCAGAGCTGTTCCAGCCTTCTGATCATCTGGGTTGCCCAATACAGCCAGACTGAACTTAGCTCTTCATTCTAACTTCTTATACCTGTCCCCCTCTTCTCCACCCTTGTCTCCACCTCCCCCAGCCAAGTGACTGGGACATCTTGTCTAAAGACAAACTAACACCCAAAAACCCCCAGAAAGTCTCCCTAGAAAGACAAGGCAGACTGGCACTCTGTGCTTGAGGTAAGATTGGTTACCTTGCCCATGCAGCATCTTGGCCAGCAGCAGTGCAGCAGCAGCCAGCCGGGCTGGGGAATACACACTGAGGCTCGTGTTCAGCAGGGACAGCTCACAGATGAAGCTGTAAAAGTGAAGAGTTCTTCTCTCCAGCAAGACGATGCTTGACAGAACTTCTTTGTAGTCCAAAATGGTGGGTATCTAGTGCAGAAAGGAGAACAGAGGTTGGAAATACAGGACCAGAAAAAAGTGTTTTAGAACAGCTGTTTCCAGGTGATGGGTTTTGTTTGTTTGGGGCTTTTTTGTTTAATGACTACATTGACATCACTGCATTCTCCAGTAATAGAATAAATGGCCTCTTAAAACTCAAGTTTTAATCTCTACAGAAGGCAGAGGGGTCTGTATCTGCATGCTCTGAGACATGCACAGGCTCCACAGCTGTTTGAGAACACTGACCTAAACCCCCAACTCAGGAACTGCTACAGCCTGACTTGAAGAGCAGCCCAAGGGGGGTGGGAGGGGGGGAATAATCCATCCACTTCCTAAACTCACCCTTATCTTTCCTTCTAAGGCAGAAATGATCTCACCCATCATTCTGACCAACTCTTCATATTTGTAGGAGTTGTCTGTCAGCCACACAGCTTCCCGTATCGTCAGCATCTCTTTGCTGATAAAACTGTAATGTTAATATAAATATTAAGTTAGCTCCAGCAGAAAGAGGATTTGTGCACTTACAGCAGATAACTGCACCCACAATGACCAGAATTAAACAACTTCACAAGGTATTTTCCCAGATAAACCAGCAAAGAAAGAATTGCAGCTCTTTATTTCACCTGTAAGATGGAACCACCTACTAGAACATTCCTAATTTGGAATGTTCTTCCTAATACAAAATTAATTCTTGGCTGTGAGAGTGGTGAAGCCTTGTCACAGGTTGTCCAGAGCAGCTGTGGCTGCCCCTGGATCCGTGGAAGTGTGCAGGGCCAGGCTGGATAGGGCTTGGAAGCATCCTGGGATAGTGGAAGGTGTCCCTGTCCATGGCAGGGAGTGGAATGACATGATCTTTAAGGTCACTTCTAACCTAATCCAGTCTGTGATTCTCTGATCCTAATTCTTTACCTATGAAGCCTCTCCTAGGTTAAGACACAAGATATTAAGGAAATTAACACAGAAGGATAATCTTCCACCACACCACGCAGTTCGTCTGAGTGTACACAGGCTCAGCTATGGAACACTGCTGCTCTTATTCCTTTCCAGATTTCTCATGGTGTCAAAGACTCCAGTTGCTGAAGGAATACATTTAGAGCACTCTACAACTATGACCATGTGTTTAAATAAGGAAAAAACCTTCAAGGAACTACTTTTTCTGCCTCATTTACAGAGTCTGTGTTTGTAAACACAATTAAACAGCAGTCAAATTAGAAGAAAGTCTTAAGAGCCTTTCCAGTATTACAAGCAAGGGATGGGGTTGGGGAAGAAGTTTGAGCTGCAGGAAAGAATTTGGAAGTTCATAATGATCACCTCTGCTCACCAGCCAGAACCCTCACCGTGTGCAAATGACCATGCAGGCTATCCCCAAAAGCTGGAGCCGAGCACGAGGCACAGGTCTCAGCGTCAAATAACGGTCCACACATCCCACTGTCATGTGAAGGCACAGGCTAGAAAAGTCCTTCATGGTAGCCACTTCCACCAGCCAATCCACCAGGATATACCTAGAACAGGAAGAGAGACTTAAGGAAGAACTTGGGAAATGGTGTCCCATACCATGACATCCAACTGGAGAATGAGCCAGGCCAAGCAGAGCAGTGACAAGTGTTCCTGAGATGCCTCCCAAGAGAAGAGCCAGCTCCCTAAAGTGGGGTTGTGGCTGCACTGGATCCCCCTGCAGCCCTCCTGAAAAATCTGCCTGCTCCGTCCCCTCCCCACACACCAACACACACAGTGTGGGGAATAAACAGGACTGGAGGTGTGTGTGTGGTCACAGATCCTATTGCCATTACAGAGCCACGGTGGGACACCCATGTGGCTGGAATGCTACCATGGATGTAATGTACTTTTTTAGGAAAGCAATGCCAGCAAGGGGAAGTGGTGGAGCTGCCCTACATGTGAAAGAGCAACTGGAATGCATTGATATCTGCCTAGGGAAGGACATGGATCTCATCTGTAAGGATTAAGGGGCAGGCTAACACAGGTGACACTGCTGCAGGTGTTTATTCAGGAAAAGGGAGTCAACAGGGACTTTGGACAAGGCCTGAAGTGACAGGACAAGGGAGAATGGCTTCACACTGACAGATGGCAGGGCTAGATGGGATATTGGGAAGAAATTCTTCCCCGTGAGGGCCATGAGGCCCTGGCACAGGTTGCCTAGAGAAAATGTAGACGGATTGTAGAGATGTACAGGGAAATAGGGAATAGTTTCTACTGTGGGGCCTCACTCCTGGATCCAAGTTCCTACCTCATTATTTCATTCATTCCTTTCTGCACAGTGAAGATGCTTTGCTTGCTGATAGGAAGGGAAGCTTGGAAGATTTGAGAAACCATTTCCCTGGAAGATTTTGCTTCTAATCCTAGTTGGTTTCCAGTCCCACAAGCTTTGGCTAAAGCTATCTGTAGTAGAGAGAATACAAAAGAAAGTATGCTTATTTTACCAAATGCAAACTAAGGCAGCAGAGGATGTTTCTCTGTTTTTCCTGCTGAAAACACTGAACATGTTAAACTCCTTGAACTGGTAGTTCTTGGTTTAAATGTTGAGCACATAGATTATTTGGGGCCAGTCTTCTAAGTTCATCAAAAGATGCATCTTTACTCTATTCTACCACAGTGTGCTGCAATTTCCCAAAGAAGAGAATCTGCAGGATAGATGCAAATGTGCACATAAAGACAACACTCAGTGTTGTCTGCTTCTAAAAGAGAAGCAGGTCCTGCTTCTAAAAAGAGAAATTTAAACCTGCAATGGCAGCACAAAAAGGACCAAATAAAGACTGTTTTCCTGGGAAAACTCAGTCTTACCTGTGCTTCCCAGCAGCCCTTGGCTGCATAGTCTCGTAGCTTCCTGAGACTTTGGAGGTATCTGCCAGGATCTGACATCTACAGAGAGGAACACAAACAGATGTAAAAACCCACAGCCTTTACACAACAAACAGAAGAATTATAGCACCAGTATCCAGAGAAAAACACTGCCTGGAGGTACATCTATTATTTCAGCAATAAGTCTGTTCCTTACCATGACACCACTTTTTTTAAGAACCTTTTTTCAGTTCTTGCCCAAGGTCTCACAGGAAATGAGAGCATTCACTCAGGATTCCAAGGGGACAGCTTTGGCAGATTCATTAATGACAAGGCAGGAGCCTCCCTCTCCTGCTCCCCAGAGCCCTGGGATCACTGGCCAGCAGTGCCCAGGCCTTCAGCAGTGTTGGAGTAAAGCAACTTCTGTGGCACCTTGGCTACAACTGCTCGTAGTCTCATTTCAAACACCCAGGCAGACACCAGAGCTCACTTCAGTGAGTTCTTAGCACCCTCCTTTTTTATGAAGGAGGTAAGCTCTGAGGAACAGCAATTCCTTTCTGAGGACGTTCCTTGCACTTAACAGAGATCCAGAAGTTAGTGTGAAAGTTGTTTGGAGACAAAAAATTACTACTTACAGCAGCTTTTCTGTTGTTTTCCCAGAGGAGGTAGGAGCTGATTAAACAACCCTGTTTTGATGATTCTTCAAGCATTTCAAGGGATTCTTTCTTTTTTCCTTCATCCTAAAAAGAAAAGGCATATATTGGTATTCTTTCTGTCCAGACAACTGGATGCCTCAACACTTCAGAAGCTATGGAACACTGTGCTAAAGCTACAGAGCAGAATCCATCCCTTGGGAATGCCCTTCAGCCTCTGAGGAATGCTCCCCCATCCACTCAGTGCTGCCATTTGCAGATGCAGGCTCTGAGAGCAGTTAGTGCTTTTCCTCAGCCAGACAAATGCTTTTTGGCTTGCTTGCCACTGAAGGCTTTTAATTTTACTTTTTGTTTTGCTGAACATACTGCAAGCCCATGATTAAGCCAAAATTAATTTCACCATTTGTACAATTCAACAAAGTAAGTTAATAATGTTCCTTTAAACAACCAGTAAATTAAACTTGTGAGAACAGAAACTCCGGGGACCCATGAGGAGTAAAAGCATCTGGCTGATTTATGTTTTTAATCAAGGTAAACAGCATTAGCATCACCAGAAAAAAACCCAAATCCAAACCCATCACATCAGAAATACTGCTCACCTCGAAGAAATTCAAAACCTTTGCCAAGCTGTGGAGAATAGATCCTTTCTGAGCCTGAAGAAAGCAGCAAAATAAAGTTTGTTAAACCACAGTAATTCTTGCTAGTAATTTCAGACTACAATTTTGGTTTATCTTTCAATCACTTTCCCCCCTTGCTTTTCTTTATGTTTTGTTATCCCTGAGATAGCACTGAACCTCTCCGAAGAGACAGTTCAGGCCTCTAGCACTCATGATCTATCATGTGCTGTTTGGCAATAAATTCAATAAATGACTGAGTCACAGTCATTGAAACAACAAGAGCACAGGAGGCTCCCTGGGGAAACAAAAGTATTTTTTCCAAAGTAGCAAGATGCAGTTACTGACATAAGGTAAATCCAAAGGCAGAAAGAAACCTGACCTTGTCAAGCTGACACTCTGCCTTGAGACTCTCATAGACCACAGCTTTACAGCAGCTTCCAGAGAAGGACCAGGGAGGACGGATGAACAGCCAGATAAAGGGGACTGCACACACATTCAGGTGCTCTGCCAAGCTGAAGTAGTGAGATGCCTTTATTCCGTTCACTTCTGCACGTCCGTGGCCCGTGATGGACACTGAACCAGAGAGAAAGCCAGGAATCAAGTGGAGTTTGTTCACAATGCCTGCTTGGCATTCAGTCAGGCCAAGACAGACAAGAGGAAACAATGAGGAAAAGGTTGAACTGTCTCTCATTTAGAGCCTTAGAAATCATGGAGGTGGCTAAAGAAGAAAAATCTTACTACAGTCAGGCTTTAGGAAGACATAACCTAAGTTGGGGGGTTCATTCTGCAAATACCAACTGCATTGTCAGGACCCTGTGTGAGGAGGCTCCTCCTGTCACTTGTCAGGCCCTTTTGATGCATTTATTCCACTACCAAAGTAGTTCACAAGTTTGCAGTGGATAACTCCTAACCCTGAATTCCCAGGCTGTATCCTGCCCCATCTCACTGAACACATGGCAGCTTCGTGGTCAGTGCCTGAGCAGAGCAATGTAAAACTTCCTTGTGCTATGCCACGTTCCCCAAAGCCCCAGGACAAGCTCCCACACTTACGGCCTTCGTTGTACAGGTACGCCAAGCTCAGCTTCACAGCAGCTTCAAAGTTACCACTTTCAGCAGCCCTGAAGGGCAGACAGAGAAAGCACTGGAGGTTAAAATCCTTCCTAGCACCAGAATCTACAGTTTGGTCCTTGTGCCCTCAAGGACACCCATCAAAATATCAAGCCTTTGTATTCCTCCCTCCCCAGCAGATGTGCACATACTGGTCTGCCTCAAAAAGAAGTGACACTCAGAAGCAAAACCATTATTATGGCATTTAAACATGTTAAAGAAATCTCTGACACCAATGGATCCCCTTCAAATCAGATGGATAAAAAGATGTTCCTCATCTTTTTAAAGCAGATTTATTGTTACCCTTTCAAACTTTGTTACTGAAATTCACCTGTTTTTCAATACACTGGTTTGCACAAGAAGTGACCAAGCCAACTTAGACTTAGAAACAGGATTATTCTCTAGAACCCCTGGCCCCACTCGTTCATTCACGTGGGAGCACCAGAAAGAGGTTTTAGGGAATGTGTTACGTTCCAATCTTGAATATTAATGCCTGTGAAGACAACTTTGGTATATGCAATAGGCCCTGCTCCGGTTAAAGAGACAGCAGTGATCAGCTGTAGCTTAGACCTCAAATCAAACGTCTTTTCATTCCTAAAGCAAATATTTCCCCTCTTTGTACAACGCAGATCCCCCAGTTACACTGAGGACTGATTAGAACAGTTACTCTTCCTTCAAACATCCTCTTCTAAAAGGCCAGACAATTTTGATGTTTGAAACTTACCTTTCAAACATCCTCAGATGGTTTGGAGATGGCCACAGGTCTTGGAAACTTGCATGTGCCCAAACACTGGAATGATTATCCACAAGGTATTTAAGATGTGAGTGCACCTGCATGGAGGGAACACAAAATAATGATTACCATAATAAAAGGACCAACAGAAAAACAGGTCTTTGCAATCTTATTTTAGAGAAGTAACTAATTCGTCACAAGTTATGTTTAACTTGTTGCCTGCCTCATAACCAGTAAGGCAAGAGATGCCAAACCAAACCCATTTGTTCAGCCACAGTAATCTGGCAGGACAATTTCCACAGAAAAGGTACAAAAAGCAGTCAAATACTGCTGCTACTCTTAACTTGAGCAGTGAGAAATGAAAGTCCCTGGGACAGCAAAAATCTCAACCTTGATTTTCTTTGAGTTTCTTCAGGCTCTGTGGCATGAAAAGCCTGTTCTGTGTGCAGTCCAGGCTCCTGGAGGCAGAGCTGAGCACTGAGCCTGGCAGAGGGGAAGCTGCAGCACTTACAGCTCTGACTGAGAGGATATCTGCAGCAGGGAGGCCCTTCAGGATGTGAAACAGAACATCCTCGGGGAGGTTCAAGAACGTCAGGACTCGAGGCCGTTTTATTACCCTTCGCTTTGAAGGGAAAGAAAAACATCTGGAACATCTACAGTGAACTACTGGAAAAGAAAAACACAGAACACCTCAGTTAGTGAGAGAACAGCAAAGGCAAAAAGGTACTACATAGTATTACACACATACACAGGTGTTCACTTGAGCACCTCTTCACTGCAGTGCAGGACACTGCAAACACATTAACCAGGGATATATAGCTCATACCTCATTATCCCACAAGACTAAGCCACAGAGCAGAAAGGCCTTGTTCAAATTGGCTTAATGAAGCCAAGAGACTCAGAAGGGGTGGCTCAAGCTCAAGTGCTCTTCACCAAGAGCCCCTCTGAGCCCTGACTCCTTCCTGTGACCGTGTTTAGTAGCAGCAAACAGTTCAGCTGTCCCTTTTCAGTAGTAACAAATAGTTTAGCTGTCACTACTGTCAATGCATTTACCTCCCCCATGCCCCAGCTTTTCCTTCTCAACTGACAGCAGTCCCTGGAACACAACCAGAGATATTAGGAAGACAACCAAACCTACTCAAGCCTATCTTTCCAAGCAGTTCCTGCCACGGGTGCTAATGGAAGATCCATTGCCTATATCTTCTGGATTATTTCAGTGCAATATTTATAGAAACACACACACACACACACATATGTATACAAAATGTATTATCCTCGGCAGTATTATTGCCATGAAAATGAAATAGACACCCAAACTAGGATGGCAGTTCAGCCTATATGAGCATCCAAATAGGGACCGGGGGCAGATGAGCAACTCAGTGAAAACTCCATTTCTATAGACAGTAGGTGGCACAGGTTTATTTCAAATGTGTTGCCTCACAAAACCAGAGCGCTTTAGGCTGCAAGAGAGAACTCTGGATGTAACCCAGTTCAGCCGTCCCGCCAAGTGGGGCAGGACCACATCCAGGTGGGTTTGAGCAACTCCAAGGATGTGGATCCCACAATTGCTCTGGCCAATCAATTACCATCATTCAGGCATCCTTACAGTAAAAAACCACTTTCTCTTCCTCTTGAATGGGGTTTCCTGTACAGTCCTGCGCACGCTGCAAACTCACAGACGCCCGAGATGTTATCCCACCCGCAATACACATTTGACCCCTGGGTTTCGAGGGCAGGCGCGCTCAGGCACAGCCCCAGCCACAGCCACGGACGCCGTGGTTGCGGAAGGGCTGAGGCACGGCCCCGGCGGGGAGCACCGCACGGGCAGAGCCGGTCCCGGGCACCCACCGGGCCGGGCCGGGCCGGGCCGGGCCGGGCCGCCCCCGCCGCGTTTGAATTTGGGCGCGCAGCCGTTGGCCCGGCCCCCCCACCCGCTGCCGGTCCTTTAGCCCAGGCTCGGAGTACTCCGGTAACCCCCGCCCTCAGATCCCCTCAGGAGGCGCCCGGCAGGCAGAAACCGCTCTGGAGCCGCCCCTCAGCGCAGGAGGACCCGGGAAACAGCAGCACCCGCGGAGCCCGCGGGCACAGCCGCACTCACCGCCCGCCTTCATCGTGGCGCGTCCGCGGGGAGCGCGCGGACGGACACAGCGCCCTGCCCGGCTCCGAGAGAGCGGCCCGGCCGTAGGAGGGACCGGAGAGCCGCGGGCGGGCGGGGCCCGCGGGGCTGGCACGCCCCGCTGGCGGCGCGGGCGCGCCCAGAGAGCCCCGCCGGGAGCTCCGCCGCCAGCCCCGCCCGCCGCGCCACCGCCCCGCCTACCGCCCGCGCGCACTTGTTTTAAACACAGCAGCCGCTGTCATTGGCCAGGAGGCCGATGGGGGCGGGGCAGTTCCCGCCCCGCGCGCTGTGATTGGTCGGCGAGGATGCGAATTCGAATCGGGGCTGTTGGCGGTTCAAACCTGTGGCGCAGCGGCGCATGCGCGGGCGGCACGGCGCCCCCTGCCGTGAGGGGCGGTGCAGTGGGCGGGGCCGCCGCGCTTCCCCTCACGGTGCCGCGGCCCTTCTTCCCCTCACGGTGCCGCCCTGTGCTCCCGTGGTCTCGTTATCCCGGGCCGGCGGCGGCAGCGGCGGCCCCGGCGCCCCCCGGGTACCGGGGGTCTCTTCTCCTCTCTCAGCCGTCCCTGCTGGTGCTTTGTCGCGCACAGTCACCTATACTTAGCCGAGGCTGCCTGGCCAAGGGAGCTGTTGAGGGGCGCAGTGGGGGCTTATTGCTGCCTAATGATTTCCACCTTGAACATGCAGCGCCTGAGGGTGTCTGTGCTGGAGCTAAAGCATCGGGCAGGTGGTTGCATGTCCCAGGCCGGCCTGGGGGTGACCTGCCGGACAGCAGCTCTGCAGAGGAGGCTCTGGGGGTCACCACTGTCCGTTGTGTCCTGGGGCCAAGGTGGGGGATCCTGGGGAGGGAAGGGCACTGCCAGCAGGTCAGGGATGGGGTCCTGCCCGCCCCTTCAGCCCTGCTGAGGCTCATCTGGAATGCTGTATCCAGTTCTGGGCTCCTCAGGACAGGATGGACATGAAGATCCTGGAGTGGGTGTAGAATCATAGAATGAAAGGGACCTGAAGAACCATCCAGTTCCACTCCCTGCCATGGGCAGGGGTGCCTTCCACTATCTCAGGTTGTTCCAGCCCCTGTCCAACCTGGACTTGAACGCTTCGGGAAATGGGGTGGCCACAGTTTCTCTGGGCAACCTGTGCCAGGGCTCATCTCCTTGACAGCAAAGAACTTCTTCCTAATAAGCTAACCTTATCAGTGTGAAGCCATCCCCTCTTGTCCTCTCTTTCCAGGCCTGTGTCCCAGGTACACAGTTGTCTTGAAGGCCCCTTAAATACTGGAAGGGGCTCTAAGGTCTCCCTGGAGCCTTCTCTTCTCCAGGCTGAACACCCCCAGCCTGGCTCCAGAGCAAGAGGGTTCCAGCTCTTGCAGCATCTCCATTGCTTCCTATGGACCTGCTCCAGCAGGTCCACAGAGGGAAGGTGATGAAGGGACTGGAGCATCTCCCTGCTGAGGAAAGGCTGAGGGAGCTGGGGCTGTTCTGCCCCAAGAGGACACACAGCTGAGAGTGGCCCTCATCTATATCTGTCAGTGTCTGCAGGGAGAGGTCAGAGCATAAGAGGGGGGTCCAGCACAAGAGGCAATGGGCAAGAAGTAAAATACACCTGAACATGAGAAAGAACTTTTCTGTGCACATGACTGAGCACTAAAGAGACTTTCCAGAGAGGGGGTGGACTCTCCCTCAGTGGAGATAATCAAAACTCACCTGGACACGATCCTATGTTATGTGACCCTTCTTGGGCAGGGAGGTGGGACCATTTGATCCACTGTGGTATTTAACAGCCTGAACCATTCCATGATTCCTGCTGGGGGAAGGAGCCAGGCTCTGCCTGGACAGAGTCTGTTTCTGATGTCCTGAGCTGCAACCTTGCCCCATCCCTTCCCAGCACACCCCTGTTCCTGGCCTTCTGTGGGGGTGAGGGGGAATTAGGCAAACAATTGGGAGTCGAAGTTCAAACCTCAGTATGGGATTCAGAGGAAAGCCCTGATCGTCACAAGGCAAAGGGCAGAGTGGGACAAGGAGGTGTATTGAAAAGACTGGCAGGCAAACAAAACAATGTAGGGAAAAGCAGATATCGAGTTAGTTCGGCTGAAGACTTTTCTGAATTTTAAGACTCATAAAACTTAAAAGCAGTGAGAAGAGGAGCTCTTGTTTTGTAGGACAGGAAATGTCTGCACCCCAATTACTGGTGGCTGGAAACTTTCCCAGCATTGTACCTTGAATAAACATCATCAGTCCCAGCAGAGCTGAGGTTTCTTCATGCTAGCGTGTATGAGATTTGTTTGAAGATTTTACGAGCGCTTCTCATTGTTAGAACACGAACTTCTGAATGCTCCTCTGCACCCGCACCCTTCCACCTGCAAGGGGTTGGAATAGCTTTGAAATCTCAATAGAGATCTCATTTTATGGTTGGGGAGGCTGAGCTTGAATGGCCTGATGGCTTCTCTGAGCCCACCGCACAGCGCTGGCCACGCTGGGCCTTTCACCTCCTGCGTTGTCCCCCAGTCCCAGGAGGTGACCCCTGAGGGAGGAGCAACTGTGGACAGTCTGTCTCCTGTGCATCCCCACCTCCACCTCCATGTGCGAAACTGTGTCATGTTCCTGGGAGCACAGCAGCTGCCAGCATGGGAAAGTGACACCAGGAGCACAGGGAATATTTAGATTATTTTAATTGAGAAGCAATTTTGAGTTAAAAAGTTAATCATGCTGTCAGCTTCTGTTCCTCATTTTTCTCCCCCTCACAGCTGTTTCTGTCAACTAAAAATAAATTGAACCAGCAAACAAAATGTGAATAATCAGCTGCCTACGGAGAGCTCAGATCCCAGCAAGAGATCCCAGCTGGGTGATCTGCAGTACAGAGTCATCTCAGGTAGATCCCATTCTTCCTAAACATGGCAGCAGAAGAGGAAGGCAGGGCATGGAGAGGGTTATATTGGAGGGACAGGAATAACCAAAACCTGAGTGGGCATTGGGAGGTGGGAGGTGAGATTCTCAGCAGCAGTACATCTTGGCCTGATTTGTTCTTTCCTGAACAGGATGGCAGGACATCCAGGTGGATTTATCACTGACAGTCAAAGCGGAGCAGAGGCTGACGGGTGTGAAGTGGGACTTGTGTTACCTGAGCACAGCCATCTGACTTGGCTGAGCCTGTGGTTTGTAACCCCTGCCCAGAGGCGGCAGGCAGGGCAGGAGTGGGACCTGCACGTTCACCAAGGGGCAGCCGGTGCTGGGTGGGATACGCCATCCTAAACACACCTGCACCAACTGGGAAGCCTCTACACATCAAAGAGTCAGTCACTACAGAGGAGAAGGCAGATTTGTGCATGTTTTAATCTGTATTGCCAAGTCTTGAGCTGGATTTCAGTTTAGAGAGGGACTTTTCACAAGCCATTCTTAAGCCTTGTCCTATCACTGTCCTTATCACACACCTGGGAGGGTGCTAAGGCCCTGGCACAGGTTGCCCAGAGCAGCTGTGGCTGCCCTATCCCTGGCAGTGTCCAAGGCCAACTTGGAGAGATCTTGGGGCCACCCGGGATAGTGGAAGGTGTCCCTACCCGTGAAATGGGATGAGCTTTAAGGTCCCTTCAATCCAAACCATTCTGGGATGCTATGATTTCCTATATATGCCTTTTCCTCCACTGAAGAGCCTGCAGAGTGTTGTGTTTCTCCTCAAACTAAATGGCTGCTCATTTCCTTCTCTTCTGCTGGCTCTGAAACTGAAGGTAAATACAACAAAGACATTTTGTTTGCCTTGATTGCCGTGATTCAAGCAAAACTCAACACAGGTGTAACACTTACTCACGGTTCTGCCAAACCTGGGATTCTCTGGGGACAAGAGTTGTTACCAGCTCCAGTTTCACTCAAGGTGTTGATCCTCTTCTGAAGAGATCCAAGGGCCTGAGACCATGGAATCCAAGCAAGACATCCAACAACAACATTCTCCTAGGAAAACTGACAACTTATTCAAAATATCTCTTAGCCAGGAAATACCAGCTCCCACTTTTGCAAATCCATGTGAGAAAGATGTTCATTGCTACACAGATCTTTGCTCACTTGCTGCCTCTGCCACTTCAGCCTTTAAAGCCTCTTCAGGCATGTGTAAAAATCTCTCCTATTTTTCCACTCAATTTATATATTGTGATCAGATTCAAATGTGCAGATTTTAAGGAAAGAGCAAAGATAAAGAATTTCAGTCAAATAGGTTTCTGAGAGTGATATAAACAAAGATCAATGTAGCACCCCTTCTACAAACAGCTGTATTTAGACATTTGGAGTGTTCAGTATGGTGAAAAAGATTCAGACAAGTGCCTGAACACTGGAGATTGTGTTACACACCATTGCAAAAGTAATTTCATTTATATGGACAGTGAAATGATATCTGCCTCATTTCACACAGGCAGAGCTGTGTGATTTGCAGAGGTTTTTTGCCCAGATTAACACTGTCCAAGATAGTTCCAGAACTGAAAACAAAATGCCTACATAGAAAGGCTATGTAGTTACATACCATGGCAAAAGTAATTTCATTTATACAGACAGTGAAATGATATCTGCCTCATTTCACACAGGCAGAGCTGTGTGATTTGCAGAGGTTTTTTGCCCACATTAACACTATCCAAGATAGTTCCAGAACTGAAAACAAAAGGGCTACATAGAAGTTAATCAGCCAAGCTGAAACCTGATAGTAATTAGCTGAGCTGCAGCAATGTCCCAGCTATGCTGCCTTTGGGATCCAGCACTTCTACAGGGCCTGACGTGATGCTGTCATGGCCTGCGGGTGCCTGAGGCTTGGGGGAAAAGCGAGGAACAGGGAGTCATTTCACTACAATTTGTACATGGTCTGTGATTACCTGAGAGTTTTATATTAGAACAGGCCAAGAATGTGTTCTAACAGTTGTAAAGTGGTGTCTTTCCTGCAGATCAGAGGGCAAACAAAAGCAATCTGGGCCATTTGCTGCATGAAAAGCTCAAAAGCTCCATGAATGCACCTGGCAAATCACTCTCTGCTGGAGTGGTGAGAGGGGAGGAGGAACAATTTTCTTTTGAAAGAGTCAATTTTCAGTTGAAATATTTCTACCAGTCCTAGTAATTTCTGTTCTCCTTTTTAAAGAGTGAGATAATTCAGCTCTTTATTACACCCTTAGCACAATGTAATGACAACTGGGCTGGAGAGGGAAGTTGCTCTTCAAGGGAGAAAAGAGCTCCTCCAAATTTGAAAATCTAATTGCGGATTCAGAAGAAGTGTTTGTCTTGGGTCCCAGTTTAGCAACTATGGCTAAAGTTTCATGTCAGGACATCTCAGCATATTCTGTGATGGCCACATCCATATCCTTACAGAATAATGTGCAATCGCTCTGTTTTACAATCATACTAACATTTATTAACAGTGCTGTGGAGCTGCAAATCAGCAGTGAAGATCTGGACATCTGTCTATCTTCATCCTTTCTCCAAACCCTTTCTCTCTCGGAAGGAAGCTGCTTGGGAAACATGCCACGAGTGAAACCTTCGCCTTGCAAATCAGGAGATGGAACTACCACGAGGTGGCATCAAACCCATGTGATGGGACATAGAACTTTGAATTTCGGGACATTTTTCCAGTTTCAGGACATCTCAAGGTAGGACTCTTAACCCAAAACGGCTGCACTGATATTTTAGGAGGAGCTCTAGTTTCACGAGTCTTCTTCATGCTTAGTGCTGCCGTGTGTAATTTGACTGCCTTCTGTGAGTAGTACATGAACAGGGATCAGGCAATTTGCATGAAGTACGTTGATGCAGTGCTTTCCAAAATCCAGGGCTGGCTCCACCAAGGAAGAGGCAAGGGTGACCATGGCTTTTAGGAATGAATGATTGAGCAGAAGTGTCATGCAGCAAGTTTCTTTTTCCCGAAAAGAGGGCTGTGGGTTCTGCTGGTGCTCTCTGCCACTGAAGGCTCAGCCCAGAAGGTGAAATCAGCACGTGGCACCTGAGCCAGCTCACAGAAGTGTACCTGACCGGTGAGGAGGCCTCGTCCTGGCAGGGTGTGGGACAGGGTAGAGCTCCAGAGCCGTGTGGGAGGTGGTGGCTGGCCCAGGAGGACTCCTGGGGGTACTGCAGGACCCAGCATCGCACTGCACAATGAACAGCGAGGGGGGACTGGGAGTGGGGAAAGTGCAGTGCTGCTGCAGGAAACCCATGGAAAAGGGAGCACGAGGAGTAATGCTCATGGCCCACAGGACCTGACAGCTTTGTGGCTGTGGTGGAGTGGGTGAAAGCAGTGCCTTGGCTCAGCTGAGGTCCAGTGCCAACCCACCAGCTGTGATGGCCAGACACAGCTTGGGCATCCCCAGGAAAGCTGTGGAGCAGTGACTGATCTCCAGAGGTTCTGAGGTGAATCCCAAAGGTTCTGATGTCAGTTCTGGAGGCTCAGTGACTTCACTGTCAGCCCAGGCCTTTCCCATCCCCTAGCTGGTTCCATGTCTTCACTTTGAGGGTCTCTCAACAGGGCAGCTTTTACTTTCTCTCCATTCAAGTGGACTCCTATCCCCTCCTCAGCCAGAGAACACTGAATTTGGCCAACTTCTAAACAATATCAGATTCTCTTTAAAACTTCAAACTTTAAACATTTGAGAAGTACTACTTCCTAAATAGCCCACACTTCTGTGGGAGCGAGGCACCTGGAGCAGAGCCAGGGAGCTGTAATTATGAAACAGGATTCCAGGAGGCAGGGAGGGGAAGCAGGGATTTATCTGCCAGACAAGCACTGGCTGTCATAGCATGGAGCCAATGGCTCTCAGCGTCACCAGACTTTCTCCTTCCAAGCTCTTCCTGATACGAGACATTCAGTTTATACTTTTAATTTATTATTTATTTTTTATTTATTTATATTTTTGTGCCATGTTTACTTGAGGCAGATCCTCAGCACCCTAGAGGCTGAGGTGCCAGGAAGGAGCTGTTGGGCCCATGATAGCCAAAGCCACTGACACTACTGGGTAAGGTGAGCAATAAATTGGCTCTTGTCTGTGTGAGCACTTCTTTCCTACAGGTCCTTAAATGCCACTAAAAAGGACTGGACTCACAACTTCAGGAAAATTCTTCAGAATGAAAAGCCCCTGTATACCTCTATAGCCTTTTTACATGTTATCCTCCTCTCAAAACAAAGGGATTGTGAGCTGGATGTTCCTTAGCTTTCAAGGCTGAAAGCACAACTTCCCTTCTTGCATAAACCCATCCCTTGAGGACTTCTTGCCTCCTCCCTTGCTTGGGAACTCCTCACTTTGTCCCTCCACCACAGGAGTTAGAAGCACCCCATCTTTCTATTTCCACCTCACCCTCCAAAGGACTACGTTTCTTTTTGCTTTCTTTCCCCACAGTTAGGGAAGCACAACCCTGGTTCTTGTTGGGATGGTGTGGGAACATGGGATAAGGGGGACATCTGGATCACTGAGCTCAGTTCTCCAATGTACACAGCACCCATCTACTAGGTTTACTTCGGGAGAGACCCTGCAGCTTCTTCACTGCACATCCTGTGGCACTGTGGGCAATGGAAAAGTCTTCAGGACGTTGCTGTTTTATAGGTACAGGTAGAAAATGAAAACTTAGAAAGTAAAAAGCAGGTACTTAACTCCTGTATGCACAGGGGGCTTACAAGAGAGCTGGACAGGGACTTTGGACAAGTGGGGAATGGCTCCCACTGCCAGTGGGCAGGGTGGGATGGGATGGGATGGGATGGGATGGGATGGGATGGGATGGGATGGGATGGGATGGGATGGGATGGGATGGGATGGGATGGGATGGGATGGGATGGGATGGGATGGGATGGGATGGGATGTGATGGGATGAACTTTAAGGTGCCTTCCAACCCAAACCATTCCATGATTCTGTGCCTGGTGCTTGCAGGTCACACCAGAGCTCAGTGCTTCCCAGCAGCTCTGGGTCCTTGGGAAGCCCACGTGAAATCTTGGAATCAGATAATGAATAACATCATTCCAGCTGAAGCTGTTTGCCATGATGAGCTCCACACAAGTGACCGAAGGAACCGCTGGGCTCCAGCTCTCGGTCTGCACCACTCCTCAGACTCAGCCCCCTTGTGCTGCTGACCCCTTACAGCCAAGCACTAATTCATGTCAGACTGTGGCATCTGTGTCACCCCAAGTTTTGGGACATGTCAAGGAATACTGTCCCAGTTCCATGGTTCCATGCTAATTACACTTAATACTGGGTGTAAGGTTGTTTTTATTTCCTGTAAAGAACAGGATGGTTGCAAAAGAGGAGAGGGAGAAGGACAACTGTGTAAACATTTCACATTTTTCTAGTATTATTTCTCCTCCAGAGAAGAACAGAGGTGTTATTAATAATTACCTTGCCAAGTTTCTGAATTGATATTTTGAAATGAGCTGTTTATATAATTTAGGAACCACAGGCAAGGGAGAAAATGTGTTTTCAATTGAATTTGAAATGGGTGGAGAGTTGATGATGCAGTGAGATAAATGTTGGCAATTCTGGAAGGCTAAAGCTGAGTGAAGAAAGCTGTAAAGCAGACATCTTGCAGATTTTGTGAAGTCAGAGGCAACTCAAGGACTTGGGAAGTGAAAGGAGGTGCAGGTGGGGGAGACAGAGGCAGAATCCATGCAGGTGAAGTCCCTAATCTGGAATGGAGAAGGCATTTATGTGGAGCTGAGCATCATGAGGTTGTGTCTCTGCACAGGCCAGACACAGGAGCTGAGGCATGAGAGGTTTCAGGCTGGAAGGAGGGAGGGAGGCTGCAATCATTGAGATGCCTGGCAAGGCTGGTTTTGCTTAGGCAGGAGCAGAGTTTGCGAGGCACTGCGAGGAGTAAGTCTTTGGAAACTTGCATTCAGCATGTGAAGGGTGCGAGGTGAATTGTGGGGTAGTGGAGGTACTGGGAAACTTTGTCATGACTCTTGTCATCTCTGACCTCCTACAGAACTAAGCTCCTGTTTGAAAACAGAGGAAAAGAATGAGCTGTTGAGATATTACAATTCCAGCCTCTCCAGCCATGACTCAGTGTTTCAATGTCTGCGTGAGCCTCCCTCCACTCAACCCGAAACAAGGGCTCAGAAGGAGAAATTGTGTAGAGTTACTGTTTGCTCTCTGTAACTCAAGCAACACTAAATCTCTTTCCTGCAACAGATAAAATCCCTTTAAAGCCCTGCCCATGGCTACCCTTACATCGGAGGTTTCTCTTCTTGCCTGTGTCCCAGCACAGACTGCTCAGTAGCAGGACTGGTATTCATTTATCACAGCAAACCCATCTCTGCCAGCCTTAGACCCGGTGCTGCAAATGTTCTTGAGTGTTTCCTGCCTCCTGCCTACCAACCTTGTCAAAGGACAGGCAACAAATGGGTGACAGAAACTCCTGGGTGTGCACTAAACTGCTGGCCAGCTGAAGTCACAGAAAAGCTTGTTATAGAGCAACCACTTAATAAAGACCAAATATCACACATTATAAAATTTGGCATTTCCAGCCAGCAGACCCCCAGTCCTGGGGACCCCATGATCCCTCAGAGACACCCATGGCTCCCCGAGCCTCAGTGGCCCATGTGTGAAGTGCACAGATCTCTGGAGCTGCCCATGGTGCGTTCCCTCCTGGTCTGCACCCATGGCTTTCCTAACACATGGATCATTTTCCAGGGTGTGGGTCTCCAAACAGAGCTGCCTCCCCTCCTCAGGGTTTACCTGCCTGGATCCAAGGCCAGCTCTGGTGTGGGTGTGCATATCCCAAATCTGTGACTGGGATGCTGTGAGGGCAGGGCAGTGAGAAGCCTTGTGGTGTCTTCAGAACTGCCTTTAAGCTCAGGCTCCTGTCCTTGGGGCCACTGCATGAGCCACATCCCAGCCAAGGCCACGCTCCCGTGTGTCTCTCTGGTTTGGTCCCTGGCCTCTGATGGACTTCTTGCCTTGACCTGGGGCCAGGTCCTACTGCATGAAGAGATGCTGTGCTCTCCCTTTCCAGCAGGCAGGGTTTTCTCTGCAGTAGCATCTGTCAGCATGGATCTGGACAGTGATGAGAAGGCTGGAGCACAATCTCCCATGACCTGACTTGGATTAAGCACAGCCCCAGCAGGCTGAGCCCTGTAAACAAGGCAGCTTCCAAGGAGCTCCCAGTGGTGCGTCTGCACTTCTTGTGAAATCCAAGCCTCAAAGCCCTGCGCACACACGGCATGAAAACGTCACTTACTTCCCAGGCTCAGCTTCAGTAAAGAACAAATTTATGCAGAGCTACGATGGAAATTCATTTCCCTGAGATTTGCAGCACCAGAATTTCATGGTGTCTCCTGTTACAGTTCAGTGGCAATTTTACAAGGTAGATCTTTAGAGACTTGGATTCATAATATAAAAGAGAAGTGAAATATGAAAGGTGGAAGAGTATCTTCTAAGCTCTCTGCAGACTGAGAGAAGCTGCTTTCTCTCATGTC
Source organism: Taeniopygia guttata (assembly GCF_048771995.1). Classification (NCBI taxonomy): domain Eukaryota; kingdom Metazoa; phylum Chordata; class Aves; order Passeriformes; family Estrildidae; genus Taeniopygia; species Taeniopygia guttata. Next base: position 15,323,240 of record NC_133039.1, read on the forward strand.
ACTTGTCTCTTGCAAATACCTAATGACATGCATTAAATACAGGTCCAGATCCTCAAATGTATTTTCCCAAATGCCATCAATTTTCTTTATGAAACCATGACTGTTTTCTTTGTACTGTGCTTCTCTACACAGCAAACTTTGCAGAAATGTACTAAAGACTCTGGATGCTGAATCTAATTGCATGAGAATGAATCATTAGCACATTTCTAAACAGTTTAACTAGAACAGAAAACAGAATCAAGCTATAAGACCATTATCTGATTAATTAGAAGGGCAAGGTTCAAGAATTAGTCTGGAAAAAGTTTCCCATATGAATTCTTTTGCAATGGGAAGTTAACGATTGTGTAGCAAAATCAAATTGGGCAACCTCTGACAAAATTATTTGCAATTGCTTGGGTTTTGTTTTGTTGGTCTTTCTTTCAATTTGGGACGAATTATCTGTTTGTTCTTTTGAATATAATAATTTTCAGACACAGCTGTAAGCAGGGGGAGAAATTGTAACTCACCCTGTGTTCCACGAGGCAGCAAAAAGTCTGCGCCACTGTGGGACACTGTCAGTTTCTTTGCTGTTGGTTAATTACAACATAAAAAGTTGGAATTAATACAAAACCTTTCTCTCTCCATCCCAATTGCCTTTGTTTCCGTTTGCTTCCCAAATTGTCTCTGAGTAGGTGTGAGCAAAATGTGTCCTGCACTGAGAGGCACCACTGACTCTGTACCAGCTACAGCAGTGGCTGGAATCTAGGACAGAAGAGAAGAACTAATTCTGTATTCAATGGATATTTCTTAGTCTTCTCTAATGGATCAGTGTGGAGCTTCCCACATGAAGATTCAAAACACAAGGTGTGTACACCTGGCCAGCCTTTGGTGAGGATGTGGGACCCCACGGGGTGATGGGATGGGTGCAGGGTGATGTTCTTCTGCCTTTGAGGCTTTTTAGCTTTTATACAGCTGACCTGTGTGCTGTAATGACATCTCCTACATTCCATCAGCTTGGAGCTGCTGTGCTCACAGAGGAAACTCTGGATTTGCCCTGCCTGAATGGATGCAGCAGAGCAAACCTCAGCCAGGAGCAGAGAGCTCCTGCCTGGCACAGCCTCTCTGCAATACAAGCAGCCCCAGGGCTGGTGGGGCTGTGCTGGGGGCTTGTGTGAGCTCCTGCTTCCAGTGGCACTTCTCCAAGAGCCGGCCTTTGTCACTCCCCAGCACAATCAGGTGGGAAGGCAGAGCTCCAAGGAGGAAAAACTTCTTAGCAATTCTTTCTTCAGCAACTGTTATCTTCAGGAGTGGATGAACACTCATCTGTGAAGGAAAACACAGCCAGCAGAGCTGGTTGATGCTTGTCAGTCACCCAAATCAGCTTTGGGTTTTCCAGCCTGTTCTTGGTCATGGGATTAGCTTGTGGTTCTGGTGATGCAGCACCTGAGCCACTCAGCTGTGCAGCTGAGGTGTCACTCACAATCCTGACAAAATCCCATGACGTGGTAAAGATGCTCAAGTTAGATGGCATCTCCTTTCTACCACAAACAAAGCACTGGAGGCCACCACAGAAGGCACAGACTATGTACAGAGGGCTGAGCAGGAGTCCCAAAACCCCCTGGTTGTTTGAAAACCAGCCTTATAAAACTGCCTTTTCCTTGCACAGCCTGACAAAGCTGGGGAAGGGGCACAGCAAGGGTGAAGGGGGGCACTGACTGCATGGATTGCATGAGCCAGAGCCCTGCAGGAGACTGCCTGTGGGTCAGGTACTTCCACTGCAAGGAGATGTGCATTTTCTAAGCAAGAAATCTGTCATCCTGCTTGTTTGTACACAGGAAAGTAGGCTTTGGGTGTATTTTCTGTGAATACGTCCTATCACACTGAGGAACTTACTGACTGATCCTCACTCTCACTCCAGCAGATCAAGCCACACCAAGTCTCATCTGTTCAGATGCCACAAAGGCTCAGGAGGAGGCCAATTTCCACCTCCCAAATCCCCGCTGAATAGGTGAGTGAAATTTTCACTTTGTTCCATGATGACCGTGGTGAGAATGAAGAACTAACACTCATCCAGCCTACATTCAGACCTTAATTAAACCTAACCTGAGTCTTGGTGCCCACTGCTCCTGGTGGAGCCAGCAATGAAGGGTCTGGAGTGTGGATCACACACTGTGTGGGTGTATCACCAAGACAGACCCCATGTTTTAGGCTTCAAATGCATAAAGTGGGGTGAATTCAGGCAAAAGGGACATCCTTGATGTTGGAAATAAGATCTGCAGCAGGCAACCACAGGCTGGTAACTCAGCTGTGGAACTGCCTTTCTTCTTGGTCTAGTGTAAGTTAAAGTTAAATTTTTGCTCCTGCAAAATCACACCCCTGCTGTGTTTCCGTTGTTGGCATTACAGTAGCTCTGAGTGGTTGTTGCTGTGTGTGAGGCCCCTCATGTTTCAGGCTCTGCACCAGCGCTGTGAATTGGCTCCTGCCAGAAGTGTGTGCTCACTTGGCACTTCATGGCAATGTGATAAATCCAAAAAAATTGTGTCCAGGTAGTCATAGACACCAAGTTTGAAGATAATATTTTCCAGTTTCTGCTGTAAATCAAGATAATTTTGAACATCCTGTGAAACAAAACATTTGCAAGGGAGCCTTGGTGTGAGAAAAGGAAGTTATGATATGCTTGTAATTGCATTTCTGGCCTTATGAGCTATAAAATTACCGGTGATTTCTGTAAGTGGGCTGAGGGTGTAACAGAAGAAGTTTGAACATGCAGATCGGAAGAGACCAGCATGGGAATGTGTTCAAAGAGCTGCTGTGGGCTCAGCCTGGGTAATGTGTCACTGAGAGCTGGCCAGGAATACACCAAGCACGGTGCAAGGGCCAGGCTCTGTCCCAGGAATCTGCAACCCAACAGCGGCAAACTGGAGCCAGGACATCAGCCAGGAGGGAGGGGAGTGTGTCTGCAGCAGGAAGGAAGAGCAATCAGCACAGCTGCAGGTGGAAGACATTGGAAAACAGGGAGTGACTGGACAAGAGAGGACAGGATGGAAAAGAGGCAGGCTGCAGGACAGCAAGAGGAGACAGGAACAGACAGTGAGAAGGAAACTAAGCTCTAACTCAATTTTTAGTACTATTCATTGTGGGTTGGGGCACACACCCACTGTGTCGAGGCCTACAAGACTCAGCCCACGCCAGGTGTGGCACACTAGGAAAGCTCTGTACTGCTCCCAGCACAGCTGCACCTCTCTGGGATCCTGAACCCTTCCTGGTAGCACCAGGAGGGTAAAGAGCCAGGCCAAAACCTCTGAATGTGCCTTCCTGGCATTGCCCCAGTGCTCCAGCAGATCCACAGTAAAACTATTACCCTCTGCTGGTATCTGTCCTCAATAATTAGCAAATTTCATTTTCTTTGTGGTAATGCTGTAACTGAGTGCTGGAAACATTCCCAGAGAGAGAAGTAAACTGTATTCTGAAGACATTTATTTTAATTGCTTTATGAGGCGCCTGCAGGAAATGACACTAAGTTGTCTCTGAAGAGGCAGAGTTAAAGTGTGGGAGTTTCTTCTGCCAAAGAGGCACCTCACGCTGAATCTCTGACAAGTCCACTTTTCCTCTAATGGGCTTCTTCATGCTGCTGTACGCTCCTTGTGGAAGACTGATGGTTTGATTTTCTGCTCTTCATCTCTAATGATGGTTAGTCAGCTTCACTTGGACTTCTCCGAACTGAGATAAGAGCAAAGATGCCAGGAATCCAGTGATCTCAGAGAAGGTCTCCAAGGGATAAAGCTTTCCTGATGGGGTTTCAAGATATCAACCTGAAACCATTTCCAAGAAGAAAACTGCAGGGGAGGAAAAAAAAAAAAAAAAAAAAAAAAAAAAAAAAAAAAGAAAGAGTGGAAGAACAAAAAGTTAAAAAAGTTAAGAAGTAAAGTTTCAAATGCTCTGGAGTGGGCAGGACCCCTGTGAGGATGTGGCAGCAGAACTCCTGGACTGTAATTACAAAATAAATATGGCTTTTCAGGGCAGTCTTAGGTCCAGGCTAGGTGGAGAAACCAGAGAATACATTTCTGGAAAGTTTGGTTTGCCAGTGACCAAGGTGGGTGAGAAGCTGTGGCCTCTTACAGTGCTCTGGGCTGTGCTGGGGAACCACAAGTGACCCATCCCAGGCTGTGAGAGGAGCCAGAAGTCATCAGTCTCCCAGGAGCCTTCCCTTGAGCATGACACGGACCCAAAGTACCAAACCTTGCATCCAGTGCTTCAGAGTCTGGTTTAAGTACTCATAGGGAGCAGTAACTTTGTGAATCAGCTTTCCTTCACTGAACAGTCTCTCCATAACCACAGCCAGTACAGATTAAGTTCCAAAAAATGTGTTAAAATCATCAGCTGAAGATTGGGCGAGGAAGTTATCCAGTCCCTCATGCTTATCCATCAAAGCCCAGCACTACACTCCATTAGTCTTTATGAAACATGTAGGGGGTGTGTATGCAGAGAAGATAGTAATTATAATTTAATAAAAGCTTTAATGATAATTTTTTTGCCTACCGATTTTTTATTCACTGTCAAGAAGGTTGCCTGCTCCTGCATTTGTGGAAAACAGTTTTTATCTCCTCCTTCCCAGGAACATGTTTAGCATGAGCAACAACTGCTTGGATCTCTACAGCTCCTCTCTGCATCAGAGCACAAGGTGTTTGTGTGTGTGTGTTTGCATGAGGAGAACCATCAGATTTTGGTGTTTCCAGGCTCTCTGCACCACTCTGCACCTCCAGATGCACAGCACAGCTGTTTCAGGAGCCAGCAGGCACCCGCCTTCCTCCTGCTTCCCTCCTGCCTCATCTGACCTCAGACGGGTTCATTGATGTTGCTGCTGTCTTGCACTTCAGCACTTGCTTTGCTCAAATCTTGCAGTCCCAGAGGTGAGGTGAGCTGGCCCTGACTGGCAGCCAGGTGCCAACAAAGCCATCAGTCCCCTCCCCAGATGGACAGGGGAGAGCAAATACAACAACAGGCTCATGGGTTCAGATAAGGTCAGGGAGCGATCACCCAGCAATTAGTGTCACAGGCAAAATAGACTAAACCTTTCAAATTAGTTTAATTTATTACCAATTAAATCAAAGTAGGATAATGAGAAATAAAACTAAATCTTAAAGCCTTTCCCAGTCCCCCATCCTCCCACCTTCTTCCTGGGTTCAACTTCTCTCCAATTTTTCTCCCTTTTTGCCATGCAAACCCAGCAGAAAAGGAGAACTGTTCTGATTTCAGAGCAAACTTGTATTTCCAGAGCTCACAACTGATAGGAAAGATCATTTGAATGCATGGAATTAGGACAGAGGTTGGGATAGTGCTAAGCAGCATCTTGGAGATTGCAGGACCGGCGTGGAAGAAGACTGGCAGGGCTATGGATGGCACTGAGGTGAAGGGAACAGATTTAATCACATCACAGAACTTCCTTGCATGTGCTGCTCCAACTTGAGGCTCTGCTCACTGAAAAGCTCTTCCAGAACCCTGTACTTATGACGGTCACAAATCATGTTTTATTTTCCAACCTTAGTTTTTATTCTGGTGTATTTATTGACATTTATTATTGTACACACTGTTACATGATACAGTTCTTTCCTGAAATGATGCTATTTTCTTTAATGTAAATATAGAAATAATAGGGAAAGCAGCAGCCTTCAATGGCCTGACAGTTGAGCAGCACTCATTGGCACAGCCTCTTCTCCTGCCTACAGGGAAGTGACCAACAATTCAGTGCCAGACTGCTCAGAGATGTGCAAGGACAAGAGCGCAGATGCAAAAAAGGATTCTAAGATTGCCAAGGCACATTTGGTGTCAACATAAGGAAAACTTCCTTCCCAGAAAGGGTGACCAGGTATTGGAATGGGCTGCCCAGGTGGATGGTGGAGTGCCTGGAGAAGGAAGTGTTGAGGAAAATCCTGAGTGTGGCACTCAGGGCTCATGTCTGGTTGCCTTGGTGGAGCTGGGTCCCAGGTTGGACTCAGTGATCTCACAGGGCTCTTCCACCCCAATTGAATCCATGGTTCTGCGACATCACAGACTTTGGGGCCAGCACGGTGGCTGGTGAGTGTCCCCAGCCCATCCTGTGCCCAGAGGCCAGGCAGAAGTGACTGGGAGGGCCGGGCAGAGCCTGCTGAGGGTGGCAGCCCGGCCTTCAGCAGCACCAGGGGCACCAGGGGCTCTCGGTGCTGCAGCTCTCGGTGCTGCTGCTCTCGTGCAGCCACTGGAGCCTCCAGCCCTGCTGCCGGGGACACGGGACCTACCTGGGATGGCTTCCCGAGCTCCTGAAGAGCCAAGGAGGGACGCCAGGTGCTGCAAGAGACAGCCAGAGGAGCCATTCCTGGGGCCAGGCAAGAGCTGCTGCCTTCAGCAGCCAAATCCATGCAGGGGTGTCATTTCTGTAGTTTTCCCCCCCTCTACGCAGCCCCCCGAATAATCCGACTTCCCCAGAGATATGGGGCTGTGGGGGGAGGAATACCAGGAGAGGGAAAGGTATTCAAAAGAGGCTCTTACCCCAGGGAAGTTGGTTGGTACAGCTCTCTTTATTCTGTGGTGTCCATGGGAGAGCGGGGCAAAAGAGAGAAAGAACAGGAAATCTCAGGGGTCTATATAGGTTTTGGACAGGATGGGCTTTCCTGGCTCTCCACCAACCCCATTGGGGCAGGAAGGAGGATCCAGGGTTATCATGATCAGAGTCACAGAGGCCCAGGGGAAAGGGGGCACAGGGTGCCATGAGCTCACCATAACACAGGGGCTGCCCGGGGGTCTGGCAAGGCCTGAGGGGAGCCCTGGGGCAGCCTGGAAAAGGAGCAGAACCTGTGGGCTGGTCCAGGGCCATGGAGCCCAAGGTGGGACCCCAGCTCACCCCAGGCCATGGGACACGGCCCCTGTCCCTGGCCATGGCTCACACAGGTTCTCTGGGGCGGCTGGGGCTGGCACAGGCAGGGTGGGCACGGGGGCTGCAGCCAGTGGGTGTCTGCTCTGGCACTGCTGGTGTCCCTGGGGTCGGTGCAGTGGGGCCCAGGCATCCTCACTGGGGCCTCTGGAGGAGGGCTCGCAGTGCCTCAGGAGCAGATGGGTGAGGACACTGGGTGCCAGAGGGTGGAAAGGCTCTGCAGAGGGCCCCAGCCAAGCTGGCTGGGCCGAGAGCAGCTGGTGGAGGTTCCAGAGAACCGAGTGCCTGCTGGGTGCTGCCCTTTGGCCACAAGAAGCCCCTGCAGCTCCCAGCTGGGGCAGAGTGTGTGGAAAGGCTCCAGCAGGAAAGGTCCCAGGGCTTCTGGTGGACAGCGGCTGAAGCAGAGCCAGGTGTGCCCAGGTGGCAAGCAGGCCAATGGCCCCTGGCTTGTGTCAGCCATGGCATGGCTGGCAGGAGCAGGGCAGGGCTTGTGGCTCTGTGCTGGGCACTGGGGAGGCCACAGCTCCAGTGCTGTGGGCCCCTCAGTTGTGGGGGGACATTGAGGGGCTGGAGTGGGTGCAGGGAAGGGAAGGGAGCTGGGGAAGGGTGTGGAGCTCATGTCCTGTGTGGAGAGGCTGAGGGAGCTGTGGAGGCTCAGGCCAGAGAAAAGGAGGCTCAGGTGGGACCTTCTGGCTCTGCACAACTCCCTGATGAACTGAACAGGGCTTAGGCCTTTATTAATGTTCAGCTCTTTATTAAAAAGATCAGCTGGGCAGGGGGCTCGACACTGGTAGCTGGAGGTGAAGAGGTGTGCAGTCCGTATCTGAAGTCCCAGCAGACCGTCCTCTCTCCTTTCCTCCTGGCACACTGGGAGCCGCAGGGTGAGGGGATGCGCAGAGCCTCTTGCTGAAGTCCAGCAGCAGTTGATCCCCTCTCCTTTCCTCCAGGTAACAGCAGCAACTCCTGGAAGAGTTGCTTGTTTGTTCCTGCTTCCCACAGCCCAGTCCAGTCTAGTCCTCTGGAGGCTATGGTGACATGTCAGATATAGACTAGGGATGTGGTTCCCTTTTCCCCAACCAGAGCACCAGTCCAGCCCCCTCCACTGTGCCCAGCCTTCCATTTAGGGGTGTTTTCATCCCCAAAATCCCCTCCCATTATTCCACTGGTCCCTCTATTTTGCATCCCAGTCCTAGAATGGCAGTGTGGGTGGAGGGTGTAGGTGATCCCCAGGAGCAATTAGCTAATTAACATTTCAATATCAGTACTTAGCTCAAGCCAACAGTGTCCCAGTATTGCCATGGGAACCAGGAAGGCCCTTTTGTCCATAACACCTGACAGATGGGGCAGCCAGGCAGGGGTTGGGCTCTGCTTCCAAGGAACAAAGGGAGGAAGGTGCCCAAAGGATCATTGAAGTCCAACTCCTGGCCCTGCTCGGACAGCCCTAAGAATCCCACTGTGAGCCTGAGGGTGTTGTGCAAACACTCCTTGACCTCTGTCAGGCTGAGTGCTGTGACCAGTTCCCTAAGCTGCCCAACCACCCTCTAGGGTGGTTTTTCTAATATCCAACCTAAAGCTCACCTGACACAACTTCAGGCCATTCCCTCAGGTCCTGTCATTGGCCACTGGCCTTCTTCAAGGAGAAGAGTGTCTGCCCTTCCTCTTCCCCTCATGAGGAAGTTGCAGACTGCAAGGAGGTCTCCCCTCAGTCTTCTCCAGTAGAACAGACAGCCCTCTGCCAGTCCTCCGATGGCTTCCACTTAAGGCCCTTCACCATCTTCATAGGCCTGCCCTGGGTGCTCTCCAATCATTTTGTATCTTTCTTCTATTTTGGCATCCAAAAGTGCACGCATTTTGCTGAGGTATGGGGCCACCACCATCCTTTGGGTGCACCTGTGCATGCACCACCACAAGGCTGATGGTTAGCAATTTCTCTTTGCTCAAACACCTGGGGACATTGTGCTGACATCCAGCTGGAAGGTGTTGTGTCTTCATCGGGGGCTCCAAGGCTACAGAGAGAGTCAATTATGTTATTGAAGAAAAAAGCCAGGGCATTGCCAAGGATGGACGCTGGGAACAAGGCAGAAGGCATCTGTGATACTGCATTTACAAAACACATATAAAATATCCAAAAAGATGGGAACCCCTGCTGCAGCCAAGCAACAGTTTCAGAACAACCTGCGTGGGCAGAGTGTTCCTGTGTTGATTGAAATCAAGCCAGGTCAATGGGATTAACAGACTCCTCCTGGGAATGTTCCAAGGGAACTCTGCATGACTGCAGGCAGGCTGAGCCTCCTCTCTGTTGAGTTCCATCAGCAGGGGAAGGGACAGCCTTGGGCACAGTCTCTGCCAGCAGAGGCAGGGTCATCCTGTGTCAGGACCGGAGCACTGCCAGTGCAGTTCTGTAATCCCCCAGAGAATCTCTCATCTAATCTCGGGCCAAAATTTGTGCTGTTTCAGCTTAAGATCTGGCAGAGGTAGCATCCAATTCAGGCAAGTGTTAGAACCCCAGTAAAAGCATTCACCTGAGCCATCCTGCTGGGAGCTCCCGATCCAGCAGCAACACCTGTGACTTGGGCAGGGGCAGGGCCTTGGGCACTTCCCAGAGAACTCAATATATTCTGTGTTTCAGGTGGGTGCCGTGCTGCCTGGCCAGCCTGAGTTTGCTACCACCACAAAGCAGTTTGTGGTGAGAAACATCAGGCATGAAGCTGCAGTTTGTGCCTCTGCTGCTGGGATTTGCTCTCATCTGACCACTAGCACTGCTCTGCAGCCCAGCACTTCATGAACATTGAAGTGATGGCACAATACTCAACAAACATTCTCAAGGCTACATTAAATACCAACTTGACATCTTCTTGTCAAGTGAAAGTGACAAACAAAAAACAAATACTGACAATGTGGGCATCAAGATGAAGATGAATAACATACAACAGCTCCTGTAATGTGCAGTGGGCTTATATGATAATATTTTTTAGACACAACTGAAGTTTCCAAGTTTCCTTAGGTGACATTTGAGAGGGTAAAAAAGCCATCCCCAGCTCACCCACCTCGCCTTCTTTCCATGCAGTAATCAGCACAGGCTTGGATAAACAAATGGGCACTGGGGTCAGTCACTTGTCCCAGCATCTGAATTTACTCTGCCTAGTCACAAACTGTGAGTCACATCACCTGTGCATTCTGGAGACAGATACTGATGGATCGATTTTACATTCTATTCCACATTTAAAGCTTTTTGTCTCAACAGCTTGAAGAATTGGAGATTAAGTGGTTTAATTTGGATGTCAGGCTGGAGCTTCATGGAGGAAGGAAGCCTCCAGAGCAGCAAGACAGCCTGAACTGCTACAAGCCTACCCTGGAGAGCATCGTGTGTGCAGCCCCATCCCTCCCCTCTCCCAGATGGAGCTGTCTCCAACTCTGCCAGACTTCAGGCAAAGTTAGGACTCACAGATTAAAAGTCTCCTGATACTGAACTTCTCTGAAGTTTGGGGGAGCCAGCAAGACACACTTAGGAGAGAAACATTCAGCTGTCCTTACACAACAGGGAAGAGTGAGACAGGAGTAATGGGCAGCTTTTAGAGAGCTATTTTCAGCCTTTCCCAGCCAATTGAAAAGCTTTACAAATTGCAGCTGAGGGTTGTGCCTCCTGGTGTCAGTCCTGTCTCCCAGGAGAGCACAGGTTGGAGAGGTGCATTTCAAAGGGCAGCAGCTGTGCCAGCTGCCAAACAGGGATGGCTTCCATTTAGGATGAATCATCACCAGACCTTATCACAGCATCCAAGGGCTGCTTTTAAATCATCTTCTGACAAGGCACTGCAGTGTCTGGCCTAGTGCTCAGAGCTTCAGCAGGAGATGTCAAGATGAAAAGCTCAGGCTATGGATAAGTCACATGTGGGATCTACAGCAAAAATGGGAACCACTTCCAGATGTCCAGTTCTAAAGGCAAAGCATCTGCTTTAAAGCCATCTTTTGTCTCCAACAGGAAAGTTCTTTACATTTACTGCCTTATCATCATGGAGAAATTGAACCCAACACCAACTGCTAGCAACGAGAAGCAGAGCTTCTTAGAGAGCAAAATTTCCATGTCAGATCTTCAGATCTCTCTGTCATAGCCAAGGGCTGTTTTCCATCTGGTTATTGCACAATGCTAAAACGAGAGGATGGGAAGATTCCTTTTCTCAGGGAGAAACTAAGTGAATTGTCAAGAGGAATATGCCTGCATGTTTAGCATTAAATGTAAATATGCATGGAACCCCAAGGCTGAGTCCTTTCCTCTGAGATGTTAATAAAACTTTACCCTTCAGCTCACAAGCCTGAAAACAGATGAATAACAGCCACATCCTGGTAAGCTCTGAAAAATTTCGTAACGGAAACAGAAGAACCTTCTGGGCACTCTTTCATTTAAACTAAGAATGTCCTCGTTCCATGAGTCTGGCTGCTCATGCTCTGTGCTCCGAGGAGTGGCAGCTGGGACAGCTGCTGCTCCTCATGCAGTGGAGCCAGGTCAGCTCTGTGGCAAAGAGCAGTTTCTCCAGTTGCAGCACACGGTCCGAGGCAGTGGCTGCCTCCCAGAGGGGTGGTGTTATCTCCATCTCCGGGGGAACAGATGTGCCTGACAGTCCAAGGCTGCTTGCAGCTGAGATCTACACCTGCAGCAGGCAGGAGCTTTCCTCTCCTTGCTGGGGCAGCCTGTGTGTGCCCAGGGGATAACAAGTGTTGGTGCTCCCTGCTCCTGAGGGACTGCACGGCCACATGTGCTGGGAGCAAAATTTTAATTCACTTGTGCTTGGTTTCAATATATTACAACATATCTAGAAGACCCTGAGTTCTTCAGCGCAGGGACATATCTCATCTGAAATTAAGATTCACCTTAGGTGCTATTTTAATAAAGAATAAGACCAACTATTTCTGCAGTGAAATTACTGAAAACTCTTCAACGTGTGAAACCACAGACCAGCGCAACTATTCAGTTCCCATTCCTCACAGCAGAATTCACTGAATTCACATCAAATTCACACAGCCCTTTGTTTTTACTAAATTAATCTAGGGTCCATTGGGGGGTTTGGCTGTCAATACATTCTCCCTCCTGCAGAAATTGCACATTAGCATTTCTCCATCTCAATGAATTCCAAAGAAACAAAGGTATAAAACGCAGACGCCTCCACCTGCATTAAGCTGGTGTTGAAGAGAAATGAAATGCATATATGAGTGGAAGGAGAGGACAGGAGTTCATGAGTTGTTCCTGGAGCCAAAACTCCTGTTAAATCCTATTTGTCCAGTAAATACTCTGAAGCAACACATCTGACCCAGAGCCTGACTTTGCTGGAAACAAGGGCAGCTGGCCAGGATGCAGAGGGAAGCAGCAGCTCTGCAGGGATGAGGGCTGGGGAGCTGCCCAGAAATAGAAAGGATCCACATGTAAAGTAGCTCAATGTGAGATTGGAGGAAAAAAACTCACATCCCACATGGCTCTGTGCTTACTCAGCCCTTTGTGGGGACTGTGCACCCCAGCACCTGCTGGTAGGGCCAAAGGGGACAGACAGGCCCAGGACAGGGCTCAGCACAGGGCTCAGGTCAGGGCTTATGTCAGGGTCAGGGCTTAGGACATGGCTCAGTTCCAGGCTCAGTTCCAGGCTCAGGATAGGGCTCAGTTCCAGGACAGGACAGGGCTTAGGACATGGCTCAGTTCCAGGACAGGACAGGGCTCAGTTTCAGGCTCAGGACAGGGCTCAGGACAGGGCTGAATTCCAGGCTCAGCTCCAGGCTCAGCTCCAGGCTCAGGACAGGGCTCAGTTCCAGCCAGGCTCAGTTCCAGGCTCAGGACAGGGCTGAGTTCGAGGCTCAGTTCCAGGACAGGACAGGGCTCAGTTCCAGGCTCAGGACAAGGCTCAGTTCCAGGCTCAGGACAGGGCTCAGGACAAGGCTGAGTTCCAGGCTCAGTTCCAGGCTCAGTTCCAGGCTCAGGACAGGGTTAAGTTTGAGGCTCAGGACAGGGCTCAGTTCCAGGCTCAGTTCCAGGCTCAGTTCCAGGCTCAGTTCCAGGCTTAGGACAGGGCTGATTTCCAGGCTCAGTTCCAGGCTCAGTTCCAGGCTCAGGTCAGGCAGTTGTGCAGGCCAGGGGAGGCTCTGGCTGCACATCTCCTCAGACTCTGCTCCCCATCCTCCCAGGTCTGGTGCTGCACTGGGAGCCTGTGATGCACCAGCTGCCTTGTCTTGGGCCTCTCTCAGACTCCCTACAGGGAAATGAGTCAGGGTAATGAATGGGGGAAAAAAAAAGAAGTAATAAGTGAGTAAAGGTACTTTCCTGAAACTCCCTGTGAGCCTGAAGAGAGAAATTTAATTAACTTACCTGGGACTGAGTCCCTTCCTTATCCTGAACCTTCCCTCTAGCCAGGGCTGGCACGGCTGGGATGGCAGTGGTGGTGGATACATGACTGGCACTGTTGACAGGCACGAGGCAGCCCTGGCCAGCCTGCAACCAGGAGAGAGTGGAAAACTACAGAACAATCTGAAGAGATTTCTATAGCCCCAAGGAGGCCACCAAGGCAATCTTTAAAGCCGTGTTACTATAGCAGCCCTGATGGTAATTTACCAGTACATCTCCTTTTCTCTTCTTCACACCCTTTTCACAACAAAAAAAAAGAGATTAGGCTCATCTTCTCCAATTACCTCGCCGTGTTCCCTCACAGCCCTCAACTAACAGCTTCCAGAAAAAGCCCTGCAACATCTCTGCTCAGTCCAGGGCCCTGTTGTTCTCCCCCAGAGCGGTGAGGCAAACAGTCTGTACCAGGAATGTCCTGTGGGGACAGGGAGGATGGCACAGGAGAAGGCATATGGCACTTGCACCAGGGGCTCCCACGTGGTGCTCTGCTGTGCCAGCCACAGCTCAGGCAGGAGCTTATGCATGAGCAGGAGAGAAGTTTTGCTTGAGTTGTGGGCAGGAAACATTCCTCTGTCTCAAACCCCACAAAATTTTGGGATTAGGAGTAAAGACACAGACCAGAGTCAGATTGCCACTCTCTGTTTTTGCCTTTGATAATCTGTTGAACTTCCCTGTTCCAGGCCAGGTTGCACAGGACTTGGAGCAACTTGGTTTAGTGAAGGTGTCCCTACCCATGTCATGGGATTGGACTAGGTGATCTTAAAGGTCCCTTCCAACCCAAGCCACTCTGTTACTCTATGATTATATGATAAAATGTTCTTCCCTGGAGAGAAGAATGAGGTTTGAGGTCAGGTCCCACCTTGGAGGCTTGAGGACTGCAGAGGAGGGGTTTTGGGATGTGGTCCCACTTGAGGAAGTTCAAAGAATATTTAATGCCTGCTAGAAAGCAGTGCTGGGTGCCCCATTCTCTGTTGCTGCCTGCTCTGAAGTAGCAAGTTGTTGCCTGCCTGGTGCCATGTGAGGCAGTGCTGGAGGGGCAAAATGGGGATCAAGGTCCTTTGGGACCCTCAGCCAGGGCAGTGATGCTGCAGCCCCCTTGTCTACCGACTGTTCCAGCAGTGGGGCTCTCTTGTGGCACACTGTTGGATGACTTATGGCACTGTGAGTGAGAACAGAAGCCCTGAGTAAAACCCCACGCAGGACAGTCAGTGCAGATCTGGGACAGGAGAACCTGACCCAGGATGGTTCAACCACTGCATCACCTCCTTCCTCACCTGCACTCCCAGCGTGACCTGGGGACCAACCATGGCCAGCCCCTTACTGTCTCCTGCTCTCCTGTCCCTTTCCATGTGGCAGTGGCTCTGGAGCCTGCTGAAGATCTCCATGGCACAGCTGGTATTCAACATGCTCTTTTCCCCTCAGTACTATTCCTTTATTCTGCACCAGAGGGGCGATGGGAGCTCTCCCTTCTCTGTTGGTGGTGCCTGAGTAAGGAAGATTGCTTCCACTGTGCTTCCTGAACAGATCAACCTAATTACTGTTCCACTGGCAGCTAATGAGCTTAAAGCTTTCATGGCCAGCACCTCCTTCCCTCCCTGTGGGGAGAAGCTTCAGTCGGGCCTGTCCTTAGCTGAAGAGCTTTGATGGTGGTGGAGGAACAGGGGGATTAATCCTTGGGGAGCAGCAGAGCATTGCTGGTGCTGCTGAGGCTGCTGGGTCCAGAGCTGTTAGTCCTGGGCAGGGCTCTCAATGTGCTTGAAACCCTCGCCATGGCAGCGAGGAGCAGTGCTGATGGAAGGGGCTCACTGCTGCAGGCACCTCACTGTTCCCAACCCTGTGGGGGACACATTCCCAGGCCTAAGGCCACAAACCCCTTCTCCACACTGCTGACGTGGTTGGCAGCACATCTGTGGGGCTGTACAGGCTGCTGGGACATGGCACCCCTGTGACAGAGGGAGATCACAAGCAAGTGCTGCTCATGGTGACATCTCTGGGTGCACAGGGCATGCTGGTGCTGGCTGTCCCCAGAGCAGCTCTTCTGGGGAAGGCCAGCGCATTCCCATCACCAAACAGACTCACAGAATCATAAAGCCACAGAAAGGTTTGGGTTGGAAAGAACCTTAAAGATCACCTCTTTTTACCCTCTGAAATCTTTCACTATCCCAGGTTGCTCCCAGCCCCATCCAATCCCATCCTTGAACACTTCCAGGGATGGGGCAGCCACAGCTTCTCTGGGCAACCTGTGCCAGGGCCTCCCCAGCCTCAGTACAAAAAGCTTCTCCTGGTGCCTGTCTTCCCAGAGTCATCACCTGTGCTCCTGTGTCACCCCAGGATGACCAGGTGGAGCTGAGGTCCCTGCTGTGTGCAGTGCTGTCACAGATCAGCAGCACAGGCTGGTGCCAGGCTCTGGGGGCCCATTTCCATGCAGCTGCTGCCCCAGCCATGGGGCTGTTCCAGCCCTGCAGCCCTGACCCAGCTGGGCTCTGGGCTGCCAGCAGTGGCTCACATGTGTGCGCTGAATGTGATGCAGAGAGGCAATTTTCTGCCATTTAAAAAAACTACGATTCAAAAAAGCAGTCTGGCAGGCTCGGCCCCCTTCCAGAGTTTCCTGGAAAAATGAAGATGTCAAGAAGGTGCTGCTGGCAGAGGTGCTGAGCCAAGATCAAGACCATTGCTCAGTCCAGTGTTGGCTGGTGCTGCCAGGCCAGGAGTGTGCCTTCCTAAATGGCAGGCAAACCCACAAGGGCTTGCTCACAGACCCAGAGCTGAGGAAATTACGTCTGAATTCCAGCTTGCCTGGCTCATCCCACACAACCCAGCTTGTTTTCAAGCCAACCCCGAGTTTATCCTTCGCTTCCAGGCCTGGGCTGTTGTGCAATGTGTGCTGCCACGCTTCTCCCACCCTCACACATGTATTTTGGGGCTGAGTGAGGTGATTGCTGTACACAGAAGAATGGGAAGTGCCTGGTCACCTTGGGTGTGAGGATGAGGGCAGAAGAGAGGGGAAATGCTCACAAAAGGCAGGTGAGGAAAGAAGGATGTGAAAATTTCAAGTGAAAGCTCTGACCATATCTGTCCTCCAGCTACTCAGCAGATTATTTATTACCTTTATTAACTCTGTGTTAAATTACCCTTTTCCTTCAATTTTCCAAGAGGTTTATTGTTTAATTTGTCTGGCTTATCTTCAAAATGACATCTTGTAAAAGTACAGCTTTCAGGACAGACTGGCATGAAAGAGCATCTGTCTATTCCCAACATGGGCACAGAGCAGTGCCAGAGGACAAGGTACCCTCTGCAGTCTGGGCAGTGTGGCAGAGCTCCTTCAGCCAGGCACCTGATGCAGGTGAGAGCACATTTCGTCCCTGAGCCTGATTTCATCAATTAAAATCAAGGCATTAAAACAAGAATCAGAAACATGAAGTGCCACAACAGCTGAATCTTTCCTTGCCGACGTGCTGCCCTCAGTGCTTGACAAGGCAAATAGATCTTTTATCAAGTTCTCAAGTAAAAGTTTTCCATTTCTCCTATGATGAGGTGCTGGCTCTGAGGCTGAGGGACCCTAAAGGGCCACATGTCCTCACAGCCTTTTCTCCTCTTCTGTTCCGCTGGGGAGAAAGGGGTGAATTGCAGCTAGGGGGATGAACCAGGGAAGAGAAAGGGTCCCTCATGCAGGTGAGAGCTCAGGCCTTTGCAGTTTGAGAGGGGAACAGATGCCAGTTTACATTTTTGCATGGATTTAGAGCCATAGAATCACAGAATAGTTTAGGTTTGGAAGGGACCTTAAAGCTCATCTCCTTCCTACCTCTGCCATGGGCAGGGACACCTTGCACTATCCCAGAGTGCTCCAAGCCCTGTCCAGCCTGGCCTTGGACACTTCCAGGGATCCAGGGGCAGCCACAGCTTCCCTGGGCACCCCGTGCCAGGGCCTGCCCACCTCACAGGGCGGAATCTCCCCCAATACCTAACCTAAGCCTACTCTCTGAATTTCAGCTTAAAGTCACCGGTGCACATGGTAGGTGTGGGCAGCCACCTCTGCCAGGGGGATGTTCCCGGTGTCCCCCTGGCACAGGGCAGAGGAAATGCAAGGATGGTGCCAGAGCCTGGCAAGGGCTCCTGGAGCAGCGAGGCCTCCTGTGAGAGTGAATGTGGACAGTGCTGGGAGCGCTGGCACTGCCCACAGCGCTGGGAGTGCCCACAGCGCTGGCACACACACCCGCAGCTCTGACACACCCACAGCACTGACACACCTACAGCACTGACACACCCAGAGCAATGACACACCCGCAGCACTGACACACCCAGAGCAATGACACACCCAGAGCAATGACACACCCACAGCACTGACACACCCAGAGCAATGACACACCCAGAGCACTGACACACACATCCACAGCGCTGACACACCCATAGCACTGACACACCCAGAGCAATGACACACCCACAGCACTGACACACCCACAGCACTGACACACCCAGAGCAATGACACACCCACAGCACTGACACACCCACAGCACTGACACACCCAGAGCAATGACACACCCACAGCACTGACACACCCAGAGCACTGACACACCCACAGCACGGACACACCCAGAGCAATGACACACCCGCAGCACTGACACACACACCCACAGCACTGACACACCCAGAGCAATGACACACCCACAGCACTGACACACCCAGAGCACTGACACACCCACAGCACTGACACACACCCACAGCACTGACACACCCAGAGCACTGACACACCCAGAGCAATGACACACACACCCTTAGCACTGACACACACACCCAGGGCACTCACACACCCAGAGCACTGACACCCCCGCAGCACTGACACACACACCCTTAGCACTGACACACACACACACACAGCACTGACACACACACACCCAGGGCACTGACACCCCCGGAGCACTGACACACACACACACACACAGCACTCACACACACCCAGAGCACTCACACACCCGCAGCTCTGACACACCCAGGGCACTGACACACCCACAGCACTGACACACCCGCAGCACTGACACACACACCCACAGCACTGACACACCCGCAGCACTGACACACACACCCACAGCACTGACAGACCCACAGCACTGACACACCCGCAGCACTGACACACACACCCACAGCACTGACACACCCACAGCTCTGACACACCCAGGGCACTGACACACCCACAGCACTGACACACCCGCAGCTCTGACACACCCAGAGCAATGACACACCCAGCGCACTCACACACCCGCAGCACTGACACACACACCCAGGGCACTGACACACCCACAGCACTCACACACACACACCCAGGGCACTCACACACCCGCAGCACTGACACACCCAGAGCAATGACACACCCACAGCACTGACAGACCCACAGCACTGACACACACAGCACTGACACACACACCCACAGCAGTCACGCACCCGCAGCACTCACACACACACCCTTAGCACTGACACCCCCGCCGCACCGACACCCCCGTGCCGCGGGCCGGGCTGGCGCTGCCGGGGCTGTGCCGTGACTCACTGTCACTGGCACTGTCCGTACCTGCCGTGACTCAGCTCTCCGTGCCCTGCTCTCGGCAGAGCTGTAATGAGATCCCGGCCCATCGGGAGGGTGTTTTTGTGTTTCTGTCACCCCAGCGCAGGCTCAGGGCCGTCACCCACCCCCATGGCAGCAGCGTCACAACAAGGCCGCGGACACAGCCCGGGGCTGCTTGACAGCTCCTGTCAGCTGGCCGAGGCTGAAAGGCCAAACACTGAGCGGCACAGCTCAAATCCCACTGAAGCAAAACAGGTTCAGACTCCCCTGAGCCTGGGCTTGTGCCTGTGAGGGTGTGGGACTGGGGAAGAGAAAGCCCCGTCCCTCCCTCCCTCCCAGCTCAGATCTGCAGGTGGGTCTGTGCTGCTCCGGGTGAGGGACAGACACGTACTGGGAGCACTGGTGGAATATCCTTGAGGTTTTGTGGCTGAGAACATGCTGCCACCCTCACTGAGCACCACCAGCCTCACAAAAAGGTTCACGTGGGCTCTTCCAGCTGCTTTCTTTGAACTCCTGACTGTAAAGATTGATATTTTTGCCTTGGGCTTTGGGTTGCTCCTTCTGTCTCCCCAGAGACACCTCCTGAGTCACTCTTCACCCATGCAAGGCCATGCTGATGGATGTGCTGGGCTTCCCTGCACTCTGTCCTGGACATTGTTCTGACTCCTTCAGGGAGGAGATACCTTTTCCCCACCACTTTCTCCTTCACAATTCTCCTCTTCCTCATGTCAAAGTAATTTTGCACCCTTCCTACTCATGCCTCAGTTTCTCTGGCCACACATGGTGTGTTATCTGGATGGGATCTCAGTGGCATCTCAGCGAGGCTTCTTGCAGAGCAGAAAATGTGGCCATGGAGAGAGCCACTTTGGGTGCCAAAACAAGCCAGGGATTTTTACTCTGTATCCCCAAAATGCTGCAGTGCCTGTGGCTGCAAGTGAGGATGTAGAGCATTAATGCCCCAGAGACTCCTCCAGGATGCTTCTGTCCCAACAAACCAACTCTGTGAGAATCCTACTGAAAAATACTGAATAAGAATAGGATTTTTGACATTTCATGGCCTCTTCCTGCTAATATACCCACAGGAGATGGTCTAGATCATTGTACTCAAAAGAAGAAATGTTGCTGATGTATCTCCCAGGAGTGGGTCTGAAATGCTCAGGATGCAGCCACAGAATAGGGTGATGGTCCCATCCCAAGAACTTCCCATCCAAATCAACCAGCAGGTGCAGCCTGTGGACAGAGGGAGCAGGAAACAGCCAGGATTTGGTTCTGATCAGCACATGCAACCTGATCTGTCCCCAGCTGTCCCCATATCCATGACCTGTTGGTGATGCAAGAAAGGCAAGCACTGGGAAAAGGTCTGGAGAACAATGGAGTCGGTTTGTGGCTCTGTACAGGGATGTTCTCCAGAAAAAAGGGAACAAAAAGTCCAGAAAGTATTTCCATCAGAATCTCACCAGGAGGCCTTGAATGGGTGGCTCTGTACAGAAGCAGCCTGGACATAAAAATGAGTCCCCATGTGCAATGACATAAGCTCTGAAGTCCCCAGGCCAAGGGACACAATGCCCACGTCCTCCAGACACCTGGCTTGCTGCCCGCTGCCCACACGGCAGGCAGCCCTCACACCCTAGGGAGTGCTGCTGGGGGGGACCTCCTGAAATTGCCAGCTCTCCCCAGAATGTCAGTCTGAGGCCTTTTGGGATGTGATGTCTTGGAAATAGCCTTCAGATTGATGCCATCTCTTTGCCCTATTTTTATCTTCTGTTTACAGGCCAGAGGCTGTTAATTGCTTCATGCTCTTCTGTCCCTCGTTTCCATTGTTCATGATTTATTACTCCATTTTTATTTAATTTAGCCTATATTTCCTCCTGGAAGGATGGTCATAGAGTTCAGTGCCTTCTTAACCTTTGCAGAACTGCTTCCTCTGTAGTTAAGACTGTCCCTTAACATTAAGGTTAATGCATCCTTAGAGGATGAGCTGACAGCTGTCTGTGTCACATCAGCACGTGGCAAAGTTCTGTCCTTCAGCCCTCAGGTGTTTTCCAGGTGTCTTCGGGGGTTTCCAGGCATGCCCCACTGGAGTTACTCTTGCAACATCCTCTGCATGTCCAGAAGCCCCAGACAAATGCCCCAACATACCCAGGCCCAACAGATCCAGCTGATTGTGGTGATCAGCAACAGGACTTGAGTCAGTGGGGAAGTTTAGGTTGGACATCAGGAAAAAGTTCTTCCCCCAGAGGTGCTGGCACTGCCCAGGCTCCCCAGGACATGGGCACAGCCCCGAGGCTGCCAGAGCTCCAGGAATGCTTGGACAATGATCTCAGGGGAGCCCAGGGTGGGATTGTTGGGGGGTCTGTGCAGGGCCAGGAGCTGGACTGGATGATCCCTGTGAGTCCCTTCCAACTCAGGCTGTGTCTCATGCTGTGGATGACACTTCAGACCCAGGTTAGGGTCTGCACAGGGTTTAGCCTTCAGTCAGGAGCCCTCTTAAATCCAGTCTGTGCATGAGGTTACTAACTTTCTCTTGTTCTTGCAGTAAATATGAAAATTCCCATTTCCTTTAAAAGCACTATGATATTTGGCCTAAACAGATTGGATTTAAGTCTGTTCAATGCCCCAGCACTGGGAGCTCTTCACTGGTCAGTTCTAAAAAGCCTTTATGAAAAAACATTCACCTTCTGTATATTCTGCCACTGAAGGCTGTTCCTGCTCCTGTGAAGGTCTGCAAAAAAAGGAGCCAGCCAAGCTACAGGCAACAGGCTGTTGTAAGAAGATTGTTTTGCTAATGAGAGAGCAGGAGGAACATCAGCGAGGCTGGAAGGCATGAAATGCAGAAGTGATGAAAACAGCCTGCTAACACCTGGCCATTCACTTCATTCCCTGCCAGGAGTTATTGCAGGAGGGGATTTTCATCAGAACCCCCCAAAAATAACCCCCCACCTTGATATGAGGAGGTGCAGGGGTGTTGTGGGACTTCTACTTCCAACAGTAAATTGTACAACTTTCTGATTTCTTTCTCAGTGCAAAATGCCTTGGGCTGAGGAGAAGGCACAGGAGAGCAATTGGCAGGGGAGTGAAGCTGAGTGTGCCTCCAGATCTGAGCTTTCCTCAGTGGATTAGACCTTCAAACGCCTCTTAAAGCATCAGAATCCCCTGGCAGACACCCTCAGAGGCTGGGGTTTAGCTCCCGTGCTTGGCTCTTGCATTTTGTAGTTGGTTTAACTTGAGAACTGCTCCATGCTAAGTCTGAAGTGCTCGCTGGGAGAGTCAGGGACAGGATAAACATGCATGCAAACACAGACTGAGCTGCCTGAACACTGCCCCTTGAGCAGGCTCTGCACCCTGAGAGAGAGCAAAGCTGCACCTGGGGGCACCAGGGGACACCTGGGGTGTGGCACAGAGCCCAAGGCAGAAAGCAGAGACACACATGGTGCTTTAGGAAGCTGCTGAAGTGGAACCCGTGGATCCCATGCCTGATATCTTCCACAAGCACTTCACATACCCCGGGCAGCAGAGCCCCACAGGCCCATGGCCAGCAGCAGCCAGGCAGGCAGAGGGCCAAGCACTCCTGCTCAACACATCCAGGTCTCCCCTCAGCCCAGCAGACTTTAGGGACAGCATAAACCAGCCCAGCTCAGGAGAGCCCCGCACTGATGTGGATTTAAATGCAGGATTTAATCACAGTGGTGAGGCTCTTGACTCCTCCTTGTGATCCTGTCCTACCCTGATATGGTCTCATCCAAAAATGAAATGCTTATATTTAACAGCTTTAATATGTCTTAAATCACAAGAAAGTCATGGGTAGATTCAACAGATCCTTCCTAGAAAAGTGCCACCCATCACAGATCAGAATCACAGAATGCTTTGGGTTGGAAGAACCTAAAAGATCATCCAGAACAACTCCCCTGTCATGAGGTTGGACAGGGCTTGGAGCAATCTGGGACAGTGGAAGGTGTCCTTGCAGGGGTGAAATGAGATGAGCTCTAAGGTCCCTTCCAACCCAAACCATTCCATGATTCTATGATTCTATGAACTGTCAAAACCAAAAGACCAAAAATAGAAGTGCAGTAATGTTTATTCAGGATTTAGAAGTTCCAGTGAGGTCCTCTTAGCTCTGCCCCCTTGGTGCCCCATTCCTCTGCTCTCCTCTGTGGTCGCTACATCCCTGTGGGACCACACATGCTGTGACCAGTGACATGACATGACTTGTGCCATGAGCAGTGTCACCAGGCAGCCCAGCTCTCTAGGAGGGCTTGGACACATGGACAGAAGGGATGGGATGTGCTGTTGCTGTGAAATTTCTAATTTTTTGGTTTTGTTCACCTAGTATAGCCCAAAATTTTTAGTCAAACTGGAAATCTTGATATAAAGGTTTGGAAATGCTCATTTTAAATATTTAATTTTTTAAAAGCTGAAAGCCAGCACTTGCTGTGAGGAAGAACAGATTTACATGATTTCTGGTCCTCTTTATCCCAGCAGGATCTGGGTCTGGTGCAGCAGGCTGTGAACTAACCCACTTCAGACTCAACTCAGGGATTCACTTAAGAATGTGTAGAACTCACCAGTTCAGATCCTTCTGAGCTCTGGAAAAACATTCCAACATATGGTCTTGAACACAGGCTTAAAATAAATCCCATGGGAATGCTCCACCAGGCAGGAGCACTGCCATGGGCCATCGGCCCCAGCCTGGGAGTTCTGCAAATCCAGCTTTTATTGGGCTGTTATTGAGCCCAGCAGAGGCAGATACTGCAAATAAAACCAGGCAGCAAAAACAGACCCACAGGGCCTGAGCTGGAGCCATGGGATGCGTGAGATTAATTTTCCTGGCGTGTGTTGTGCTTTTCTTCCTCCAAAGTGCCTGCTGGTTGCCCTGGGAAGAGTCATTGTAGCAGCTCAGTGTAATGAAAAACCAGGGGAAAACCTCAATTGGTGAGTGCCCTGTGGGAAATCAAATTCCTGAGCCAGCTCTGAGGGATTTCTGCCAGGCAGCTCTTCAGGAAAACATCCTCAGGACAAAGGACTCGGAATAAATCCATGATTTTGCTGTGAACAGGACACAGAAATGAAAAATTCCTAAAAATATTGCAGAATCATGGAATCATTAAATTTGGAGAAGACCTCCAGCATCATCGAGTCCAACCATTCCTTCAGCACTGCCAAAACCACCACTAAACCATGTCCCCAAGTCCACAGATGACTTTTGAACACTTCCAGGGATGGTGACTTCAACCCTGCCCTGGTTGCCTGAGCCAGTGTCTGATCCCCCTTTTAGTGAAAAGATTTTCCCAATATCCAACCTACACCTCCCCTGGATCAGCCTGAGGCCATTTCCCCTTGTGCTGTCCCTGTTCCCTGGGAGCAGAGACCATAGCACGGCCTCAGAGATGGCAGCAGGGACTCCCCCGGCTGTCCCCTCCTGTCAGGAGCTGTGCAGAGCCACAAGGTCCCCCCTGAGCCTCCTTTTCTCCAGGCTGAGCCCCTTCCCAGCTCCTTCAGCCCTCCTGGTGCTCCAGGCCCTTCCCCAGCTCTGTTCCCTTCTCTGATACAAAAAGCTGCAGTGGTTTTGCTTGCAGGGAGCTGGGTTTTGGGGCAGTGAGGATCCAGGGATGCTCAGGGCTGTGTTGGGGGGTGGAACATTGCCTGTATGGGGCTGGGCCAGCACCCACTGGGAGATGTGGGAATCCAGGGCTTCCCTCTGGCTGCTCTGGCAGGTCTGGGACCCTGTCAGGGGTCAGGAACCCCCCTGGACAGAGCCCCCAGAGACACTGGCTGTGATCTCTGTCCATGGAAAAGAGTTTTCAATCTTACAGGATGAATTACAAGCTTTGAGTGTTTGATAAGAGTAATAATTAAGTGTGGCATGGGTGCAAAAGTAAAATTTTAGGTTTCTAGATTAGGGGTGCAAAGGGGACAAGATGGAGGAAATTGGGTGTGCCTTGTCCTTTTCCTCCTTCTTCATGCCCTCCATGTTTCACTGTGGTGTTGGCATTTTTCTGTTGGTTTAGGCTGGGGACACACTGTCCAACGTAGGTGACAGATATTGGCACGTTATTGTAAATCCAGCACAGGTAGTTTGTGGTATTTAATGTTTGTACCATCCCACTGAGGGCAGAGCCCCACACGCTGCCCTGCAAGACAGAGCTGCGGCAGGGCAGCAGAACATGTTAGAGATAAACAGAATAAACAACCTTGAAACAGCACAGATGAATTATGGCTTCTGCTTTGGCCATGGGGCAGAAAGGCAGAGACTTTCTACAATCTGGGAATCACCAATACCCACAGATTCCGACAGGGAGATGCCTCCAAAAGCCTCCGTGGCATCTCAGCAGAGAAGGACGAACTCACAGGCATAATGTTCTTCAGTGGAAAATGGTGACGTAGGAAATTCATAACTATAATCCAAGAAGTGCTTTTAAAGAAGGGTTTTGAAAGAAATATTGCTGCCTTGATCTCACTCAGAGAGTGTTCACCTGTGAGATCTGCAGTGAGAGCTCTCTAGCCCTGACACTGGGAGAAACAAAAAAAACCACTTCAGTTTCAACAGAATTTCATTATTGTCTCTCTTTATTCCAGGTATTATTATTTTTCCTGACTCTCTAGTTATTATCACCTCTCCAGAGCCTGAAAATAGCTTGTGTTTTTCACCCTCTGCTGTACTGCCTCCTCTTAGAACAGCTTTCACTGTTCCTTTTCCTCCTGCTCTCCTGGAGGATCTCGCTGCTTCCTTTGCAGTTCTACTGCGTGACACCTTTTCCAGAAGGATGCAAACCTATTCCTGCCTAACAGGGGCTACAGAGTTCTCCAAAACATCCTCATTGGCCATCTAACCCTCCATTTTAATCATTTCCAAGTTAGTTGCCATTTAGTAGCTGGGGGTCTGCCTGGATTTTTAATGTATTTCAAAGTGTGCTTGATCCTGTGCGGTGGCTTAGTGGACAATGATCACATTTTTGACTTCATGTAGCACAGAATCACAGAATCACAGAACAACCTGAGTTGGAAGGCAGCTGCAAGGATCATCCAGGACTGCTCCAGGCCCTGCACAGACCCCCCAACAATCCCACCCTGGGCATCCCCGAGGTCATTGTCCAAACACTCCTGGAGCTCTGGCAGCCTCGGGGCTGTGCCCATTCCCTGGGGAATCTGGGCAGTGCCAGCACCTCTGGGGGAAGAACCTTTCCTTGATATTCAACCTAAACCTGTCCTGGCACAGCTCCAGCCATTCCTGTCCCTGTCACAGAGCAGAGATTGGAGCTGTCCCTCGGGAGGAGCTGCAGCCCCGCTGAGCTCTGCCCTCAGTTTCCTCTCCAGGCTTCTCCAGGCTGAATGTTCTTTTCCTTTAAAATATGAAAGTGAGATTTCAGTTCCTATTCAGAGATGGGAGTCCAGGAACAGCCCTGTAGGTGTGGTGGGATGGGGAGGCCTTGCCATGGCCTGCACCTCTCACAGGATCTGATTTTTAGCCTGGCAGGAAGCCCTGGCACTGGAACTGTCCCTGGCATTTTACTTTGCTGATGCCAAGGCATTGACAGCCTTTTTCATTCACTTTGTGACATCCTCCTGCTTTGTACCTGGGGTTCAGAGAGTGGGAATGATACCTTCTGCCATTGTCTTCTATCTCCACAAGTTCCCTGTGCACGGATGGGAAGCACAGACCAAAGGTGGTGCAGAGAGTCATGGAATCATTTAGGATGGAAAAACCCTGAGATCATCGAGTCCAACCATTACCCCAGCACTGCCAAGACCACCTCTAAAACATGTCCCCAGCTGCCACATTCATGTGTCTTTCAAATCTCTTCAGGGATGAGGACTCCACCACTGCCCTGAGCAGCTGTGCCAGTACCTGACCATCCATTTGAGGAAGGATGTACCAATATCCAATCCAAACCTTTCTTGGTGCAACCTGAGGCTGTTTCCTCTGGTCCCACCCCTTGTTCCCTGATCCCAAGGAGGGAAGTGGGGAACATGCAGGTTTCTTGTCCTGTCACATCTCAGTCCCATATTAAAACTTCTCCTTCCTCCTGCTGAGTAGGAGTTGAGCTGGGGAAGGCTCTCTCCTCAGCACTGCCCACTGGCCACTGACACCAACATATTTTCATTTTGAATAAAAAAACAGCAGGATTTTGTCTTAAGACAGGCAGTTAGCATTCCATGGATGGTTTAGCTGCATCCTGAGTGTCTGAAGTGCTGTGCTTTCCTATTTCCCTTGGCACAGCACAGCCTGTATTTGTCAGATGGGCTTTAAATGGAATTGGTGCTTGCTGGAATGAACAGCCACAGGCAGCTTCTCCCTGGTCTCAGAGGCTGTCAGGACAAGGTGGCTGACTGACACACAGACCCAGCATGGAAATAAAATGAGGATATGGGCAGAAAGGTTATGGGAGAGATTTTTAAAGATGATGGAGCCCATGGGTCTCATTCTTGAATGAAAATAGAGTGTTTCATAATGGGCAGAGAGGCCCATGGAGGAGGGTCATGATTTAACCCCAGCCAGCAAGGAAACAACACAAAGCTGGCTCAGACACTTCCCCCTCCCCCTGTGGGAGAGAAGAACCAGAAAGAAAAGATACACTTGGTAATTTAAGAGCAGTTAAATAATTAAGTCAAATTAAACATAACAAAGGTACTAATAGTGAGGAAAAGCAATGAAAAGGAGGGAGAAAGGAATAAAGCCCAAGACTGGCAAGTGATACAGTTGCTCCCCACCCATGACTGATGCCCAGCCTGTCCCCAGCAGTGGCTCCTGGCCAACCCTCCCAGTTTCCATACTGGGCATGATGTTCCATGGTCTGGAATATCCCTCCAGCCAGTTGGGATCAGCTGTCCTGGCCATGATCCCTCCCAGTCCTTGTCACCTCCTGGCAGGCAGAGCATGGGAAATGGAAAAGTCCTTGACTTAGAGCATTTCCCAGCAACAACCAAAGCAGCAGTGTGTTATCAACACTGTCCTCATCCTGAATCCAAAAAACAGCCCTGGACCAGCTCTGGGAAGAAAATTAACCCTATCCCAGCCAAACCCAGGACAGGGAGCCCGTGCCTCGGCTGCAGGCTCTGCATCCCACTGCCCCTTCCCGGGAGGAGGTGAGGAGGGTTCCACAGCCATTTCCCGTCCTCCCCTGGCAGCAGGACCCAGCCTGGCGGCAGGAGCCACCTGTCCCCGCCGTGGCCGTGCCACCAGCCCCTCCAGCCCATCTGCCCCTCGCAGCGGCGAGGCTGCGGGCGGGAGGCAGCCAGGGCTGCGCCAGCGCTGAAGGACACAGAGCTTTGTCCCCGTGGGCTCGGTGCCACCGTGTCCCTGGCAGGTGTGAGCACGGCAAGGCCTCTGTGCTCCTCCCCGCCTGATGCCAGCCCGGCTCAGCACGGCTCCAGGGACACAGTTCCAGGGACAGTGACATCGCCCTGCCTGGACAGGTCTGAGCCTCCTCGGCCACCAGCTGCTGCTCTCAGAGAAAGCTGAGCTCAGCCCTCAGCTTTGGAAAATTCCGGGTGGGAAATGGGACCAAACCACAGCGTTTCTGTGCCTCAGTTCCATTCTGGCTGGGGGAAAAAAAATATCTCCTGGTTTTCTCCACAGCAGGAGCATCTCAAGTGGAAGGTGTCCCATGGGAGGGGTTGGAATGAGATGAGTTTTAAGGTCCCTTCCAACCCAAACCATTCTGGAATTTCATGATCTTCAGGCAGCTGCTTGCACCAAGGATGACTGCTCATGGATGAGGCTCCAGACACTGCTCCAAAACCTTGCAGCCGGCAAAAACGTGCATAAAGGTTTTCTTTTCAGCCTTGTGGCAAACCCACATTGTTTCTACTGCCCATTTGGGGCACCTCCAGGTAGTGTCACTGGAACTTTACTCCTGGGCACTGAAGATGTCACATAGTGCCATTATGTTTTGCAAGGATAAGATGTTCATGTGCTCTGATGTCATGGTGACAAACAAGGTTAATAAATTTTGTGGTGATGCAGGACATACCCTGATCTGGGAGCACAGCTGGCCTTTGCCAGGGCTCTGGAGTGGTCTCTGAACTGAGCCTGCATGTGATGACACGGGGAGAGAGCTGCCAGCCCCCAGCAGAGCTCTGGGGAGGGATCAGCACTGTTTGAGAAACTTCAGTGGGAGCATATGAGAGCCTGGGGACAGTTTTAGGTCACAATACTGGGAATGTGGACCAAGGGAGAAGAGATGCGGGCACAGAGATTCATGGAATGGTTTGGCTTGGAAGGGACCTTAAACTCATCTCATTCCCATCCCTGCCATGGGCAGGGACACCTTTCCCTATCCCAGGGTGCTCCAATCCCCATCTGACCTGGCCTTGGGCACTGCCAGGGATCCAGGGGCAGCCAGAGCTGCTCTGGGCACCCTGTGCCAGGGCCTGCCCACCCTCCCAGGGAACAATTCCTTCCCAATAGCCCATCTAACCCTGCCCTGACAGTGGGCAGCCATTCCCTGTGTCCTGTCAAGCTTTGGCCTCTGACCACCACCAGTGGTGGCACTGAGCCCCCATCTCTCTGTGACACGTTTTATGCTACACAATTTGCAAAATCCTTCTGAACCTTATTGCCCTCAATCCATGTAAACCCCCAGGAGAAGATGGTCTAAACCCAAATCAGTGCTCAAGCAAGCAGTGGTGAGAGGAGCTGAACCTCTGATGAAGGTGTGACCTGCTGGTCTCATCTTGGAGATGAGTGGTGGCCTCCACCCCCAGCCCGTTCTCACCCCTGCAGCAGTGATGGGGATCTGACCTGGTGCTAGAGCACCACCAAATGCTGCAGCTCTGTCTGCTGGGGAGACACCAAATTTGAGATATGGCCACATTTGAGACAGCTTTGAAAGTTGTTCACAGCTCCCAGGAGGAGCTGGAGCTGGCTGGGACAGCCCTGCAGCAGGGACACAGGGCAGCTGCAAGGATGTTTCTGTGTCAGTAAGTCCTGCATGCACACAGCCCATTGGAAACTTGCATTTATTTGGAAAAATATTCCAAAATTGTCCATTTTGAGCTTCCTAAACCAAGATTAGAGCAACCCCCTGGGAGGGAGTGCTGGGTAAGACAGACTTTGGTCATTTCCATATTCCCAAAGGTCTGCTTCCAATGCCCGCCCTGTGCCTGGCATCCTGTCCCTTGTCCCTCCTTGGGAAGACAGAGTTTTCCATGCACAGATAGGGAAAAAAAGTTGTTAAAATTTCCATTTGTGTCCCAGCACAACAAATAACTATCAGAGGAGTAAATAAATTAGTTGATTAGCCAGGAATTCAGCCCAGCTGTCTCAGAGTTACTCATTATTTTGCTGACAGCTTTGGAGGGGAGCCAGGTACTGGGCTTGGCTGTTCCCACACCTCCCTGGGCACATGAATGTGTTTTTGAAGTGCAGGGAATGGTGATTTTTTGGTAGGGATGGATGTCCCAGGCTGTGCCATCTTCTCTGCTTCTGGCTGGGTAAAGAGAGCTGCACTAGTGCTGTGAGCTGTCTGGGGCCTCTTTGCTCCTCTTTCCCAGGAATTTCTAGACTCAGCTGACACCTGGAAAAGCAGCAAAACTAAATGTAGTTTTTAGCCTGTATGGGCTTGTGTAGGAAGGTGAAACGTGTTTTTAGGGGGCCCAGGTGCAGCACAGCACAGGGTTGTGCCAGGTTTGGGTCACTTCTTCCACTGGTGACAGCTGGTCCCCAGCAGCTCCCCTCACCTGGGGACTCAGCATAGCTGCAGCTGATGGAATGTGTGTGACCTCAGGTGCATGTCCCAGCCCAAAATCCTGTCCCCTGGGCAAGCCCTCCCCTGCCACACCAGCCATGGCAGTGGGAGAGCAGAGAGGGCAGAGCAGGGAATGTCCCTGTCACAAGGAGACCTACAGGCACCCCTGCCACCAGCCACCTCACCCCACTTGGTGTGGTGCCTCCATTCTTCCAACAGCCCTGCTGGTATCCTGAAGCTGCCAGGAAAAACAGTCCCTCTCCAGCTGTCCCTCTGTCACTGCTCTTCTGAAAGGCTCATGGCTTCAGTCTCCACAAAAGAAGTGGGAAGGGGGTGCCCATGGTCCTGCTGAGGACCGGAGACACCCCGAGCACAGCCGGGCTCTGTGGGAGCTGCACCCTCTGCAGCCAAACCCAGGCAGTGGGAGCAGCCTCACGTGTCAGCCAAGATAAGAAATGAATGTCAGCTTTATTTTAGGGATGCATATTTTTATTTTTATGTTTCCCTTTTGCAACTGCTCTCAATCTGGCAGCAACAATTCTTAACCCTTCCCTTTGGTGCCAAAAAACTTGCATTTTTCCCTTGAATCCTCTTTAGAGTTGAATGGGACTGGGGTGGATCTGTCAGACAGCACCCAGGGCTGTCTCAGCAGCTGAACACGTTGCTGGGATGGGTTGGTATGTGCAGAAAGCCTTGGAGAGGCTCTCACTGGGGGTGAGTGTCCCTAGGCTAGGGAATGTTCTCCCTGCACTGGAAGAGCCGCCCCTGATGGGGCTGTTGGTGCAATGCAGGTTATCTTGAGGCATGACTTTGGGAAGAAGGTGCCTTGCACAGTCTTTGAGCCATCTTTCCTCCCTCATGAGCTCCTGCCAGGGGCACAGAAGCCTCTGGAGGGTGCAGGTCTCTGGGCAGTGAGGCAGCACAGCTGGGCCTGGCTGCAGCTCCGGGCAAAGGAGATGAAAACTGGCGGTTGAGTGAGATTGACAGGTTTATTCATTTTTGCTTTGGTTCCCCTGGAAAGGGTGAAAGGTGTCTCTCAGTCCCAGACTGTGGTAAGGCAGCCCCAGCACTGCCTAGCCAGGGCACCTTCCTGCTCCGAGGCAGACAGAGCTGTCTGGGCACCACCACCTCCCCTGCCAACAGCTCAGCTGCTGGGTTTGGGCACCTCTCACGGGCATCCCCGGGAGCCCCGTTCCCCAGCACAGTGCTGGGGCAGGACAGCGCTGGGGCAGGACAGTGCTGGGGCAGGACAGCTGCCCTTTGGCTCTGCTGTGAGGCGGGGCTGAGGCACCTGGGCCAGAGGGTGACTGCTGCAGGGTGCACCCAGGACCCAGAGCAGTGCCAGTGTGCAGGCTGGCTGGGATGCCCAGGTGGGATGCCCGGGTGAGATGCTCAGGTGGGATGCTCAGGTGGGATGCTGCAGTGGGGTGTCCTCTGGAGCCTCTCCAGCTTGCACAGGGAAGGGAACAGCTATGGCCAGGCAGCTCCCACACATCTGTGATACCACCAGTGGCACCAGATGCCACTTGAGGAGGAGGAGGGTGCGATGATGGCTCTGTTTGCCAGCACTGCTTCCAGCTTGTGGCAAATTCTGGCTCCCCAGGTGCTCTATGAGTCCAGACTGACTATGTGACTCCTTTCATCTTCTTCCTTCCAAGTTCTTTGTGAGCTGGGTGTAACTTTCCAGCCATCTCTTCTTGCAGCCACAACCCCCACTCAGAGCTGTGTAAGGGGCTGAAATTCCCCAGGACTTGCTCCCAGCCAGTGCAGTCCTGTGGGGGATCTGCCAGAGTCTCTCCATGGAAATAAACCCTCAGAGGCAGCAGGAGGGGTGGTTGTGGCTGTGTCTCTCATGGTGGAACTCAAATCCCTTAAAGCTTTTAACAGAAACAAACCAAAATGTTGGCCTGTGCAGGACTGGCATTCCAGTCCTGCACATTCCAGTCCTCATCCAAACTGTCTCTGGGATGGGCTCCACTGCTCCAGGTCTTGCTGAGAGACACCTTGAGGGAGCTCACTGGGAGCAGAGAGAGATGATTTGGCTCTGGAGAACTGGATTTCAAGATCAAAGAAGGGTGAGATATAACAGGGCCTGATGCAAGACATTTTGGGCTGGCTCCAAGGCTTTCCAGGTGCACCTGGACACCCATCCCAACATCCTGTTTAGATGGGTTTGTTTTGGAATTGGGGGGAAGAAGTGCCGAGCACTTGAAAAGTGAGATCAGTCTGGGCAGGATTAGGAGCAGCACTCCCAGTCCTGGTGGTGGTGATGGGCAAGGTGAGAGCAGAGGGGTTTGCAGGCAGCCACAAACGTGTTTGCTGAAGTATTATAGCAAGGAGAATGAAATAATAAAAAAAAATAATAAAATTGAGCTGGCATCTCAAACCCTCAATACATGAACTTATCATTGAGCATCCCTCACACCACACACCCACCACTGAGCCCCTGTGGCTGTAACCCCTGGTTTGCTGACCCTGAGAGGCTGAAACCACAAACTAAACACCTCAAAACAATGACCAGGCTTACAAAGAATAGCCTGGGCTCAATGTCTGCTACTCATCGCCTGCCACAGAGCAGGGCTCTGGGACACTGTCCCCAAAAAAAGTAAAGCTTTGATCAGATCTGAAGCTGAAAATGTGTCCAAGCTTTCCAAGCTCTGTGGGTATTTGAGGCTGGATTTGTAGCACTGGGACTCCAAGCCCTGGTATCCCGCTCTCCTGAGAGTGGTGGCTCAGACCACGGCTGCTGTGACGAGCAGCAGCTCCCGGGGCTGTGGAACACGATGGAATGATGAAGACAATGGGGATGAGAGCTGCGGGCAGGGAGGGTTGCATGTGGCATGGCACAGGCGGCAGTGCCCCGGCTCCCCAGGCACAAGCTCGGCTTTGCTCCGCTCGCTCTGGGCTCCGCTCCGGGGCTGTGCTGTGCGGGGACGGCTCCAGCTGCCCTCTGCAGCTCTGGGCACGGCCGCGCTGCTCCAGCAGGGCGATGCTTTGGGGATTTGGGGAGGCCCTGCGGCTGCGGGGCAGCTGGGGCAGGGCAGCAGCCCGGCTCGGGCACGGGAGCAGCCACAGAGGATCCCCGGCCCAGGTCTCACACCTATTTTTAGTCTAATGACTTCAAAGCTAAATTCAAAGAATGAGAGCAGGGACTTCTTAAAAAAAAAAAAAAAAAAAAAGTGTTAAAAGTGTATTTGCTCCTTTTGGATGAACCTCCAGCTCCTTCTCCACAACAGCATTGCTGTCAGACTCCCACAGCCGGGGGATGCTGCTGCGAGCTCACAGCACGAACACCCCATCCCTGGGCATCCCAGGCCCACGAGCCCGGGACAGCACCGGGCTGGGTCACTCGCGAGGGCACGGAAAGAGCCCGAGTTCTCCTCCACGAACAGCAAACCCCCAAGAGCAGCCGCCCGCTGGAGGCTGGGCCCCTCCATTCCCCGTTTCCCCCCTGCCGCTGCCAAGATCCGCTGTCCCCGGCAGGCTCAGCTCCCGCCCTGCCCTTGTCGCCGTCGCTGTCCCCGGGGCTCCCTGCCAGGCCGGCCCTGCCCACGCATCGCGGTTCGCTGCGTCCCGCACCCCCACGCTCATCCTGCCACGCAGCGCCCCGGCTGCTCCCCGCACGCAATCTCCTTCTAAACTCCTTCTGTCCTGCGCCACACGGGTCCTCGCCACAGGGAAAAGCCGCAGGAGAACAGAAGTGATGCTGGACTCGTCCAACACCCAGCAGAGGCTGCCGGGCTGCCGCGGTTTCCCCGGCACAGAGCAGAGCCCTGCGCTCCCTGCGGATCCCCGGCGGTGCACGGCAGGGACAGCCAGCGGGGCTGGGGTCTGCTGACTCGCTCCTTGCCCACTCTCCGCCTCCTCGGCCACTCTCCGGGCTCTTTCCGTGCTGCTCCCAGGCAGGCAGAGGGGAGGGAGCTTCTCGCGTGGCTGGACTGCCCCTACCCCACGCCGGGAGCGGGGATGGCCGGACGCCGGCGCGGGCGGGGTGGAGAATGACGGCAAGCTGACCTCGGGCAGGGTCTGGACCTCCTCGGATGCGACAAAGCCGGTGCTGTCACCCCTCTGCTCGCGGAGGGGGGTGTGTGAGCAGGGGGCTCCGGGTGGAGCTGAGCCTGTGCACCCAGCCCGGGTCATAGGGCTCCCTGCTCCAGGGCGACGGGCTCCTGGCGCTGCCGCTTGCGCTGCCGCTCCCGCTTGGCCCGCCAGCACACATAGGCAGCCACCAGCAGGCCCACCCCGAAGATCAAGGTGGCCACCGAGACCACCTTAGCGATGTCCATTTGCGGGCCATTGATGGTGAAGGTGATGCACGTCGCCGCGACGCCGATGACCACGGAGACGATGCCGAAGGGGAAGATGCAGCGGTACCAGGATTTCTCGGTCCCGCCCGTGGCCAGGGCCAGTTTGTTGAGCGTGGCCGTGGAATCGGTGGCTGTGGCCAGCGGCAGCCCTGGTTTGCCTCCCTGCAGGCAAGTGAGTGAGTTGGACTTGCAGCCCATCATGTTGGCAAGAAAACCCAGGAAGGAGCAGCGCAAGGCGCGTCTCGGACGGACGAGAGTGGCTGTGCCGGCGATGGAGGAGGGAGGATTGCGGATCCTACATGGTCACTCTGTCCGGCTGCTCACGGTGCGGACGGGATCTCGCTGCCGCTGCTCTCCCGCTCAGCTTTGGCTCCCGGCTGCTCTGCCGGCCGGACCGAGCGAGGCTGGAGGAGGGCTGCGGCGGGGATTGGCGGTGCCGGCGGTGATCTCAGGGCGGTGGGTGGGAGGACCGGCCCAGCCTCGCCGCCTGTTAACTCTTTCGGGCTGTGAGCAGCCAGCTGGGATCGCTCTCGGCGTGGGTTTGTCCCACTCGCGCCTGTTTTGGCCAGCGCGGAGCCTGTCCCGCTGCCCCGTGGCAGGGCGATCCCGAGGGAACGGGCAGCGCCACTTCCAGCCGCTCCCCCGAGCCTCCTCCGCGGGCAGCGCCGCTTCCAGCCGCTCCCCAGAGCCTCCTCCGCGGGCAATGCCAGCACCATCGCCTCCCTCCAAGTTCTTTTTCTCCCGGTGTCATCCTCTCCAGCTTTGTTCCCTGGCACAGGGCTTGGGGGGGCCTCACTGGGAGCCCATGGACTGGTCATGCTGGTGGCAGCTGGGGGGAACAGAGGGTGAGCAACCACGGGACCTGGCGGGAAAGGGGCTGGAGCTGAGGGAAGATTTGGGATTTGAGATGGTTGCTGAGCAGGCAGGGCGGCAGCAGGGTGAGATCCAGGGGGGCAGGATGCTGAAAGGCTGAGAACGGGAAGGGATCAGCAGAGCCACAGGAAGGAGGGCTGGGCTGCGGGGGCTTGCACCGTACCCACCCCAGGCACTGCTTCCTTTCCCTGCAGTGCCCACCCACATCCTCACTATCAAGATTAACATTTTTTAACAGCAACGTTGAGCACAGGTAGGTGATGTTGGCTCTGCACTGCTCCAGCGCAGAACCACACACGTGCAGAATGTGGCAAAGGCCAGTGATGCCACCCAGAGCTCCTGGGCAGGGAGGAGGGAGACACAAGCAGCTTGAAGACAGTTAAGTACAAAATCGTCCTGCCCAGCTCTGAACATCAGCAGAGACTTTTTTTGAGGGCAAAAACTTTTCATGCTATCTTTACCATGAGAGGATCAGAGAGGCACCAAGACTGGAGAGGGCACAAGCAGTTCCCGTCTCTGGCTTCTCCTGCACTCTTTTTATCTTTTAATTTGTTTTCCTGAAGGGGAGAGGAAAGGAATGAGCTATTGCAGCAAACCTGAAGACCTGGAGCCTTTCCCAGGTCAGAGCTTCCCCTGGGCTGATAGGGCCCAGCTGTGTGTCTGCATCAACTGAGAGGAAGCCAAAAACAAGGAAGAAAATTCACACTGCAGGAGAAGCAGAGCTGGGCAGCGAGAGGGAGGCTCTGTGGAAGCTGAGATGGAGAACCAGGGGAGCTGGTGGGACTGACTCAGGAAAAGAGAGGTTAAGGCATTAGTCTGCACAGGGGATGTATTAGCCTCCCTTTTTCTGTGGCCACTGCTCTTGCCTACAGCATCCCCAGGGAAGTCGTGCCAGTCTGGGAAAGAATAAAGCTGGTTTGGATCAGACTTTGCCCCTCTTCCAGTTTGACCTGGAAAGCTGTGTGCAACCTGTGAGCACCAAAACAGAGGGACTGGGTCTGCAAGATTCCTGCATTTCTTCTTGCTCCCAGTTTCTTCAATAACATTTGGAAATAATGAAAGTGGAAGTTGATCAGGTATCAGCTGAATTCCCAAAATTCCCATGGTATGCCCAGAGGCAGGCAGCTGCAGACACCAGAGATCTGGGCACAGGGGCTCTGACTCTGCACGGAGATAGCACAAAATAGTGCTATAGTGGGAAAATAACTCCGGCTAAGGCAGACACATGGTGTTCTGCAGCACACGGTGCTCTGCAAACCGAGTTTTGTTATTTACTCTCCTGATTGCTCATTAGAGGGCAGGAAAAGCAGCAGAACACCATGAGTCAATGCCCTTTGAGCAAGGGCAGAAGGCTGATACTTCCCAACACAAGCTCCAGTTTCAGCTTTGTGAAGCTTTGTCAAACTTGAAAATGTTCAGACTTTGTTGTGGCGTGTTTTGCTTTGAATCCATGTTTGCCCTCTGTTCTCCTCCCCAGTCTCCTCCCTTTCCCAGTTGCCAATTTTCCCAAGCCCTTCCCTAACCTCCTCCCTTCCAAGTTGTCAATCCTCCCTATCCCTACCCCTTTCTCCAGAGAGTTCTGCGTCTGTCTTGTTGCCCTCGACACCCCATTTGTTACTTCGTATTATTCCCCCTGTTTTCCCTGATAGGCTCATAAGCTGTTTACCCCACCTTATACTCCTCTCTTACCATATCCTCATTGGTTCACTTTCCTACACCCCTACTCCTTAGCTGCTGTACAAAAACTCCTGTCCACCCCCTCAGTCCTGTCTGGGAGCCCAGGAATAAATAAATCCATCTTGTCCCACCCCAGGCCCCGTGCCATCGCTGTCTGTCC
This sequence comes from Taeniopygia guttata, assembly GCF_048771995.1. Classification (NCBI taxonomy): domain Eukaryota; kingdom Metazoa; phylum Chordata; class Aves; order Passeriformes; family Estrildidae; genus Taeniopygia; species Taeniopygia guttata. The sequence continues at coordinate 15,360,761 of NC_133039.1, forward strand.
CTGCTGATAACTGGGAATTGCAGCGCTCGCAGGAACAGTCGCGGCCCTGCCGCAGCCGCCCCGCGCGGCGCACGCTGCTACAAGTGGTAGCAGAGGATGGTTCCCTCCTTCGTCTTTTAAAATAAACGGGCCAATCTGTGGGGCACCCGCCTCACTTAAGGAGAAGGGAAAAGAACATCTACGAGAAGAACATCAGCAAGCTCTGCCTTGGACTCTAAGAGGAGCCAAGCAGAAGATTTGAGGCTCCAGGACTCTTTCTCTCATCCTCACCATGCCCTCTGCCCCAGGCTACCAGGTGCCCCAAGGGGGAGGACTTATCCCAGGATGAGGAGAGAGGCTTGTTGAATGGCTCACATTAGGCTGAGCCAAGGCCCTGAACAGGAGGCCAGATAACATCAGGATCCCTGCAGGGCAAGGCATTTAAACTGGATGAGCGAACAGGCCGTGCCCAAGGCTCCGAGGACAAGCCTTGAAGCACTGGGAACACCCAGGTCCCTGGAAGTGACAAGCTGAGGAAGATAAAGTCCCCAGTTTATCGTGATTCCACCACAGAAGTCGGCTCCTGACCTGGCTATGGAGAACCACTCCGGGGCCGGTGTCTCCTGATGAGCAGCTGATCCGAGGGGATCACCACCATCACTCCCTTGGATCCCCAAGGAGAATGGCCAGAAATGCCTCCACCCTCACTCTGGGGGTAAGTGAGCCAAAGCAGGGTATTTTCCTGGCGGGTGGGTTTAGTCTCCACAAGCTGGTGGCCAAGATTGCGGAGACCACAGGGAACCCTCCTGATCTGAGGGGATCTTCACCGTCACTCCCTTAGATCCTCACTCTTCCCCAAAAGGTTGTGGCATCCCCTGAGGGTACCCTCCACTTATCAGGACGATGCTTTTCTATTCTCTCTTAGCCAAAGCTGGGCTCTCCCCCAAAGGCTGGGGCATCCCATGGGGGCTGAGAGAGTAGAAAAGACAAGAATAGGGCAGAAATTTTCCATCAAACGATGGCACGTTTATAAGAATAGGGGAGAATCTAATATTATACAAGAAACCCCTGACATCCACGCACCTCGTCGAAATTTAGCTGTGTCGGGCTCCTCCCCTGTAAGTTCCTCTGTGGCTTCTGTGAAGCTCCCTGTACCCTCTGTCCCTCGGACTTCTCAAAACCCTACCCTATCCTCCCTTGGGGATGGTGTTGGCCACAGCACCCCAAGCACCCCGCTGGACACTGTTCAGACCTCTTGAGGGAACTGCAGTGCACTCGGCACTCCTTTCCAAGGTGGTGATGGCCACGCCACGTGGAACCTCCTTTCCTGCCTTGACCTTTCTTGTCCAGCCCCAAGTTTCCCACCAGCCCCACCCTTCTACAGAGGCATAAATCGCATGTGGGGGCCAGTGCCCTTTGTTGGAAGGTGGGGTTGGACCATCCCCCATTCCTTATTCCGGCTCCTCCTCAGGGGGGAGGATCGCCTATGGGGCCTCCCGTCAGGGGACCCTCCTTCTTGGGAGATCACCCTCTTTTATGGAGGGACCTCCTTCGGAGGAAGGTGGAGCTGGAAACCCAGACCTGGAATCCTCCATTTTGTCTCTCCCTAGGATGGCAGTGCCCAGGTCCATCCCCTTATCGATACCCCATAACACTTGTGGCAGTCGCCAAAGGAATCATATTTCTTCTTATGAACTGAATGAATTATGAATTCAATTGGCATTTAATTTTTGGAAGAATCTCCCCAAAGCTCTTGACCCTTCGAAGCCTTTGTGGAAACCGTTCCAGATCATTAACCTACAAACTTCCACAGTTGAGATAAATGAAAAAAGGAACCAAAAAGAACAATTTAAAACATGTTTTAAGTATAGAAAAAAGAGACATGAGGCAAGTGTTTGCCCATCAAAGTCAAAAATTTGTTTCACCTGTAAAAAGAAAGGTCACATAGGAAAAAACTGTCCAAAGTAAAAAAAAACTACTATCATCCAAATAAAAATAAAAATAAACAATTGAATGAATATAACAAAATTATTCAAGAGTGACTGCCCAAGTTCCCCATCCATTTCCTTAATTATACCCTACCAAGTGTTCCTTTTAATTTCCACATTATTTTAAAGTTTTCACAGTATGCTTTGGAAAAAAAGAGTTCATTAATTTACATTTAGACCTTATTTAAACTTCATGATCTTTGTTGATTTTTGTTTAACCATTTCCCCATGTTTCCAACTAAATTTCTTGACTAAAAAATTGTTCATTATATTCTTGATACTTTAAAATAATCTGCATGTTAAATTATATATTATAGAGAGAGGATTCACTCTGTCCAATTAATACCCACCATTGCATAAAATAAAATGAGTAAGACCACATCTCCATTCCCTGATCACATCCTACAAGAGGCGTGACCTCCAAAATCACTTTCAAACCCCAGAAAGCCAGAACCTGCAGATTCCTCGGTGATTCATGCTTCAAGCCCAGTCTTACTTCAAGATAATTCCGCTGCAATTCCTACTCCTGACCCTGATTCCATTTATAATGACTTTGTACATTTTATATTAAGTTTCTTATGTGAAGAAGATCCTTACCCCATGCGTTATGGTCATGAGTAGTTAATTTCATTTTTTTCCTGATAATTTGTGAATTCTTTTGTGTTGCTGTAATAATTTGTCATATGCTAAAATCTGTTATATGATAAATTATGTATATGCTATGTTATATAACAGATTCATTAATTTGTTTTGAACCCCAGAAGTGTCCTCTCTTTTGTAAAAAGAAACGGGGAGATATTTTGGTATGTTTGTGTGTTTTGCTTTGAATCCATGTTTGCCCCCTGTTCTCCCTAATCCCCTCCCTTTTCCAGTCGCCAATTTTCCCAAGCCCTTCCCTAACCTCCTCCCTTCCACGTTGTCAATCCTCCCTATCCCTGCCCCTTTCTCCAGAGAGTTCTGCGTCTGTCTTGTTGCCCTCGACACCCCATTTGTTACTTCGTATTATTCCCCCTGTTTTCCCTGATAGGCTCATAAGCTGTTTACCCCACCTTATACTCCTCTCTTACCATATCCTCATTGGTTCACTTTCCTACACCCCTACTCCTTAGCTGCTGTACAAAAACTCCTGTCCACCCCCTCAGTCCTGTCTGGGAGCCCAGGAATAAATAAATCCATCTTGTCCCACGCCAGGCCCCGTGCCATCGCTGTGTGTCCCTGCGGATAACGGGAATTGCAGCGCTCGCAGGAACAGTCGCGGCCCTGCCGCAGCCGCCCCGCGCGGCGCACGCTGCAACACGGCTTAAATTTACCCCGAGCTGAACCCTTGAAGAAAATATCAGCTAAAATAGTTCAGCTGCTGCTGACAGTGGGGTCTGGAAGCAAATACTCCAAGAATGATCCTGGCAATGGGCCACTTCTCAAACTTTTTCTCAGGAAACTGGTGATGTGGTGCCACCCCTAAACACAGCTCCAGCCCCCCGTGCTGGTCGTACCCCCTGCAGCATCCCCACACCTCCAGCCTGCACTCAGAGGATTGAAAAGGACTCTTGGCTTCCATCAAAACCTGGTAGCATTTGTGGAATGACAGCTGTATCTGTTTCTAAGTCGTGCTGAAGAGCAATGACTGGCCTTGAAAAAGCAATAGGTGAGAAAAACAAGTCCCAGCTGGTTAGAAAAACACCCATTTCCATGTCTCAGTTGTGATGCATGAGGGCTTTGAGTATTTGAGTCAGCAGTACTGATATGACCCTGCTGTAGCAGCCTGTGTCTCCTGGGACCACTCCTCACACCCACCACTGCTTGAAGTTGCACAGGGGTAAAGCACGGGTGCACACCCATCTGCAGGAAATGTGATGTATCAAACTGCTCCTCCTGCCACCCAGACACAGCTCACCTGAGAGTGTTCCCAACAGCAGGGGCAGCAATGTCCAACCCAGGACCTCTCCAACTCCACAGATGCTTTAAAAGAAATCATCTGCACAGAGCCTGGTGCACGTCACAGAGCCATGCTGGCTTTGCTCCTGGTTGGAAAGAACAAGCAGGATCAGCTTGCCCTGCACAGGGCTAGGGCTGGGGCAGGGGCACCACCAGGAAATTTCTCACACTCGTGTGGAAGGCAGCTGGATGAATTTTCCCTTCTTCATTCAGAGGCCAAATTCAGGCAACTTTCTCTGATTTTATGGGTTGTTTTCTATAAACTCACAAATGTGCAGTGGGCTGCATGGGTGAGTCCATAGTTTTGGGCACTGAATCTTCCACCCTTGGTGGGGCTGACAGGCTCCTCTGCCTGGGTTCTTCACTCCTTCCCTCCTCACTCCTTCTGTAACCAGAATTACCTTAGGGTGTAATTTTCAGAGCAGAAATAGAGACTTGTGAATCCTCCTCCCTCTTCCCACAGGAATGAAAGTGCAGCTGGCACTGGATGAGTCACTTTGCAGGGGCAGAGAGGGATGACACTCCCTGTACACACAGACCACCCCCAGGTGTCCTCGGGGTGACAGATGGGGCACAGGAGCTCTTCCTGCTGTCAGAACCCTGCCCAGAGCATGGCTTGGTGCCCTTGGCTGGAGGAGAGGCTCCAAAGCCTGGCACAGAGCTGCAGGAAGGAAGGAAACACTTGGGAAATTCCTGTTGAAGAGGAACAGGAAAGAGCAGAGAAGGTAAATGGCTTGGATGGGGGATAGAATGGTGGTGGTTGAACAAGAAACCCAGACTCCTAGAAGGGAATGAGGAGGAAAGGAAGGATGAGAAAGCCAAGATCCCTCTAAAACAGATTAATTTCTCCAGTTTTGAAGTAAGGAAGCCCAGAATCAAATATGATGATGAACACCACTAGGGAATCCCAGAAGAAGCAAGGTGCAGGAGGAGATCCACGTTCTCTAGGACTGGCCAGCGCTGTGGCAGGAGGAAGGAGTCCCACAGTCCATAATTATGTGAGTGACCAGAGACACTGACAGCACCTCCAGTCCATAATTATGGACCAGAGACATGACACCACCTTCTCAAAGCAGATGCTAGAGTAATTCTGAGACCACGTGGAAGTGCTACAGCAAAGAAGGCAGGGCCAGGATGCACAGACCCCCTCGTGGTGCCACTTGCTCTGCTCACAGCTCCAGGTCCTGCTGTGCTCAGGGTGAACACACTCCCTCCTGGAGCTAAACCACTGCACCAGGGAATTTTGTATAGGAAGGAATTATGCCTTATTTTATCCAGAACTGGAAGGTAATGGGGCTGGAAACAAGAACAGAAAACTCCATATCTGGCAGGAACATCTGTGGGCAAAGATAATCAAAGATAACCACTGTTACACAATTCACATATGATCCTGCATGAGTCAAAGAAGTACTACTCACTTGTGCCCACCTCACTGCTCACTTTTGGGACACAGAGCTCAAAACTGGGGTCTAGGTTGTGGAAATCCAGAAACTGGCAGCCCTGAAGCCTTCTCACACAGAGAACTTTGCTCTCAACAGGTGACCCTCACTCAGTTAAAAATTAAATGCCAGCAGATCACAGCATTGACAGAGAAACTGGGAAAAGCAACAAACCCCAGCAGTTTGTAATAACTTAGAAATCCTCACAAGGGTCTTTTCCTTTGGCTCTGTGAGGAAATGAATAATTCTGCCTTTATTTGTCTAATGCAGAATCAAGGAATTGTTAAGGTTGGAAGATCATCAGTTCCAACCACTAACTCAGCAGCACCGTGGTCGCCACTAAACCATGTCCCCAGGTGCCATATTCACACATTTTATAAATCCCTCTGGGGATGGTGACTCCACCACTGCCCTGGACAGCCTGTGCTAGTGCCTGACCACTCTTCATGATGAAAATCTGGTACAGTTCATGCAAAAGCCACATGATAGATTAGATTTCCCACTGGGATAGGAAATACTAAATAACAATTTATTGTCCCCCACCATAAATGAAGAGCTGCAGAGAAATGAGAGCAGGTGAATATAGCACCAACAACCACACCTGAGTGTGGGAAAAAACCCTGGCAAAGCCAGTGTTAAACTGTGAGCAGCTCCATTAATTTTAAGATAAAGAGCAGGGAAGAAACACAGCAGGAAAGTGTCATTAAAGAAGCACAGGTGGCATCTCATAGTCCATTTTAAGCTGCCTCGTGCCAAGTAAAGCTGGAAAACAGGCAGCAAAATAAATCAGGAGGCACATTCTTGGATCCTCAGTGACCTAAGAAGTATTTTCCAGGTCTATGATTCAGCAGAAGGGAAATAAATAAATAATCAAAGCAGGGGAATAAAGAACTAACAGCCATCAGGAAGTGTGGGGCTGAAAATAGCAGCCAAGTGTCACCTTGATCCACTCCAACAAAGACTTTGGCACCAGTGACAAGTTGCTGGGTGACATCTCCGAGCTATTTTGGGCCCATGGCTTTGCACTCAGTGGGAGCCCCTCTGGGCCATGGCACGGGGAGAACGCCAGCGCCAGGCACAGCATTCCAGAGGAACTTCCAGAGCAGGGAGGGGGCTCCAAATGAGGGATTCACGTGTCCCCAAGGAGGATGCTTTCCTGTGGATTCAGAGATGGATGGGAGCAGATGGAAAAGGATGATTGCATCACCCCAGGCACAGCCATGCTCCTTCCCAGCACCAGTGCTGGGCTGGCTCAGAGCTTCACCTCCAGCTCGGGGCAGTGCTGGGAAGCTGCTGGGATCCAGCAAAGGCTGCAAACTGGGAGAAGAGATCCCCAGCAGCTTTGTTGATTTTCTCTTCTGCCCTTGGAGAAGAGCTGTGGGTACTCCCAGTGCTCCCAGCTGGGCAGGCACCAGTGCAGCTCGTGCACCAGGTATAGTGGTTTTAAGGCTCACAGATAAGAAATACACCTAATACACAGATATAAGCTATTTTACTGTAATTGGTTCTTAAAACGAAAAAAACAAACAAACAAAACAAAACAACTCCACCAACAAAACAAAACAAAAACCACAACCTAATTAAAAGCCCAAAGCCCAAATAATGCTGTTTGCATTGTCATAAGCAAGACCCTGGACTCCTCCCTACGAATGGACACCGTGGTGTTCCTGCTGGTAGGAGGAAGGGAGATGGAATCACACATGATTCAGATCATTAATGCTTTGTTCAGTCAAACAGCTCCGTGAAATCTGGTAAATTTGCTCTTGCAAGGACAGCAGGATCTCTGCTGAGAGCTCTGTCACCCTCAAGAAGACTCCAGAACAGCACAACCCACCATTTAAAACCATTTTAACAACAAACATCATTTACAACTGAGATAATAAACCAGGTATTTAAGACTGAAAATAATTGAAAGGATATTGGCAAACACACTGAATTTCATAATGACCCTAAAAGTAAGCCTGGAATGGTCACAGAAACATGTGGTTATGTTTAAATTTATATGCCCAAACTTGCTTAAATACAAAAAATACTGTCTGATTCATCCCTGCATCCAGTATCCAACCATTTGAATTCTATCCCATTACACAGTCAGCACAATATTATAATGAAAGCACTATTTATGGTTTCAGTAAGTTTTTAAAGGTTTGTTGGTTTTTGTTTGTTTGTTTGTTTGTTTGTTTGTTTGTTTTGTTGAGTCACTATCCCTGAGGGGATTTAAAAGATGTGTAGACATGGTTAAGTGGTGGTCTTGGCAGTGGGGGAACATTTGGACTTGATGTTCTTAAAGATCTTTCCAACCTATTCCTGTGCTCTCTCCTTTGTGTTCCTGTGCCTGGTTGGTACCCAGAACTCCCTTCCTGAAGGCAGCAGGAGCTGCAGATGCCTTCACCTTGCATGACAGCACTCAGCTGCCCAACAATTCCAAAAGCAAGATCTAATGCTAACACATCCTCTAAGAGACTTCACCTCAAGAGAAAACTGCTGTGTGCTCTGAACTTCAGAGCCTGAAGCAGGAAAACACAACCCCCGAGGGTGAGATCCTCAGTACACAACTGCAAATTGCAGAGCTCCGAGGCTGTGCCAGCTGAACAAACAGCTGTGGCACACTGGTTTCGAGAGAGGGGAAGGATGCTGAGGTGCTCCAGAGGTGCAGTGAGAGGGATGTACCCCCAGTGCCATCTGTGGGGCAGGACGCAGCCCCACGAGTCCTGCTGAGCCTCCAGGCCTCCCTGGAGTCTTTCTTTTAAGCTGGACCTCAGATGACACAAACAAATTGTTTCCCTCTACAACATGCAAGGGCTGGAGACAAACCTAGCAGCAGCATGAGCACATCTGGGGGCTTGTGTTCTCAGAAATCAGGGGGGAATTCTCCAGACAAGCTTTTTTCCAAGGCCACGCTCCTCCACTGACTCACATCTTGCTTCTAGTTACTTTTTCTTATCAAAACTCTTGATCCACTGGTTATCTTTCCTTTTCTGGATAAAAATAAGTCAAACATCTTCATTTGTGTGCCTAAATAACCCACTACTGTAAACTTTCACCTTATGAAATTACAGTTCAAAACTCCGTTTTAATTTTTTCCCCCTCCCATTCCCAGTTCTTTGTTCCCTGGCACATGGGGCATGCTGTTTCCTGCCCTCTTCTGTCTAACTGAGCTCAGATTAATTAACCAGCCATAGATTTTTCTATTTTAAACAATGCTAAACCCCTTCTTTGTCCACAGAATGATAGATCTTTTCTTCTGGTTAGTGGTTACAAAAATAGTACTCAATATGCATGGTGAATGGTAGGAACTTTAATACCTATTTCATTAATTGTTTTCATGTCAGACTGAGCAATAGTTTGGGTTTTTCTTTTGTGAGGTTGTTATTAATGTATGTGAAGGAGGACTAGGAAGCTGCCAGTGAAACCAGATGTCATCTGCACCAGTCCCAGTGTACATGCTTATAAAGATCAGCCACAATCCACAAGAATAAAAGGCCTTGCTGCAGAGAGCACAGACATACAAAACCAAGCTCATGAGCAAGTGAAATCACATCAATCTCTGTTTTACAGATAACAAGTGACAAGCCCTGGTGTCAGATCCATCATCTGCTGCAGCCTCTTAGTGACTCCAAAATGGAGACAGGACTCAGGACTGGAAATGCACAGCCATGAACTGGCTGCCTGCCCACAAAAAATCCCTGTTGGCTCCTTCTCCTGGCATTCATAAGGCTATTAAAGCATTTCCCACTCTCTGCTTACAGTGTGCTGATAATTAGACACCCTGGGACAGTCTGGAGGAGCCCTGTGCATCCTGCAGCTCCCACATCCAGCATCCTCAGTGTGCACTGCATGCTTGTGGAACCCAAAACCACTCCTTCCAGATTTAGCAGAAGCAGACAAAATCTCTCAGCAAAGCTTCAGCTGGAAATCACAAGCTCATACTGAATTCTGTAGCTCAGGGAGAGAATGATTTGGGTAAAAGAATTTAAAAATTAAAAAATGTGTGTGGATATTCAGCTTCTTCCTAGTAGCTCCCCTAAAATCCAAGAGCTCTGTCCCAGAATTTTGCAGCACCAGTGCTCTTTCTAGAACTCTAGACTGGCACAACTTGCTGAATCAGGTGTTAATGCTTCAGGTTTGACTCACACACAGTTTTAATCAAGTAACCTGCTCTCTGGAGTGCACAGAAAGCTCATTTAGAGAAGAACATCAACAGCAAATTTGTCATCTTCAGAGGGGGCTGGGAGTTTTCCTCCCACTTCAACATTTACCATCTTAAACTGCTCTTTGATTTAATTCTCTTATGCCTCACACGGCTCATCAGGGTTTGCCTCTCCAAGCCCCAACATGTGCTCCTGGCCCAGGGAGCTCCTCCTGCCCTTTCCCAGGGGTGGGAGTGTGCCATGGACAGGCACAGCAGCAGGGCACAGGCTGGCACGCTCTGTCACCACTCACCTGCTGCCAAACCCCTCAGAAGGACTAGAAGAGGCAGGACATTCCTCCACACCACTGCTGGTGTCATCCCTCTTACCAAGACTAATGTTATTTCTGTTTTAGATGGGGAGCACCCCTAAAGCTCCAGAGTTGAGTCTCTCCATGTGGCACCTCCCGAGGAGGGGCTTCAGCAGCACTTGGTGACAGATCTGGTAACACGTGCAGGATAAACCCCTTGGAGGGCTCAACAGAGCTTCAGAACTAAGCACAGCTGGGGCTGGGGATGCCCCTGGAGCCCTGGCAGTGTCCAAGGCCAGGTTGGACGGGGTTTGGAGCAACCTGGGATAGTAGGAAGTGTCCCTGCCTGTGGCAGGGGTGGAACTAAATGATCTTTAAGATCCCTTCCAAGCCAAATCAGTCTGTGATTCTATTATTCTCTAATGCCAACCAAAGACAACTGGTGCATGTGAAACCCTCCAAGAGGCTCTGCTGTTTGCAGTGTGCACTAACAGCAGCACTGCTGCCATACCTCCACTGGCCAAACATTTGCAAAACAAACTCAGCCCATAAAGTAGTTGTAGAGAGGAAGGACAGGAGAGAGCCAAGGAAAAAGAGAAACCATAGCAGTTGGAAATACTTAAAGTCACAGATTCTTGAAAGAAAAAAACCTGCCTCCTCCTCAGGATCCCATCCTTCAGTAGGGAAAACCAAAAAACCTTTTAAATGCTACTGCAGGGGACAGAGAAGGAATAAGACCTGCTAATCCTGCCTGGCCCTCACTATGCCTTCTCAGCTCATGTCTATACAACACTGGGATCATCTATCACTTTCCAAAAATACTGCTCATTTCCTGTATTTCTGTAATTCTATCCCCTGGCATCAAACACTTACACTACCTTATGTCTTTGTTTCTTCATTTCAGCTGGATGTACTTTCTTCCAATAACAATGGCACATTCTATAACAAAGCCCCCCAGCCCCTGAGTTCAACTGCTATTGAATCTGTCTCTCCTACAGCACAAGACTGGTTTGAAAGAATGAGTAATTCAAATTATTTAAAGTCTTACACATTTCTGAAATTTTAAAATGTGGTGTAGGAAGAGAAACAAAACCACAGTGCAGCCAGAGGCAGAGAACGACCCAGCTACCTGACATTCTGCCCCCCTTCTGCACAACTCCTACAGGGTCAGCTTGCCTTCTGAGTTTGCAATAACCCCTCTGAACCCTCTCTCGTGGGCTGCCTCCTTTTCCCAGCCCTTTCCCACGTCTGCAATCCTTGCTGTGCTGCTGAAGTTGCTGCCAATTTACACTGGTCTGCTCTGTGATGAGCAGCAGATGCTCCATGACTCATGCAGTGCTTGCAGATGCAAGTTATCCATAACAGCACCCTAATTAACAACACCAAACGTCAGCTCTCCATTCAAAGAGGGACATGTTCATGTGTATGACCACGCTAATTCAGGAGGCAGTGTCTGCTCCCTTGGAGCGTTCAGGCCAGGCTGAACAATGCTTGGAGCAACCTGGTCTAGTGGAATGTGTCCAGCCCATGGCAGGGGGTGGGATGAGATGAGGCCCCTTCCAACCCAACCCATTCTGGGATTCTATGACAAAAATACTAAGGGAAAGACAGAGATGCTAATTTTTACCTATCATATGAATGATTTTTATTGAATTTTGAGTCAGAAAGAGCCAGACATTCAGAAGAGCCAGGCAGCAACCGGGCCTTGAAAAAAAAAGATAAGGAAAACTAATGAATGTCTTTGCATTGCTAAGAGCTAAATTACACACACACAAGCAAGCAGAGTCCAGCTTTGAGATATGGTCTGGGTCAAACTGTACCAGGCCGTGGTACGCTTCCTGAGTGGAATTGAAAGTACTCAGAAGGAGAGGTTTTCTACTCCACTCCAAAGCTTTATCTGTCACTGGAACACCAGGGAATTTGGAGATTACATGCAAAAACGACGGAGAAACGGCAGCCAGCAAGGTGGCAAGGTGGGAACCGCTGCGGGAGGGTCTGGGGCCGGGCCGGACAGCCGCGGGTGCCCCGGCGGGAGCGGGACCCGCCGGTACCGGGACACGGCCCGAAGGAGCGGGACCCGCCCGGTACCGGGACACGGCCCGGAGGAGCGGGACCCGCTCGCCCCCGGCTCCCTGCTGGTGCCAAAGCCAGTCGGTCTGTGCCCATGGGAGGGGTTTTCCCAGCGAGAATGCGGTTTGAGACCATCCCTGAGAAGTCACAAACCCATCCCAGGGGACTGTGGGTTGGTGCCTGTGTCTCTCAGTGGTGAATGCTCCATTGGGTGCAGCCCTGACAGCTCCAGGCTGTGGTTTGTGGCAGAGGTGACACTTCCCACAGGTGTGCACAGCTGCCTGGGGAGCCCCAGCTGTGGCCTGGGCCGGGGGCCCCTCACCAGAGCCCAGACACCCCATGCTATAAAGACTGCAGGAGAAGTTTGCCTGCAGGCTTGGAGGTGTGTTTATCCATGAAAGCATCAATATTTTTGTTTTCCTGCTCACTGGGCTTTGGATTCACCAGGTGAACAAGTGAGGGGGTTTTAAATCACAGAATGGATAGAATGGATTGGGTTGAAAAGGATCTTAACAGCTCATTCCACCACTGTGCCATGGGCAGGGACACCTTCCACTGTCCCAGGCTGCTCCATCCAGCCTGGCCTTGGGCACTGCCAGGGATCCAGGGGCAGCCACAGCTGCTCTGGGCATCCTGTGCTAGGGCCTGTCCACCCTCCCAGGGAACAATTCCTTCCCAATAGCCCATCCATCCCTGCCCTCTGGCAGTGGGAGCCATTCTCTGTGTCCTGTCCCTCCATCCCTTGTCCCCAGTCCCTCTCCAGCTCTCCTGGAGCCCCTTCAGGCCCTGCCAGGGGCTCTGAGCTCTCCTTGGAGCCTTCTCCTCTCCAGGTGAGCACCCCCAGCTCTTCCAGCCTGACCCAGAGCAGAGGGGCTCCAGTCCGCCTGATACAAAAGAAGTTTAAAACAAAAAAAAAACAATAAAAAAAGCCCATAACAGAAACAACCCCCTGGAGTTTAGCTGAATAAACAGGCAGAGTAAAGAAGTTCCTAGAAAAGATTTATTGTTTGGAGCTGTCTTTGGCTCTGTGAAGGACTAGCAGGAGGCCCCCCAGCTCAGTCCAGCAGCTCGTCTCTCACCAGCACAGGGAAGCGCCGGCCCCCCTCACAGAGCTGGCTCTGGATGGCCCGGAACAGCCCTGCAGAGCCCTCCAGCAATGGCCTGGCCTCCAGGACAGGCAGCAGCTCTGCCATCATCACCTAGGCAGAAGCAAAGGAGACACTGTCACCAGATCCAGCAGCACTCCAGTATTCCTTGAAGTGGCTGCATAACAAGTGAAATCTAATCAGAGCAGTATGACTAATAACAAGCTAATTGATTGATGGATACTTTCTTTTGTCATATTTAATAAAGGCAGAGTGGTTCATTTTCTGCTCATGAGCTACCTAGGCAGCCACCCAGCATTTCCAGAGCAGAGTCAAGTGGCAGTGCAGCTGCCCTGCTGCAGGGAAGACCCAGCACTGGGATGAGATCAGCATCCTGCAAGAAACTGGAGCTGGTGCTGGTTCAGGAGCTCTGCAGGCACACGGTGAAGTGCTCACTCACCCAAGGGTAAAGTCCAACCCCTCACTCAGGACTGTTACCATCACCTCCCACTTATGCCAGAGGTGTAAGTGGCCAACTCCAGCCCAAACAGGCTACAGGGACTGCTCAGGCTGTCCAACATTCCCTGGCCTGGCTGATGCTTCGTTAAGCCTATGTTGGGATCTCAGCCCACGCTGTCAAACCAGGGCAGCATCAGTATCAGCTCTGGGATTAGGACTGACTGACAACTCAAGCACAGGTCACTTTAATCACTGGACAAAAATTGGTCTTTGTTGCCCTACTCTTGAATTAATGCTCAGACACAGTTTTGCCTGGGATTTTTGTTTTTTTTCTTTTTTCATCTGGTATGAGGTTATGAAGTCTGAGCAGCCTGCACACTAAAACCCACCCAGCCTGCTGCACACTGCCTGCCCAGGAGACAGGACAACTGCATGTATCAGCCACCTCCCTAAAGGCTGCCACAGCTCCAGGAGTGTTGGGACAATGGTCTCAGGCAGGGTGTGGGATTCTTGGGCTGTCTATGCAGGGCCAGGAGCTGCGTCTCTTCCAACTCAAGTTATTCTGTGATTCCATGATTGTTCCCTGGTGGATTCGGAGGAAGACCCAAACAGAATAGAGTACAGGGTATCTGCAGGAGGCTCCCTCTCCTGCTCTACACAAATTTCTGTCCTGTACAAGGGAGCAGGACACAACTGTTCATCTCTGGGAAGTCCCTTTCTACAGACATGAAAGCTTCCTAAGGAAAAAGTTGGCACATGAAGGAGTGATGCACTGCTCCACTTCCATCCCCCTGCTCTGCTCCTGACACCTAACAAGAAACAGATCTTCACCATCAAAGACAGGCTAAGAGCTACCAGGAATTTCTATGATACTTGGCATTCCTCCATGGAAAGGGAGTGGACAGGCTTGGCCTGGAAACAGGTACATCCTTTTCTGGGGTATTTATCTTGTTCCATGCCCACTTACTTCACCTGTCCCAAGAATTTAACTTAGTCTGCACACTCTACACAGAGCTGCTTCAGGCCCTCAGGGCTCACATGGCACAAAGTATCTATTTGGGTACATGTGCAGAAGAAATGAGTCAACCATCAGAGAAGCAGGAATCAGGCTTTGGTCACCACTTTATTTTGGGCAGGCAAAAAAACCCCCAAACCCTTCATAATCCATAATTCAGGATCACAGCACTGAAATCCCATTTAAAGTCAGGTAGAAATCTGTCTTCAGTCACAGGGCTGCAGACAGTTATTAATAATGCCTCTCTGGCTTACAAAAAAAATTACTTTTCCACAGCCTCTATCACTCAGGTCAATGGCAAAGAATAGGTCAAAGGAGTAGATTTGATTCACATATCTTCTCTGCCCTTTGCTGCTGGCTGAGAAGAACAACTAATCCCTGTGTGGCAAACTCTGCTCAGGCTGCTGAAGAAGCTGACACCTCCTACCCAGTTCTCAGAATGGTAAAAGCAAGATTAGCAGAACAGTGGTTTGAGATTTGAAAGGAAAGCAACAGAGAACAGAGGAGTTCACCAGCTGGAAGTCACACAGAAGGGAATGAGGGAGTGGCTGCCCTAATAGGGCTGTAAAGGCCTGACAAAAGGGGCATTACCAACAACATTCTCCACTGTCAAATTCTTTCAGAATAGGGAAATAAAATCTTATCAGGAGAGTGTCAGGCATGTAAGAGCCTCTGCTCTGGCCCCAACAAGAATGAAGTCCCATTCACCAACAAAGCAAACAAGCACAAACACAGAAACATCTGGAGTAACACTGGAGGAACATGCCATGCTGCTGCTGCCCATCAACACCTTGTACAGCAGCTGCTGCCCCACAGTTGTCCTTCTCCTTCCCTGCTCTGGGAGCACTGACACTTCTCCAGACTCACCTTTTGTAAGGCAATCTCTTGGTGCAGCATTGACACTTGCAGCTTCAAGGCAAACAGGTCCCTGAGCTCCTGGAGACTGGAGTAACAGAGGAGAGGCACAGCCAGCATGTCTGCACTGTCACACATCTGTCCCCTGACAGGGACACAGGCTGGAGAGCAGCTCCCCACATCCCCAGTGAAGTCTGGGTGCAGCCTCAGCTGGGACTCCAGAGCTGCCAGGGTACAAGAAAAGGCAGGGGACAAAAACATACAACTTAAATCTGTACTTGCAGACTTTATGATCTACTTACTGTTCCCAGAAACTAATGACTAAAGAGACTGTAATCAGGATAAGTTCCTCACACATGGCACAATCAGGACACCCTAAGCTGTGGTCTGCATTGTCCCCTCCCCAGCCCTCTTGAACTGCAACTGCAGTTCAAAGCTCCAAGTCTCTCCTGAACACAGAGGGGTGGCACACAAGTACCACAGATTTGTTCGCCGCCAAAAAATTAAGTGCTCCATTACCATAATCAGGAGAAAAATGACCCTGGTCCAGTGTCCTGCATACAGGGGGCAAAGGGCCACGTCCACACCTGACCACAAACACAGGGACTGTCTCACCTTCTCGCAGCAGCTGCAGCTTCTGCAGGCACTGGGACACTGTGGTTTGCACACCCTCCAAGGTCAGAAGGCTTTCATACTCTTCTTGCAGAGTGGAAGGGTCTACAGTAAAAGCAGAGAAAAGGTGTGAACACTGGAACCTTCCTCTCCAAACAACTTCTAGAGTGGCCTCGAGTTCACCAGCCTTCATTTCAGGTAGAGAGTGTTCCTGTGCTGTGGATGCCAGCCTGGTCAGGGAGAGAGAAACTGAAATTGTTTCTCACAGTGGCTTGTGAGAATTTTTAGGGAGTTGTAGGAATGTGATCAGTTGTTAGTCTAAACAATCTGCAGGTGGTCTTTTTCTGCCTTGCTTTTCTGTTCCTCTCAAGGACGGTGTGTGAGGAAGATGTTATTAACTAACCAATCAAATAGAATGTATTGTATCGGCCTATTTAAGCCGAAGCTTCCTTTCCATTAAAACCTTCTTTTCTTCCTTTTTACACTGCATCTCTCGTCTGTTCTTGTGTCATTCTTGGTGCAAGGGACACTATCCCTTGTGTCCAGCACATGCCAAGAACACAAAACACATGGAACTGGAGCCCAAATCACCCTTATTCTGCCTCCTGCCCTCCCAATGCCCTTTTCCCCTCCTTACCTGCAGGCTCAGCTTCCACATACTGCCTCAGACGGGAGGGGACATCCTGGAGGCCCCTTAATTCCTCCTCTATCTCTGCAGGACTGGGAGTCAGCTTCAGGGAGCAAAACTCAAACAGCAGCAGCTTAAGGAAGGTTCCAGAGAATCCTGAGCCCCAGGCCAGCTGGAATCAGGGCAGAGGGCAGTGGCACTGCAGGGGGAAGGTGAGGACAGCACAGCACAGCTGTGTAGGGCATGCTTGCCTTGTGACCACATTTGGCTGGATCAGAAGTTTTGTAAGTGCTCAACAGCTCTACTGTGAAAAAACCCACTGCTCAGAGACCCAAGTGGAACTGCTGTTATTTGGGGCATAACTCTCTCCAGCCTGGAGCTCACTGCAGAGCAATTGCACCCTGTGCCTGCTAGGAAAGGATACGGTTGTCTGGATTCTCTCCATAAAACGGGTCCTTGCAGCTGCTGCATCTGCACTTGTTTGGCACAGGCGACATCTCTCCCATGCCCTGAAATTCCAAAGAGGCAGGAGGTGGAAGTTATGCTCCTTTGTACCAGACAGTGCTCACGCTGAGCTGTGACACACCAGTGTGGCATAGTAGTGCTTTAATTACAAGTGTCTCCCCCCTCCCCTC
This sequence comes from Taeniopygia guttata, assembly GCF_048771995.1. NCBI lineage: Eukaryota > Metazoa > Chordata > Aves > Passeriformes > Estrildidae > Taeniopygia > Taeniopygia guttata. Next base: position 15,377,901 of record NC_133039.1, read on the forward strand.
TCTCACAGGTTATTTACCAGCCATTCCCAACTCATTCCCACGGCTGCTATCAGGTCAGCAAGGACACCCTGCAGAAAGCATCAGACACTGCAAAGCACCTGTTACTCTCTCCTCTTGTTTTGAGGGGAAGGATCAGAACACAGACAGCACATTTCCATAAGCAGAATGTGAACTCGCAGCACATCCTTCATTCTGTTGGATTGTCCTGCCTGTGTTTATACCCCATGGGAAACAACAAATCTTCTCTTCCTTTCTTAGGAGTAAGTAATTTGCATTTCTCTGCATTTGTTCTGTTAGTATACGTGTACAAAAAAAAAACGAGCAGACAGGACAAACTCTCACCCAACTACTTCATATTCCAAACTTCCTTGTGTTTCTTCTTTAATAATTTTTTTTGGGGGGGACAAAGTGGTATGTTTGGCAAGCAGAATGACAGCAGCATGTCAGGGATGCAAGGCAGAGGTTTAAGGACAGTATCACGAGGAAGCTGGCCAAGACTTCACACCAGAGCCCACCAGTTTTTTGATAAAGCACTGCACAAATAACAGCACTGCTGGAGAGATACACTTCTCTCACAGAATTCAACATCCTCATGGATTCACAGTCCCCATGATATCCATTCCTCAAGGACTGTCTCCCAAAACCTGCTGCAGTAAGCGAGAGCCATCAGGAGGAAGCTTAAAATAGTTCTGCAGTGCCTGCCTAGCTCGAGTGTGCATGTGTCTTCTCTGTAGCCTAATGAGTCTTTTAAATCATGTTAGAATCTGCAGATCTCAGAAATACATTATGCAAAGAAGTGGCAAGGTTAATGGAACAGGAAAGAATAAAAATTCCCAGGCAAGATGCAAACCCTCTACGAGGGATCTTTAGTGCAAAGGTTATTCTCAATCTGTTACTGAGTTGAAAGCAATAGTGAGAAGCATAAAATTACACCAAAGTGATTAGAATACTAAAAGGCTCAATTTAGAAGAGAAAATTAAGGGTATAAAGTCTTTACGACTTGCAGAAGGGCAACTAACAAACTGGTGTCTGATAAATGACAGTTTCCAAGAGGAGGAGGAATTCTTGAGGGCAGCACAAGGGGCTACAATTAGATTTAAAAAAGAGTTTATGCTTAATATTTGAACAAAGCACATAATGAGCAATCTGGTGAATTACGGCAAGATCTCTCAGAGGAAATATGGGAAACTCCTCCAGAAGACTGGAGAATGGACTAGAGCAGGCAAGCCCCAACCACCTGCACCATCCCTGTAGCTGGTTTAGTGTAAGAGGTTTAGTGTAAGTGGTTTAGTGTAAGAGTTCAGCAGCAGGAGCCAGCCTCACACACACACACAGTTGTGGTGCTTCAGGCTGCAAAGGCAGGGTGGGGATGGTTTGGGAAACTCTCCCATCCCACGGGGTGTCCTACTGCAACAGGTGTGTGGCACCACCAGAGACTTCTGCTGCATCCTTAAACTCGAGGTTAAAGCATTCCAGGAACTTCATGACTCAGTGATTGACAGTAATTAGCACTCAGAAAACAAAAGTAGAACCACTGGCAACAGTAACAGAACACATCCTCAGCAGCAGCCCTGCAGTATGGGAGATCTTCCTGCTCCCAGTTCAGGCCCCATGCCCTGTGGGGTCACTGCCTCCCGGGGCACACAGAGCAGCCACACCTGACCCCTCCTCACAGCCTTGAAGCTGGGGGTAACTCTGGACTTAACTTGTCAGACTGGTCTTACCTGGAGTTCCTGGAATAGGCTTTCCTGTAGGGAAGGGGGAGCTTCAGCTGGCATCTGTGAAACAGGAGAAGGATCAATCCTGGCAGCTGGAAAGCAATAACTGAGCCATGTCTTCCAACAGGGAAATGGTGCTTTGTCAAAATCTGAAATTAATTTAGCTGCAATGGGAGATGTCAGTAACTCTGGAGATTGGATCCACCACTGGCTTCAGACTGTCCTCAAGGAAGGAAGATTAAGTTGCTCATTTGACTCCACAGGCATCATGGAGCTGAGCTGGGAGAGCTCCTGCATCCTGGACCAATCAGAGGTTCATCCAGGGTGGCAGCTGGGAGCAAAGCCATGGCACAGACATGGAAACAACACCTCCAGGGAAACTGGTCTGCCATACCCTCTTGCCCTACCTTAGCTGGACGAGGCAGCTTTGCTTAGCACCATATCACACTCAAAGAAATAGGAAAGGGACATTCCAGCTTCCACTGGGATTATGATTCTTACTCCTGAAGCAGAATAAGCCCTAAACTGTTACTAGAAAAACAGAAGGGTTGGCAGTTGTTAGTCACATGCAGACTTGGAATGCAAGGCCACAGCTGGGAATTTAAGTAAATGTTTGAATCCAGATCCCTGTTCCTACAGCAACTATCACTAAAGTGTCCCGGGGCCCTTCCAATGCCAGTGAAAAGGGATCATTTCCTCCCTGCACAAACACAAGAGTTAGGCTGCGGCGGCTGAGAGAAATATTCCTCAAAACTTTCCAGATGCAGATTGAGCTTCAGAGTTTTGTTAAAGCAAAAGAGGAAGAAATTACTTAAACAAGATAGACTTGCATGAATGCAAAGCCAGTCTTCCAAGTATTATTTTGGCACTTTTCCACAGAGAATCTCTGTGGAGATTCTCCTGAAATCCAAACTTCCCCTTCATAATCCTTCCTGCAGCAAACCCTTGAAACAACTGCACTCTAGCCAGTCCTGATTTGTGTAGTTACATGGGCAGTACGTTACAGGTTAACAGGGATGACATCACTTCAAACAGCACTGGGCACATGGTTTAGAGAGAGAAAAGATTCATGCATTATGTATTATCACTGTGTAAAAAACAGAATTTTTAAAAAAATCAATATGCTATAATAGAGAGTACACTCAGAGGAAAGCTAAGGCTTAAGAAAGCTCTACAGAGACAGCTTTCCAAAACACTCACAGGGGACTGTGAAACATCAAAAGTCTTAATTGAAAGGCTTTCAAAGTCCCAGCCATCCAAGAATAAGCCCTTAAAATGAAAACACTTACTCAACCACAATAAAGGCTTTTAAACTGTGAGGAGGATGAAGCTAGGCTGGGACCCCCAGAGCAGCTACAGCCACCAGGATCTGCACACATGCCTGTGAGTATGAAGCAGAACACGAGAGGTGCCCACCTCCCACACTTACCCCTTTTCCTGCAGGGTGCCTGTCCCTGGTGTGATGCTCCTTCCCCGTGTACATGCAGTGTCCTCCTTTTTGCTGGACTCTGCTAGGAAACCAGAACTTTTCTTCCCTGCATCAAGTAACTGCTTGCCAGCAGCCATGGAATTCTTCCCTGCAGCTGAATCCCCTCCAGAAAAGCTTTGCTGCTCATTTGGGGCAGATTCAGACAAGCCAGGTGTCTCCTGGGGTTCAGCTGCTGCACAGACTTCTCTGCCACTGGCACCAGCTGCTGTCCTGCGACTCCTTCCTTGTTTGGAAGTCATCCCTTTTGAGGAAATCTTCCCAGCTGTCCTGAGGCCTTGAGAAACACATCTGGCTGGGACTTTCCTTTGCAGTTTCTTCACATCTGGGTCAGTCCTGTAAGGGGCTCTTAACTGGTATGGAGAGGGCTTCTTCAACAACAAAGGCTTTTTGCTTCCAGCTTTCACATTCCTGCACTCAGGAACATCCTCAACAGATACAGGCACCTGCTGTTCTTCAGCTTTCTTGGGAGCATGCGCTTCACCTGCCCATTTGTGTCCTGTAGCTCCCTGAGTCTCTAATGGAGTTTTCAAGATGCTTTTCCTGACCGTCAGTGCCTTCTCTAAGGCCCTGTTCAGCAGTTCCAGCTCCTCTAGCTCCTTGGGTGAAGGTCTGTCTTCTGCAAGAAGACAAAACATGTCAGAAGGCTCAAACCTGGATGTTTGCCATTTGACTCTTCACTAACTTGCTCTTCCAGGTGGCACAGAAGGAAACGAAACCTAATGACTTGTTGCAGGGGGTATTTTTTTAGATGTGGGAACAGCCACTGTGCAGAGGATGCAGATAGGACGGGATCCACAAGAGGACAGTTCTCGAGCCAACCTCAACAAGGGACATTCCCACTTTTGGGTCAGGCCCGCAGTCACTTTATTGCCGGCTAACAAGACACGACTCAAAGCTAACTCCAAGGAGGAGAGAGGGAGGAAAAAGGCAGAGAGGATATTTAGGTGGTTACAGAGCATTGGAATGACTCCTAACACCACAACAGGCCCGGGGCCGGTGGGACATGAGGGAGCACCGGGGGAAGCACTCACCATGCTCAGTACTGGAGCCTGATTGTGGCTGTGGCCGCTCCTCTTCCTCATCATCCCTGGGGGGAACAAACAGCGACGGAGCCAGCGTTGCTGCACCGGGACAGGGCCAGCACCCCCGGCCCGCGGGGCCGCAGACACGTCTGCAGGAGCAGCGCCCGGGCCTCCTTCCTGCCGCCGGGCCGCCGGGGATGGAGGCCCCGGGAGGAGGCGCCGGGCGGCCGCCACCCGCCCGGGCTGCGCACTCACCAGCGCCGCAGGAGCGCCCGGCTCCGCGCCGCCCGCCGCTCCAGCTCCCGCCGCCGCTCCGCGCCCTCGCCCAGCGCCGCCCTCAGCGCCGCCGCCGCCCTGCAAGGCCCAGCGCGGTCAGCGCCCCGCGGCACCCGGCCCGGCCCGCGGGCAGTATCAGCCTGGCCCCCTGCCCCTCACCTTGGGCCGCAGCCCGCGGGCAGCATCAGCCTGGCCGCGGCCCCGCCGCTGCAGCCGCCGGCCCCGCGCTCCTATGGCCCTGCCAGGACCTGCGGGCGGGGCGCGGCGGAGGCGGGAGCGGCCTCGGGCCTGAGGCGTTCCGGCGGCGCCGGGGCCGCGCTCCGCCGGGCGCGGAGGGTGGCGGGGAGGCGGGGTCCCCGTGCTCGCTGTGCTTGCCCGGCGCGGGCGGGACGGTGCCGGGGATGCCCCGCTGGGCACGGGGAAACTGCTTTTCCCTCCGCTGCCTTCGGCGCTTCCCTCTCTTTCCTACCCCCTCTGAGGGGGCTTGGGCGGGCCCGTCCCACAGCCGAGGTACCCGGCCTCTCCTGGGGCCAGGAACAGTCGGGATTTGTTCCCTCAGGCTCGGCAGTGAAGCGCCCCGAGCACAGAGCCCCGGCTCCGCACAGGCCCCGCAGCTGGAGGGGGGAGCGGGCCCATCCCGGTGCCGGTGCCGGCCCGCTTCCCCGGGGCCGCGGCAGAACCACCTTCCCCCCTTCGGCCCCGCGCACGGCAAGCCGCTGCTGCCGCCCGTGCTTTGCATCGGCAGAAAATAGATTTTTTTTTTTTTTTTTTTTTTTTTTTTTTTTTTAAATGGGGAATCTGCCTTGCTGCGGCTGTGGGAGCTGCCGGGTTGGTAGCGCGGACTCCGGGTGCTGCTGGATCCCGTCAGGATCAGCTCTCGCTGCGGAGCACTGCAGTTCTACAGACGAGCCCGTAGCTGGCACTCGGCACTGTCTGTTCAGGCAGCTGAGGAGCAGGAATCCAGCCCTCCCTCCCCCTTGCACAGCAGAATGAAAGTTAGCGAAAAGTTAGAAAATAGGAAAGAAGTCGTTCTTTGCCTTCAGTGGCTAAACCTTGAGGTTGAGGTGTTCGTGATTCTCTGCAGCGATGTGACCACAGACTTTTAAAAAGAGAAGTTGAGAATTTCAGGTGATTCATCGAGACAGGACTTTAAAACCCCATATAAAATGTTACAAAAAAAACAGATAAGTCATCACACATCGTGAGTTTCCACATTCAGAAACTCAAAAAATTTCCAATTGTAATTTGCACTTTTGACACAGACAAAGATTTTTTTTCTCTCTCTGTAGACTTTACAGCCGATTTGGCAAACAGGCTGACCCCTTCCTGCCCTGAATCTTGTTGAAAAGTGTGAGTTCACTGTCAGAGCTCTGAACAGTTATGCTTCTGAGGCATGAGCCAAGGTAGAGCCCAGACAGATATCCCTGGGCTCAGCAGGGCTGACGGGGATATCAGACACTCAGAAAATAGTTTAATCAACAAAGTCACCAGGTGCAATGCTGTGAGACCCTGGGAAGCACAGCAGCAGCAGCAGAAGAGCTCATTTTCAGACAGCTGCTTCTCTATAATGATTAAATAGCCTGAATCAGAAGGCACACAAAAGGATCATGATTCCAGCTCCTGGTCCTGCACAGACACCCCAGCAATCCCACCCTGGGCATCCCTGGCAGTGCTGTCCAAACACTCCTGCAGCTCTGGCAGCCTTGGGGCTGTGCCCATTCCCTGGGGAGCCTGGGCAGTGCCAGCACCTCTGGGGGAAGAACCTTTCCTGGTATCCAGCCTAAACCTCCCCTGGCACAGCTCCAGCCATTCCCTCAGTCCCTGGTCACAGAGCAGAGATCAGAGCTGGCCCTTGGGATGCAGCTGCAGCCCCTGGTGAGCTCTGCCCTCAGTTTCCTTCAGGCTGAACAAACCGAGTGCCCTCAGCCACTCCTCACACAGCTCTAGTTGCCTCGAGATGCTTCAGCATGCTTGTGTCCCTCCTTTGCTCTCCAGTAACTTTAGATCCTTCTGATACTGTGGTGCCCAAAGCTGTGCCAGGGGTGGGTGGATTCCTGCAAGCTGGGACTGGCCAGGAGATGGAGCCCTGGACTCCTGGAGCCTCCAGCATCACCTGCTGCTCCAGGTGGAGCACAGCCCGGGCAGTGAGAATGACACCTCTCCTCAGGCACTGCATACCGTCGGCATTGAACTATTAAAAACGACCAAAAAAGGGATCAGGCTGCTGTAATCCAGGAAGGTCACCTGAGGCATGAAGCCTGCTGGAGCAGCACTACTGACACGGATACCTTTTCCATCAAGTCTCTGTGGTTTGGCAGTGCTAAAAATGATCCCCAAAACCCAAGGATCCCTTTGTACAGGAGATGAATCAAGCCTGTGCCCCTCCTGAGCCTCTGGATTTGTGGAGGCAGTAGAATTCCCCCCAACAGACAGGAAAGCTTTAATGCAGGCACTTTGCTGTTGAGCTGCACCTTGCTGTGAAGGACAGATGACTATCTGCATGTTGGCTTAGAGTAAAGTTTTAGGTGAGGCAAAGGCTGCTGCCATCACAAAATCAGGAGGGGCATCAATCAGGGGAGCAATCCACCTTCCAGCTGCAGCGAGCACTGGTTAAACCGTGGGTGAAACCATGGCAGAGATGTTGGGGTGAGGTGATAATTGGCAGATGGAGGGCAGAAACTTCCTGACAGAGATAAAACCAATCCTCTACTGACACTCAGGGCTCAAACGTGCAAACTCTGGACATTACAGCTGCTCCTACTTCCCTCCCCTACTCCCCTCCACACCTCCGTGACGGGCTCCTGCTGCTTCACCTTCCGAGGGGTCTCACAACAGTTCCTGCCTTCTCTTGTGGGTGGTTGGGTTTCCAGTGGATCATCTGACAAAGCCAGTTGAGGAAAATGTCCCAGGTGTGTGTATCACTTTTCACTGAGAGCAGCTTGTGCTGGAATGGGTAAATACAGCCAAGAGCTGTATTCTGTTCATGTAGCAACAGGCCCTGCATGAGTACAGACCTGATGTGGCACAGCTGGCACAGGAGACATTTGTGCCAGAGCCTGAATTTTGAGCTAACAGAGGAACTGTGTTTCTTCTTCATGACATTGCTTGCTGGGAAAATGCTGGGTACCTCAACTTGGCACCCATGCTAAGTAACATTTCAACTCGTGCAAAAATTCAGTTACAAAAGACAGGTTAAAATATTTGTGTGGTGTACAAGGGATTGCTGCTGGTACACAGCTCTGGCACCAGTTATTTTTGGGCCTGAAGTCATGATACTCTTGCACAGGTGAGATGTAAGGGAAGTTACAACTTCATCACTCATTCATGGTTCAGGCTGACAGGTGCCAGGTGATATTCTGCAATTTGTATTTCTATTTTCCTGAGAGCCCAACTCTCAAATACCTGTCAGCTAACAAAAAATAACTGTCCAGACGCTGAGATCTCCTGCTGGGTGCCTAAAGCTCTTTGAAAGCCGTGCCCATAACCCATCATGGTAGGATTCCCTGGGGTAAAATTGGAGTCGACATCACTTAGCAACAAGAAGAGAAAAAAATTAAAACAGGAGATAAACTTCATCACTAATACACCTCCTCCCACTTTCTATATTATTGTTGTATTATATTATTCCATGAGCCGTGCTCCTCCTGTGTGCTGCCCATGGGGATCAGTGCTCTTTGCTGAACTGACACAGGAAAATCCTCCCTATGTAGATGGGCATGTTACGGCTTAAACCCAGCCAGCAACTCAGCCCCACACTGCCCACTCTCCCCTTCCCAGTGGGATGAGGGGAGAGCACTGTAAAAGTGAGAGACCTCATGGGTTGAGATAAAGACAGTTTAACAGGGAAAGGAAAGGGCGTGCAAGGAAAACAGGACAAGGAATTCATTCCCTGCTTCTCTTGGGCCAGCAGGTATTCAACCATCACCAGGGCAGCAGGATGCTGTCACAGGTTCCTTGTGATAGGAAAGGTGTGTGCTAATGTCTTTACAAACAATTCCATGGGTGAGGGGATGAGTGTTAACATCTTTGAAATGCATCTTAATGTCTCTACCAGCTTCAAGTGATGCCTCAGGTTTTAGCTTTTGTGGTTTTCAGATTCTGTACTGCTTTAGTGTGTACTTCTGAGCTTCATATTAGCAGGTAGTAAGCTCTCTGCACAGAGCAGGGAGACAAAACAATTCCCTCTCTAGCTGGGGACCAAGGACAGATGATCCAAATCTCAGGCTCAAGAGCAGAAACAACATGGACTGAAGAGAGAAAAACAAGAAGGGTGGGGCTTCATGGGCTGGAGCTGTAATTGGACAATTAACTCCAAGGTGCAAATGGAGCAGGACTTATAAAAGTTAGAGATCCTGTGACAGGTTGTGCATTTTGTGACCATTTTGGCTTATCTTGGGTGTAGCCGTGGCTGGTCTCTTGTGCTGCCCAAGGTGGATCCGTTGAGGCCTTTTAATAAATCCCTACTTGATTCTTTAGCTCTGTTCCGTGTCAGCCTTCCCAAGGCATCACAAGCAGCAAGTTTGTTACAGAGTCCAGACAGGGAGAGGCCATGGGGAATTCCCCTGGAGTTTCTAATTTTTGGAGGACACAGCCTCCTTCTTATCCTGATTTCCTGGTCGCATGTCCCTCTCCCTTTCCCTGTTGGCTGAGGTGCTTGAGAGGTACAGACTTTCTGAAACTCCCAGTACCTGAAACGCCTAATACCTAAGACCACCTTCAAATGTATAACTCCCCACTGTTGTTTTTATCTTCTTGTCACTCAGTGGAATTCCTTATGGAATTTATGGTTCTTCCCATTGTTTCTTTCATCTCTCAGTATCCAGTTTTATTTATCAGCAGACCTACAGTTTGTTTGTAAAGACAAATCTCTCGTTCCATTTATCAATCAGTGAAATCCTTCCCATTGTTTCTTTTATCTCTCAGTATCTACCTTTACGTACCAGCAGATCCACAGTTTGTAAAGATGAGTCCCTCATTCCTGTCGAGATGGTGCTACAGTACATGTCCAAGTTGGAAAAGACTGCAGCTCAGGTGAGAAGATCCAAAAGAAAAGGGGAGTTCTTTCCAAACGTGGTCTCACGTGTCGGGTTCGGAGCCGGGGCTAGGGGAGCCCCAGTGTGGCAGTGCAGCTGGGTTACCCTGTCCTCCATCCCTGAGCAGCCCTGCCGTGCCTGCAGCTCCTTCACTGGGACACAGGATGGGATCAGCCTTCTCCAGAGGCCCTGACTTCACCGCTGGAGCAGGGCAGGGACGGGAGGAGCCGCTGTTCCACAAGAATCCCCGCACACGGCACAGGCCAAAGCCCCGGGCTGCGGTGCCGGCCACCCCTGGCCGGGCTGCGCAAAGCCGGGCTGGCTCTCAGATGTCTGGCCAAATGGGAAGGAGGTGAGGACCCGTGGTTTGATGTTTCAGCAAGGAAATCTGGGCTGTGGAGTGAGACCTGAGCAGAGGGAAGGCTGTGAATCTGGAGATTTGGCCAGGCTGTTTGGAAAACACCTGCAGCAATTCACCATGGGCAGGAGTGTTCTTTCTGCCTTTGCTGTCTTACTCTGCTAGTGGGGTTCTTTGACGTGCTGCAGTAACAAGGGAATCTTTCCTCCCTTGTTTCTATAGAAAATGATGCATTTAACATATGCAGGTTCCCATAAAGCCAATCCAGGAGTTTATAAACCACAGGAAAGCAGTAGATTAATACCGCCCCTGGGGACTGATCGTGTTAAGGATCTGTGTAGGGCGTGCGGGGCGGCTGCGGCAGCGCCGCGACTGTTCCTGCGAGCGCTGCAATTCCCGTTATCGGCAGGGACAGACAGCGATGGCACGGGGCCTGGGGTGGGACAAGATGGATTTATTTATTCCTGGGCTCCCAGACACAACTGGGGTGGGGGTGAACAGAAGTTCTTACAGAGCAGCTCAGGAGTAGGGGTGTAGGAAAGTGAACCAGTGAGGATATGGTAAGAGAGGAGTATAAGGTGGGGTAAACAGCTTATGAGCCTATCAGGGAAAACAGGGGGAATAATACGAAGTAACAAATGGGGTGACGAGAGCAACAAGACAGACGCAGAACTCTCTGGAGAAAGGGGTAGGGATAGGGAGGATTGACAACTTGGAAGGGAGGAGGTTAGGGAAGGGCTTGGGAAAATTGGCGACTGGGAAAGGGAGAGGATTAGGGAGAACAGGGGGCAAACATGGATTCAAAGCAAAACACAGATCATCACATTAACACATCTTCAAAATCCTGAGCCCAGGCTGAGGTCTCAGTTCACTCCAAATGAAAACCATGTCCCTCTGGACTTTTGGACAAGGGAAGGGCCTTGCCCAGTTGTTTGCAGAATCACCCATAGCACAGAGGTATTTATGGTGCTGTTTTGCCCTCCAGGCTTCTCGCTTCCTGACTTACAGTCTGGGAAAATGCAGCCAAATGGAAACCTGAGGGATCTTTCATTTTTTTCTCTCTGGCCTACTCACAGGACAGACTGTTGTGAAAAGGAGATGGGGTTCCTGTGGGACAAAGAATTGCCCTACCCATTGACCACGGCTTCTCCTTTTGAGGCTTCATGTAAGGTCTTAAACAATCCTGGGACCAAGTGTGGCTGTGAGATTTGCCTGATTGTTTCATGCTCTGAGTGTTTGGGCAGCACCATTAATTCCCTGGAAAGTGCAGCTTCTGGGAATGGGGGGTGAACTCTGTGCTCATCTACACGGGAGGGTGTGGATACTGAAGTTTGCATGAGTTAAATGGAAAAAAAAAGAAGCTATTAGCAAAACTCAAAGGAAAAAAGAACAAAAAACAAACACCACCAGGAATGAAATGCAAAGATCTGAGTTCTGGGGAAGTTTGAACCCTTTGGAGGATGGAGAGGAGCAAGGGCCAAAGACAAGTATTTTTTTATTTCCCTTAGAATTGCTAATAAAATGTGCAACAAATGTATTTTCTTGTCTTCCATGATAATATTCCTGGATAAAAGCTAAAACACTGCTTGCTGCTTCTTGGAGAAAGTTCAAACATGGAGCATGCATACCTTAGAGAGGCAAAGCAAGTCTCAAACATATTCACATCTATTCCCAAATGTTTGCCTTCTACCTGAAGACAAGAACACCAAGCCTTAACTTTGACATGGCCTAGATTTTCCATCTCAGGACATTCTGGGCCAGCACAGTGAGGGTTGTTTGGGAGGTGTCTGTGCAGGGGATGGAGCAGAGCACAGCCTGACCACCACAGTGCCCCAATGCCCCTGCCAGCTCTGCAGGCATCTTCACATGGCCCTGTGGCCCCTTTCTGCCCACTGGCAGCAACTGGTCAAACTGGGCACTGCAGCAGGAGTGCTTCTCTTTTCCTTCTGGCTCCTGCCCAGGTACCAGCTGCCTGCTGAAGGAGCAGATGCCTGTGCTGTGTGAGCAGGGCCTGATGGGACCATGTGTGGTCCTGGTGGAGGTGGTCCTGTGGTACAGAAAATTAAAACTGGTCAAAGTCCAGAAGTTTGGAAAACCATGTGGTGCAAAGGCACAAGAGAGAAGTGAGCTGGCAGTAGCTGTACAAATAAATCTGCTTCAGTGCTAACTGAAAAGGAGTAAAGACTGAGAAAGAAAAACCTCTGGATGCTCCTGTATCCATGTAGAGAGATCCACAATCAGTGTCCGCAGGGCCCTGCTGGTAGCAAAGAAAGGACAATAAGCCATGGCTTTATTGATTGCTTCTCCTTTCTGTCTCTTATTATTTTCCCTGATTAGTTAAACATTAGGAGTTAGATGAGAAGGAAATTGTCAGCTCTGAGTCTGGGGTGTGGTGACTGATGCTAGAAGAGATTGCAGTAATATATTTAGATTTTACTAAAGCACTTGACACTGTCTCAGTGTTCTGCACAAAACTGATTAAGTCAAATTATATGTGAAAGCTGATGATGGAGAAGACTGCATCAGGTGGAGGAAAGATATCTAAATTTCTGCACACATCACTGCCGGATTAAGCTGATTAATCAATGCAGATTAGCATCATCTTTATCTTTGCTGCTGGTCTCAGACAAGACCTTTCAGCTCCAGGCCCTCACATCATCTATTGCACAGGTAAGAGCATTTGATGAGCTCCATCCTGTTTCCTGTGGGCAGCAATCAAGCTCAGAATTGAGCTTGTTTTTCGTTATTCACTTTCATCTTCCTCTTCTAGAATTCAAAAATTACTGCAGGTCTTCATGTGCTGGAAACCTCATTTTCATTACTCCTGAACTTGATTTAAGACCTAAGTTGTAGTTTTTCAGTTACAAATTCAGCTGTCCATTTTGCATCTCTCTGAGGGCATTCAGCTAAAACCAAGTAAAAGTCTTTCATATACAGCAATCCTGATGAGCAAACACATGCATGTCATCTCTAGAAAGGCTTCTGATTTCTACTTGTATCTCACACTCAGTTTCTAACTCACATCTGCTCATCCTTTCCTTCACTAGTGATGTTTGTACTAAAATCACCTTCCACTTCTCATCCATGTGGAGAAAATCAACGTAATGAGACAGGTCCAGCTCTCTGATTTTTACAGGAAAAAAGAAAATCCCCATCTGCTCTTTTTGGTGCCATAGAAATAAAAATTCCTTTCTTGTATCAGCATTTTAATGTCTCATCTCTGGAAAAAAATATTAGTGGTGGGCACCTAGAACACCTAGGAAGGGTCATTGTTTCCATACCATGTCATCTGCCCAAAGCAGGAGCTCTCCATCTCTTGAGCAGCTCCACACTCTGAAAACATCTCCACCGAGTGCTTGAGCTTCTATCTGACCCAGAAACACAAACTCACCCATCAGCAGAGGTGGCTGTTGGTTCCCAGCAGGGAGCCAGACCAGCCTGCAAAGGAAAAACAAAAAGTTGTTCAATTTTCCTCTGTGCTTTGAAGCAAGGACTGATTATGAGCCATCAGAGGTGCTGTGTCCTGATCAGCACCTATGGCTTTTATAAATCTGCTTTTTAAAGATAGGCCAGCCACGGAGACCCTCTTCCATAAACTCCTAATTTCCCCAGGCAGTTTGGTCATGCCTAACACTCTGGAAGACCACCACAACTTTGAAGAGGTTTTGTTTCCATCACAATAAATCAGATACCTCCTTTCAGAAAGCATCACAGGATCTGTATCACATCCATCTGTAAAAATATAAGGTGAATTCACCATGAATTGTTTTTTTATTCTTGATTAGGGCTGAACCCAGCTTTAGCCTGAATGAAGAAGGGTGTGATCCAGCTCCTGTAATGTGAAGGGAGTGCAGGAATCAGTGCAGAGCTGCTGATGGGGTGGCTGAGAAGGTCTCAGAGACCCTGATGCCCCCAAAACATCCTCCTGTACTTTATCACACAATCACAGGATGATTTAGTTTGGAAAGGACCTTAAATTTCATCTTGTTCCAGCCCTGCCTTGCCATGGGTAGGGATGCCACTCACTAGGTAAGTACCAGGAAGGTGTTTTACTGCCTTTGTTTTCAGTTTTTATCTCTAATTTGAGCTGACAAAGTTGTTCTGCAGTTGTTCCCTTACTACAAGGGTTGAGTGGCCATAGCCTCCATTCAGATTTAAAAGCTCCGGACAAGGAGCTAATTGTGACTGTGGTGATGTGGTTTGTAGGGAACATGTTCCCCTGACAATGAAATCACCTGGCAAAAGACTCTGCTCTCCTGCAAGCTGGAGCAGGGTGTGGGCAGAGCGGGCAAGGAGAAGTACTAGAAACTGGGAATAAAGAATTTTCTTGTGTCAGGTGAAATAAGCTTTAGCAGGAGCTGAAGGCAGGAGAGGACTGGCCAAGGCTGTGGCTCTTTTCCCAAAGCAGAACAGATGCACAGAGTGGTGCTTTCAGGTGCCTGTGATTTTCTCCAGTGGCTCCCTCTCCCTGACAGGCATGGGTGGTGTCAGTGGTGTGCTCAGAAATTTGTTTCAGGGGCTGTGGTTGGGGGCTCTTTGGTCAAATGTCTCTGTTGGTGTATTCTAGACCTCAGGTGGCTGAGGAGTTAAACAGGAGGATCTCAGGGTGAAACGGGAGTCCAGGAAGTGGGGATTAAGGGCCTGTGTGTTGCAGGACCAGGAGGTAATGGCTTGGACATAACCTAGGAGTCTCTGTCCTGGCAAGAAACTCAAGAGTTCAGGCCCAAAGAACTGTCTTGACCTGGTTGTTATTGAAGATTGAAAAGGATTCAGCAGCTCTGATTCCCTTCATTTCTCTTCCTCTGAGGCAGGGATCTCCCAAAACGATAAAGACTGTTTGCTTTCTTGGAGCAGGCTCTCCCCTTTGCTGCTCATGGCATCAGTCCCCTCCTTCCCCACCAGATGTGGAGCTGCACCACATGTGCCAGACCTCTCTGCAAGTGGGTCAGCACAACAACCTTGAGCTCCTGCTGCCCACAGCGGGATGGTCCCGTAGCCCTGAGAGCCCTCCTGGGGCAGATCCATCACCCTGCAAACCCAAGGGATTGAGCCTGCTGGGAAAGGAACAAAAGCCCTCCTGCTGCCCGGGGAGGAGGGACACCATGCTGAGCTTGTGCTGTATCTGCGCAGCAGATCATGAGACAGCTCAACACTCTTGAGCTGTCAGATGGCATTTTTAATCAACCCAAACTTGACTTTTTAGAAATTGTTGTTAATTATGCTCTCCAACTAGAAAGCACAGGGCTTTGATCAGTGTTTCTCAAAGCAAGTATGATCCAATGCTGCATCTTGTGTCAGCTCATTAGGAGCTGCCTTCATTATAAATCCTGCTTGTTAGCTGTGTCTGAACTGGAAGCCTGTGAATTAAGAGAGGAGTTAGACAAGGTTTTGTAGCTGGGTCTCAAATCATAGACAACATAAACAGAAACATGGTTCATGCTTTATAGACACGTAAACATAAACATAGTTATATGAAGGAGCCCTTCCTATAAACTGTAGGAAAGGTGCAGTCACTGATAAGCAGAAAATAAGGCCTAGCAAGTGTCCCAGAAGTGAAGCAGGTGTGTTAAACAGGGGGATTTGTCATTGTCCCATCTGCAAATCCCAGACCAGGGTAAGCAATAGCATGTTTGAAGCAGGATGGATAAACAAGAGTGCACCTGCACCGGGTTCCGTGGAGCTGAGCTGCCAGATAAGGGTTTGGCCTCAGGGGTGCAGTGCCAGTGTGGGTGTTGTCAGCCTCACTCACCACACAGACAGGGACTGTAAAGCACAGCTGGTGTCTTGACTCTGGAAAAGTGACTCTCTCCAGGAGACTTGTCCACGAGGCTGCCCTGCCACCCTGGAATCATTGCTCTTCATAAGCTTGTAGAGCACTGGAAAATGAGAGATGTTCAGTGTTAATTATAGTTCATTTTTCTGGTAACCCACTGTTCTATGGCAGATTTAGAGCTGCCAGGAGGGAGGTTATGAGCTACTTTGTCCAACTGTCTGTAGAATCAATCTAAAATAGAAATAGTGTGATGAAGGAGTGTTGCAGGGGCTTGTAAAATTGAGACACATAATATATTCAAATGAGATTTATTTTATATACCGGTTAAACCAGATCAACTGGTTTTATTAAACCAATTCAATAAATTAAGCCAATTAAGCTGGTTTTATTAAACCAATTCAATAACTTAAGCCAATTAAGCTGCACCAGCATTTGAAAACAGATTAATGATGTCCAGTGGAATTGGTTCTACTTGAATGACTTCAGATTTCTTAAGGTTTAGAAGAGTAGCTCAGAATGAGCTGGGTTACACCAATGAGGTGAGGGTTCTCAGTCTCATGGAGTAATCTGAGACAGCAACCTGACACAATGGAAGAATCCCAGCTGCAGAGCAGCTTGCTGCTCTGAGGGGGGCTGACTCAACTGGCTCCCCAACATCTCCGTGCCAACTGCTCTGACCTGAGGGCAGACACAGCCAGGGGAGCCCTCTCTGGCTGGGGTCTGACCTGCTCCTGCAGCCACCACGCAGACCTGGTGGGTTTTAGGCTGCACAGGAGAAGGGAAGGGAAGCCAGCCATGACTGGCCAGGCTGGGGGCAGTGGCACTCACTGACTGCAGGGAGAAGGATGCTCATGACACCATATCAGTCCTCTGCAGCAGCTTTTACTCCCTGCAAAGGCAGAGTGGTGAATCACAGGATCGTGGAATCGTTTGGGTTGGCAGAGACCTAAAAGTTCATACAGGTCCAGCCCCTGCCATGGGCAGGGACCCCATCCACCATCCCAGGTTGCTCCAAGGCCAGTGCAGCCTGGCCTTAGGCACTGCCAGGGATCCAGAGGGAGGCACAGCCTCTCTGGGCACTCTGTGCTAGAGCCTCCCCACCCTCACAGGGAAAGAATCCTCCCCAGTATCCCATCTAATCCTGTCCTCTATAATTCCCCCTTGTCCTGGCACTCCAGGGCCTTGTCCAAAGTTCCTGTCCAGCTGCCTTGGAGCCTCTTTAGGCAATGAAAGGAGCTTTAAGGTCTCCTGGAACCTTCTCTTCTCCAGGCCGAACAGCCCAGCTATCAGGCTGGCTTTGTAGGTGAGGGTCACCAGTCCTCAAAGCATCTCTGTGTTCCTGTTAAATAGGAATATTCATTGAGTAGGAATATTTGATGTAATCTAAAATCAATGAAGCTGAAAAGCCCATCGGCATTCCTTGTTTCCTTTCACTTGTCTTGAGACTTGTGCGTTGCTTGGCCTTCAGGAAATCCACATTCTGGACCTCCAGAGTGGGTGGCTGGGAGTGCCCAGTACCATCCCCTTGTGGCATCTTCCTCCTCACAGCTGTGCAGCATCAGGAGCACCTGGAGCAGCGTTTCTGCAGAGGAGCAGCACCTGCACTTTGCTCTAGAGGGGCAGAGCATGTCCCCAGGGCTGTGAAATGCTCCCAGAAAAGGCTTTCAGTGCCCTCCTCTTCACCCCTGTGACCATTAATTGCTCTCTGGGTCAGCACCTGCACCCTGTGCACTGTGGAGGCTCTGGCTCAGCCTCCCCAGAGCAGCTGCTCAGCCCGAGCCCCTGCAAGGAGCCACTTCCACCCCACCAGCTCTGCCTTGGTGCTGATGCTTTGCATCAAGATGCTCTTGACTGAGAGGGAAAGCATTTTCCCTTCCTTATGCAGAGCATGCCTCAAGCATTTTAGCTTGGGAGCTCAGTCAATACCACAAGTCCTCTACCAGACATGGGCCTTTCATAAGACTTTTTTCTGTCTAATCACACAAAGAAAAATGCATTTCGCATTCTTAGTGGACTGTTTCACCGGGGTGTCTCTTGCTTCATCCCACAGTATATTTCCCCCCGATTAACTTGTGTGTTTTACTCTGCGTGCCTATGTTTTGGCAAAAGTGAAGAAAGAGGGTGATGCTGTTTCAGAGACAGACTGATGAGCCCAGATATTCCCAGTAAAAAGCTTAATGCTAACACAGGGTTTCACAGATGCTCCTTGGGCTGCCCATCAGCACATCTATCTCCACTGGCAAATTCCAGAAGCCTTAACCTCCAAATCATGTTAATGAGAGGCAGCCACATAAACTTTGGGCTGGCAGCAGAGGCTGCTGATAGCACAGTATCACCACAGTGTGAATATTCTTAGAATTTTTAAACTGAAATTAAATGCTCTATGGCTCTGCAGCATGGCAGGTAGATGTGCACAAAATACTAATGGAAAGGACATGGAAATACAGACAGTTCCCTGCCTGAATTTGACAGAGGTGTATATAGTGTGTTCTGGACTTAACACCAGGGGGACATTATGTCTGTAACCTCCCATGGTTTCCAGCCCACCCTGCACTGCCCATGCAGCTGGACATCACTGAGAAAACCCTATCTAGCCCCAGTAATGGACAAAACCAATTTTTGGGCTGGCTGATGAGTTTGCATAAAGATGCCCTGACCCTGATTCAATCTGCATCGCTGTGCACAGGTCTGGGGCAACAGAGCCGGAACAGAGAGCAACCTGCAGCTTGTTGTCCTGCACTGCAGCACTGAGCTGCAGAGAAATGGTGGTGCCAGGGGTCTGTCATTGGGGCAGGTGATGGAGCTGATCCCCATGACTGGCACACAGGGATGTGCAGCCCCAGCACACAGGGGGGCACAAAAGCACTTTCCTAAACCCATCCGAGCTGTCTGCACTCCCTGGCCTCAGTGCATTTGGGTGGTGTGGCAGGCTGGGTTGGGGCTGCAGGTGGGTTGGAGCTGCCCCCAGGCAGAGGAGTGCAGGGGCTGGGGCTGCAGGCTCCAGCTGGGAAGCATTACCGGCTCCAGCTGCATCACCAGTGGAAAGCAGGACAAGCAGTGAAGGGGAAATGAGATGATCAGCAGGGATGGAGGCAGCACAGGCAGGAGCAGCCACTCTTAAAGAGGAGTTTGCAGTGATGGCAAAGCAGTATTGCTCCTTGATCCTCTGGTTTCTCTTAGAGTAGCAGGACTCCCAGAGCCATCAAAAGTGCGGGTCTGGCTCCCTGCTTTGATGCAAGGGGACCTCACCCGTGAGCTTGAGGAGCAGTGTGTGTCCTGCCCGCAGCCCACAGCATCCTGCCACTGTTCACGAGCTCTGTGGGTTTGCACGGTTTAAAATTAACATCCAGCCTGGGACGGCATTTCACTTTCTCCACTTATCCCGCTCTAGCAGATGTCTCCAGACTCTGAGGTTGAACCACTTAAGAGCTACGAAAAGGCACAGGACGGTTTCCAGCGGGGAGCGCCCTGTGCCCGTGCCCCGCGCGGTTCGGAGCAGCTCCGAGCACTTCACTCCCCTGCCCTGCAGCAGCTCGGGGGGCTTTGCTGCTCTCTGCTCTTTCCCGGCGCTCTAATCAGTGACTTCAAGCCGGTCTGGTTAAACTCGGGAACAAACTGCCGCGGACCAGCGCGTTCCCATCCCGGCTGAGCCACGGTAAGCGCCGCCGTGGCCCTGGGGCGAAGCCCGGCCGGGCCCGGGACACGCTCCGGCCCCGGGACACGCTCCGGCCCCGCGGGGCTCCGGCCCCGGGACACGCTCCGGCCCGGGACACGCTCCGGCCCCGCAGGGCTCCGGCCCGGGCAGTCCCGGCCCCGGCCGCCGAGCATCCCGGGGCGGGGCGGGCTGTGCGGCGGGCGGGGGTGGCTCCGGGGCCGCCCCCATCTCCCGCTCCCTCCCCCGGGACCCGGCTGGAGCCCGCTGCCCTCCCGCATCTGCATCCCGGGCGTGCGGGGCGGCTGCGCTGCGGGACGGGCCCGAGGCACCGCGGAGCAAGTGAGCGGGTTTCTCCCTCTTCTTCCCTCTCCTCTTCCCTTTCCCCTCCTTTCCTCCCTTCCTCGGGGGTCCCCCCGCCTCGCCCGTGGCTGTTGGGAGCGCAGGGCTCTGCTGCAGGAGCCCGGGAGTTGCAAAACATCTCCTGGCTTTGCAGCACATTAAATTTTTTTTCCCCTTTCCCTTTTCCCTCTTACACTTGGAGTAGCTAATTGGGTAGGAAAACACGAACTGCAGGGGTGGGATTACTTCATGCTCTTGCAATGCTGTTTTGCTGTTGGATTTCAGTCCTTTCGCGTGAACAGAGCCTGCCTGGCGCTGCTGCCCTGGAGCTGCTCTGCCGCCAGCGCCTTTTTTCCTCAGCCGCCTTGCACTTTAAAGGACGATTTCGTTGTCTCTGCTGCTGCCTTGGTTTCGGAGGATATTTGCCCTTTTGAACAGCGGGTCCCGCATTAATCCCGCTCCATGGTGTGTGCCCAGAGGCTTCCTCATCTGGCAGGTTCATTCCATCACTAGGGCTTTTCTCCTTTAGTTCCGAGATTTCCGTAGAATTTGTGATCTCCAGGGAAGCAGCGATGCTGGCAGCGGGCTGTTTGCTTCCCAGCCTACTGGCTGGTGTCCTGGCTCCTTCAGCCATGGATTGTCACTGTGTAGAGCAGCCTCGATTTTTCTCCTCGGTTGGTGAAAGCTGGATTTCTTCAGGTTTGTCTGAGAATGGGGCAACAGGGAAATTTTTTGTGCAGGTGATATTGAAATTCAGCCCGCCAAACCAGCAGAAATTGCTTCCCTGAGAATACAGTATGTGCAGATGTGTTTATTCTTGAATATGAGCAACAGGTTGTGTGTGTTTTATAGAAATAAATACAGAAGAGGCGACTGCTGGGCATTGATTCCTGAGGCCTGGAGTCGGCAGGATGCTTCAACGTGGGGATCAGCAAATTGGAGTTGGTGCTTGGGTTGGCTGGATGCATGTCTGCACCGCTGCAATATCTGCAAGTGAAGGACCAGTTTATGTTAGTCTCATGCTCAGCTTTCCTGTGTATTCTCCTCCAAAAGGAGATGATGCAGTGTGGTGCTCAGGAACTCACTTTTCCTTGTTACCTTCTTCCTAAGGGCATTGGTTTTGCTCTCAACTGGCAATTCCAGCAGTAAAATAAGGAAGGGGAAATTTGTCTTTCTTCTTTATCATAAATATTTTACCTGTAAAACAGTAACCTCAAAAATATTTAAACCCAGGGAAATTTGCTTTGTGCTTCTTAAGCCTGGGCTGTCTCCAATGATATCGTGCTCTGGGGTTGGCTGTTCTGCTTTATTTCCCTGAATTAATTTTATTGTGGCACTGAGAACTCCCATGTGGTCCCTGGAAGTTGTCCTGCATCTTGAGAAGTTCAGAACTTGTTGAATAATAGTGTTTTCTTCCCTGAAATAGAGGTGGGAAATTTCCTATTCCAGCCTGTCCCTGGGTACCTGAAAGTTGATTTTTACAGCTTTCACCTCAGTAAAGCTGGACTGATAAATCTTTTTTAAAGTGACTAGTCTCATCTAAAGTTATGAAAAAATGATATTTCTCATAATTAGTTGGATTAATTAATTAGATGAGTAGAGACTTTCCTGCTCCCCTTCTGCTAAGTGAAAATCCACATCTGTTTTTATGCTGACAGCAGTTGTTTAAATGATTCCCAGCCCAGGAAACCTACAGTCCATTCCTGTTTGCACCCTGGAGCTGTGTCAGGCTCGGATGGTCCTTCCCAGTGTAGGGAAGGCAAATGCTGTTGGTGAGGTTGTTCCCCAAAGAGCCAGAGCCCTGCAGAGACAGCGATGTCACCTGGGTGTCTCTTTCTGGAGAACAGCCTCATTGGGATGAGGCATCTCCATCCTTGTGCAGCACCAGCAGCTCTCACAGCTTTCTCTGGTGACACCTGCTGTGATGTTCATGGGCAGCTTGGGGTGTCCAGCTGGAAGAGAGCTCAGTGACAACTGAGTGTGCTCCTCCAGGATGATTAGAACAATGGTCAGAGAGGGGTCAGACGTCCTCTCCAGCATGGTGGTCATTATGGCAATGGGAATGTCAATTCTTAGCCCTTTACCTCCAGCGAGTCATAACTTAAGAGCAAACACCCTTTTTGTCACTCCAAGGTAAGAGGGCAGATGATCAGCATTTGCACAGAGCTCAGCTGCAGAAATTCCCGTCCCTGCCATCCATGTGCAGCACTGCTGGTGCTGGGAATGGCACGGGAGCAGTGCAGGGCTGGGGCAGAGCCTGTGTGTCTGGAGCCAGCAGCACAGTGCCTGGGGAATCGCAGGCGGTGTCTGGAGACAGAGTTCAGAGGATGTCGCTGCTGGGGAGCCCAGCAGAGTGTAACCCTGTCTGTCCTGGCTCCTAGCAGTGGGAGCTGGCAAGGACATGGGGGCAGCCTTGGGGGACAGCCTTGGTGCACTGCTGGCAAGGCCTGGCTGCTCTCAGGCGCAGCAGTGCTGAGGCAGCTGCTCCCTGTGGGGCTGCTTCTGTCCCAAAAGGAGAAATGCATGTTGGCAGCTTTCCCAGCTCTGAAGTTGAGATGTTCAGTGACATCTTTGTGGTGAGCAGTGGCAGGTGAGGGATGCTGTGTCCTGCTGAGGCTCTGTGCAATGCCACAGCCTGTTTGCTGCAGCCCTAAGGCAGGAAGGGACAAGTACCAACCCCTGTGGCTCCTGGCTCTGGGCAGCCCCATGATCCTGTATTCCAGTATTAGCTGCAGGAGTCTCTCAGTTACCTGTGAGACACTTGTCCCATGTCTCAGTGGGCCAGAATGAGAGCAAGGGGACCAAATCCTGCCTTGGTTGGCATTGCTTGCTGTTTTTTGGGGATCCCAAAAGGTATGGGGAATGGCCACAGAGCTGGAGGATGGACACAGAGCAGGGAACAGCAATGCCATTTCAGTGGCACTGAATTGTCCTGGGCAAAGTTATGGGTGGGCTGGATGCTGTTGCTCAGGTGGAACAAGTTCCTGTGGTCGCTGCTCCCCTTCAGCTGCTGGGTGGGAGAGGATCCTGTGTGGCTGGGGTCCTCAGGCTCCTCTGCTCCTCTCCCTTCTGGAAGGAAGTGTTGGCAGTGTGTCTGGGAGCTCTGCTACGATCCCAGTGCTTTCACACTTTGCCATTGCACCCGTGCTTTGCTCAGCCACATGTTGTCCCTAAGGACAAAGGGACAGGGTGTTGCTGGCTGGGATCACCTCATGTGTGACCTCTTTCTGGGATGGTGCCCAAAGGAAAGCCAACGCAAGAGCACATATTCTTTTTGTGAGGAGTGAGTGTCCTCTCTGCCAAGACTCCCTGCACAAGCAGGGGTGGTTGTCCCACCAAAAGGCTGCTTGGGTCCCCTTCAGAGCAGTGGCTGATGTTTGGTGGCTGTAGTGGCACTGCCGAGTCACCCACTGGTGTGGCAGTCCTGGACAAGCAGGGCTGGCACAGCTGGCTCTAGGTGGAGTGTTTGCACTGGGGAGCCCAGGCTTCAGCAGTTTAATAGGAAGTTACTTTTTGTGATAAATTGATGGCTTCATTTTTTGACCTTTCAAAGCTTTTCATGCATTAGCTACATGTAGGAAATGTAATTTTCCATGCTGAGAAACCAGCTCTGAAGCAGAATGACTTATGTGATTTTTTTTTTTTTTGGATGTCTGGCAGACCAAATTTAGTGTGAAACAAGGCTCAGGTCCTGGGCTGAGCTCCTCTGCCTCAGAGATTTGGTGCCTGCATGA
This sequence comes from Taeniopygia guttata, assembly GCF_048771995.1. Lineage (NCBI taxonomy): Eukaryota > Metazoa > Chordata > Aves > Passeriformes > Estrildidae > Taeniopygia > Taeniopygia guttata. The sequence goes on from NC_133039.1 coordinate 15,401,298, forward strand.
CAGGGAGTTAAAAAGGGAAGCAGGGAGAATTTGGTAGAATTGTTTTCTTTTGATGACTTGGAAGCTCCTGGAGAGACACTAAGGGCCAAGGGCTTCCAGGCTTATACAGGGATTTCAGTGACTTAAAAGTAACTTGAAGGGAAAAAACAAATGCTGAAATGAGAGAGGTTGAGAACTGCTTGGTCTTCTTCAGGGCTCCTCTGATGCTGTTCCCACTGGTGGTGTCAACTGGGGTCTGATGCTGCTGTGCTGAGCAGAGTTTTGGCAGCTCTCGTGTTGCTCTGTGTGCATCAAGGATGCTGCCTCTGAGCTGTCATATCTCCCCTTGCTGTTTTCCAGCTTGCCAGGGATGTAGTGCTGAGCTGTCCCTGTTCTGGGTAATTTGGGGTTAGCATTTATAAGCCTTCTTCCAAAAGAGAGACAGAAACCTACTTGTCCCAAGAACTTGCCCATTTTGCCCATGGTTACAGAACGTTTTGATGAATATTCTTTGCATGCCTGCACGTCACTGTGGTGCCAGTATCCAGCCTGGTTCTGGGCATGTGTAACCAGTCTAACCCAGTTTTGGTCCGTGTTTGTTTACAGGAGGCACCTGGGACATGGTGCCGAGGTGCTCTGTGCTGGTGTCTGCAGCAGAGCTGGCAGAGGGTGATCTGCCTCTCGGAGCATCGCGAGTGACGCTGGGAGAGCTGCCTGTGCACATGTGAGCCTGCACAGGGTAAGAATCGGGCAGGGCAGCTGCCCACCTCGCTTTTATTATTTCATGGAGTGCTAAGAATGTATGGCCTGCCTGCATAAGAGAGCCCAGAAGTGCCTGGGATGTGAGCTCTGCTCTCACGTGAAGCTCCCCCTGCCATACAGTGCTGTGTCAGCTCAATGGCAGCAGAGCAGTTGCCCTCTGGCTGTGATTGAGCTTCTTAGATCCGTCCTCTTTGCTGTTCTGCTGCACAAACATCCCTTTCTAGCAGTGCAGAGGGGTAAGTGGACTAATCCTTTCTTTAAATGCATTTAACTTGTGTGTGAGCCTTGGCTGGGAACTGTAAGGCACATATGGCCACAAACCCCCATCACCTCTCAGGAAGTGCAAAGCCTCTCTAAGCCCTGCAAGGCCAGGTAGATTGAGCTGCTGAACTTCAGACAAGCCTGTGAGGACCTCAAAGAGCATCATCTCATTTTGTGCAGGGCTTTTCCTTATCTCTGAGATGGGGAGAAGTGATTTCCCAGCCCTCCTCCAAAGCAGAGCTGTAAGATCTTGTTAATTAGTGTTTAGCAAGTGCTCTGAGGCTTTTGGCTACAGGGCAGGGGGAAAGGCAGGCTGGGGATGGGGTGTTTTGTGGCAGCACTATCTTGAGGTCTCCTTGTCCTTGCTGTTCCAAGTGTAGGGCAGATCTCGGCTTGGCCTTGGAGTGGGAGCTGTGCAGTGCCTGAGGTGCTGCAGCGCAGCGCTGTGAGCAGGTGACTCTGGCAGCGGGCGGGTTAAATCAGGCGCTGACGGCAGGTGATCCTGGCTGAGGAGTGGTTAAGCCTTCCCTGTGCCACAGCCAGCTTCCCAAACTGCCTGCTGGGATCCCAGTGCTCTCCGGAGCAGCAGATCCTTGTCCCAGCCCTCAGGGCGTCAGGCAGGGCTGTTCCCTCTGCTTTATCCCTGAAACCTGACAGACCCGAGCTTCTCTTCCTCGGGCATGGGGAGAGATGCCCTTGCTGGGCAGCTTGCTCTGAAGCTGATACATGCTGAACGTCCCTGGTGTGTCTGTAAGTGCACAAAGGGGAAAACATAATTTGAAAAGGTGGCTCTTCATGGAAGTACTTGGAAGGATCCTTGCTGATGTGCCAGTGTCTCGTGCAGGACATCAGAGTGACTCGAGGGCAGCTGTAGCTGTTTAGTGGCTAATGCTGTGAGAGCTTTAAGGAGCTGCTGGTCAGCTCCACACACAGGCAGGTTAATAACTGTGGTGTGAAATGTGCCAAATCTCTGTGACCCTCACAGTGAGTTTGGATGCCCGGAGTTGTTCTCTTCCTTCACAAAGAGGAGATGAGATGTAGGTTTGTGATGGAGGAGGCTCAAACCTGCTGTGCAGGGCTGGCAGGGATCTGTCCTGGCTGGGATGTCGCAGCTTGAGCTGGTGCCTGCTTTGAAGAGGCAGGGAAGGAGGGCTGCCCCCACACCGCCCTGCATCTCGGCTTATTGTTCCTGCTGCAGAGTGATGTTTCTCCATGCTCTCAATCCAGACTGCTTCCCAGGGAACAGCCTCTGGATATGCGGGTGTTGGCTTGGGTTTCCTCCTATGCAAATGAGTTTATAGGAATGTACTAAGCTCCTTTACAAAACGGCTTGAGCGCTAATGAAAGACATCGCTGTGTAAGAGAAAAATATTGTTAGCCCATTGCTACCATCGTTAACGAGGTCACAGCATTGCCTTGCAACAAAATTAGTTTGTTTTGCTCTAATCAGTTTTAGTAGCTAGAGTGCTCAATAATTACTCATGTCCTTATGAAAGAGATGGGACAGCATGACTAGAGCTGCTGGCAGACTGCTCTGACTCTGAAAGGAATTGTGCAGATGATTTTTTTGAGAGGGCATCTTTCCAGCTGCACAGTGCCCCTGGAGTGATGCTGGCAGAGCCCAGCTTCAGCCAGGAACAGTCATGGTCCACAGCATGGCTCCTGTGGAAAGAGTGTCCGCAGGGGGATTCAGAGAGGCATTAGCAGCAGGAACATCTTTGGACTCTGCTGTTGTCTTCATGTTTATGATCCTGTTTGACTTACAGCATGTAAATGTCTCTCTGAATGATTATTTTCTCTAGTCTATGCAAATTTTCAAAACCCCAGGAGCTCTCAAATACAGCTGCTCTGTAAAAAAACCCAGAAGATTCACTCCTGGGTATTTGCATCTTTAGAATCTTCTCTTTATTTTTTGTTTTGTGTTTCCTGATGTCATTGGTGTGTTCCTGAAAAGACAGCCTGTGGCCACCAGAATGGATGGACTGGGTGCTGAGAGCCACTGCTGTGGTGGTGGCCTGGCTCAGGAGGAATGATTGTCAGCAGGCCATGCCTTCCCTTACAGGTGTGATGGTTGTGCATGTGGCTTTTGCATGCACAGCTGCTGCCCAGCAAGAGCAGAGCTGTGGTGATGGAGACCTTCTCCTGTGCCTCGCTCAGGGTGGGCTGAGACCACAGGACCTGCTGTGCCCTTGATCTCTCTCACTAGTCCTGCACCTGTGAACCGAGTCTGAGTGCAGCTTCTGATCAAAAATCAGGCTGAGCTCAACCATCCCAGCCATGCTGAAGGTGAAAGGTTCTTTGGCTCCTCTCCATCATCTGCCTGGGAGTGCAGTGCAGGGACAGCAGAGCTGCAGCAATGTGGAGTTGGAGCAGGGAATGGCTCTTGCTGGCACCGTGGCCTCCTTCTGGTTGTGCTCTCCTTGTCCTTGATGGGTCCTTGCAGGAACCTGGGTCAGGCTCACAGTACCACGGCTCAGCAGTTTCTTTTTAAGTGGTCCACTCCTGCTAAAGGACAAGTTTGTGCTGGAGCCCCCAGCTTTCCCTCCCCTTAATCCACTTGCTGACTTCAGCGAAAATGGTGTTAATCTTTGCTATACTTTCCATTTCCTTCCTCGTATTTCCTTCTGGCTCAGCTCAGCTGTGTTTTCTCCCCTGAAGCTGAGGGAGCTGCTGCTGGGCAGGGACTCTCTTGGAGGGGTGCCAGGAGTGTTGGAGCTGGGGCGGTCTGAGGGCTGGATCTCTGTGCCTTAGGGTTTGCCTGTCTGCCTGGCCATGACCAGCGAAGTGTCACTTGTCAGGAGCTCACAGGGGCCTTGCTGGGGTTGCTGCTCCATCAGTGTCCCCCACACCTCATGGGCACTGCAGCCAAGGCTCAAGGCCTTCACATCCCTGGCCAGTTCTTCCTCACTTGTAGTGAGGCCCAGCAGAGTGTCTTTTCCCACTGTCCCCTCTCTCCTGTGTTAGGGAGCTGTCACCAGTGCTCCCCAGGAGCTGCCTGACTTGCTTGAGTCCCACTGTGGTGTTCCTCCAGCACATATTTGGGTTGTTGAAATCCTGTGAGGATCAGGATCTGCAAACACAGGACCTCTATCGTGTGCCACAATGTCTCAACTACATTGCCCTGAGTAGGTGGTCCACTGACACCCCCACCAGTGTCACCTGTGTGGGGCTGTCCCCCAGCCTTGAGCTCTCAGCAGGCCCATCAGCTCTCCTGAGGCACAGCAGATGGGCCCTAAGCATCTCTGCCTTGCTGCCCACAGAGCCCGTGTCCATCCATGGATGGCAGCACTGGGTCACTCGGCTGTCCCACGGTGTCCTGGCCCTGGGCGGCTGCAGCCTCAGCCGAGCCCCAGCCCTGCCTCAGGCACCATCCTGGGCGTGGGGCTGAGCCATGCACCGCCTGCACCGCGGGCCTCTCTCTTAATCTCTTTTGAATTTCCCACATTTTAATTCCATTGAATGCCCTTAATTCCTGTGTCACAGAACAAGGAGAGCTCTGTCCAGAAAAGCTCTGTTAGAGATGTATATTTTGGCAATTCTAAAAATACACCTCTCTCGCCCAGGCTTGTGTGGGGTAGCCATGGCAACGTGGCTCCAGGAGCAGGGTTAAAAACAATTGCACCAATTAAGGGAGAAACAGAACTGTTCAAACTTCTAAAACCTAAAAATTTAGAAAATATGAAGTAACAAACACCATGTATGATGCTGTTTTGGGTTGATTGAATCTGTGCCCCTTCCACTCTTAAGGAGCATCCCAAGTGCTGATAGAGCTGGGGATGCTCAGTCTGGAGAACAGACAGCTCCAGGGAGAGCTCAGAGCCCCTGCCAGGGCCTAAAGGGGCTCCAGGAGAGCTGGAGAGGGACTGGGGACAAGGCATGGAGGGACAGGACACAGGGAATGGCTCCCACTGCCAGAGGGCAGGGATGGATGGGATATTGGGAAGGAATTGTTCCCTGGGAGGTGGGCAGGCCCTGGCACAGGGTGCCCACAGCAGCTGTGGCTGCCCCTGGATCTCTGGAAATGTCCAAGGCCAGGCTGGATGGGGCTTGGAGCAGCCTGGGACAGTGGGAGGTGTCCCTGGACATGGCAGGGGCTGGGATGAGATGGTCCTAAAGGTCCCTTCCTGCTATTGCATGGCTCTGTGAAAGAGCCTGGCTGAAATATGGGGGGTGTTTGAGGACAAAAGCATGATCTCAAGAACAGTTTTGGCCTGCAGTGCTGGCCTGTGAGAGGACAGGTGGATGTTACCATTTGTGTGTTGATCTAAAGTCCCTCAAAATCCGTGGAGCTGCTTTCATTGATAGATTAGTTTAGGACTAGGAACACAGGCTTGCTAAAAGCGACCAGATGAGTCTGAAAGCAATGTACTATTGTTTTTAAACTATATTTGCTTTAATTGTACTTGCTGGACCCTGGCCACGGCCAGAGGAACCCTCAGGAATGTCATCAGCTTGTTGGGGATGGTGCTTGGAGGTGTCTGTCTAGTGGAACTGACTGAGCAACGTGGTGCTTCAAAAAGCTTTAAAAAAAATTATTTCAAGCACCTTATTTTTGCTGTGCCTCACAGAAAACCAGAATGAAAGGATTCAGAGCATCTCTTTACTAAATATTTCCAGGTTTTTGTCCATGTTGCAGGTATTTCCCTTCCCTGGCTGATCGTGCTTCGCAGCCTTGGTATGCTGATATCATCCCATGTTTTTTGGGGGATGGAAAAAGGGATTTGGGTGCAAATGTGCCTCTGCCTGGTCCTCAGAGAAGTTTCTGAGCTCAGGGCAGAGAGTGGTGATGCTACTGCTCCCTGTTTGTGGGCTTGAAGCTGAGCTGGTGAGGATCCTGCCCTGCTTGTTCTCCCCAGGAGCTCAGCTTGGCTCTTGGTCAGCCCCATTGACCCAGAGGAGCCTCTGGAAGCTGCTTGTGTGTGGAAGCACTGGAGAGGAGGAGCCCGGGCAGGGGTCCCAATCCCTGACTGGTTGGGCTGTGCTGGAGCACACAGGCGAGCTGGAGGTTAAAGCCTGGCCTGAGGGAGGGTGGATGTGAGCAGAGGCCGTGCAGAGGAAGGAAGCGGGGGTGTGCAGCTGTGTGGGGAGGATGCTGCGCCCGCTGGAAAGCAGCAGCGGGGTCTCCTGAGACAATTTAGGTGAAGGAAGCTGCGATGAAGTCACTGCTTTGCTTGGCTTGCTGGTGGCGGGAGGTATCGATGGTGGTGCTGGGGGTGAGGAGTTCAGCTTGGAGGCAGTAAAAAGCCAAGGGGCACATATGCTGTGTGCAGGGCACGGTGCCTGGGCTGGCAGCTGCTGTGCAGTGCACACATGGGGAGGTCAGTGCTTCACAGAACCACAGACCGGTTTGGGTTGGAATGGACCTTAAAGGTCATCTCATTCCAACGCCTTCTGTGGGCAGCTTTAACATAGCTGCCACAGAGAGGGATCTCTGGTTTCCAGGGTCTGGTCCTTCCCCTCCCTCCCCTGGCTGTGGGCGAAAGCAGCTGTGTCCTGTGAACACAGGCTGTGCTAGTGCTTTGGGTCTCAGGTGGGTTAGTCCCTGGGGAAGGCAGGCGTGGGTGTCCCCATGGCTCCTGGGGGCTGCAGGGGTGGCATTGGCCCAGGGAGAAGACGTGCAGCCCCTGCGACCCCGCAGCAATTCCTTCCACTAGCAGAGAAGCTTCAGGTAGAACAGGAATTGGAGTCTTTTAAGATGATTTAGGCAAATTTAAAAAAAAATAGGATTGATCTCTTGAATGCCCTTTGAATAATGGTTTGCATCAATTTGGGTTAATGGAGCTGGAGGCCATCCCATAGTGTGGTTTTTTTTGCATAGGTTAGGCCAGAAGTGTGCATGGAGCTGTTCTGGGAGCTGGGCCAGGCTGGGGAAGAGGTAGAGCCAGTGGGGGAAGGCTTAAGCAGGGCTGGTGGTGAAGCTGGGGGTGCACGATGGTGCCAAGAGCCTTCCCAGGCTCTGACTCAGGTGCTGGCTCCTGGCTGGGACTGGTTTGGTGGGTGAGGACTCACAGTGAAGCTCCTCCTGAGAAGATGTACCTTGTGCTCAGGAAGCAGTGAGCTTGGAAGGGCAGAGCAGCAGGGCTGTGTGTGTGAGCAGCCAGGGGTCCCGCTGTGGCTGGCCCTGGAGCACTGGCAGCACTGGCAGCACTGGCAGATGCAGGTTTGGCTCCAAGCCTTGTCGGGTGCGAGGGAGCTGGGCAGTGGCTCTCACCCCGCTCCACAGGGCGCTTGGAAGGGCTGTCCAAGGCTGAGCCTTCCCACATCCTCTCAAGATGTCACACCTTGCAATGTGTGGCACAACTCCAGCAGGGTTCAGTGCTGGTTTTCCTCCGTGACTTTGTGTACTCTTTGCATGTCACTTGATGTCAGTCTGGTCCTTCAGCTCTCTGCAGCCCTTCCTCCAGTGACTCTGGTGTTGGTTAAATGTCCGTGTGGCTCTCCTTTGCCCATAGCAGGGATGCTGTGGAAGTGAAATCCTGGGCTTTTTTTTGTCTATTGCCTTGGGGTGGTCGTGGCCCTGTGTGAAATGCCTCTGCTCTTCCAGCTGAGCCTGTGTGGGAGGCTGCAGATGGATAATGTGTGTGTGTAGGGAGAGGGGGAGAGGTGGCATAAAGAGCTCTGTTCCCTCCCTGTGAGGTGTAATGTCAAGAGGATCTCTTACAATGTGTGCTTGCCCTATTCCCACAAAATTACAAATTAGTTCTAATTAAGTAGAGGTTAACCACCACTGTGCATCCTGCAAATTAATGGAATGTGCCATTACATTATCTTGCAGCACTAGAGGTTCTTGAAAATTACTTGGAAAGGGGTATATTCTTGTGTGTGTTTGAATTTTTAATTTATGTTAATAGTTCCAGCTTGAATTAATTAATTTTAAATGATGGACCTTTGATCTTTTTTTAACACTCTTGCCTCTGCAGCTTAATATAGCTTTCCAGCTCTTCTCCCATTGCAGTGAAATGAATTGGGCAAACATACATGATATGATAAAAATGTGCAAATACACCCCAAGCCACAAGGGTGGTGCAGCTGGTCTGGTCTGTGTGTGTGGGTGTGCACTGAGGGGGCTCTGCTGCTGCCACTCCAAGGGGGAAGTGCAGCAGGATCCACAGGTTTAGTGCAAAATACTGTGTTATTTCATCTTGGAGGGAGTTCTGGGTACAAAACTCATCTTGTGGCTTTGGGCTTGCCTTTGGAGGTGGTAATTTTGGTTTGTGGTTGTGTGTCTGAGCAGAGCTTCATCTTTCCTGGGCAGTGTTTTCTTGTGTAAGGCTCCCTGCTGCAGCAGCCAGGGAGCACAGGCAGGTCATGCATGACCCCGGGAGCTGAGGTGCCTCAGCAGTGCCCAGTGCAGGGGAATGGTCAATGCCCTGGGTCTCTGGCCACATGGAGCTGCTGTAAGCCAGGTACCATAGTCCTTCTTGCCCACTTGGGCACACCTGTCTCATTCAGCTGCACCATTTGACCAGCACCCCAAGGCCTTCCCCTCTGGGCACGTTCCAGTCTCAGAGCATCCCATGGGGTTGCTGTGACCCAAGTGCAGGACCAGGCACTGAGTCTTGTTGGATCTTCATGCAGGGGCATTGACCCATGGATGCAGCCTGTCCAGATCCCTCTGCAGAGTCTTTTTGCCCTCCAGCAGATCAGTACCCTGCCCAAACTGGCATCACCTGTGATCTGAGGGTGCCCTCAACCCTCTTGGCCAGCGCATTAAAGATCTGGAACAGACCTGGCCCCATCACGGAGCCGTGGGGAGCACCACTAGTGACTGGCTGCCAGCTGGATGGAACTTCGTTCCCCACCCTTCTGGGCCCGGCCTTCCAGCCCATTTTTCACCCAGCAGACATTGCCCCTGACCAAGCCATGAACAGCCATCTTCCTCAGGAGAATGCTGTGGGTAACAAAGGCTTTACTGAAGTCCAGGTAGACACATCTGCACACTTTTTTTACCCATCAGCTTGAAGGGATCACCCTGTCACAGAAGGAGGTCAGGTTGCTCAAGCAGGCCCTGCCTTTCATGAGCCTGTGCTGGCTGGCCCTGATTTTCTGGTGGGCCTGAGCATGCCATGTGGCTGCCCCAAGATGATCTGCTCCATGAACTTCCCCTGCACTGAGGTCACGCTGGCAGTCCTGCAGTTCCCCAGATTCTTCTTCCAACCCTTCCTGTGGATGGGCATCACACTGGCACCTCCAGGCAGCTGGGAGAGCCAGGACTGCTGGTAAATGGTGGGAAGTGCTTCAGTGAGCTCTTCCAGCACCTTCCTCAGCACCCTTGGGTGGATCCCATGCAGCCGCAGAAACTTGTGGGTGTCTGAGTGCCGCAGCATTTTGCTGACTTCTTCCTCTTTTGGAATAGATGGGGTCTTCATTCTGTTCCGTGTCCCCAGCTTGGGGGGCTGAGTACCCAGAGAACAACTGGACTTAGTATTTGAGCCAGTCCTGCAGTGTTACAAAATTAAAACAACAAACATCATATTGGAAGTTTCCCAGTCCCTGCCAGAGCATTGACCTTGCAAGGCTGACTTCAGATGAAGCCAAATCTTCTGAGAAGGGGGGAGAAAACAGCCGAGCTTCCTTTCCCTGTGTGCTCCCAAGACGTGGGGACCCATGGGTATCTCTGAATCCTGATCCAAGCCTGCCCTTCCGGACTGATGTCGATGGCCCCGCTCCCAGCAGTCCCCTGCTCTGCTGGGAAGCTTTGGTTGTGCTGTTCCCAGCTCCTTATCTCACAGTGCAGAGACTGGCAGGGGCTCCACCATGGTCACCATCCAGCTTTCCTGTGTTACCTGGGACTGGGGGGTTTCTGTCTGGGAAGAGCAAATTTACTAGAGGAAGAGCAGGTCTTAAGGGTGAGCTTGTTATTTCCTAAGCCCAAAAGGGGGATTTGGAGAAGCAGGAGGGTCGGCAGCAGTGCTCTTGCTCTTTATTTTTGTGGTCAGTTGTTGTCTCTGAAATGACAGTGATGGCTGCTGCCCGTGTAGCAGAGAAGATCTTGCAGGAGGGAGAAAGAGATGCTGAAAGGGGCTGCCATAGCAGTTGCTTCTTCAACAAAGCACTCTAGATGGACTGGGCACATCATCCAATCCTGGATCCTTGAGTCCAGCCCCTGGCCCTGCACAGACACCCCAACAATCCCACCCTGGGCATCCCTGGCAGCGCTGTCCAAGCACTCCTGGAGCTCTGGCAACCTCGGGGCATTGCCCATTCCCTGGGGAGCCTGGGCAGTGCCCAGCACCTCTGGGGGAAGAACCTTTCCCAAAATCCAGCCTGACTCTGCCCTGGCCCAGCTCCAGCCATTCCCTGGGTTCTGTCCCTGGTCACAGAGAGCAGAGATTGAAGCTGCCCCCTTGAGAGGAAACTGCAAACCCTGATGAAGTCTGACCTCAGTCTCCTCCAGGCTGAAGAAGCCCTCAGCTGCTCCTCCTATGGCCCCTCCAGACACTTCACCATCCTCATGTCCCTTTTTTGGATGTTTTCCTGTTTAGGTCCTTCTGATATTGCAGCACCCAAAAGTAGCCCTCAGGACTCGAGGTGAGGCTGGACCAGCACAGAGTGCTGGTGTGATGCTGTCGAGAAGTTTTGGGAGCTCACAATGTCCAGGAAAACAGAAAAGGTTCAGAACTGTGATGGTGATGTTCTGGAGTGACATCTCTCAGTGTGGCTATGACAAGGGCTGGTAGCACCCAGTTGCTGGCCATAACTTATCTGGTCCTGGCCTTGCCTGACTGTTTTGGGCCTGAGGTGGGGGAGGGAGAGATGGCTGGGGCTGGATCAGGGACTCTGCTCTGCTGGAGCCAGAGGGGCTTTTCTTCAGCCTTGCAGGGTGGGGGAAGCTGCCTGACCTTTAGTGCAGATTTGTTTCTGCATTACTTGCCCTTTTAACACAAGATTGAAAACGGGCTGTAGGGGAGAGGGAACCAAAGCTTAGAAATTGGGCTACTAGGATTGGTCAGCAGCATTTGTAGGAGAAACAGAGCAGAAAAAGGAGCATGTAGAGGGAATAGATTTTGCTGTTGGTGATGGATTGCCTGCCTGTGTGGAGATACAGACCTGGCTCTGGGGTGCTGCCACACAAACTGAACATGAGGGTCACAACCCCTTGTGTCATCGTTCAGTGCTAAAAGCTCAAGAACTTGCTGTCATCTGGCATTTGGGGAGGTTTTGGAAGAGACTTCCAGAGGTGTTTGCTGCAAATCTTGCCTCCTGAAAGTGCACTGACCTCCAGCCATGGCTGTGCCCATGCTGGCTCAGTCCTCTGGGGTGGCTTCTGCTGGGCTGTGGGGACAGTGGGCATTGACATGGACAAGTTGGTGAATGTGATCTGAACATCCATCCCTGGGACTGGCAAGGGGGCAGTGACAGGCGGGCATGGGAGCCCACCGTGGCACTGGCACTCTGGGTCCCTGGCTGCTCATGGATGCCAATTTTTTCTCTGTGGCAACAGTGCCTTCCTGGTGTTTGTGTTGAAGTCTTATGAAATCTTTATATCTTAAGTGTACGTGACCTGTTCATTTAACTTTGGGCACTGGGCAAACACGGAGGGATATTGGATAAAACACTGCAAATATTTGCAGTTCCCTGGGAAGAGAGCTCGGTGAAACTTGAGGTTTCATGTTCCATGTGGTCCTTTATTGCTCTGCTTTTCAGGTTTAGATCCTGAACTGCTTGGCAGAGGGGCAAGGCTGATCTTCCACAGCCAGGGAATTGCAGGGCCCTGTCACCTCTGCCAGTCCTGTGCCTCACACCTGTGACTCTTGCAATCTGCATGGCACCAGGATCTGCCTGGGATGGAGGTGGGCACAGGCAATGGGCTAAACCCTCTAAACCCTTTGTCCAGGGGCTGATACTGCAGCCCTGTGTTGAGTCCACTGAAATCCCATGGCTTGGCCAAGTGCTTTTGGACCTTGTGCAGAGACTTCTGTCCTTCTGGACCATCCTTTGGGCCTGGTTGGAGAGACATGGTGAGTAGAAGTACAGAGGAGTTAGTAGGCATGTCTCCATGTAGAGGGTGGCATGATGTGGTACAGGAGGGACCCATTCCCTAGGGCAGGGATGGTAGAAGGTGTTTGGAAGTCAAGTTTTCTTCTCTGTCATGGACAGTGTAGGAGAAAGACCCATATTTGACAGTGCTGGCTGGAGGGGAAGGTGAGGTGCTGGCTCACCATGGGTCTAAGGGTGCTGTTTCCAACCCCCTAGGATCACCTCAACTTAGAGCCCAAGGATTTTGGGTTTCAGCCACTGTTTGCTGGCTGACACATCAGCTGCTGTGAACTCTGTAGTGTTTCCATTCCACCTTTTGGAAACTTGGAAGAAATGATTCCATGTCTGCCCCAAGCAGGTGGGGTGATGAGATGGGAAGTTCCAAGGCTGTGAGGGTTCTGAGGGATGGTGGTTTGGGGTGCAGTCATGTGCTGCATCATTCATAAACCCCAGGCACTTAGAGGCAGGGAAGTGGACAGCTTAAGTACATTGTAAATCTTACCTCCACCCATACTGGAAACGTGAAGAGTATCCTTCAAACCCTGAGCAGGGAGCACTGCTTAAAGGATCACAAACTCTCCTTTTTGTGGGGACATTAAAATTCAAACATAACTAGGAATTCTCCTGCAGAAGTGAGAATTGCAGCAGGTCTGATCCTGGAGTAAGGGCTTAAGCGTGAGTAACTTGTTTTGGCATAATCAGAGGGATTGCCTGGGGCCAGGTCCAGTGGCAGCAGAGTTGAGGGGGAAGGTCTTGCTGTAGACTTGAGTGGTTTTTGAGAGGGAATACTTGCCATGTGTGTACAAAAATGAACTCGGGATGTGCTAAACCAGGAGTCTGTGACCAGCTAAGTGTATCTGAGGTTGTTCCCACTTTCTCTCTCCTTCTTCTGTTTGAGCTCTCAGCTGAGCCCCAAGCTGTCACTTGTTCCCAATTCACTGTGAGCCACGTGAGATGGATTTGCTATAATCTCTGAGCCAGAGCCCAAGGTTTTCCAGCTAAGCTATGCTTACAGAAATGTTCCCAAGAGATGTTTTCTGGGAGGACTTCGAAATTTAGTTGTAAACAGAGATATCAGAAACATGTGATTATATTATTCCTCTTGTTTCCCAGATGATGACAACAATGTTTTCAAGCAACAGAGCATTGCAGTCCTCCAGAGCAGGGGGCTGGGAGTCACTCCTGCAGGATGGCCTTGTGGCTGCCTTCAGAGTGGTGGCTGTAGCACTCTCTCATAAGGTTTTGCTGAGGGCATGGGTCTGGGCACCACCTGGGGGTGCCCTGGCCAGAGCATTTGTCAGTGGATTTGGGAAGAAAACATATCCTCTGTGTGCAGCTCCAAGGGTCCTGTTCATCCTGTTTGGTTAGAGTCATCCCTTCCCTCTGGGCTGGAGCTGGGGCTCTCAGTGCCACTTCCTCTGAAGTCCTGTGATGAACGTGTGATTCCAGCTTTGCTTAGAAAAATTCCAAACTTCAGCACTAAGGTCAACATTTAGGAAACATCATAGAATAGGGCTGAGGTAGAAGTTCATACTTTTGCTTCCTCATATGTTTTCATATACGTCCCTTGACAGGCACATTTTAAGGTAGGACTTTGGCCCTTATAGCAAATATATGCACTAAATTTCTACCCTCACCCACTACTCCCTACTTCTTACTGGGGCCAAAATTGAAAAAAGACTCTTGTTTTGGTAGCGGTTCTCATCTGGGTTTCTAAAACAATATATGCTTTGAGTGGCCCCTTCACAAAACCACAAGGTTTCCCTCGCTTTCAGCAATCATCTGTTTGAAAAATCTTGAGGTTTTTTTCCCCTTTCTTTGGATTTCCTCCAAGCTGGGTACTTTGGGGTTTAGCAAATGTCGAGAAGCAAAGATGTAGCTTACACTGGGATCACAGGGTGTTTAAGCAAAGCCTCCTGGTGAAGTTGCTGCCGCAGCGATGCTCAGGCATGACCTGAGGCAGCAGAGTTTGTTTCGTTTGCTGGGCTCTCTCCTGTTGGGATGGGTGATGGCTGTTTGCCCAAACTGTGGCTTTGCTGTTGGTCACAGCAGCAGGAGAGCGAGCCAGGAGCTTTGCAGTGAAGGATGCTGCACACCCCCGCATGGAAGAATTGAGAGTCTCTGAGCCTGCTCCAGCCAGCAGCTGGACACCAGGAGGTACAATGTGTTCACCACTCCCTCAGGTGCCACCATGGAGTCTGGTGTGTGCTGATGGGTGCAGGTGCTGCCTGGGTGGTGGGATGCATCTGGAATGGTGCTCTCTTGGGTGAGCAGCACCCTTGGCCCCATGTGCCCCTGCAGGATTCAGCTCAGCTGTTTCTCGCTGCTGGTGCTCCAGCACACAAAGCTGAGGTGAACATGGTGGTGGTGCTGGGTGGGTGGTTTGATTTGGTCATCTTAAAGGTCCTTTCCAACCTTAACAACTCTGTGTTTCTAGAAGGTCTTTCAGGTGCTGGAAAGGAGTTGTGTGATAGAAGGCAAAGGGTCAGCTGTGTGTCACCTTTGGAGTGTTAAGGATGGAGAAGTCTGTGGTGGTAACACCTCAGGACTGGTGTGGGGGCTCCATCAGCAGTCTGGAAACAGGAGTGAAATAAAATGTGCATTGATTGAATGAAAACAGAAATGAAAACCTGCTCCAGGCTTACAAAATCATGAAGGCTCTGAGTCAGAGGAAGGTGTAACTGTCACTCGCTTCATCTCTCTATACAAAAACCAGAAGTTGGTGGCAAGACTCAGGGGTAGTTGATGGAAAAAGGATGAAGGGAGGTGCTGCTTCCCCAAGCAGGTAACGAGTGCCTGGACCTTGGTGCTGCAGTAGGCTTGGGAGGCAGGTGGCTCATTTGAAAGGCACTAGGCACATTCTTGGCCAGCAGATCTATAGATGGATCCAAAAAGGACTCACCTGGGATATATCCACTGTCATACCTCAGCCCATAGTTGTGGATGCCGAGAATGGACCATGGAGCACCCGGGCTCCCGTATTCTTCCTGAGCAGCCTCTTTGGAGAAGAAGAGCAGAAAAACTGGCAGTTACTGATGGTCTTTGAGGTTGCTGAAATCTTCTGGGGACACTCCAAAGGTCAGGACAAATGTGTCGAGGGCAAGAATATCCCCAGTCTGTCTTGAACTCTGCTTGACCATAAAATGTGTCTGTGACATTGCCAGGCTAAACTGGCTCTACTCAGAGCAGGGTCTGCCTCCTGTAAGGACTCTTTTTTTCTAGGCTGTAGATTGTATGTCTCCATTATTCAGTGAATGTTCTGGGCCACAGCTGGTTTCACTTGAGATCTGCAAAGGTCTTTTGGAGCCCAAACTGCCTTGAGAGAGCAACTTCTCTTCCCAAAGCCAAGTGTGTGCTGGTCCCCATCACGTAGGTCTTTACCCCATGCCAGGGCCGGGGCTGGCAGAGCATCCAAGTGCAGCAGTGGGAGGGCGTCAGGGGAATAGGAGAAATCAGGCCCAGGAGGAAGGATGCTGTTTACACTGGGTTTGTTGCAAGCCAATGATTTGTCACTGGCTTTAATGGTAGAACAAAGCATATTTACTCAGCTTGTTTGGCCGGTGAACAAGTGCTGGATAAGAAACTGTCAGATGGGAATCAATTAGAGACTTCATCTCTGAGTGAACGATCCTATTTGACATCAGATGCCCCGTGAAACCCAGTAAGGACAATGCTGCTATTTATATGGTTCTTTTATTGTTCCTTCCCTGCTTCCCTGTCATCATCTGTGCTCTAATATTAGAGCACTGACCCTGTGTTTTGCTCCCAGAGCAAGCACTGACACTGACCCTTTCACATGGCTCCTGTGAAGAGATCTTTGTGTTTGTGAGGGGGAAGGAGCTGGCCCAGCCTTGCATCCCTCTCCCCTGCTGAGGCACTGACTGTGGAGGGCAGAGCAGCACAGGTGGCAGTGTGCCCTGCAGGTGCCAGGGGATGTGGCTTGTGTGGCAGCTGCAGCCCAGGCTGCCATGCAGCAGGTCAGGGGGTGGTGCCTGGGGGTGGCTGCTGCTTTGGCTCTGAGTTCTCTGCTTTGTGCCTCATTGGGGCCTTTTGCTCCTGTCCACTTGACTCCTTGGCACGTTGAACAGTGAGACGACTTCCCTTGTTTCTGCTGGAAGCTGTCCTGTCACCAGAGCAGATGGAGTCCCTTCCTGTGTGATGATGGCCTGTGGCATGAGGAGGTGGGAGTGAGTGCAGAAGAGCTGATTGCTGTTGCCAACAAGCTCCTGCCATCCTGGAGAACCTGTAAGACTCCTGTGTTAGGGGACAGTTACCGAGTCCTTGCCACCATGACATCTCCTTGCCTACAACTCAGCTCAGGCTGCCCAAGTGAGTGAGTCAGCAGGCAGTGACTCAATAAGGTCACTGGACAGATCTACCCTCAAGGCAGAGACATTCCTGTCTGCATTTATGACATAACTTGCCTAAAAGTCTCATCACTAACTGGTGACTCTCCCTACCCTCGCCCAGGGCCTCTGGGCAGGCTGCTGCTGGGGAGCCTGCACTCAGCAGGGTTCCAGGAACTGCAGCTATCAGAAAGGAGAGCACATGAGAATCCCTTCCCTGACCTGGGAAAACAGGGCAGCTGGAACTGAGAGCACCATGCAAAAACATGAGGCCGTGGAAGGTTTGCATTGGGCTTGCCTCTGCCCTACCTTGGTACCACTGACTGCATCAAAGAGCATTTCCACTGAACACACCCAGTCCTGAGTGGGAATGTTCTCATCATGGGTAAAATAAAAGCTTTTCAGGGAGGTAATTACTTTGTTGTTCTTACCTCGGGACTTAATTTTGAGGTTTGCTTGAGGCTGACAGTACTTAATCTTATCATATCTTCTTAATCTCCTTTTCCTCCCTTTAATGATGGTGCAAATGAGATTTGCAACTTCTTGTAACTGCTGTCTCTCTAGGAATGCTTCAGTGGAGGTGCAAAATGCAGTAGGATCTTCTTAGATCTGTGGGTTGGCCTGTAACTGTGGCATTGTACCTTGAACATGCCTTAGGAATAACTTATAAATTTGAAGGGTTTGAAGGGGTTTGGTCTGCAATCTGACCTCCTCTTGTAGCAGGGGTGTGCTGTTAGATACGGCAGACCTGAGGGGGTCAAAGCCCTCTCTGTGCCTGGTTTGCTGGGCTCTTCCTCCACCCTCTGAGCCCCAGTGAGGTCTCTGTTCCTGGCATGCCCTCAGGCAGCATGCTGGGACCAGCCTGTGGAAGCTCTACCAAATCAAATCCATGAAGCAAGTTACCTTGGGGGGCCTACCAGCCCTACCCTGGGGGGCTCCCTGGCATGGCCCTGGCTGCAGGCAGCTGCTGGGAGCCATGGCAGTGCTTGAGAGTCTTGGCAAGTTCTTACTGTTGATTTTGCCTCCAGTGCCAGCATCAGGAAGCACACTGAAATTAATTAAGATGACTAGAGGAAAGCCAAAGTCTCCCCATGGCTCCTGCTGGAGGCATTCCCACCAGAATGCTTAAGGCCCGAAGTGTTCCTGTGTGCCTGGATCAGCTCCGGGCTGTCAGTCAGATTGAGATGGGAGCTGATGAGCATTCTCTGGGCTTCCAGGAGATGTGCATGGAGTAAATCAATCCATGCACCTGTAAAGTTGTAGCTGTGCAATGTATTAACATGTATTAACAATGCACCGCAGCTTATCTTGGTAGCTCTGTGAGCTGAGTGTCCAAAGAGTTCAGAGCTGTAATGGCTCAGCCCTTTAAGGACAGGGGTGTTCTTTCACACTGCTGCTGGTCAGTTTTGAACAGGGACGTGGCTTTTCTCTGGTTACAGTGTGCTTCAAATGTCCTGGTTAACAGCTCTGCTCCTGCCAGCTCTTAGCCTGGCCCTGTCTGCCAGCACATCCCATCCAGGATGGCAGCATTTCCAGCAGCACAGGCACATCCAGGCTGTGCCAGCCCCACCGGGCCATGGCTGCTGTTGAGTTTGGCCCTGGTGCTGTGCCTGGCATTGCTTCTCAGGTTCTGGGGTTTTGGTGTGCTGTGCCAGGCCGGGCAGAGGTGAGAGCTGACTGTCCAGGTGTCCCTTGTGCAGGGCTCGTGGCCTGCCTGGATCTCAGCCCTACTGGGTCCTGGGTTCGTCCTGCTGCAGCAGAGGATGCTGGAAGCTCAGCAGTCAGACATCCTTGCTGTCTCTTGCCCACAGATTTTATTGGTGTGACTTGTCTTTCTGGCTCATAGGTAAACTAATAAGAAACAAAACCATTTTCTCTCTTTTCTTGCTTCATGGATTTGATTTGAGTTTATTTGTGTGGTGTGACATGGTCATGGATTTGATTTGGGTTTTACTTGCATGCTGTGACATGGTGACAGGTCACTAGAGCTGATGTGCAGCCTCACAGAGCCACTGGAAGAGGGAGAAGTTGGTTGGCTGAGGAGAATGAGACCTCCAGTGCTAGACCCAGCTGTTGGATCAGAAAAATGCTGGCAGAGACCGGAGGGAGGTTACGCTGCTGAATTCTCCCTCCATGCTGGAGCTCGTTATCTGAAGCAGCAGGATGGTGCTGTAGGGCCTGGCACAGGGAGAGGAGGATGATGGTGCCAGCCCAGCTCCCAGAGTCCCTGCCTGACACATGATGGGTGTCATGACCATTTTTTCATCCTCTGGTACTCATAAGTTGTTACATCTGAAGCTGTAGAGTTCTGTTGGGCTTTTGGGGGGCTGAGTTGTATTTGGAGAGGACAGACTCCCCTTCCTCCAGCTGTGCTGAGCTGCAGGAGGATCCTGCAGTGCCCTGGAGGCTGCACCCGGGCTCAGATCACTGTCAGGACTCTACTAGGAGAAAAACCACCCAGGCATACACAATGTGGTAACTTGGCAGCCAAGAAGTGGATGGTTTGGGAATTAACAGCATTTTTATCAGCAGACTTTGGTGTGTGTGTTCCCAGGCTGCTTTATTGCACAGGGCTGGGCTGCTGTACTGGTCCAGCACTGGTTATTGCAACTCATTACTCTCAGGGGTAATCAGGCCCTGGGGAGGATGTTTGCAACCATGAGCTGCTGTTCTGGAGCTGGGGCCCTGTCAAACCCATTATCTTTGAATATATCCGTCCCCATGAGGGGTGGAGTCAGGTCCTGTCCCAGCACAGGACAGGGCTGGGAGCTCTCAGCTGCTCCACGGGGAACCATGGCAGTCATGGCTCCACTCATGTCTTCTCCTGTCCCTCTGAGCTGCCCTTGCCTTTGGGATGGGTGACTCCTGTCTCCCAGGGGCACCACTGCTCTTTCCATGTGCCATTCCCCAGGCCCAGGTGTCCTGAGAAGCCTGGTGACAGGTCCCCTGGCACTTTCCTTGGGAAGACATTTGAGCACTCAAATGGAGAAAACAAATGTCTCCTCTTTTTTTTACTTTTTGTTTTAATCTGTGGGGTTTTCTGGAGCTGGTAAATTTAAAGAAACACTGTTAATCAGGGTGTGGGGGAAGACCTTTGATCTGAGTAAAGAGGCTGGTCCCTGGAGGGTTTTGCTTAGATAAGCAACTTTATCAAATCATGGAGAATACCTGAGGTTTTGGGCTATTAATGCTGGATTTACTCCTAAAGTGTAAAAAAGGCCTCATTGTGTGTGTGTGTCTCATTAGCCTGTAGTTTTGTAGAGCAGCTCCATGGTAAAGGAAGAAGCTGAACAAACAACTGGGAAAGCTGTGAGATGCTTAGATTACGGCAGCTGCCTGGTGAGGAAGTTTGTGCTTGTGTTTAATCAGTGATGTCTGTGTAGGGCTCAGGCTTGGCCTCATCAGCCTCTGGGCCTGTCAAGAAGAGAGATATAAATGCATTTCTCAATCTTATTTTTTAAATGTGTATTTTATGTGTTAAAATGGCTTTCCTGGCTTTCCTTGTGCTTTGCTACTTTATTAAGGGGAGTGTTGTGGCTTAAGCTGGGGCACTCTGCACTTTGGGCAGTGACCTCCTCTCTGAGCTGAAGCAGGGGAAAATGGTTTGCCCAGTGCAGGTGGGAGTGCAGGGCAGGCAATCCTCACCCTCACAAGGGCATGGAGTGACAGGACAAGGGGTAGTGGCTTCCAACTGGCACAGGTTGGGGTTAGATTGGAAATTGGGAAGGAACTCTTACCTATGAGGGTGTCGAGGCCCTGGCACAGGGTGCCCAGAGAAGCTCTGGCTGCCCCTGGATCCCTGGAATTGTCCAAGGTCAGGTTGGATGGGGCTTGGAGAACCCTGGGACAGTGGGAGGTGTCCCTGCCCATGGCAGGGGGTGGGAATGAGATGAGCTTTAAAGCCCTTCCTACCCAAACCATTCTGGGATTTATGGTTCCCACCATGAGCAGCTGCAGGTTGGAGGGAAGAGAGGACAGCTTTCCTTCCCTGCCAGTCCCTGGGACACCCACTGCCTCCTCAGCACTGCTCTGCTCTCAGGGGAAGCTCCTAGAGGTCTGGGCAGAGGCCCCGCAACTTGTTCCTATCAGGGAAATCTCTCTGACACAGCAGAAATAAAAACAAAGAGCTCTTCTTCAGAGTTTACTTGTATTTTTAGAGGACAATAAGTGAGCGGAGGGCTCTCGGGCGGAAATGATGGCTCCCAAGTCCAGGCCCCCCCTCCGCCCTCGCCAGGAAGCTCCCGCTGCACGTGCGCCCGGCTGGGATGTTTGGAGACAAAGAGTTTCTTGCTTTTTTTCCCTCCCCCCTCCAGTTCTCTTGCCCACAGGCAAAGAGGATTTGCTTGCTGACACGCTGGGGAGCGGGGCTGCGGGTGCTGGGGCAGCAGGGCTGTGCCAGGCCGTGTCTGTTAGCAGCCCTGGCTGGCGGGAGCGCTCCCGATTCCTCGGTTTGCCCGGATCAGTGAGCGGAGCTGCTGCTGCGTGGTGCTGGTGTGTGAGGGCGGGAGCTGAGGTGACTCCCACACCCCCATCGGGCCGGCCCTCCGGACGGAGCTGAGGCCTGGCTGGGCCCCGCAGCACGATGAGTACGTAGCCCTGCTTATCTTATCTTATCTTATCTTGCCCCTTTGCTGTGCCCTGGGGGCCGGGGTGTTCCCGAGGAGCCACCGGCTGTGTGGCACCAGCACGGCGATGAGGTTTGTGTGAGGCTCCTTCGTGTTGGCCCTGCCAGGAATCACTGACAGCTCCTGTGATGCCCGTTTTCTTCTTCCACCAAGAAGAGATGCCGTGAAAAGCCAAGCTGAAAGCTGAGGAATGTTCTTCTCCTTGCCATGCTGGTGACCAGGACCTGGCTGTGCTGGCTGTGTTGATCAAGCTGACAGCCTAGCCCACTCCTCCAGATGATGTGCTCCTCGGGGAGCTGGGCTCTGCCCAGGGAGACACCCAGTGCCTTGTTCGGAGCCGTGTGAGTTATGGTGCTTGCTTTCCATGGGGGTTGGATTTTTCTCTGTGCCTATGATGTCTGTTCTGTGTCTGTGGCAGAGGAGCCCAATCTGAAGCAAACCCTGGGCAGTGGCAGTCCTGGTGTGCCAGGTGCTGGAGCAATGGGCAGGTGCCCCTTGCAGCAGCTGGGACCACTTGTGGGGGCTGTGTCCTGCCACGGTGCTGGGGACAGCTTATCCAGAGCTTTGGCTTGGGTCATGGACAGAGAGAATTCGTGTTTGTGCACAAAAGCAGCAAAGGCTCTTTCATGCATCCTGCGACTGTCATAGCGTGGCACAGTCCTTGCTCTTCATGGTCTGGTCCCCTTGCACAGCTCCAGCTGGAGTCTGCAATGTCTGGAGCCAGCTCTGAAAGCAAAGGGCTGTCTGCCTTTGCAGGCAGGAGGAGGCTTGGCTGCTGTTTGGGAATGAAATGGAAGAGCTGCTGCTGCTTTGGGGCCATAGTGATGCAGCCCATCCTGCCTGCATCTGCCAGGGTGTGGCTGACAGCTCCCCATCCACACAGGCTGCTGGGTGCCTGGGATGGCTCGTCCTGCCTTGCTCTGCATCCAGAGAGACCGTGTCTTGCCTTTCATGAGTTTTCTCCATCTCCTCGAGTTGGCAGGCAAGGGAGTAGCTTGTTCCTGAGTGCTTGCCAATCCTAACAGAGTGAGTGTTTTACATGGGCTGTGCAGCAATCCCCGTTCCTGCCGGGCAGCAGTGTGGAGGGCAGGCTGCAGAGGAGCAGGGCTCTGTCCTCCCTGCCGGGCAGAGCTGGAGGGTGGCAGGCAGTCTCTGGCAGCTATTGGTCCTCACCACTGAGCTCCTGCAAAGGCCTTTGCCTCTGTGGCGTGTGGGTTAATTCCTCTTGGATTCTGGCTCATCACTTGTGCTGGTGCTGTGGGTCTGGTGCTGCCTGCTCTGCTCTTGGAGGGTCTAACCCACAGCAGAGCAGCAGCCTTCTCAACCCAAGGTCCCTTTGGTCTCAGCCTGGGGAGTAAAGCCCTGCCCAAGGGGTTTAAAGGCTGAGTGTGCAGCACTGTCTGGCTGGTCTCTTGCCCCTGTGCTGTAGTATCGAGGAGATTTTGTGTTGTATTGCCCTATAAGCAGTGTGTCTGTATCCCTTTCTGTGGACAAGTGCAGCTCTGCTTCTTCCCTGAGCTGGGGGAAACGTTAGAAGTCGCAGCAGTACTCTGCCAGATCCCCACCCTGAGCTGGCTGTGGCTGTGTCGAGAGTTTAAGGCATTTCTCTTATTTCACATGGAGCCTGAAAATTTCTCTGTATTTTGTTTTCACATTGTAGCTTTCCCAGGTGCCTGCTCTTGGAAAGGCTGGGGGAATTTGGCAGCTTGGGCAGCCCCTTTGAGGGCTGCAGAGCTGTGCAGTGCATGTGGCATTAGTGCTGTCCCTGCCCAGGACAGGGGGCTCCTGGTGTGGTGGGCTACAGGGTTCCCCTGGTGCCTGGTGTGGTGTGACGCTTCCCTTTCTCACAGCGGGGTGGGTGGGCAGGGATTGTGAGTGCTGCCCTTTGCCAGCTCCTGCCAGCTGCTCTGGATCTGGGTGGCTGCAGAGGCTGGCATGGCTGTGTCTCCCTCCTCCTGTCCAAGCAGTGATTGTGTAAGTCTCATTTCCTCCTCATTCAGTGCTTAGCTGGTGGCACATGCAATAGTTAAGGGCACAAAACTCTTTCAGTGACTGTGAATTCCAAGGAAGGCCAGACAAACAAAACTAACCCAAGCTCCCAGGAATTCCTGAATGGTCTATATTTGCTCTTGGCAAAAGGGGGTTTTCTGTCTTTTGAAGGAACCTGCTGAAGTTGTTCATTTCCTGGCTCGCTTGGCTGGGACCATTTCAGGCAAAGAAGTCAAAATCATTGATGTAGCCAGGCCAGTGATCCTCACTCTGAAAATACTGCAGAAGATTTGGCTAAAAATGCAGTGACTGGGCCCTGTATGAGCTCAGCCTTCTTTTGTGAGAGAAGAGAGGTGGGGCTGTTCCTCTAAGGGATCTTGTGTGGGATGTGGGTTTGCATCCCTGGCTGTCAGTGCTAGTGTCTTGGAGTATGGAATGAATCCTCTTCTGGGAAGCAGCTGCTGCCAAACCATGACACCAAACCTGCAGGAAGCATCCTTTTGGTCCTGTGCACATCTGGACAGTTTTACTTTGTCTGATAGAGCAGTTTCCCAGGTCCTGAGGCAGCACTGGAAAAATGGAAGGAGTAACCCAGGTTTTGTGGTAGCAGAACTTTGCTGCTCTTTGGCTCTGTCCTGCAGTGACAGCAACAGGGAACCTTTCTCAAGGTGGGTTTGTGCCCAGGCCCTCTCTGCAGAGGGAATACCCAGGTGCTTCTCCAAAGTCAGAAGTGTGGGTTCTCGTCGCTTCCTGTATGTATTTTCCTCAACCTCTTGGCCCCAGCTGGACAAGTTCTGGACATCAAACCTATGGCCAGAGGTGCTGAAACAGGCTCTGGGGGAGACAAGAAGCACCATCCCATCACAGCTCCTTTTGGGTCTGTCCTTTAAGGGCAAAAAACTTATTTTCTTTCCTTCCATGAGAATTTAAATTCAGCCTTGTCCTGGCTATGGAGGAGACGTGTTGCTGTGGTAAAACCTGGTTTTGCATGGATTTGGGACGAGGGCTGGGAACCACTCCTTCCCACCCTGGGTGCTGTGGTTCCTTATCCACAGCTGCCACAGGCAGGTTTTGAATTGCTCAGCACCCACAGGAATCTGGTCTTTAGCTCTGGTCAGATCCTGGCAGTGAGCTCTGCCCATGTGAAGGTGTTTGCCCTCAGGTGGGCTCATCTCTGACTCCTGGTGGCAGGACAAGGGTAGAGAGCACAGGAACTACACTTAAAACATCAAAAAATGATATTTTACTGGGCTAGTCTCAGAGAGGTTGTGGAGTCTTCAGCCTTGGAGATATTCAGAACTCAGGCAGAAGCTGTCCTGAGCAGCTGCAGCTGGCCCTGCTGGGAAGGGTCTGGACTGGGGCATCTCCAGAGGCCCCCGCTACCCTCTGCCATACTGTGATCTTCATTCCTGAAGCACCAGGTGAAGCTGGTTCCTGTGACTGCCACCATTTGAGGGATGTGTCCAGCTGCTTTGGCTCTTCCCTACCTTCCTTGCCTCAGGGCCTAGGGCTGCTGGTCACTGGCAAATTGAATGTGAGTCACAGTGTGCCCTTCTCGGGGTTCTGTGGTCAAGGTGACCCTGAGATCATAAAAAGTCTTTTTCTCCCAGCCCCACAGCCAAAGAAGAAGTCCAGATGTGTGGGTTTTGCTTCTCAAGGTTGTTTATTTTATCTATAACATTCTTTCTCTGAGCTGCTAAGCTCTGTCTAGCAAGTCGGCCATGGCATTCTGTCTGCCCTCCAGGGCAGTGTTCACATTTTATACTAGGAACTACGTGTGCTTTATTTACGATTAATTTCCAATACCTATCACCTGTGTTAGACAGTGTGTCTCTAAACCAATAATAAGTATCGCCATCACGGTTGAAGATGGAGGACAAGAAGAAGGTCAAGACATGCCCAAATTCCTCCATCTTGTCTCCTAAACCCCATTCTAAAAAACCCCCAAATTCTACTTTTTCACTCTGTGTTACATTAACTCAAACTCTTGTGACCTGTCAATCTTCACAGAAAGTTGGCAGTTTTGTCCACAGGCTAAAATCAAAGCTACAGGTGTTTTTGACTTCATGCCAGGGTCTGGTGACAGGCAGGGCAGGCAGAGGGATGTGCTGGGTTCCCATGTGCCCTGGCAGCCAGGGGGACAGCCATGTCCCGGGGCGCGTTGGGCCAAGCATGGCCTGGTGAGGGAAGGGATTGTCCCTGCCTGGGGCAGCCTCACCTCGAGTGCTGGGGACTCTGGGGCACCACAGTATCAGAAGGGTCTATAACTGTTAGAGAGTCTCCAAGGGGAGGGATATGAGGATGGGGAAGGGTCTCAGGGGGAAGCCATAGGAGGAGCAGCTGAGGGCACTTGGTCTGTTCAGCTGGAGGAGATGGAGCACAGAGCTCACTGGGGCTGCAGCTTGTCCTGAGGGGCAGCTCCAATCTCTGCTCTTTGACAGGAAATGGCTGGAGCTGTGGCAGGGGAGGTTTAGGTTGGATATTAGGAGAGGTTCTTCCCCCAAAGGGTGCTGGCACTGCCCAGACTCCCCAGGGAATGGGCACGGCCCCGAGGCTGCCAGAGCTGCAGGAGTGTTTGGACAACGCTCTCAGAGATGCCCAGGGTGGGATTGTTGGGGTGTCTGTGCAGGGCCAGAAATTGGTTCTTGTGGGTCCCTTCCAATTCAGGATATTCCATGGTTCTATGATTTTGCCCCTCAGCAGCACAGGCCCCACGTGCCTGTTGGTGTGTGGGACTATCAGAGTGCCCAGTTCCCTTCGGTGTTGCCCTCTGCTCCAGCAAACCTCCCTCCCTGGCTGCAAGAGCAGCACAGGTGGAAGAACAGTCACCACGGAGAGAAATTATGACCAAGCTTCCCTTTGGCAAGTGATGATCGAGCTCCTCCTTGGTCAGGATGCCCTTGATGGCCTTGGCAGTTACACTCATCCCACTTGCTGCGCTCTTTTTGCCTGCATCTTGCCTTTTACATTCTGCAATCTGCATCATTTGAGTGTGCAAAAGTTTTCTTCCAGACTTCCTTCTTTGTCGGAAATTTGATGCTTTCCCTGTACTTTGGGAGCCCAAGGATGCCTCAGCTTTGTTTCAGTTTCTCAGGCAAACCAGGGGAGAGCCACCCCTTGGCTGAGAGATGCTCACAAAGTGAGAGGGAAAGCAGTTCTGTAATTAGCTGCCCACCCCTGCCCTGCACTCAGGATGTTACTGAGCACTACGGCGCTGTGTGGGGAGGGTGACCAGGAGGGGCAGATGGAATGTTTCTTTTTGCAGGTCAGTTTAAGGTAAATCAGAGAGCTGCTCTGCAGCCTTGACTTTCCAATCTCTAATTGGTCCAAGTGTTTCTTAACGTTGGGTAATGAACTGGAAGATTTGTCCAGTGTTTAAGGGCAAACCCTATTTGCTGTGTTGCAGTAAAATTTCCCTGACACCTTTCTCCACGTCAGACACAGTGATTTGATCTATAACTGCATGGCTGAGGTTGCAGCCTCCAGTTTACAACCAGATAAATAATTCTGGCTGAAACTGGGGTTTCCAGACTTTCACCTGTCAATTGCCATAGAATCACAGGAAAGACCCTGAAGATCATCTCATTCCACCCCCTTGCAATGGGCAGGGACATGATGGCCTGAAGTTTATATGGTTTTCTGAGGGTAAGTAATTTTTGGAGGATGCTTTCTGCTGCCTTGGCACCCCCAGCTGGGCCAGGAGCGAGGGAAGCAGTTCTCTTGGTTATGTGCATTAATTCAATTTCAGTCCTGGCTGGCTGAGAGCAGGAGCCCTGATTAGCAGGTATGACTAAGGATGTGATGTAAATATTTTTTTTTGCATCAGTGTCCAGTTCTAGTGAACAAAATAATGATTTGCACATCATGGTCTTAGCTGTGTTTTTTCCCCCACAAATTTGCTTTGAGTGTAAACACTGGAGCAGCAGCAGTTACACTGTGGGGACTGAAGCCAGGCTCAGATTAGTCTGAAATTCAGTGATGCTGAAAGCTGGCAGCTGCCTTTTTCTGTCTGTCACAGGGTCAATGTGCAACAGGCAGTGAGTGACAGGCATGTCAGGGCTTGGGGGCTAAAAGCACAGGTGTCATGAGCTGAAACAGAGGAAAATGTAGCAGTTGTCCACAAAAAGCACTGAGAGGCCTCTTTCTAGTGGGTGAGTTTTTCCTTTATTACCCTAATGGAGGAAAAACTTGATGCTGAAGGTTTCTGTCTGGACAGCTTTTGGCACTTCCCTGTACTCCCTAGTTCTTGCTAACAAAATCCCAGTGAGCATCCCCTCAGGGGAGCCTTCACAGTGCTGTGAGAGGGGCTGTGGCTTCCACTGGCTGAGGCACCCTGTGCATCAGCTGTTCCCTAGCCCAGCAACCCCTTCAGCCCAGAGCAGTGTCTGCTGATGGTCTCACCCCATTTAGCCCTTGTCCTGCCCACCTCCATGCTCTCTGAGTGCAGGCTGGCCAAGGACAGCCTGGATACAAAGCTGGGCTTTTTCCCCTATAGTGTGACTGATCCTCACCAGTTCCCACTCCTGGGGGAGGGTTTCTCTTTCCCCAGCAGTTTGTCCTTGTGCCTTGGCTTCTGAACAGGGCACATTACCTCTCCTAGCACCCCAGGCTGCAGGCTAACAAGCACGGGGCCATGTAATGAATAAATGACCATCCGCATTGCCACTCACGTGGCAGTGAGTGAATGCGTTGGGCACTCTTGCCAAGCTGTGCATGTTTGCTGCAGTCAGGAGGAAGCACAAATACATTTTTGCTGCTGGTGCCAAATAGAGGGGAGAAAAGATGTATGAATGTAGAAGCCCATAGTTCCTATTCACACATCTGCATTCTACTGCTGAATAAGAAATTAATGTAATCCATTAGCTAATGCAATCTCTCGTCAGTCCAGTGATTGATAATCATCCCAAAAGAGGGCAGCACGTCCTGCTTTAATGTCAGAGAAGGAAGGGAGGTTTGTCTCCTCACAGAGACTCAGGCTTATGGCTGCTGAGATCATAGAATCTGAAATGGTTTGTGTTGGAAGGGACGTTAAAGTTCATCTCATTCCAGCCCCTGCCATGGGCACGGACACCTTCCACTATCCCAGGCTGCTCCAAGCCCTGTCCAACCCGGACACAACCAGGACCCACAGCCCTGCTGGGTTCCCTGCAGCCCTGCCAAAAAGTGCCTTGGACACTGCCAGGGATCCAGGGGCAGCCACAGCTTCTCTGGGTACCCTGTGCCAGGGCTGCCCACCCTCACAGGGAAGTTTCTTCCCAGTATCCGAGCTAAACCTTCCATCCTTCATGTTAAGGCCATTAAGTTTCTCTAAACTGAGCTCATTGCTCAGGCATCAGAGAGGGGGTGAGCTGAAGCTGCTGGGTGGGACAGTGCTGGACCAGAGGTCCCTGGGATTCATGTCCCTGTGTGGGTGGGAAGCTTAGCTGTGCTGGGCATGGCACTGCTCTCCTGTGCAGGACTCAGGTGTCACTCCCCTGTCACTGGCCGCTGCTGGTGTGTGGGGATCAGCAGGGTCACTGCTGGCCAGGGTCTCTGTGTCTCTGTCCCTTGCAGGGGCACAGGCTGGCTGGGAGGCAGAGCGTGGGTGGCTGTGTGCTGGCACACAGACTCTGGGCTGCCCAGAGCCCGGGAGAAGCTGCTGTGACAGGTCCTGGGGTGAGGGGGTGGGATGGATCCTGCAAAGGGTCAGTCAGGCTATGCTCCCTGAGGAGTGAGATTCAGGTACTGTCACCTCTGGCAGTCTGACTGCAGCAGTGGTTAAACACATCTGTTTAATCTCCATCCATGACATCACCTTCCAGAGTGGGGAAAGCAGTTTTCCTGCTCTCCTTTATATTTGGTGTTGTTTTCTGCATTAAGTTGCAGGGAGAATTTGCCTTTTCAGGGAGGATCCCTTTGGAAGCATGTGCTGGCTGAGCTGTCCTGGGTGTTCAGCAGGCATCAGCGACCACTGCTAAATGCTCCCACCTGTGAGATCCATGCTGAGATCACTTGAGTGACCCCAGGGTGTGGGGGTGAAGGCAGTGCTGTTGTGTGACACGGCAGCAGTGAGGACAGGCTGCTGGCCCGCTGCAGGCAGCAGAGCTGCTCTCATCCCAGAGCTGGGAAATGAAGGAAGTGGGATAAAACCCGTTGTCCTTGGGGATTTGTTTTTCTGCATATGGAAATCATTGCTGGCAGGGATGTGAAGTGCAAGTTCTGGGGAGGAACAGGATGGGCCAGGTCCAAGGGCAGGAGCACAGGCCTTGCTTTTCTTTGGTCCCCTGAAGGAAATCTTTGGAGCTCCTGGCTCTCTGCCAGTCTGTGGGCAAAAGAAAAACAGGGATGATAAAGGGATTTAAGCTGGGATGTGTCAAATCATACAAGAGGGCTGGAGAGGGACTGGGTACAAGGGCCTGGAGTGATGGAACAAAGGGAATGGCTTCCTACTGGCAGAGGGCAGGTTAGATGGGATATTGGGAAGAAATTCTTGGCTGTGAGGCTGGTGAGGTCCTGGCACTGGTTGCCCAGAGAAGCTGTGGCTGCCCCTGGATTTCTGGAAGTGTTCAAGGCCAGGCTGGACAGGGCTTGGAGCAACCTGGGGTAGGGGAAGATGTCCCTGCCCATGGCAGGAGTAGAATGGGATGGGCTTTAAGGTCCCTCCGAACTTAAACCCAAGCCATTCTGTGATTGTATGAAACCCCTCTTGTCTTGGTCTTCTGTTGCTATGAGAGTACTCTCATGGCCCCTCTGTGTGCTCCAGGCCCTTGCATGAGTGGGTACCTGTGCTGGGCCCCCTGCCTGGTCTCAGGGCAGCAGGAGAAGGGGGTGTTGGCCACTTCTGCTGCTGGCTGCACGTGGGCTGCCATCTCCAAGTGAAAAGCAGCCAAAGCACCGGTCCAGTGGCGGAGCTCTCCCCCATCTCCTCCCAAAGCAGCTTTGGCTCTGCAGACACAAAGGCGGGTCTGTGTCCCTGCCTTGGCAGGCTCCCGTGGCCCAGCGGGGCTTTGTGTGCCCCGGGCTCCCGGAGCTGCAGATGGGCTGGAGCGAGTGGCTGTCAATGTGCCATTGTCCATGGCCACCCTGCCTCCCTCGGGGGGACAGGCAGGGGGTGCTGGGGCCCCCTTGGTGCTGTTCTGGGTGCCCAGCACCCCTGGGAGCCAGGCACTGCCTGGGAGCACAGAGCTGCTGTGCTGACCCCGTCTGTCCCCATGGTCCCCTTGCTCGTGCAGGGACCTGTCCCCTGGCTGCCCACCCCTCGGAGCAGGGAGGAGGGCTCGTCCCAAGAGCACATGGTCCTGCTCAGGTGGCATTGCACCAACCTCAGCGTTTGCCACCTGCGCTGCTGCCATGTGGGTGAGAGAAAGGAACATGGGATATCCCCAGTGCTTTTGGAGCATTGGCTACAGCTCCTGCTGAAGGAGCATCTGTCCTCCAACAGCCTGTGGGAGTTGCTGCTGTCCCTTGTGCCTGGTCACCTGCCTGCCCTCTGTGCTTCTGGGCACAGTGATGGATGGTCCCACAAGGGTGGGCTGAGAGAGGCTTCACAGAGGCTGCTCTTTCCCTGGTGCTATGAAATCTGGTGCTCCTGGGGCTTCTGCTGTGAGCTCTGCCTGGGTGACAGCTCTGGGGAGAGGGAAAACGCCTCTGCAGAAGATAGTGGTTAAGACATCAAAGGCACTGAAGCGGGAGGGATGTAACAAATACAATTGTCATGGGGTGCTTCCCTCTCGGTGCTAGGAGTGAGCTGTATGAGATGGAGAGAGATGCTCTGCAGAGAGATGTGCTCTGGTGGTGTCAGAGGCAGCTGAGGCGTCAGAGATGTCAGATGACAAGGTGTGATTCCCATCTGAGCTCTTGCTACAAGGTGCTGGCTCTGTCAGGAAAAGGCAGAGCAGGGTGCTAATCCCTTGGGAATGAACAGGAGGCAGAGCACTAAGGCTCTTTTTCCTTTTTTTCCCCCTCCCTTGTAGTACTGACCTAGAAATTCCTTACTACATTTGCTGAGCTGGCTTAGTTAAAGACTTGACTAATTTCTAGAGGATTAATTATTCAGAGAGTATGGGGAGGGAGGGTAATGTCTATTCCTAGCACTGTAGGCCAACCTGCTCAGGGTTCCTGGCTTGGGGACAGATGCTGATCTCTCCCCAGGAGTCCTAAGGGCACATCTGCTGTGCAGGTGCCTATTGGGGAGCACATCAAGATGTAGTTGTGTCTTGCTCTGGTCCTTTTATTTATTTTCACTATGTTTAGCAGAAAACCTAATTCTGGTCTTCACTGGCACAATTTCAGCTCATGCTGCTGTTCCTCCTCCCTGTAGGTCCCTGTGACTGATGTCCCCAAGGCCCTGTCTCAGCCTCCCAGTTTGGGGTGGGCACCTCCCCCTTGGCCAGGGCTTTCACAGGAGTCCCCTGGGGAGGGGCTGTCAGCACAGAGCTTGTGGCAGTGCTGGGGTTTGGGGGACCCTTGGGCCCTGTCTCTGTGGGTGGGGTGGTTCTGGTCCTCCCTGTGAATTGCTTCCCAGTCTATCCAGAGACAGTTTGGAGGGAGCATGCAACAAGCTGCAGTGTGGGTAGTACTTGTTCCTTTAAAGCCCTGTTGTTGTGCTCAGGATCATTCCTCAGATGTGCAGTGACAGCAGCTGTTTTTCAGGTTGTAAATAGCTCCATGCCCTGGAGAGTGTGTGGAGGAATTTATTCCCTTGATCTCCACAAGCTCTTGATGTGCTGATGAAAGTGGATTCCCTGTTTAACAGCAAAGTAATGGCAGGTTGGCAGTTTTGCTCCTGTCTGTGCTTTTCCCATGGTGTTTTGGGAGGAAGCAGTGTGAAGAGGCTGTCAGCAGCCCTTGGACCCATCTGCAGTGCTGGGGGGTGACTCGGGGGCTTGGTCCTTTGCTGCAGTTGTGGAAAGGTGAGGGAGAGACACAGAGCTCTGCTGGGTTCCCTGCAGCCCTGCCAAAAAGTGCCTGGAGAGAACATGAGCTCCTCAGGAGGACTTCTGCAAGGAGTGATTGTGTGCTGTCTGTTCCTCAGTGCAGGGGCTTTGGCAGGAGGCTGGGTTTGTCCTGGACACCATGGTACAGCTGTCACAGCTGAGGAGCCCGGGCCACCCAGGGTTCTTCAAAGGCACTACCCAAAACGTCTGTTTCCCTGACCTGTGTGAACAGGCGGCTTTGCTGATAGTGACTGTAATGCTTTTTGTTTGTGTTTTGGCAGAATGACTGCAATAAACAGTGAATGATTTATTAATAACCTGCAAATAGCTGCTCACCAGCCGAGCAGGAGGATGCGTTTGCGCTCTCTCCTTGGCTACAGGGAGCTGCCAAAAGCACCAGTGCTCAAAGCTGACACATGCAGCTGAGAAAGGGGTGTGCAGCTGCTGGGGCTGCAGTCAGTGAGTGCTGAGGCTCTCCCCAAACCCAGCTGCTTTCATGGGGCAGCACCGTGGCTCTGGGCAGGGCTCCTCTGCTGGATCTTCTGGCACTCACAGCAGAAGAACATGCAGGTGAGGAGTGCTCTGCCTGCAGCAGCCCCGTGAGCTTTGTGAGTGCTGGGACACACGGGGAAGGAGCTGCTGTCATCCCAAAGGGCAGTGCCCTGCAGCCTGCCCATGCCTCCCACGCTGATGGCAGGAGTCGGCATTTCACACCAAGTCATCATCTCAGGCAGTCTGCAGGCATCTCTCTTCCAGTTTTTCCAACTTCTCTCCCCATTGGAGTTTGGAAATCTGTGGGAATCCTTGCTTGGATCAGAATAACTGAATTTTAGCTGTTATTTTCTTCTACAAGCCCACCTTCATCTGGGTCCTGCAGGAGCTTTCACACAAGCTCCTGAACCGTGAGGGGTTTGAAGGGAATGGGGAAGGATTGGAGAGGACGTGAGTGGCTCAGCTTCACCCCTCTGCAGGAAGCTGGGAGGATCTGGAGGATGAGGATAATTGTGGGGAGTGAGTGAAGGACAGGCTGTGTTTATGGAATGGAACCCAGCCCTGTGGCATGGGGAACGATACCACAGGGTAGTGCTTGGCTGCATGGGACGTTTCCAGAGCCAGGCTGGGACTGTGGAATGGCCTTCCCAAGGAGCAAAGCACTACACAGCAGTGAAGGTGGTGGGAGCAGTTGCTTCAAGCATTCAAGCACCTGTCTCCAGGTGTGTGCAGCCTGTAGGAAGCAAACTGCGCCAGAGAGCCACTGCAAAGGAGTGTTATCCATGAGTGCAACCTTCCTTCAGACATTGTGTGCTTGTGACAGCGCCTGGAGTGGAGCACCTGAAAGCTCTGCAGTGGAGCCTGGCACAGCATCCAAGCCAACAGGTTCCCTTTGGCAGCGTAAGCCCAGAGAGCGGGAAAGAGTGTGAGATGTGCAGGTGGCTGGACCTGGAAACTCACACTCAGGACCTGGAAATGCTCCCTGCATCTGTGAGCGAGCCCAGGGTGTCAGCTCTGGTTCCCTGGGAAAATTGTCTGCATGTGCCTTGTGCTGGGGAGATGGGTTTGCTCTGAGAAAGGGCTCTGTGGATGCCAATGGGATCTCTGCTGTGTGAGCTCTTCCCCTGTATCTGCTTCCCCTGGACAAGTCCAGTGTTTTACTGCTCAGGCTCCACTGTGAAGGTGAGGGGGTGTTGGAGTCCAGTTTAATGTAGTCTGTGCCACTTAGAAAGTGTCACTTGCTGCACCCTGGATAATGCTGTACTAAACTAGGTTATCTCCCCAAAGCCATGAGATTCTTTAGCATGTGATGATCCTGATGCTGTGACAGCCTCTGCTCCCATCAGCCCTGGTGAGGGAGCCAGGGTTAATTCCTGCCTGCTGTCAGAACCAGCAATTGCTTTGGATCCCAAAGTGCCACGGTCTGGAGGGGGATGGCTGTGTCATTCACTCTTCTCTGGGAAGGAAGACCCTGTGAGGTGTTGAAGCTTCCCTGCTGCCCTTGGCCTGGGGCTGTTTGTTCTGTTCCTGCAGCCTTAGGAGCCCCTGGATTCCAGTGGGAAGCAGTGAGCATTGCTTTGCTTCTTCCCTTGGAATCAAGGTCTGCCTCTCTCTCTGTAGGCATGGCACGGCTGTGTCTGCACATTTGCTTTACTGCTAATGGAGCTGCTGCTTTACCCATTGGTTCCTGCATCCAGAAAGGGCTCACGAGAGCAACTGCAGCTTCTCCTTTGCTCCACAGGGCCGCTGGGGTGCCCAGGGTAGCTGCAATGTTTGCTGGATTTCATCAGATGAAAGGCGCATCTTTCTTAATAGCCTGTGTAATTTTTTCCAAAGGGACCCATTGCATTAAATCTTTAATCCAGCCAGCTGCTAAGGGAGAAGAGTCAGTCTCCCTGCCTTTGCTGTGGAGCTCTTGCTCTGCCCTGATGTTACCCGAGAGGCTCTCCCTTTGGAGGAGCTGGAGCTGGTGCAGTTGGAGCCTTTGGGGTGGCAAAGGGCCTTGTTGCTCCTCTGCTTTCTCCCTGTCTTTTGCTGTAATGCCACATCCACTCTGTGCCAGGGAAGCAGGATCCTCTCTGTGTTGTGGGTACTTGGGTCACATCAGCTGGAACAATGTGAGATAAACTGCGTAGGATTTGGGATGTGCTGTTGCAGGGCTGCTACCAAAAAACATGTTCCAGCAGGTTGCTTCTGCTTGTGATTTCTTTTTATTTCCATGCTCAAAAATCCTTGCTTGTCCCAATTTCTTAAGAGTTTCAGGGTTGCTGACCGTAATTTTTTGGCAGCTTTTTTTACAAAATGCCTTTTGGAAATGAAGTGACATTTTGCTTAGCCTGGTGCTGCCTGCCCTGCTCCTGGGCAGAAGAGAGGGAGGGCTCTGCTAACCCAGCTCATGCTGTCCCATCCTACCTGTGCTGATTTGACTTTTATGTTGCATTTACTGCATGCTCTGACCTTTTCTTCCTTCCTGTCCCCTGCTTTCTGCCCTCACAGCATTCTCTGCGAGGCAGGAGTAATTTGGGAGGAAAGCCTCATTCATTTTTTGTGCACCACCACGGGTGCAGCTGTTGACTGTGCTGGCAATTGCCTTTGACAGACATTTACAGAGACAGTGACCTGTGAAAGAGTAAATCAAAGACTCAAAGCTGGTGCCAGGGAGGCACCTTAATCTGATGTGTTCCTCTGCAAATAAGTGGGCAGGTAATAAAGACACATCTGCAAATCAGGCCTAGTTCAGCAGGGGATGCAGCTTGACAAAGAAAAGGGGCCTGAGGATGGCTGGGACATATTCAGACTTATCATAGAATTGTGGAATGTCCTGAGAGGGGAAAAAAACTTATAAGGATCCTGGAGTCCAACTCCTGGCCCTGCACAGGCACCCCAGCAATCCCACCCTGTGCATCCCTGAGCTCTTGGGCCTGTGACCATTCCCTGGGGAGCCTAGATATCACTGGTCAGCAGAGCTGTGAGGCTGGAGGGAGGGTTATTAAGCTTGGATTGCACAGCTTGGCTCGCACAGCATGGCTCCTGCAGCTGTAGTTCTGCAGGAGGCTTTTCCATGGATGAAAAAGATGCTTTGCATCTTTATTTATTTATTTTTAATTTTCATTTTATCTGTTTTTATTTGCATCATGGTGCCTTGAAAAAGCCTTAGCTCTGAGCACCTCTCTGTGATCTCATTGCTGGGTTCTTGGGACTTAATCTGGACCAGAGGAGTCCTGGCCCTTATCCTCCTCCAGGGCTGGACTCACTGCCTACATCTGGAGGGGATTCAGGTGGATTTCAGCTATGACCAACCTCCCAGGCAGTGACACCAATGTGGCAGGTGTGCCCCAAGGGTGACACCGGGCTCAGACACTGCCACTCCCATGCTCTGGGCTGAGTGTCTGTAGCAGGAAGGCTGCTCCAAGTGCCAGAGCTGCCCTCTTATCACTTCATCTTATTCCTGAGCCCCGTGGGGCTGCTTGTGCTGTTCCAAGAGCATTAATCCATCACAGGTCTGCTGCTTTGCTGGCAGCTCCCATCTCTGCCTGGCTGGGACAGCACCAGCCTGGCAGCAGTGACAGTGTGGCCTGCCTGATGTTCTCTGCTATTTCCCACCTTCACTGCTTGTTTGCAATTTTCCTTGCTCCATGTATTAAATGCACTTTTAAAAAGTGTTCTCCTGGACGTGGGTGAGGATTTGTCCATAAGGCATCTGTGCCCTGCCTGCTTTGCATCCCTGGGGGTGGCATGAGGATGCCAAGCTGTTTGTGCTGGGGAGGAAATGGGTCACATTGTCCAGATAACTGTCCCTCCTGCAGGACAAGAGGCTGCTTCCCTGGTGCATTATTCCTGCTTTAATCAGCTGGTGCAGGGCTGGGAGGCTGGTCCTGCTGAGCAGCATTCCTGCATGGTCACTCTGTGGCTCTGAGAGCATCCCAACACCTGTGCAGGCAGGCAGAGACACCTTCCCAGCCCTGCTGTGAGCACCAAGCAGAAAATCATCCCCTGACCTCTTTAGGTCCCATGCATTTGTGGCCAAATCTTTGGCCAACAAGGGCGTTGAGGGCATGGGTTGCCACGTGCCACTGCAGTGCCTGCTCCTACCATAGCCCCCACAGCAAGTGGGGCGTGGGGTTCACTGCATGGTGGGGAAAGCTAAGCTGTTGGAATCTGTGGGTATTGGTGATTTTGAGATTGTAGAAAGTTTCTGTCTTCCTGTCTTGTTGCTAAAGAAGAAGCTATAATTCGTTTGTGCTGTTTTTAAGGTTGTTTATTTTTGCTTATCTATAATACGTTCTGCTGCCCTGACGCAGGTTTGTCTTGCAGGGCAGCGTGTGGGGCTCTGCCCTCAGTGGGATGTTACAAACATTAAATACTAGAAACTACGTGTATTATATTTATAATAATGTGCTAATATTTATCATTTACGTTGAACAGTGTGTCCCCAGCCTAAACCAATAGAAAAATGCCAACACCACAGTGAAACATGGAGGGCATGAAGAAGGAGGAAAAGGACAAGACACACCCAATTTCCTCCATCTTGTCCCCTCTGAACCCCTAATTTAGAAACTTAAAATTTTACTTTTGCACCCGTGTCACACTTAATTATTACTCTTATCAAACACTCAAAGCTTATAATTAATCTTGTAAGATTGAAAACTCCTCTCCATGGACAGAGATAACAGACAGTGTCTCTCGGGGCTCTGTCCAGGGAAGTTCCTGACCCCTGCCAGGGTCCCAGACCTGCCAGGGCACCCAAAAAGAAGCCCTAGATTCCCACACTAAGCTTGGCTGGAAAATGAACAGCTGGGAAGACACAGCTGAGTTGGAACCATGGCCCAGCAGCACAGAGCCAGAGGATATTGGAATGAAAAAGTCCCAGTCTGTTTTTGGCACCTGGATGCTGCAGGGTAGGATGGGGTGGCCTTGCCCATTCACGGGTGCTGGTTGCCCTCTGTGGCCATCCTCTGGCCATGCTCTGCAGGAGCTGATGTGAAGAAGCCCCAGGGCTTTGCTGAACAACCCAAAACTGCTGCTTCCTGTGGGGATAGTGAGCTGTGGTGGAACCCATGGAGATGAGCCATGTGAGGCTGCTTGGGGAACCCATCAGCTTCTCCGTTTGAAATGTGGCTGCCTGTATTCAGCTTTTGCTTTCTGTGTGTTGCCAGAGGGCTGCTGTGGGCAGATTCAGGTGGTTTGAAACAACTCTGAAGAGAAGGGTGAGGGTTCCTGATTTTGGTAAGGTTGTGACTTCTTTTTCTAGAACTTCTCTTGAGGCCTTTGGGAGAGAGGAGTTTTCCCTGCGTGTCCCAGGCCTCAGCTGACACTTGTGGATGTAGATTGGGGCTTACAGAGGTGCTGAATCCTGCCACTGGAAGTGAAGGCTGAACTGTGTTTGAGGGTCTGATGGTGGATGAGACCATGGTGTGACAGAAGGGCAGAGAGCTGCTGCCAGGGAGCTGGGGACCAAAGCAGTGACATTCAGTGCTAGACAGCTTGGGCTAAGATGCAATCTTCTTTTTTTTCCTTCCTTTTTCTTGTTTTCCCCCTGTTATAAATGAAAATTGATCCAGCCAATCAAAAAAGAATTTTATTTTGCAATCAGATTCTATCTAGCCAGCCACAAGGAAAGAACAGTGCTGAGCCCGGGTCGGTGCTGGGTGTGGAACAGAGAAGTCAGCCTCAGGAGAGGTTTCCCTCCATGCCCACACCACCATTCTGGTACAAGCGGGTTTTTATAGGGAAAATTCTGCCTGAGGCCAGGATTTCCGGCAATCAGTCCTTTCTTCTATTCAGAGTCCCATAGTTTGATGAGATTTCTTTTCTTGGCGACAGGTAGAACAATTGACAGGTAGAACAAAAAATTGATGTCCGGAGTTGTTGAATCCCTTGATGAAATTTACCATTTACCCGACCCTGCATTCACATGGATCTGCAAGAGGATTTCCATGATAACCATCTCGGGTCGTTCACATGATGATCAGCACCTGGGCTTCCCTGTATGCTTCAGAATCTCCCATCTCCAGAGAGCCACATCCTTTTTAGTGTAAATCGGATTTCAACATACACCTGCGAGGGTGGTGGTGGGGGGGGACTCCTAATACAAACGTGTATACTCCAACAAATATTCAATATCACATATATCATAGTAGAAATGGCGTGAATTATGTCTACTACACATAACACCCCTTTTCCTGTTGAGGTGTTACACCTGGGGAAGCATCTCCTGTGCCCTTGAGCCAGCCTGGCACAAGGTGGGGAACTGTTGGCACCTGAGATAACCGTGCAGGAAAGTAGAATCCCAGGGTGGTTTGGGCTGGAGGGATACTAAAGCTTATCCCATTCAAGGGTTTCACTACCTCAGGTGCTTTAAGCCCCATCCATCCTGGCCTTGGGCACTGCCAGGGATCCAGGGGCAGCCACAGCTGCTCTGGGCACCCTGTGCCAGGGCCTGCCCACCCTGCCAGGGAACAATTCCTTCCCCATATCCCATCCATCCCTGCCCTCTGGCAGTGGGAGCCATTCCCTGTGTCCTGTCCCTCCATCCCTTGTCCCCAGTCCCTCTCCAGCTCTCCTGGAGCCCCTTTAGGTCCTGGCAGGGGCTCTGAGCTGTCCCTGGAGCTGCTCCTCTCCAGGGGAGCACCCCCAGCTCTCCCAGCCTGACCCAGAGCAGAGGGGCTCCAGCCCTGGAAGAAACCCAAGAGATCTTCCTGAGGGCTGCCTGGAGGGAAGGCAGCACCCCGAGTTTTGCTGCAGGGCTGTGGGAGGGGACGTGTCCGATGTTAATCGGTGGGATTGCACAATGCCAGCTCTGCCTGCCCCTGGCAGCCCGGCTGTGCTGCCCAGGGGAGGCAGACGTG
The DNA here is from genome assembly GCF_048771995.1 of Taeniopygia guttata. Taxonomy (NCBI): domain Eukaryota; kingdom Metazoa; phylum Chordata; class Aves; order Passeriformes; family Estrildidae; genus Taeniopygia; species Taeniopygia guttata. Next base: position 15,440,495 of record NC_133039.1, read on the forward strand.
GCTGATGGGGCTCTCCAGCACTTGGGAGGCCAAAGCACAGCTCCCAGAGCTGCCCGAGGTGCTGGCAGAGGTGTCTTGGCTGCTGCCCAGCCCTGCAGGTGCCGTGGTGCTGCTCCTGCCTGTGCACTGAGGTGTGCTGGTGTCTCTGCTTGTGCAAGGGTGCACGCTGGGCTAAGCAACGGCTCACAGCAATGTGATGGACAAATCTTTGGTGTACTTCAAGCTTCTTTTCTCATTTGGGGATACTAAGGGATGGGTTCCTTGGCATTTTAGCTGAAGACAACCTGTGTGTTTGTATGCTGATGAGAGCAGATGTACTAAGTAGCCTGTTCTGTCACACACTTATGATGCTGGTTTTAGGTATTTGACAGGGAGAATCACTGACCTCAGTGCCTTGTGCTCCACCATCTCCTCTCCCATGGCACCTGGGAACTGATGTAGAAATTTCCATTTCTAAGTCACTTTCTCTTTTAAGCAAAAGGTGTTTCCCTCCTGTCATTGGTTGCTGTTTCCTAGCAGTGCCTGTGCAGAGCATGTGCTGTGAGTTATTTTTCTCACCACATTGACCATCATGGGGTTGGAAGTTTGGAGGGTTTTCTGCTGTGTGATGTGGCTGCGATGCTGCACCTCCTTCCTCCCCACTGCAGGCAAGGTGTGCTCTGCTACCCCTGTGCCTGGCACAGCTGGGCAGGCCCCAGTGGGGTGTTTGTAAAAGGTGTTGCCTTACAGCTGTTGCCCCCCTCTCTTTGGGGAAGGGCACTGAGTTCTGGTGGGAGCCCAGTGGATCCTTGACCCCAGCTGTTTGGCAGAAACCCCCTTGGCTAAACCCTCTGGCCAGCTAGCGCTTAAATGTTGGGGTTTGAATGTGCTGGATGTGCAGAAGTTATAGTGCCTTTCCTGGTGTGGTCCAGCTCTGGCAGGATCCTAAGATGCTTTGTAAGGGCTGGAGTGTTGTCTCCCCACAGTTCTTCAGGGCACAACTTCACATTGCTCATCCCCTGGTGGGTGCTGGGACAAGGTTCAAACCCCCCAGCCCTGGAAGGAGTCCCCTCCTTCCCCTGCCCCAGTGTCAGGTCCAGTGCTTGCTGTGGGCTGAGTCAGCTCACTCCGGAGCTGAGGCAGTGTGGTTGGACTGGGCTGTGTTTTGGTTCTCAGATCAGCTGAGCTGACTAATTTCTGCTCCTTTCTGCTGGTGGTGTGAATTACACAGTGTGACACAGACCTGTCCCACAGCCAGTTCCCATCAGCCTGCACAGACACCTCCCTCTGCCAGCAGGGCAGCAGTCTTTGAAGGCAGCAGCGAGGTAAGGGTGGGAATGGAGGTGAGAAGAGCTGATGCTGCAGATGGGTGCAGGGTCTCCCTCCTTCTCTGCATCCTTTGTCCACAGCAGCAGCCTTGGTCTCAGCACACAGGGCTGTGGTGTTGGGTTGGAGCCATGTGCTCCTGGCACAGTGTGAGCATGTGGAGCAGAGTCCTGGAGCAGCTGGGTTGGTTCCTCTGGGCTAATACAGGGGAATGGAGAGCCTCCCTGAGCCCCGGTGTATGGCTGCCCCATGCACAGCTAGTCCCACCAGCTTCCAGACCTGTGGGTGTCCCTGGGCTGTCAGAGCTTAGGGAGCTGATGTGAGTGCCCCAAGCAGCTCCATGAGAGGGGCTCTGTCCCTGCTGCCTCCAGGGTGTGAGAAGGGACAGCAGTGCCTTGGAGCTGGATGGCAGCAGAGTTCCTTTCAGGTGAGCAGCTCACCATGCAGCTGCTCATTTTGGTGGCACTGACCATTTGGGTAATTGTCTTTGTCCTGCCCAATGGGGCTTTAAATATTTTGTGTATATTGTGAAGGATCGGATGTGATTTGCTTTGTCAGTTGTCTTATTCGCCTAAAATAAGTCAAAGTATTTGTTTTCCCTTGGGTGCTATTTGGGCTCTGTACTCTGACAGTCCTGGAGGTTTTAATTCTACACAACTAGCATTTCTAAAGTTGTAGAGGTTTGTTTTGACTTTGTTTTAATCAAATTGCTATAACCTGGGGGAAATCTTTGGCCTTAATTTAAATGGAAAGCCTTATTCTGCGTAAATCCATCCCTGTCTAGCTGGTGATTGTGCTGTTTAGAGTTTTGACAGGAAAAGTTAAAATTTTACTCCAGGCTTGAAAGTTTGCAGTCATTGACTGCAACAGGCAGGGCCAGCTCGGTGGTGTAAAAGGATTATGTAAATCTATTGTTTGGGAAAGAAGTAAGATTTTAATAGATTCTCTTGATGCAGAAATGAGATAATTATTGCTTGAGAGGTGAAAAGAAAAAGGTTGGAACTAGAAATGATGCCTGGTGTTGGATCCTGTGCTTGTTGAGGATGTGTGTGCCCCTCTGGGCCAGTGCTTCCTGAGGGATGCGGTTCTTGTTTGGGGAGCAGGGAGGATTCAGATTCCCAAGGGGTTGAAGCACCATCTCCTTCCTGGAGCAGCATCCTCACCACACCAGCCCCAGCTGCCAGGTTGGGTCTGCTGCCAGTGCTCCAAGGTCCAGGTGAGCCTGAGTTATGAAGCTCTGGGAAGGAGAGGTGCTCAGGACTGTACCTCTGTGGCCGTGGGATCAGTGGAAGGACTTCATACAAATCAGAGGGAAGCTTGAGCTTGTGGATGAGTCATTTCCCACAGAGGCTGTTGCATATTAGGAAGAGATTTTTCCCTGTGAGGGTGGGCAGGCCCTGGCACAGGGTGCCCAGAGCAGCTGTGGCTGCCCCTGGATCCCTGGCAGTGCCCAGGGCCAGGCTGGACAGGGCTTGGAGCAGTGGAAGGTGTCCCTGCCACGATAGGGGGTGGAACGAGATGGGCTTTAAGGTCCCATCTAACCCAAATCATTCTGTGATTCCTGGGTTCTGTCATTTATCCATAGTTCCCTTCCAAGCGGGCCATGCCAAGTGCTGAGAGGTCAGATGCTCATCCACCTCATTTTGTTGGTATGAGGTGATCTTCTATGCCTGGCTGTTAATTGAATTTTGATCCCTCTCCAGCCTGTGGCCACTGGTGTCCTCTCCCAGCTCTGGTGAGTCCCTTGGGGGGACACAGCAGCCATGGGCAGTCACAGGTGGTTCAGGAAGCTGTGGGCACAAGGCTGGGGTGAAGGGAGCAGCAGGGGCTCCCTGAACAGCCACCACCATGTGGACAGGACCAGGAGGAGTGGGGACAGCACAACGCACAGTGAATATTGTGTGGCTGGGCTGGCTTTGCCCCATGGGCTGGCAGCTGGGCACAACCCTCTGTCCCCTTCCTGCTTCGTCTTTCCCCAGCCACAGCACTGCAAGTCCTGGCCCCAAAAGCCTTGTAACCCTGCGTGTGACAGGGGTGGTGGGGGACACAATTGTCAGGAGCCAGTTGTGGGAGGGGGCTGCTCCTCCTTGGAGCTCTGCTGTCTGTGGGATGTCAGCAGCTGCATCGATCCAGTCCCCTGCTCTCCAAGCCTGGAGACTGCTTGCTCCATATTGATTATCATTTTTTTTTCTGAAGACTGATGAAGTTTGCTGGGCTCTTAATTGCATGAATTATTCTCCTTTCCATTTTCTGAAACCCTTGATCATGTTAATGAGTTTTCCAATTTTTGCTTTGGGTTTTGCCAGGGCTCGTTTTTCAGGGAAAAAGAACAACTGGTGTGCAGTGAGCTGGATGTGTTCCCAGGCTGCTTGAGTAAGTGGGGATTATACATGTCCCAGTTTGCCCCACTTGGGCAGGATCAGGGGGTTTTGTCCCTTTTGATTTGAAAGAATCATAGAATTACAGAATGTCCTGACTTGGATGGGACCCACAAGGATCCCTGAGTCCAGCCCCTGGCCCTGCACAGACACCCCAGCAATCCCACCCTGGGCATCCCTGAGAGAGTTGTCCAGACACTCCTGGAGCTCTGGCAGCCTCGGGGCTGAGATCATTCCCTGGGGATCCAATGAATTTTGGGTGGATCTCAAGCGGTGTGAGGGCAGCGCCAATGGGGCTGCACTGAGGAATGGTTCAGCAGAGGCAGCACCCCTTGCCCATCAGACAGCCCTGCCAGCTCCAAATGTCTTCAAATTATCCTGCCTTTGCTTCTCATTTGGCTGTGTTTACTCTCATCACCTCACTGTTGATGTTTTAGACTTTCTTCAGTCCTTTTGAACTCAACAAACTATTTTTAGGAGGTATCAATCAATTTTCTCTCTTTTTTTTTTTTTTTTTTTTCACTTAGCAAGTATCTAAAGGCCTCTGTGACCTCCAGCTGCCTGTGCTGCTGACTGCTTTTCCCTGCTCTTATCTCTTCCCTGCAAGCCTGAGCCAGGTTTTTATGCAGCTGTCAGGGAGCAGCAGCAGGGAGGGCCCTGCTTTGGGAGGTAATTATCCCTGTGTGCCCATGATTTAACTGCACAGTGCTGCCAGTGGGGAGAAACTTTTGAAGTGGGATGAAATAACCTGGCAATTTCCATCTGGGGGTTTAAAAAGGGAATTGGATTTCAGGAGCATGCACATCCCATGCTGCTCCAAAAAGGAATAGCTGCTGATCAGCTGCTGCAGGTGAGTTACTGCACCAGCACCGGCATCTCTGGGCTGGGGGCTGGGGCTGCATCTGTGCTGCCATGTTGAGTTTGGTTGTGATTCCATCTCTGCTTCCTGGGTGCTTCTCTGGAAGGTGAATTTTCATAAAATCATAGGAAGGACCCACGAGGATCACGAGTCCAGCTCCCAGCCTTGCACAGACCCCCCAACAATCCCACCCTGGGCATCCCTGTGATCACTGTCCAAACACTCCTGGAGCTCTGGCAGCCTCGGGGCTGTGCCCATTCCCTGGGGAATCTGGGCAGTGTCAGCACCTTCTGGGGTAAGAACCTCTCCTAATATCCAACCTAAACCTCCCCTGTCACAGCTCCAGCCATTTCCTGTCAAAGAGCAGAGACTGGAGCTGCCCCTCAGGACAAGCTGCAGCCCCAGTGAGCTCTGTGCTCCATCTCCTCCAGCTGAACAGACCAAGTGCCCTCAGCTGCTCCTCCTATGGCTTCCCCCTGAGACCCTTCCCCATCCTTGTACTGCAATGCTCTCCCTATGTGATTCTATGTTATTCCAAGAAAGAGGGTATTTTAATTTAATTTGAGAATGAGGGTATTTTACCTTCATTTGGGCAACACATCTGGGTTTGCTGCTGGAATTAGAGTGGTTGTGCTAAGTGATACATTGGGTAAATCAGTAAATTGATGTGGCTGGCTCGTGGTAGGTGCCGGCATGGAAGTGTGTGAGTAATGCAATAGAGCTGGCAATTACAGCAAAGTGCCTGCTTAGACTGAAATTATTGAGCCTCTTGCACACTCTGCACTTTATTACAGCTGTATTGAGATGTAGCACTTCCCAGAGGGCCCCACAGCTCTGCCAGCAAGTGTGTCGCTCCCAGATCCGTGCTGTTCCCAGGAGTTAGCTCCAGGAGCCTCCAAAGGTGTTTCTCCAGGGCACTGGGCACCAGAGAGGACCTGCAGTGTGTTGTGCCACTGTGGGCTCATGTTTGCACAGAGCACAATCACATTTAGAATCAAGATGAAATGCTTTGATGAATTCTGGATGGAGACATTCAGATTGGAAAAGTCCTCCAAGGTCATTGAGTCCAAGTGTTACCTCAGCGCTGCCAAGCCCACTCATGTACCCTCACAGAGAGGAATTTCTTGCCAATATCCCATCTAATCCTGCCCTTGGTCAATGGACAGCCATTCCCTCTTGTTCTGTCACTCCAAAGTCCCTCTCCAGCTCTCCTGGAGCCCCTTTAGGCCCTGCAAGGGGCTCTGAGCTTTCCCTGGAGCTTCTCCTCTCCAGGTGAGCACCCCCAGCTCTCCCAGCCTGGCCCCAGAGCAGAGGGGCTCCAGCCCTTGGGGCATCTCCCTGGGCTCCTCTCAATTTGTTCCAATGTCTCTTGTGCATCTGTTTCTTTAATCAGTTCATACTTGCATTTAACATATTTCTTCACATGCACATGTTGCTAATTGGTTTTGAACATTCTGTGAAATAACGTATTTTTATTTTTATAACTATCCCAAAACATTTGATGATTCTCTTGTGCGCTGGGTTAACCAGCAGTGAAAAATTTGGCCTCAGTCACTGTGGGTATATTTGAAATAGGGTGGAAGAAGTTTACTTCCTAAACCCAAGGTTTAATGCTCAGAATGAAAAAAAAAAAAAAAAAGTTTATAATAATTAGTCTGAATTGGCTGAAAGATTTGACTGGTGTGTGACATCAGCTGATGTGTGACAGTGGCCAGTTTTCAGCAGTTTGGAAAATCCCTGCCCCAAAGTCCTTTGAGGTCCCCATGGTGCTTTCAGGTAACTTGAGAGGCCAGTCCCTCCCCAGAACAGAAGGATCATAAGAGATTCTCTTTCACCTCACCTGAGGACACACATGTTCTTGGGGATTAGGAAGCTTCCTCTCACCCAGTTTTGGGGATCTCTGCAGGTATTTTTCCCTTGTGGGGAGAGGGACTCTGATGACAATAGATGGAAACAGAACTCCCCTGGTGAAATGACCCCTTTGCCACAGGACATCCTGGGATGAGCAGGCAGCAGTGCCCCTGTTCTGCCTCTGTCCCTGATGAGCTCCTCAGGCTCCAGCTCCTCCTTTGGCCCACCTGGCAGCTTTTCTAGACTGTTCTGCTCTTGTCACTGTTCAGTGTCACACCTCCAGTCTAGGACTGATCTTGTGCATCCTGCTGGGCTCCATGCTCTGTGTCTCTGGAATTCTGCTCTCCAGGTATCAGCCAGCCTGAGAAAAGGACAAAGGGAAAGGGAGCCTTAAACCAGCCCAGGTTTTGCTTATAGAGATGGGGTTGCTGCTCCCACAATGGCTTGAACTTTTAATTCCTCCCCCACTCACTGGGAGGTCGGGTACTGGTGAGCATCCCCCGTGCTGTCCTGGGGGAGGGATAAGCTATGGGAAGCATGGCTGAAGGAGGAACAGGATGGGCTCTGCATCAGCTGCTGAGTGGCTTTTAGAGATGCAGCACCCCAGAAGAGCCAGGGCTGGAAAGGTGATGTTGAGTAGTCTAGGTGTGGAGGGAAACTGGATCCCTGGAGAAAAACAGTAAGGGTCCTCTTGGACTGTAGGAGTGGATGGAGCAGCTGACAGCTCAATAGAACCTCCTTTTCCTCTTTGCCTGCTTCTGCCTATCCATATTGAAGAAGTGTAATTGGAGCAAAAACTGCTTGGGGAAGTCACAGAGATGTAACCAGATCTGGTTTGCTCACAATGAGCTCAGGAGCATAGGGACTGGGGCTGCAAGAATGGTGCAAGGGCCACCTTCCAGGGCTGTGTGGCTTGTCCCACTGTGCTGGCTCCCCCCAAGACCTGGTAGAGAAGCTTCCCAGTTCACACTTAGGATGTCTGAGCTGTTGGGGTGTAGCTCTGATGATTTCTGCCTGAAAAAGCATTGTGTTTGATTGCAGGCTGGGAGCAGTGCTGGTTCCCGTATCTGTGATGGCTTCATTGTGTTTGGAGGGTTCTGAAATGGGCAATGTTGGTCTCTAGGGCCTAAAGCAGTATGTACACAGGAATGTGTGAGATGACCCAGACAACCAGGCTGTGTTTGACTTGTGGGTATTTCGTCCTCCCAAATGCTGCAGCCTGTGTGAGATGCCTGTGCCAGGGCTGGGTGATACCTGTGCAGCCGTGCTCAGCATCCCTCAGGTCCCAGCGTCGTGCGGGTTCTGATTCCTGCTTTTACATCTCCTCCACAGCTCCTCTTAAAAATCACTTTATGTGTCTGCAAATTAAACCACTGTTTTGCTTATGAAGTGTTTAATTCCACTGATAAGTGGAAGTGGGAAGCTGTTGCATCGCTGAGTGTGTGGCTGCAAACCCCAGCACAGCAGATTGTTAATGTGAAATTAGAGAGTTCAGCAATATCTTGGCAGATTGCCTCTGCTGCCGAGCTCCTCCGGGAGCCAGCTGGTGTGACAGCCCTGTTTGAAGGGCTGACCACTTTGAGCAAGGAAGGGTCTGAGGGCTGTTCCATGTCCTTAGGGCAAAGGACACAGCCCTTCCCTTGCCCCAAGGCACCAGCACTAAAGCAGAGGCTGTAACTCAGAGGAATGATGTGGGAGCTTGTGTTGCCTCTGTGCCAGCTCTGGTTGTGCTTTCAGCCGGACGGGTCCCAGTCAGCCTGGTCCAGGGTGACCGGGGGGTGTGTGGGGCTTGAATCCCCTTTTTGGGCACAGGTAGAGGGGTTTATGGAGTTGTCTGAGCTTTCAGGCATCGGTACCTTCAAAGTCACCATCCTCAGCTTATCCAGAGGTTTCGTGAAGATGGCATTTCCTCTTGTTTGTTTGCCAAGTGCTGGCACGGTTGGGCTCCCGGACTGAGCTCTGCAACTTTGTAGGGAGCCTGACTCCCTGCCAAGAGCTGTGGTTCCTACCTGCCCCCACCGCAGGGAACTGCAGGAATGTGTGGTGTCCCCGGCTGCAGCTGGAATGCTGGGGAGGTCTGCCTTGCTCCTTCGATTTTGTGTCCAGCAGTCTGTCGAATCCTCCTGCTGTTTTTTTTTTTTTTTTCGTGCAGTCTTCCAAATTGCCCTTTTGTCCCCAGACAGCTGCGCTTTGCAAACGCCAAAGGAGGGTCCCTGGGGCAGCGTCGCTGCTCCTCTGCCCTCCCAGGTGGTGGGAGGAAATGGGGAAGCGAGGGATTCAAATGAACGCTTCTCTTCCTCTGCACTCTTCCTGCTGCCCCGTCCAGCCCCTCTCCTGTTGCCTTGGCATAAGGCATAGGTAACACCACCGCTGCCAGGTGACCCCGCTGTCCTGCTCACGCTCCAAGGTGTGTGTGCCTGAGCTCCGTTTCCTCCGGGAGAGCCGCTGCTGTGCCTTTTCCCATAGCAGGGAAACAAGAGTTTGTCCTTTTCTGCCTCCCCTTCTCTGCTCTCCCCCTCGGCTGCTTCCCCCCTCTGCTCTCCCGTGTGCTCCGCTCCGGCTGCTGTGACCTCCTTTGACGTGTTCCATTTCAGCGTAGCGGGAGCCGATGGCAGATAAGGGGTGGCAGTGTTACCGGCGGGCGGATGCTCTGCCCGCGGCTCCAGCCCGGCGATCCGGGACAGCGCTCCCGACCCCTCCGGCTGCGGCGGATCGCCGGGAAAGGTGGGAGCCGGGGGAGGGCGGCTGGAGCGGAGCAGTGCGGGAGCAGCGTTATTCCCCAGCTGCGAGAGCGGAGCAGCCCCGCTCCGCTCCCGTGTGTGCCAGGGAGGAGAAGGTGCCCGCGGACCGGGTGCCTGCCCGGTGGAGGTGCTGGCAGGGTCCCCCATGGCCGCGGGTCCCCTCCGAGCATCGCCTGCCCCCCGCTTTGTGTGCAGGTCTGCAGCGGCTCGCTCTGTTAGCCGGCATGAATGCCAGCGCCCGGAACGGGAGCAGGGAGTGGGGATGGTGCAGACAAATTATCCCCCAAAACGCGGGGACGGGGACGGGCACTGTGACTCTGCCGGCGGGGGCGGCTGCCCGGTGTCCCTGGGCCGTGCTCCGCGGGGCGCACCCAGCTGCTCAGGCATTTATTCCCAGGGGAAAGCTGAGCCACAGTCTACAGGAAAAGAAAGAAAATAAGGGGGGAGGGAAGCGGAGGTCAGGAAGGGCTTTCGGCAGCGGATGGCCGTCCCTGGTGGCGAGGGGGCTGCTTTCAGGGGTGGCTCTAAGCAGGGAAATAGCAATGCATGCAGGTTGTTTATTTTTTAACATGGCATCCACACCGGAGGGATAAAAGGGTGTTCAGGGAGCCTGGGGCTCTGCCAGCTGAGTTACCACCAGTTTTCCTTGCTGTTTCCTCTCTTGGCATGGTGGGGAGTCACCGTCAGACACCCCTTCCCCGGATAAGCTTCAGTGACTTGATCTGGCTTTGCTCTGTGGGGCTGGAGCAAGGTTTGGGTGGTTTTTTCTGAAGCCCTTGTTTTTTCTCCGCCCAGCTGGCGTCAGGCGCCGAGGATGCAGAGACAAGTGCTCCTGACTAGGGGAGGGCTGGCAGGAGGATTTCCCTTCGGGTTCACAGCATCCCCGTGTCTGCTGTCTGCTGTGGAAAGGCTTTGTGCTGGAGCATGGGGAGCAGAGCTCACAGGTGACCTCCAACTGGATCAGCCTCGCTTGCTTTAAATGCCTGTCCCCCTCCTTAGGCTCAGGTGTTTGGTGACAGGCTGGAAAGTCATGGTAGGTTGGTGCTGCTGGCAGCTGAGTGTGCCTCCTGCTCTGGAAAACAGGGAGGGAGGAAGGCTGGTGGACTCTGAATAGCTTTGGGAAGAGCAAGCGGGGATCCTCTCCACGCTGTAAGAATAGACCCTTTGGAAATTCATCTGAGCAGCTGATTTCTTGGGGTTTCTCATCGCCTCTGAGATCAGACCCCATCCCCTTCTTCATCCGAGGGCCACCACAGCCACGCTGGGTCACCTACTCAGAGGGCAGCTCCTGCACCTGCCCAGTGCCACTCGCCGTGGGGGCTCAGGACTTGTGCCAGTGCTACCGAGGGACCTTTTCCAGCGAACACTTTTAATTTTTCCTCTTCCTCCTTCACTCAGCTCTGCAGCATCACATGACATACATGTGCAGCCGCCGGCTGTCCTGAGCTGTGACCATCGCTTGGCTCAGGGAGACAGGACTTAGCACCCTCCAGATCTGAGGGCTGGCTGGAGCACACTGTGGACTGTCCAAGTAACTTGTGGTGGCTGAACTCCTCCTGCCCTGCGCCGGGTCCCTCCGGCCCCACTCTTTCCCCGTGCCGAGGGCTGGTGGAGCGCACGGGACAGCGGGCACAGCTGGAGTGTAGCATGCACGAGTGTGCAGAGGGACGCAGGGACACCGACGGGAGCCATGGCCTCGTTTGGGAAGCTGACGGAGTATTTCAGCCTGAGGAAGTCGAGGCCGGAGCTGCGCTCCAGGCGCTGGGGCCGGCGGAGCGGGAGCTGCTGCTGTAGTGTCGCCGAGTGCAGGTACGGGGTGGCAGCGACCCGACTGTCCTGGTGCCTCCGTGTGTGCTCGGGGCTGCGGCGTGGCATGTGCAATCCTCGGTGCTTTGCTTTGTTTGCCTCTCGTGGGGCTGGGAGGAGGTTGGGAGCGAGCCAAGGGCTCTGGGAGCATCACCCCGTTCCTGTGTGGGGCTCCTGCACAGCTCATCGCTGCGGGATGTCTCTGGCAGGCTCTGTGACCTGGCATCTGTCTCCCTGCCCAGGGCACGTCCCAGGTGTCAGTGGCACATCTTGGGTGTCTGATGGGTGACCGCATGCACATGTGCCTTCCTTCCTCTGCCTGGTGCTCTCTGCTGTGCCACTGCACTGTCCCCTCATGAGAGGACTGAGGTCATTACACCAAAATCACCCTTCCCTCCACCTGCCCCGTGCAAAGGCCTCTCTGCAGGGGCACCAAGAAGTGGCTTCTCAGGTGAAGTGGAATCTGAGGTGCTGATGGAGCCTCCTGTCACGTTGGAAGGCTCTGGGCAGTCCAGAGGGGAGCTCCTCTGGGCAGACAGACACACGGCTTGTTGGCAGCTTGTCTGGGGTATGGATTGATGGGATCACAGTGGGGATGGGGAAGGTGGCTTTTGGGCTGACTGGAAATTCTCCAGGAGCGTGTGAGTGCTCAGAGTTGTGTGAGGGAGGTTGCACACCTCCTTGTTTTGCATCTAAACACAGTTACTGCAATTAAGAAAATTGCTCTGTGCCTGGGTGGCTTCTCCTTGGATGTTTTGTGCAGCATGTAGGACAGAGCTAGCATTCAGTGCTGCTCTGGGCTCTTCCCCATTTTTGTGGGCTCAGCCTGAGCAGTGCATCCCCAAATCTCCTGCTGACCTGCAGTTGGTGCCTCCCTGCTGCTGTGGGGTGTAGGTCTGTGTAGGGACACACAGGGCAAAAAAATAATACCAAGGCATTCACTTGCCTTCCTCCGTGGCTGGTGAGCATTTTCTACTCTGTAAAGGTATTTAAAATATCTACAGATTCAAATGAAGTTGGAGCCCCTCCTGCTCTGCCTGTGCTGCTGCTGAGACAGTGAGGCACGCACAGCCGCCGCTGTGGCTGGAGAGGAGTCGCCTCTTCCCCGCTCACTCGTTTATCTGGAAACATTCCTGGCAGAGCCAGGAGCTGTGTTCTGCTCTTTTTTGGTGCTGTGGACAGAAACCCTGGTTTCTGCCCTCGGGTTTTTGCTGTCCTGCTGTGGAGCTGGGTGTGAGGAAGGTCTGTTGTCCAGGTGCTGCTGGGTGCAGGGCGTGCCTGGGGTTTGCTGTGTGCAGCCAAGTGTGTGCCAGTGCCTAGCCCGAGGGAGAGGAGGAGGTGCCACCCCCATGCACAGGGTGCTATTGTCCTGAACCTTGGGGTGTGGGGTGAGTTGGGTGGTTTCCTCTGCAGTGGGAGATGTCGTGGTGCCTTCCTAGCTCTGGGATGTGAGCCACACAAAAGTGGCATTCATGGTTGTAGCTCACGTACCAGATTTTCCTGGGGATGCTGGCTGTGGATGTGGGACTCTGAGCAGCCGGCTGGAAGACATCCCTGCCAATGGCATGGAATGGAATGAACTTTAAGGTCCCTTCAGCCCAAACCATTCTGTGTCTGAGTTGTCCCCTTATGCAGGACTGTGGCTCACTCTGCACCAGATGTGGCCACAAGGCCACTGCCCGTCAGGGCTCAGTGCCGTGTGGGGCTGATGGACCCCCTGCCCCCAAGCAGAGATCCTGTGTGTGCCCAGCTGCTCTGGTGTGGCCAAGCTTGAGTTGCATGGAGCTGTGCTCCTGGGCCGTGCAGCTGCTCCAGGGCAGCTCCTCTGGCCTGGATGAGAGTGTGTGACCAGATTTCCTGGTGTCCCTGACCCCCACAGTGCCAGGGTTTGAGTGCACCTGTGGATACTGAGCCCATTCCCTTGATTGCTGTGGTTGATTATGAAAGTAAAACTAAGTGATTGAAGTGTGGGATGCTTTGAAATCAGTGTCACTCATCAACCCAGCTACTTGAGCTTCTGCCTGTTCCCCTGCTGCCTCCCCAATGTCTGTACCTTGAGAAACCCCAGGAAATCTCCATGGCTGAGGTCCAAAAGCCTACATAAAGCTGCTGCTGCAAGGTCTGGCCCTGCCCTTGCTGTAGATGGTGCTTCTTCCAGCTCTGCTAATCAGCTTTCTGTTTTTACTTCCTTTCTTCACTCTGTTGTGGGCAAGTGAAGCATGGAGATCAGATCCTCAGCTCCCACATTTCCATGCGCACGGAGGTTCCAGAGGTCCTGCAGCCCAGGTTCAGCAGGGTGATGTCTAACAGCCCTCAGCACAGCCCTCAGCACAGCCCTGCCCTGCTCTTGCTCAGGGCAGCCAGGCTCCCACCACGCTTCCCAAGGCTGCATAATCCCCTGGGACCACAGGGAACAGACGTAGGCAGGTACTCAGTCGAGAGCTTCCACTGACTGGAGTTATTAAATTCTAAATATAGTGGTCCCACGCATTCTCACAGGACCTAACAGAAATCAGCAGGTGTGCAGTTATGGTTTTAAATAATATTCCTGCATTTTTAAACTACGCCTCCAGATAAAGCAACATGAGTGAGCTGGGATGAGTAAGTCTGCTGGGCTTGAGAATTTGTGAGCTCAGACTTGTGCACAGAAGTGGAGCCCAGCAGGAGATCATCTCACGCAAGGTACTTTTGGGCAAAGGTGCTGCTTGCAGGAGCTCTTCAGCCTCTGCCCCCACCTGTGGCACGGTGTGTCCTGATTTGTCCCCTGCATTGTGTCAGCTGGAGGCTCCTGCAGCCTGAGCCCTGTGCTGCAGGAGGGGCTGTGGCACGGCTGCCTCCTGTCACTGAATCAGTCACCTGGGCAGGTGTCCCTGGGGCTGGGAGGCACGAGGGGTGGCAGGGTGGGGATCAGGGTGTTCCCTGTGCGGTTGTGCTGGGACAGGGGCGGGCAGTGTGAGTAACACCCCAGCTGAGCCCAGCCCAGGGAAGCAGCTGATTTATTTGCAGCAACTTTTTTTTCTGTCTAGCAGGGGCAGTGATGGATGAAGGAGAAACTCCAGGTGACAGGCTTGGAGCAGGACTGCTCCGTGAGGGATGAGAGCCCAGGGCATGGCAGGGATATGAGGATTTGTCTGCAGAACTGGGTGAAGCACACAAGGTGCTTGCTGAGCTCTGGGGGGTTGTTCTTTGTGCTATCTTGTGGTGCCAGACTTGAGGTGCTTGTGCCCAGCTCTGTGTGTTGTCTGGAGAGGTCCAGAGGCTCTGCTCTGGAATGGAGGGGAAATGGAAGGGAAAGGAAAGTTATACTAAATAGCTCTTCTTTTAGTGAGCTGTGTGTAAACTGAAAGGTCTGGACAACTGATTCTGGGTTCCTGCAGCTTCTGCAAAGTGGACCAGAACATCAGTGTTGTGTTGTTGTGCTGTCAGTGGGCTGAGAGAGCAGTCCTGCCCTCTGTGAATGAGCCAGGGGGGCTCCAGGGTAGGCTGGAAGTGTCTGGAGCACGATGGCACTTGCCAGGCTGCTGTTTGCTGCCAGGGCTGCTCAGCAGTGAGCCAGCCTGACAGAGCACTGGGCTGGGACCCTGGGGGCTGCGTGGATTCTGGGAGGACAGCAGTCAGAGTTATGGGTGTGGGAGAAGTTGTCAAGGACACTCTTGGAGCTGCTCTCAGTCTGGGTACAATGCAGGAAAGCAGAGCTGCCTGAGAAGGCCAGTTTTATCACCACAGAGGTGCCCTGCAACAGTAACTAATTCATTTTAAAAAATTATTAAAAATCCCTATCAAAAGTCGTTAAAAATCCCAAGTCCTGTCTAGAGGTGGCTTTTGAGAGGAATTTGTCCTCTAGGCAGGGACCTGGGGACTGATTCAGTGGCTTCCACTGTTGGCCCAGGACTCTTCTGAGAAAGATCCATTCCCTGGCTTCAGGAAGTTTATTCCTGGTCCTTCTTTGACCTCTCCTCTTCTCTGTGGTCCCCAGAGCCTCACAGGGTCCCCACAGAAGGGCTTTGATGAGCTCCTCAGCAGATCACTGCCTAGTTACGGAAAGAAGATATTCGGGATGGGGGAATACAGGGGGAAATTTGTGCCAGGGTTTGGATCCTGCATTCTACTCCTGGGGGCACCTTCAGTCCTGGAGGCAGCAGAGCTGACAACCCCAAAAACCTGAGGGTGAAGACCCTACGTCCTCAGTGGGCTCCAGGAGAGGAGATTTTCTCTGGCTTGGGGTGGCCAGGGAAGCTCAGTGTGGGACAGGGAGAGGAGAGGAGTTTTTCTGTGCTGGGCCTGCAGGGTGACACCTTTAGGGTTCCGCTGCCTTTCTTCTCTCAGTACCTGAGCTGGAAGTTGGTGTTAATTAACAATAAATTAGATTATGTAAGAATTCAATTACATAAAAATTCCAACTTGCTGGGCCTGTTTTTGCCCATGTCATTAGATGATGTCCAGCTGAAGAAGGGGTGCTTGGGATCATTTTTGCACTCCTGTGGGGTAGAGGTGGGTCCAGGTGTTTCTGTTGCTCCCAGGGTCAGAGCCTGTCCCAAGCCTTGTGGGAAGCTGGACCAAGGAGCTGCTTTTTGCCATGGGGAGCTGTTACCTCCTCTCCTTTAGGGGTCTGTTCCATACTGATATCCTGGTTTGTGTCTTCACTGTGCAGTGTGATGGGCTTTGAGGTGGGGAGGGGTAGTAGGGAATGTTTTCCTGGCAGGATTGTGCTTAGTTGTTTTTGGATGCTTAAAAATATCTCCTCAGCTCTGACAGCATGTCTGTGTTCAAGCACACACTTGTGGTGTGGGACAGGAGGACCTGGCAAGTTCTGGGGCTGGGAAATTGCACTGAGAGAGCAGCTCCTGTGTTAGCAGCACACAGCATGAGACAGGCAAAGATGGCACGTAAAGATGCCCAAAGGGGTGGCTCTGAGGGGCTGTCCTACATGGCTGAGAGTTTGACTGACTTTTCCTACTGTGTTTTTGGCATTTTGAACAAAACATTTCTGCTTCCAAATGACACGTCCATATGGAAAGATATCTGCATTTTAAAGGAGAAAACTAGCAAGGAACTTGGAAGTGTTTTGGATTAAGTGGAAAGTTTCCACTTGGAATTAGTCAATAAAGTGTTTGTGACACTTATACTCCAAACTTCCCAGTGCTCACACCTCCCTTGCCTGCTGAGATGCCAGCAGGAGAATGTGTGTGACTGCATGGATTCCTATTTTTTGCTGCAACTGATCAATGTAACCTATTAACAAGTCAATGTCCGTGGCCAGTGCATGGGAGTGGGCAGTGCTGGTGCTGGAAGTCCTAAATCCAGTGCTGTGACTCAGCCCGTGCCTGCTTCGCAGAGGTGCTGAGCACCCATTAATCCTCTTAGCTGGAACAGGCAGCCAGGCACTTCTGCAGCTTGGCTGGGCAAGAATGAGGGAAAGAGCTCCAGGAGCTGCAGCTGGAAACTTCAGCCTCATTCAGCTGGAGGTTGGGAATGTGGTGACAGGTTTTGGGGTGCCTGAGGCTGCAGAGCTCTGTGTGGGGCTGTCTTTAAGGGCAGCCTGTGTCCTCTTGGGTGAGGCTTGTTTGGAATGACTGGAGCCCCTCTGCCATGAAGACAGGCTGAGAGCTGGAGAAGAGAAAGCTCTAAGAAGACCTTAGAGCCTCTTCCAGTGCCTAAAGGGGGTTTAAAAAAAGAGGGAGAGTGACTTTTTAGATTGGTAGACAGTGACAGGACAAGGAGGAATGGTTTTAAACTACAAGAGGGGAGATTTAGATTAGATATTGGGAAGGAATTGTTTCCTGTGAGGGTGGGGAGGCCCTGGCACAGGGTGCCCAGAGAAGCTGTGGCTGACCCTGGGTCCCTGGAAGTGTCCAAGGCCAGGATGGAGAGGATTTGGAGTACCCTGAGATAGTGGGAGGTGCCCCTGTGCGTGGTAGGGAGTGGGATGAGATGGGATTTAAGGTCCCTCCCCACCCAATCCATTCCGTGGTTCTGTGCTGTTTCCCACCTCCCTGTGTGGGTGTACCTGGCGGGGTCACTTGGGCCCTTTAGCTCACACAGGTGTCCCACCTCTCTCGATGCTGTGGCTGTGGTGGCTGCAGGACTGAGCCTTCCTCCCCTCTCCTCTGTGCCAGCCTCTCCCCAGGCTGTGTCCCTGGTGTCTCACCACGATGACAGGCTGTCAGACGTGCACAACTGTGAGCAGAGTGGCAGTGCCACGGGAGGAAATGACATTTAGCTTTTGTTGCTTGATTGAGCTGCCTGGGTTTTGTATATTAAACCTAAAGAAGCCTTTTGGCTTTGTTCTCCCTCCTGTTTGCAGCACCGTGCCTGGGATCTGGCAGGAAGGGGCTTGGGGAGCAGCACAGAGAAAAAAATCTGTCTCCCCATCAAACTTGTTAATGCAAGGGGCCTGTCCACCAAACCTTGACTTGCCCTGGTTCTCTGTTTCTGTGCTCTGGGGGACATTTCCAGCTCCAGCCCTCACTAATGCAGTCTCAGTTCCACAGAGCTCCTGGTCTCACTTTGGGCTGTGGCTCTGTCCCCTCCTGTGCTGTCAGGGTGCAGGGGAAGATGATGTGGACAGAGCCAGGGATGCTCTGGGCCTCTGCCTCTTCCTGCTCCTCAAAAACCTGCTCCCGTGGCTGTGTGTGAAGGGATGTTTAAGATCTGTCCCATAAAAGTGCAGTATGTATGGCCTAGGAGCTGGTGGGGAAAGCCCCCTGGATCTGACAGACTTGAAAAGCACATCCGAGCCCTCAGGGTCATCTTTTTGGGGTTTGGGGCCATGTTTTGTGTAAGGACAAGGCTTGCACCGGCTGTTCTCCCTTCCTGCCTGGCTTCCAGTTTCCTTTGACGACCAGTCTTTGGGATGGGAGATGAGCTTGGGAGCTGCCTGGTTTCTGCACAAGCTGAAGCTCATCTCTGAAGGCTGAATTAAGCAGAAAAAAGATGAATGGGCACCCTTTATTTTGGAGTGGTAGTTGGATGGGTAGTGGGAGGAAGGGGATGAAACTGGTATTACTAAGGGGAATCACAGACAGAGCGTGACTGCAGAGCCGGCTCCTGGAGCAGAGAGCCTTGGCCTGTGAGTCACTTTGCTCGAAAGGCTGTTGGGTTCCTAATTCCCACTGTTTTGGCACTGAGTCACAGCTGGGTGGGGGCGCAGGTAGGAAACACAAGCCCCAGCAATCCACAGTTATTCCAGACAGCAGTGGGAATGTTAACAGCTTCTGGGAGTTATGGTGGCTGCGTGGGGAAGATTCCCAATGGGGTTGTTCCTGGGTGCCCTTCTCTGCCTGCTCCTGACTGTGCAGGGCAGTCCCTGGGGAGTGGGGGGACACCTGTGAGCCCCCAGGGTGCAAAGGGACACTAGGCAGCCCAGGTCCTGGCTTGGTGGCAGGGGTGGCTTTGTGTGCTCCAGGTGGGGGTGGGATATGGGGGGGCAAGCACAGGGCAGCTGTGGTGTGCCCCAAAACACCTGGGAAATGTCCCTCTGCATCAGCATCACTGGGGGCCGAGGGGAAGGGGCTTGGTGTCCTTGGAGCACGTTGAGCTGAAGGATGGAAGTGTCAGAGCTGTGAGTGCCCCTGGGTTGGTGGCAGGGCCCAGGAGCAGGGAGGAGATGCCGCTGGGATTTGGAGGCATCCGGGCACAGAATATTCTCTGTGCACCCCCTGGGGCAGGAGCCTGGCACCCTCCTGCAGGGAAGTTTGGGTGGGTTATGTCCTTCAAACAGCCCCTTGGTGGGGGAAGAGCCCCCCTAGGAGGAGAAGGCTGCTCCAGGGAGAGCACCCGGGTGATGCTGTCCTGCAGGAGGTGGGCTGAGCCAGCTCTGGGAGAGCTGGGGAGGAAGGGAAAGGGGATGGAGCAGCAAAAGAGATTTTCTCTGGACCCAGGAAGAAGCATTTCAAAGAGGAAAGGAAAAAAGGACACTACTGTTGGGAATATTTCAAATAGGAAAACTAGAATACTTCAATAATTAAAACGTTTTTTCCCCTACAAAAATTCTGTGTTCTTTCCTGTAGGAATAGTTGGAAATTATACAAATTAATGCAAGATATCTTTACTTTGCATTTTTCAATCTTTTGAAGGAAAGAATGCAGATGGGAAGGAGCAGCTCCTCCTGGTTCCCTGGCTGTAGCAGCCCCTGGCGTGGGGGGAGCAGAGCAAATCCCCCACCTGAGGCAGCCCCTGGGTGTGCTGCTGCTGCCTGGAGCATCCATGTGCTTCCACAGGTGTTTGGAAGCTGCTGGGTCTGGCATTTGTTCCTGTGGCTGCTTGGAGACCTCGGGCCCTCTGCTGTGTGCCCTGGGTGCAGGATTTGTGTGGCTGTCCCTGGTACATCTATGTTTTGGCTGCAAAACAATGTTTGTAGAAAAACTGGAAAGCTCCGGTCCATTTTTATGTTGCTTTAAAGAACAAATAGCTAACATTTATCACAGGATGGTTTGGGCTGGAATGGAGCTTTCAGCTCACCTCCTTCCAACCCCATGGGCAGGGACACCTTCCGCTATCCCATCCAAGCTGGCCTTGGACGCTTCCAGGACAAAGCTCTTCGCTGGGAGATTGGGAGGCTATTCCAGCTGAGATTTTAGGGGATGTTTTTCCTGCAGCAGGGATGTGTTCCCCTGGCAGAACCTGGCTCTTCCTTCCTCTGTGGGTGCTGAGCTGCAGCAGTGCACAGAAGTGGCAGAGTCCTTATCCCTGGAAGCATTGAAAAATGTGTGGATGTGGCACATGGAAAATGGTGGTGATGCTGGTTGGTTGTTGGATTTTATAACCTTAGAGGTCTTTTCCAAACTTGATGATTCTGTGATTCTCCATACAGCCTGGCAGCTGAAGCTGTGCCAGGGTTCTTGTCTGGAAGTAGGAAGTTTTTGGGCTCTGCTTCCTTGCACCCCATGGCCAGCCCTCAGCCCACCCTGTGGCTCTGTTCCTGCTGTGCAGTGGAGCCCTGGGGCTGCCTGGGACCCAACCCTGATTATGCTCTGGGGGAATCCTGTCCCCAAGTGCTGCTGCCCAGGCTGGGCTTCCTCTGGGCTGTTTTGGGGCTGTTTGCTCCTGTTCTTCCCCTCACAAGACAGATAAAATCCATTAGCCCGGCCACGAGCAGCTGCTGGGTTTTGCCAGAGCTCTGCTCCCAGCTCCCCTCAGCCCCCATTACTCTTGCACTGAAAACCCTCTTTTTAAGGAATTTTACTGTGATACACTGGGAACATAACAATTTTTTTCTGTTCAATGAGCTTGTCTCTCTGACCATGGTAGTGACTGCCTCTTGTGCTTCAGAGAAAATGAAGACCAGCCTAAGGCTCTGGTTAAAAGGTGGTGTCCAGGGAGGTTTAAAACAACAACATGCCAATGATTGATTATAAATCTGCTTTTTGACCAAAACGTATATGAATAATTATTCTGCCAGGGATTAATAGTCAGAGATGGATCAGCTTGGCCCCTGTTTACCTCCAGTGCTGAAAAACTTGGTCATGCTGCAGAAATTGTAGGATTTCAAGCAAACCAAGCAGCTCCACCAGCTGTCAGGAGTGTCTTCCTGTGCTGCAGCACATCAAATTCAGGCCTCAAGCATCTCCCCTGTGGTTGTCAGGAGCAGCAGTATCCTTTCCAAGATGATCTCAGCAGCTTTTTGTCTCCTCTGTCGTGTGACTTGGATTTTGAAGCAACAGGGGAGAGCAGTCCTGTGTCATGAGACTGGGAACGGGACCAGGAGCTGGGGGGTTGGTGCAGGAGCATCACCTCGGCTCCAGTCCTGCCCAGGGATTCTCTTGGGAGTGCAGGGCTGGTGGGAGGAGGGCAGGGGGTGGCTGCTGGAGGTAGCTGTGATGATGAACCCCTGCACATCCTCCCTGAAAGGTGCTTGTAAATGCACAGGAGGCAGTTACGTTATTTATCTTGTAAATTAGCCAACCATTTACCATCGGGAGCCGGATGTTTGTCATCCATTACTTGTGCTTCATTACCTTTTGTCTCCGAAATGTTTCAGAGGAGACAGGAGATACATAAACACCGCGGAAGACAGGCAGGGAGCTGGGGCACAGCGTCTGTGGCCCGGTGTGGTGAAGCTGGGGAGTGGGAGGCGTTTGCTGTGTCCTTGGCAGGTGCCGGAGTGACCAGTGACCGGGTCCCTGAGTGACCAGTGACTGGGTCACCAGAGTGACCAGTGACCGGTCCCCGAGTGACCAGTGACCGGGTCATCAGAGTGACCAGTGACCGGATCCCTGAGTGACCAGTGACCGGGTCCCTGAGTGACCAGTGACCGGGTCCCCGAGTGACCAGTGACCGGATCCCTGAGTGACCAGTGACCGGATCCCTGAGTGACCAGTGACTGGGTCACCAGAGTGACCAGTGACCGGATCCCTGAGTGACCAGTGACCGGGTCCCCGAGTGACCAGTGACCGGATCCCTGAGTGACCAGTGACTGGGTCACCAGAGTGACCAGTGACCGGGTCCCCGAGTGACCAGTGACCGGATCCCTGAGTGACCAGTGACTGGGTCACCAGAGTGACCAGTGACCGGATCCCTGAGTGACCAGTGACCAGGTTACCAGAGTGACCAGTGACCGGGTCACCAGAGTGACCAGTGACCGGGTCCCCGAGTGACCAGTGACTGGGTCACCTGGCTCCTGCCAGGGCGACTCTGAGGCTCTGTCCTTCTCAGCCGGGAGCTGGTCCTGGGGCCACTTTCTCTGCCTGCTGCTGTTCCCAGCCATGCTCTGCTGCGTTCCCAGCCATGCTCTGCTGTGTTCCCAGCCATGCTCTGCTGTGTTCCCAGCCATGCTCTGCTGTGTTCCCAGCCATGCTCTGCTGCGTTCCCAGCCATGCTCTGCTGTGTTCCCAGCCATGCTCTGCTGCGTTCCCAGCCATGCTCTGCTGTGTCTCTCCTGCTTTGGGGCTGGCCAGGCACCGCTATGTCCCTGGGGGTCACATCCTGCTCGTGAGCTGACTGTCAGCCTGGAAGGAGCTTCCTTCTGCATCTCAAACAGCCTTCTTTGTAAGCCTCAGAGCTACTCCATCTGGAGAGTGATCCCTGAGCCTCTTGTGGAGCATCCCAGATGCCTTTGGCTATCCTCTTTGCTTCATTTGGATGGCACAGCCTGGCTATAAGCACAGGGACCCTGAGACAGTCACCACAATGGTCCCTGAGGATGCAGGTCACGCTCTGGAGCTGCCAGGAGGATGCTCATCTGCTCCACTGTTGTGCTGGGATTAATTTCACCTTTGTCTGCCGTCTCTCCCCATTTATCAGAGAGGACTCAGTGAGCAGGATAAATGTTCACGTACTGTGAATATTCCTGCTTCTTTCCCTGGCCCTAGGGAATTTTTGTCTTTATGGACTTTTTGTTGTGCAAGTGCAGCTCCAGGTCTGAGCTGGCTCTGCCAGAGCCCTCCCCAGCGCCTGGTCCCTGCTCTGCCCCGGTGTGATCAGGGGCAGGAGGGCAGGGAGTGCACGGGGCTCCTCTCACTCCGGGATGTGGGGGGAGCTCTGGTGGCACCACAGGGACAGAGGGGGACAGAGAGGGCAGGATGGCCACTAGCAAGGGCCCTGTGGGATGCTCCTGGGCTGGGAAGTGGATGCCATCCCTGGCTGGGGATGTCATTCACTGCCTGCAACAGAGCTGGAAAAAAAGATTCCTTTAACAAAGAAACCAACATACATCTGAATGAATGAATGGCAGTGTCTGGCTTCAATGTATTTCCTTATCTGTTCAACAATTGGATTCCAGTGAATGGTGAAATGGAGGCGTTGCTACAAAACACAGCCACAGCTCACAGTGAGTGCTGCCATGAAGGGTTTGTGTTTTTTCACCTTGTTTCCCTGGGGATGGCTTTGCCCAGCTTGGCATGCCGGGATGGTGTCGTGGTGCCAGGGGTGAGTAGCAGCTGCTGCTCTTTAGCACTCGGTAGAAGCCTGGGGGGGACAGGCTGTGGGCAGTGGCTGGTGTGACACCGGCTGTCACACGCCCAAGAACGGGGCTTTTCAGGCAGCATCTGGCCCTTTCCAGGGCCATTTGGTACTTGGCTCCCAATGTCCTGGCTGCTGGGAGCAGGGCTGGGCTTCAGGCACGGGGGGCTCATAGCAGGGAACGGTGCTGAATTCTCCTCCAGGCAGCTCTGAAATGTTTTCCTGAGCGCTCAACACAAGAGGTGTGCCCGCCTGTCCTGCCCTCCCCTCCCACACCCCTCCAAATCAAAATGCAGTTTGTAGGGACAGCAGCACTTTTTCCCTGGATGCCAGTGGTGTTTAGTTCAGTGCTGGGGTGGTGGCCCTGCTGCAGAGATGCTCTGCAAGTTGGAGAGGTGAAGAAGCTTTTGGAAAGCAGCTGGTGGAAATAATGGTATTTACTAGTTCACAGCTGAGCATTGGAAGGCATTTTTATAGCTTCACTAGTTGGTTTTCTCCTTTTCTGAACTTGCACACTGAATGCTGTTCTAGGTTTTGTTTTGCTGTGAAACTGTCTCACAGTCAGATGAAAGATGCTCTGTTTCAGCTCTCATTTTCCACTCTTCACACACGTACACCAGCCAGCCAGAAAGGAAGGTGTTTTGTTTGGGTGTTTTTTGAATGTGAAGAGAAAATTTCTCAGTGATTTTCTCTGGCTTTGTCATACACAGGGTCACTGGAAATAGTGCCAGTGACTCACGGGTTTGCTCACAGCTGATAAGGTTTGCAGAGCAAAGTGGTGATTTGAACAGGTGAGGATGCCTTGTGAAGGCTCTGCTCTGCCAAAATCCTCAGGCTTTGGTTTCCAAGGCTACTCTGTGTGTTACCAGTTGACTTCTTCCTCTCACACTCCTTCCCTAGGCTTTACCACTGCTGTGTGATCCCCTTAAACTGCATTCCCTGCCCTCCATGGGGTCCTGCCACTGCCTTGGGTGTTGGACTGGACTGAAGCACATCCCAGGGGCTGCTGCCTTGAGCTTCTGTCCAGAAAGAGTTTCTGATGCACAACAGCCTCCTGTGCTACCCCTCTCCTCCTGCTTCTGCCTTCTCCTGCAGAAACCAGCTACAGGTAGATGTTGGCTTGTCTCCTGCTGCTGTTGGGATGGGGATGGAGGAGATCCTTGCTCCAGTCTCTGCTGAGCCCCGTGGCTCAGAGCAGAGCTCACACCCAGTGAGCACTGTGCATTCCCGGGCTCAGAGGCACAAAGCCCTGGCTGCAGCCCAGCCTGGGGGGTGTCCCAGCTGCTTCCTGCAGGAGAGTTCTGTGTCTGCCCTGGGCAGGGACACCATGGCAGGACAGGGTGAGTCCTGTGCCCTGGAGCTGAGACCTGTGGGGAAACCTCACAGAATCCCTGAAGGTTTTGGGTTGGAAGGAACCTTTAAGCCCATCCAGTCCCACCCCTGCCATGGGCAGAGACACCTCCCACTGTCCCAGGCTGCTCTAAGCTCTGTCCAGCCTGGCCTTGGGCACTGCCAGGGATCCAGGGTCAGCCACAGCTTCTCTGGGCACCCTGTGCCAGGGCCTCACCAGCCTTCTGCCAACAATTTCTTCCCAGTATCCCATCTATCCCTGCCCCCTGTACCTGTCACACCCAGCTGCATCTCCACAAGCTGTTTCAGGGATGGATGTGGGTGTTCTGTTGATTTGTTTCCATTTTGCAGCCATTGTTTGCATTGCCATGGAGCTCAGGCTGTGCACCCCTGCACACACCCCACCTGCCCTGAGAGGGTGTTTGGTGGGTAATGGCTCCTTCTGCCTTGTTACATCTCTCATTTTCCTTAATCCAGCTGGAACCCTTGCCGAGTTTTTAAGGTCAGGTTGCTAAGTTACATCTCCTTGGAGGAGCAGGCTGGGAAGTGAGTGAGCAACCACAGGCTAGGAAGATCTGGGAGACCTGTTCCTCTGCAATAATTTGGCTCTCTTGGCCCCTATCCCTGCCACCCTCTCAGCCTGTACCACATTTAGCTGTTCTTCCCCAAACCTTCTGCTTTATCAACTTCCTTTGCTCGGTAGATTTAGTGAATGAATTAACTGAGGGGGTAGAGGAGCCTCTCCAGTTACCTGTGGGATGCTGTGCAGGGCTGCAGGAGGAGGGGCAGCCCTTTGTCTACTCTGTCTATTTTTGGTTTGAGTTTTGGGGCTGTGAGCTCTTTGGGACACATGTTGTCCCCCCTGGATCTTGGAAGTGGCCTCACATGTTCCTCACAGGACATATGGTGGGCAAGGTCTGGACTAGCAGCTGCCCTGCTGCTCTGCCCCTTTCCCTCCTTATTTTGCTGCCCAGGTTAACCTCCTCTCCTTGCTGGGTTCCTGCCTCAGGGAAGGGATTAGCACAGTGGCTGCTCAGTTTTGTGTCAGAGGTGCTGGGACTGGATGCTGTTGCTGGATGAAGGCTGCCCTGTTCTCAGGAGTGGGACATCTCTGGAGGGTCACCATCCTCACGCATTTCCAGGACACATGCTGGAGATTTCCTTGCTTGGGTCCTGAGCAAATCATATAAATCAGTGAGGCTTATTGGGGTATTTTTTGGATTGTGAGGGCAGCTGCTCCTCCTGCTGCTCTCTCTGGTGCTGTTGGGGTTCTGCTGGTGCTGCTGGAGTGACTCCCCCATCCTGCCCTGGGATGCTGCAGACTCCATGCTCTCTGGGTTGGGCTGGAAGTGCTCTCTGGAGAGTAGCTTTTCCCACACAAAAACGAGCTGGGGGGGGGGGGAGGCTGGAGGTGTGTGCAATTTGTTCCCAGCTTGCAGGAAGGCTGAAGGAGCTGGCTTTTAATTTGCATTAAACTTCTCTTTATCCCTCCCTTCCCTTTATCTGAGCCCTTCCCCTCTCTTTCCTGGATTTCAGAAGGACATCACCATGGGGAAGGTGCTGCACACAGCACAGGTGTGGAGATGAGTTCGCTGCTTTTTTTCTGTGCTGCTGGGAGTGTGGGGCTGTGGCCAGGCTGTGGCTGGGCTGGAGGTGCTGGAGCAGCCTTGCCCCCACCTGGCACAGCCACTCCTGCCCCACAGCTGTCCCTGGGGCTGGGGCAGGGACCTGGCCCTGAGGACATTCCCACATTTCCCCATCTGCTGTGGGCTGGAGTGACAGAGCTGTCACTGGGCTCCTGCCTGCGCTCTCCCACCCAGCCAGGAGGATTTTTCCACCCCTGTCATGACTCGATTATGTGCTCTCCTTCCTACCCAAATGCCGAATAGCAGCTAAATATAGGCTGTAAAGCGTTGATTGTGGCTTTTCTAATTGAGCTTTACATTCCATCAGGGATTTTTACTAATGGGATGTGGCATCTTTGATAGCACCCAGCTGGGACGCCTGCCTGGGAAGCAGACGGAGATGCAATGTGACTTCCTGGTGCTGTCAGGTCCTGCCTGGCAGTGGCTGCTGAGGGCTCTGGAGCTGTGCACCAGCTCTGGCTTGGGCTGGCATAGAGTTCATCTTCTTCCCAGAGCTGGTCCGGGGCTGTGCTTTGGATTCAGGATGAGAACAGTGTTGATAGCACACTGCTGCTTTGGTTGTTGCTGGAAAATGCTCTCCCTAAGTCAAGGACTTTCTATTTCTCACACTCTGCCACTGGGGAGGTGACAAAAGACTGGGAGGGATATTCCAGACCACGGAATGTCATACCCAGTATGGAAACTGGGGGTTGGCTGGGACAGGCCTGTTGCTGCTGAGGAGCAGGCTGGGCTTTTTGGTTGGTGAGAGACTGTTGGGCACCACTTGTCTGTCTGGGGTTATATTCCTCTCTCTCTTTTTCTTATCTCCATTTTCATTACAATAATAACAACAACAACAATAATGATAATAATAATAATAAACACCACCAACAACTGTATTTCAATTATTACCTCAACTCATGGGTTTTACCTTTTCCCAATTCTCCTCCCCACTGTACCGGGGGGTGGGGATGAATGAGGGCCTGTGTGGTATTTTGTGTCAACAATGACAAGTGGGATGGTAAATCCATGGAGCTGAATTGTGCTTGGGAATTTGAATTCAGATTTCAGTGGTAAACAGGTTTCTAGTTGCTTTGCTTTTTCTGACAATATAAATTGCTGCCTGAAGATACATAGCTTGAAAATTGCTTCTCTGACAGAGTGAATTCTTCTGTTTTTTTTTCCCCCCATGTGACTCTTGTGAGTGGCCCTGTGAGGACAAAAGGAACGGGAGCACTAAAATGCTAATGGGGTTCTGCAGGTGATGGAGCCGTACACAGGTATCCTGGGATTTACATGCACAGAAAAAGGAATGTTTTGAACTCATTTATGCAGCACAGCAATGTGTTAAGCTCTCTCCCTGTTGCCTTGTGCCAGTGAAATATGTTACGATGAGATGTACAAATGTTCTGCTGGAATGGAAAGTGCTTGGGAAGCTAATTCTGGCTTTGTATCTCTTGGCACATCTTGTTTCCATGCTGATCCCACTGAAGCGTGGTGCCTGGGGTGGGCAGGATGATGCTGAGCACCTGGCCCAGCCAAGGCACTGCTGCCCCAGGCCTGGGGCAGTGCTGTCCCTGCCCCAGCCCCAGAGAGCAGCAGAGCAGCAGCACCTGGGAATTGAGAGAGAATGGGATTGATTTATACCAATAAACTGCTGACCGCATGTCAAAATGTGCTGGCCAGCCCTGCTCTGGGGGTGTGCTGTGTGGGGCTGGCAGGGCTGGCTGGGCCTGCCCTCTGCCCCAGCCGTGTGCCCCAGGGCTCGGTGTGACTGTCCCTGTGCCTGCTCTCCTGAGTGACCCCAGCCTGGCTGTGCTGGAGCTGCTGCCCTGTCCGGAGTGGGAGTGCAGGGCTGGTGTGAGAAACAGCCCGTGGTGGGCCAGAGGGTCAAGAGCTTTGGCATGATGGACTCTGCCTGTGTGACCCTGAGCACTGGAACATGAAATAGGATAAAATTTAGTGGTGGAACATGCAGGAGGCAGAGGAGTTGTCCTGCTGTGTGCAGGAGGAGCTCAGGTCTGCATGATCACTGGGCTGGAGCCCCTCTGCTCTGGGTCAGGCTGGGAGAGCTGGGGGTGCTCAGCTGGAGAGGAGAAAGCTCCAGGGAGAGCTCAGAGCCCCTTCCAGGGCCTAAAGGGGCTCCAGGAGAGCTGGAGAGGGACTGGGGACAAGGGATGGAGGGACAGGACTCAGGGAATGGCTCCCACTGCCAGAGGGCAGGGCTGGATGGGATATTGGGCAGGAATTGTTCCCTGTGAGGGTGGGCAGCCCTGGCACAGGGTGCCCAGAGCAGCTGTGGCTGCCCCTGGATCCCTGGCAGTGCCCAAGGCCAGGCTGGACAGGGCTTGGAGCAGCCTGGGACAGTGGAAGGTGTCCCTGGACATGGCAGGAGGTAGAACGAGATGGGCTTTAAGGCTCCTTCCAACCCAAAATATCCTGGGATTCTGTGATGCTCCAGGATGGGTGGAGAAAGCTGAGTCCAAGAGACAAGGAGGGCAGTGAGGGGTGTGGAAACATCCGTAGGGAAATGAAAGCTAATTTTCTGAGAGGAGAGTGAAAGAATTTGCATTAATCAGCCTTGAAAAAAAAAAGCAGGCAGAAAGGGGCTGGGACTTCATTAATGGAAATTAATCATGGGAGAAAACACGGTAGATGGGGGATAATTATTTAAGCTGAAGGTTAATATTGGCACAAGAACAAATGAGCATAAGCAGTGAAGAATTGAGTTCTAGATAGAAATTTGAGTGAACTGTGCTGTTCATTATGAGATTTGCCCATGGCAGGGCATTGGAATATGATCTTTAAGGTCCTTTCCAACCCAGAGTGTTCTGTGATTTTGGAACAGCCTTGGGATGTGCTGGGGAGCTCTTTTGGGCTCAGCTGTTGGTTCTGTGAAAGCAGGGGACAAGGGACAGCCTTGGGGTCACCCTCAGGACAGGGCACCCCACAACAGTGCTGGGCTCTGCTCCTTTTTATTGCTTTTCTGGGCTCCTTGGAGCACCACTGGGGCTGGTGTCATCCCCGAGGAGGGGACCTGGGGGCCATCCCCAGGTGGGGAAGGGCTGGAGCAGGAGGAGGGGGCCACGCTCCCCTGCCCCCCTGGGCGTGGGCTGCCTCTGGGCTTTGGGACGTGTGGCTGTGTGGGTCACGCTGACATGTGGGGCTGTGTCTTGGGCACCCCGGCAGATTGGAGCTCCAGCATCAAACTCAGTTGAGTTTTGACATCACAGAGACATTGAATTTATGTTTCTACATGATTCCATGACACCCTGGGGACCTCTGCAGTACCAGCTGTGTGAGTCTGGCTTTCCCTAGTACCTGTCCAGTGACCTGTTTCCTTCCTCAAATCCCTTTCTGGTGCTGTGGGTGGTGTTTGATGGGGGTTTCACTGTCTCAAAGGAAATTTTTATCCCTTCAGTCTTGAACTGTCTGGTTTCTTTATTTGGTTAATTCAGATTATCTGGTAGTTTTGAGCTGGGCTGGGATCTTGAATTCTTTTTGTGCTGGTTGTGCCTTGCAGCTCAAGGTGCTAATCCTGGTTACAGTACCTGGCCAGGGGAGAAGGTGTCACTGGCACAGAAGCAGCTTTGCTAACAGAGAGTGCAGTGTGGTCCTGAGCCAGGTGTGCCCAGGTGGGCAAGAGGCCAACGGCACCTGGATTGTACCACCCATGGTATCCCCTGTGCTGGGCACTGCTGAGGCACCTCCAGTCCTGGGGTCAGTTCTGAGATCCTCACAAGACAGACACTGAGAGGCTGGGACATGTCCAGAGAAGGGAACAGAGCTGGGAACTGTCAGGAGCACCAGGAGAGGCTGAGGGAGCTGGGAAGGGGCTCAGCCTGGAGAAAAGGAGGCTCAGGGGGGACCTTGTGGCTCTGCACAACTCCTGACAGGAGGGGACAGCCAGGTGGGGGTCAGGCTCTGCTCCCAGGGAACAGGGACAAGGGGAAACATCCTCAAGTTGTGCTGTTAGGGGAGGGTTAGATTAGATCGTGGGAAAAATATCTTCATGGAACAGGCTGCCCAGGGCAATGGAGGAGTCGCTGTTCCTGGAAGTGTTAAAAAGAGCTGTGGATGTGGCACTTAGGGACATGGTTTAATGCTGGGGTAATGGCTGGACTTGCTAATCCTAGAGGGCTTTTGCAACCTGAACAATTCCATGATTCCATGAAGGGCATAGTTATGCTCAGCCACGGGCTGCGTGTGTGTCACAGAGGGATCCTGGCCTGAGTGACCCCTCCCACCTCCTGAAAGCCCTGTGTCCTGTCCTAGGTCTGAAAGCCCTGTCCCGTGTCCTGTCCCTGTCCCGTGTCCTGTCCCAGCTCTGAGCGCCCTGTCCCGTGTCCTGTCCCGGCTCTGAGTGTACTGTCCCGGCTCTGAGTGCCCTGTCCCGTGTCCTGTCCCAGCTCTGAATGCCCCTGTCCCGTGTCCTATCCCAGCTCTGAGCGCCCTGTCCCGTGTTCTGTCCCAGCTCTGAGTGTTCTGTCCCGGCTCTGAGCGCCCTGTCCCTTGTCCTGTCCCTGTCCTGTGTCCTGTCCCAGCTCTGAAAGCCCTGTCCCGTGTCCTATCCCAGCTCTGAGCGCCCTGTCCTGTGTCCTGTCCCTGTCCCGTGTCCTGTCCCTGTCCCGGCTCTGAGCGCCCTGTCCCATGTCCTGTCCCTGTCCCGTGTCCTGTCCCAGCTCTGAGCGCCCTGTCCCGTGTCCTGTCCCGTGTCCTGTCCCGTGTCCTGTCCCGCTCTGAGCGCCCTGCCCGTGCTGTGTCCGTGTCCCGTGTCCCTGTCCCAGCTCTGAGCGCCCTGCCGCGCTGTGTCCCTGTCCCTGTCACTGTCCCGGCTCTGAGCGCCCTGCCGCGCTGTGTCCCTGTCCCTGTCCCGGCTCTGAGCGCCCTGCCGCGCTGTGTCCCTGTCCCGTGTCCCTGTCCGGCTCTGAGCGCCCTGCCGCGCTGTGTCCCTGTCCCTGTCCCGCTCTGAGCGCCCTGCCGCGCTGTGTCCCTATCCCGTGTCCCTGTCCGGCTCTGAGCGCCCTGCCGCGCTGTGTCCCCGCAGGTCTCTGGACAGGAAGCTGCAGCGGCCGCTCCTGGGGAAGTCGCGGACGCTGCCCAGCATCCCGCAGTCGCCGGTGCTGAGCCGGCTGGCCCCGCTCCCGCCCGCCGCCTACAGGGACGAGATGCCGGAGCAGAAGCCCTACAAGAAGCCCTCGGCCTCTGAGCACCAGAAAGGCTGCACGGTCCCCTCTGCCGGTGAGTGCACCCACCCCTCTGTGCCTGCAGGATCCCAGCAAAGCCTTCCCGCTTCTCCAGGGGCACAAATTCTGCTCCAGCCCATATGGAGTTTATTCTGCTCTGAAAATAGCCCTTCTTGGTGAACTTTTGGGGTTTTTGCTCCTGGTTGAGTCTTTGAGCTTGATACTTAAACTTCCCAATCCTTCATATTATGCTGGTGAAAAAGAAGAGTTGGTTGTTGGAAGCCACCCCAGGTGCAGAGGTGACGCTTGGAGCCTTCTGCCTGAAGCGCTGGGCTGAGATACCACCCTGGGGCCTCCTTGGCCAATGCAACAGGTGCCAGGTGACTCTTTCCTGTGTCACTTCAGGGCACTTGTGGCTGGTCTCCACTGGGAGTGGTGGCAGGAACATCATCGCTGTGCTCTTCCCACAGCCCTGGCCTTGGAAATTTGCAGATGCTCCCAGCCTAGCACTGTTTTGGCCTTTGGGTCAGCCCTAAGGATTTTTATCATGTTCTTCTACTCTCATGCTGATCCTGATGAAATACGAATATTGCTGGGCCAGCTGGTCTGAGCAAGTTTGTTGCAAAGCCGCTGATGGCCGAAGAATTTCAGTGCTTTTGGTGCCAGCAGAATCACACTGGGACTATAAAAGCGATGGGAAGGGGGTTTATTAACACTGAAACAAAGATAAAGCCTGGAAACCAGGGCTGACAATGCAGTGCTGAATAAAATCCTTATAAAACAACTCCCTTCAAAGAGCACCTTTGGATTTTTTTTTATTTTTATGGGATTTTTAAAATTATCCCTCTCACAGTCAGAACCCTGTGTTGCTCAGCAGAGTAGCTGTCCAAACCCTGGATTAATTTTGATGCTTTGCAGGCTGCATTTCATTTCCTGGTACTACTAATTTTCCCCAAAGTTGTGCACAGAGCAGATCTTTGCACATCGCTGAGCCCATCCTGCCACTCTTGTTGTGACAGAGCTCCTGGGTGTTCTGCAGCACCACTGCAGCAGCCACTGCTTCCATGTGAGGGACCCATGGGTTTTCCTTCAGCCCATCGAATTGTGAGAGTGGGTCTTGGAATGGGAGGAAACCTGTGGGAAGGCTGTGTAGCCTCCACCACGAAGATCATGATGTCCAGAGCTCCCTTGCACACCTACAGGTCCCCATTTGCTCCGTTGGTGCTTCCAGGGAGCTGTGCTGGAGGTGCTGAAAAAGTGGGATGCTGGTGTGAGGCCGTGGGGTGATGTTGCCATGTGGGTCAGAGCCACTGCAAACACCTCCCCTTCTGCTGCAGACACCTCTGTCCTGTCCTGGCAGTGCAGACAGGCTGTGCTCCATGAAACAGCCGTCCTGCAGCAAACCCTGTGCACAGCCCTCCCTGCACAGCAGGAGCCACGGGAACGCTGAGTACACGGCAGAAGTGTTTGACATCTTACTTTGTTCATGGCTGGAAGGGGGTGGAGATGCCAAGAGGAGAAGGAGTAGAACAATCCTTGGAGACAGGAGGGCTCCCTCCACAACCAGAGCAGGATCAATGCGTGTGTTATCTGTCCAGATTCTCCCACGTTGTTTTCCTGGCTCAGTTAGGAACTGCTAATTATTTACTTATAAAGGATGTCAGGATGATGTCCTGGAGGAGAAAAAGAGGCACTGCTGGCAAGGTGGGACATCTGGACAGCATGAAGGGAATGGAGCAGCTTGTGGTGCTGAAGGTTAACAATCCTTGGGATGCTGACTAGGAATGCAGGATTCCCATAAGGATTTATGAAAAAGAGCTGGGTTTCTGGGTATCAGGATGGAGAGAAGTTGAACAGGTTGCCCAGAAAGCTGTGGCTGCCCCTGGATTCCTGGAAGTGTCCAAGGCCAGGTTAGACCTGGCTTGGAGCAGCCTGGGATAGTGGAAGGCGTCCCTGCCCATCGCAGGGGGTGGAATGAGATGAGCTTTAAGGTCCCTTCTAGCCCAAACCATCCTGGGACTGTCAGATAAGGTCCTTTCCCTAAAGAAGTGATGAATTTTCTGTGAGCAGGTACCACCACTCCCCATTGAAGGTGGGAGGACACAGGGCCAAAACCAGCTCGGGAAGAGGCTCATGCCCAGGGACATGGCAGGAGCAGGGCTGCCCTTGGGAGAGGTGATGAGCTCATCTTCAGGGAGAGTTCACAGCTCTGGGGAGGAACTGCACTCGGCTCACTGCTGTTTTGGGGGCCATGAGCAGAGGAATCAACAAACAAGATGGAAAGAAGTGATTATGTCTGGCATGGATGAGATGTGACCTCCTCATCTGACCACTGGGACATGTTCCTCAGCCTTGTCCTTTGTGTCCCATGGTTCCAGTGTGGCAGCACTGGAGGAGGGATGTGCACTTGACGGGTGGTCACAGAGGTTTTCTTGCTGTGGCACCACAGCTCCTCTGCAGGTCCTTGTGAGGACACCAAGGTGCCTGGTGGGGATCTGGGGCCCTGAAAATGGGCAGAAGAGCTGAGCCTGTGGCTGCTGAGCCTCCCAGACCCCTTCTTTCCCTTCAAAACAACCTTTCACTTCATTCCATGAGCTCAGGAACTAGCTGGGCTAGTCAGCAGGTCTGGGTTTCCTGCTGGTCTAGATTTGTTTTCCCCTGTGGGACACCCATAACAGTGCTGTGGTCAGCTGGGACATGCTATGGGCTCTTCCTCTCCATCCTGTATCCTTCAGCTCCTTGTCTGGAGCTGCTCCAGAATTAACCCCAAATCCTTATGGCTACAAGCCCTAGAGAGAGGAAGACAAGCACAAATGAGGCTTGATTGACAGGGACAGTGCCTGCCTTGTCAAAGCCATTATCCCTTGGGTGTCACACTGCATTCTGCCAGGAGGTCTCACACATGCTGGTGGCACAGAGCAATGAGCTGCCTGTTGCTTCTCATCTCTTGTTCCCCTGTGAAGATTTAGGAGTGGGACTGAGGAAAAGCCTTCCTTTCCTTGCTCACCTCTTGCTCCTATAGCAGGCAGGGGCTTCTCAGCCTTCATCCACCTGCAGCCCTCAGCTGCAGCCTGCACAGAAACTCCCTGCATGGTTTACATGCCTGGTCCCTTGCAGTTCCCTCCTCTTGCACCTGGAAGGAGCAGACAACTCTGGAGCACTTCTGTGCCTCCGCTCTCCCTTGTCTGCCAGAAAACATGCAGAGCTGTCCATGCCCTGCTGTGGGTCTGGGAAGAAGTTAACTCGTAGCATGGTTGGGGTGAGTTTACTGGGAATTGTGCCCATGGGAGGAAAATAAAGAAGCCACAAGGAAGCAGCTGGATTTGAGCTTAGACCAGAACCCTGGAATTAATTTGTCTTCTACTTGTAGAGGATGTGCTGGAGAGGCACTGGGTCTCTGTCCTTGCTGTCCCCTCCATCCTTTGATGTGTGTCCTCCCCAACACCTCAAATTCAGAAAGAAAAAAAGGGTTTGCAGGAATGGTTACTGTCAAGCCCAAAGAGATGGTCAGAAGATCTCACAGAGGTGCTGATGTTGAGGGCAGAGCTCTGAGTGGCAGAGGGGTGAGCAGCTCCAAGACACAAGAGCATGAGATTGTTGCCTCCAGTCTGTGGGCTTGCTTCTGTTCCTGGCATTTCTTCTCCTGGTTGGATGGGACCCTGAGCAACCTGATCTAGTGACATCCCTGCTTGTGGCAGGGGTTGGAACAAGATGAGCTTTTATTTCCCTTCCTGCCCAGGCCAGTCTGTATCTCTGACTTCTTGATCTTCCCCTTCTGACTGTTCTGGGCTTGATCGTTGATTTATTTCTTTGGTAGCAATCAGACAAGCTCCTTCAGCAGGTAGAAAAGCATTTTGGGGTAGACAGGGTCCTGTGGTGGCTCCCTGTGGGCAGGGAAGAAGGACCCATTTTGGTGAGGATCACCCCTTGGGCAGGCCAGCTCCTGCTGGAGAATGCAGCTCCTGTAGATGAGAGATGAGACCAAAAGCCACAAAATCCTTGTCCCACTGGGATTAGTGAGAGCAGATGTGGCCCAGCTGCTCTGTAGGATTGGAAACCCAACTCCCCATCCTTGGGTGAGGTGCCCTGCACAGAGGCATGGGTACAGCGGGTGAATCCTTTCCCTCATTCAGCCTTGGCCCTCCTTGCTTAGGGCAGCAGAGCAGTGGGGGCTGTGTCAGGGTGAACTTGGGGCTGGAGGGGACAATCTTGAGGGCACAGGATGGCACAGGCAGTGGCTGGGCCATCTCAGGTGAGCACTGGGGCATGTTCCTCCCCTCATGTGCAATTTCCCTGCATGTTCCCCGCGTGCCAGCGTTCCCTGCTGCGCTCCCAGAGCGATGCTATCTCACAGTGGCAGTCTGGATCTGCCTCCGATTGATGTGTTTGTGCATGGAATAATCACAGCTTTCAAACAGTGCTTCCTGTGTTGTGTGAGGTGACATTTGGAGAGGAGCAGCAGCAGCTTATTAAATTGAAAGTAGGGGAGGAAAAATCTGCACGATGCTCGGAGTGCTGTGCTCTGGGTTGCCTCTTTCATGGAATGGTTTGGGTTTGGATTGGAAGTAACCTTCAAGATAATCTTGTTCCACCCTCTGTCACCCCCCACTATCCCAGATTGCTCCAAGCCCTGTCCATCCTGGCTTTGGACACTTCCAGGGATTCAGGGGCAGCCACAGCTTCTCTGGGCACCCTGTGCCAGGGCCTGCCCATCCTCACACGGAACAATTCCTTCCTAATGTCCAATCTAATCCTGCCTTCTGGCAGTGTGTGTAGGTGGTTCCTCTTCTGGTGGCTTGTAGTCCAGCCTGTGTCTCACCATATTTCATGTAAACCCCACAGCCTTGCTGGGTAAACTGGACTGCGCTGCTGAACTGGGGCTTAGGGCCATTATCTGCTTTAAACCCCAGAAGTGTTTTGCTTCTCGGCCCTGGTGTACTGGGATCATGGTTGTTCATGCTCAGAGGTGCTGGCTTTTACAGAAATGAGAGGCGAAGGATGTTGCCTTGGTAAGAGGCTGCAGGAGGGGGAGAGCCCCTGGAGGCAGTCCTGTGAGATGCCCTTTTGGGCTAGTAATTGAGAAGGCTTTCAAGATTGAGGCTTTTATTGATTGTTTGTCATGGCTTGAGCAGTTATTTTGGCCGAGGGGAGGAGGCAGGGCAAGCTCCAGATGTAAAGAGGAGATTGGCAACAAAAAGCAGCCAAAGGGAAAAGAGCGCAGCAGTGATATTCTGGAAATATCTCCTGTTGTTTTGTTGTTTTTCCCTTTTGTTGCAATGAAATGTGGCCAGTCCTACCCTGGGGTCACCAGCCCTGCATGGTGCCAGCTGTGCTCTGCCACTGTCACCACTGTGGCAGTGTTAGTGAGGTTTGTCCCTGTGGCTCTCAGCCCTGCACTGCTGCATCCTGTTGCTGCTGGCGACAGGCAGGTGGAAAAGGGAGGTCTGGCTTCTGTCCTTCATGGGGCTGTTGATTTGCTCCTGGCTGTGCCGTAAAGGGTTTTGGTTTTTCTGCAGGAGGAGATGGCAGTAAATCCTTTTGTAGTTTGTAGCACCTGTGGTGCCTCATTTTTCTCATTCACAAAGCAAGACTTCAAGGCGAGGTTGGACAGGGTTTGGAGCAACCTGATGAAGTGGAAGGTGTCCCTGCCCATGGCAGGAGGTTGGAACGAGATGAGCTTTAAGCTTCCTTCCAACAAAAAGCATTCTATGATTCTAGCTATTTGACTGATTGCCAGGAGATGGTGGGGACTGTGGCTACCTGGGGTGGGCAGGTTGAGTGCAGGGGCTGTTGCTTGGGGCAGGGGTAGGTGGGGATTTGTGGGAGGGACCTGCTGTCTGAATAAGTTCCCAGCATCTGTACCCTGATATTGGAAAGGATGGATAAATATAATTGCCTGGCAAAAGATTCACAATAGTACAGCCAGGATGAAAACAATCCCCCTACTGGCTGGACAATACCCTTACCTACAGAGGGGTCCAAAAGCCAAATGGACTTTTCCATCTCAACCCCCAAAATGTATGGTTCATCCCACACCTGTAACCCTCCCCTGAAACATCAAGAGTTTGTGACCCATTGGCCCAAGTCTTGTTCCAGCCCACCTTGAAGCCCCCTGATAAGGGGTCTCCGAGGGGCCAGACGCTCTCTTGGAACTTCCACCCTCTCCTGGAGCATCCTCTCTACCCCTTGTCTCTCCCCATCCCCTCAGGCCTTGCCACGTGCTGTGTCTGGCAGCTCCAAGCAGGACCTTTCACCATCCCTAATAAACCTGATATTCTAAGAGCAGCCTTCAGAGATCTCTCGTCTCCATCCATCCAAACCGTCCTGGGGCACAGCGTTCCCTACACCCTGCAGCTGTGGGATGGCCAGAGGGGGTCCAGGGATAACCACTGAGCATCCCCAGAGCTGGCTCGGGGGGTAGGACACGTGTGGGTCATGCTCTGATGGGGACAATCTCCTTCTCCTCCGCAGGGGAGGCCTGGCGGCTGGAGGATGACTGCTCGGAGCCGCCCGGGGCCCCCCAGCTCGGCACGGCCGTGGAGGACGCCCCGTTCAGCTACTTCCGCACCCGCTCCTTCTACATGAGGAAGAGCCTGTCTGTGGACAACCACCTGGGCTCGCTGGGTTACGCCGTGCACCCGGCTGAGAGCAAGGCCGAGCGCGTCAGGACCAAGCTACGGCGGCAGTTTGTGAGTATCGGCCTCTGGGCGCCCACGCTCACGCGCACGCGGCTTCCCAAAAACACTGACATCTTGGAGAGCTATTTTTGTGCCCAACATTAGTAAAACAACAGAAAGAGAGGCTGCTCCAGAGCGGTGGAGCAGATGGTGGCGGCAGCTCGGCTTTGCCCGGTGTGTGACAGAGCCCCTCTCCTGGGCTCCTGTCCCCCCGGCTCCCGGGGGGCTCGGGGCGGCTGCTGCTCAGCCAGGGGATGTGTGGCATCAGGGCCTGCACTCTGAGCACTGCTGTCCACAGCATGGAACAAAGGCTGAAAGGAGGAAACGAGTTCTCCTGTCCTCAGATTTTTGTCTGTGAGGAACTTACCTTCCCAAATGTTTGCCGGGGGCCAGCAGTAAGGGGCTGGGGCAACAAGGAGCCAGCACCGAGTCCCTGGGGCAGCTCAGACCTTCCTGGCCCTTGGGGGCTCCTGGTGGCAGGGCAGCAGGGATGTGCCAGGGCTGCACCACAGCTGTGGGAGCCTCTGATCAATGTTTCATGGGCTCTGCCTCTTCTCTTTCCCAGAGACACCGAACTCCAGGGTTCAGATGTCCTTCCCCCGCCTCGGTAGCGGCTCAGGGTTGTAATGAGGGCTCAGGTGCTGCGGGGATGAGAAGCACTCGGTGTTGATTGGCAATGGCTGAGCGAGCTGGTACAATGGGAATGGAGCAGGGAACGAGTTGAGGCAGCACAGCTCACCTGCCCCAAGCTGTGCACAAACGTGTCTGCTGGGACCTTGGAGCACGGACTTCCTCTGTCTCAGAGGACAGACTGGTCCCTCTGGGGGTCACATGCACTAGGGGTTTCTCCTGGTGCACCTGGGCAGTGTCACAGCTGGGCACTGTGGGTCTGGGGGCTCGCCCTCGCTGCTTCTGCCTGCATTGTGTTGGGGACAGCAGTGGGTGCGTCTGTGGGAGCTGCTCACGGTCCCAGCACTGCCAGTGAACCTTCTCTGTGGGAACTGCTGCAGAACATCACCTCAGGGATGGGGATGAGCACAAGCAGGATGTGGCACCTGATGAGTGGCTGAAAGATGTTGGAGATGTTTAAGATGAGGCGGCCCTGCTGTGGGGTAAGGAATTCTCTGTTTTTTCTGTCTGCCTGGATCTGTGGCTCCAAGCTGCACCAGGACAGACAGGAGGGCACTGAGAGGTTGGGGGCCACTGTCTTTTGGGGATGTTTCTCCAGTATCTCTGTGGGACCTGTTCCCCACAGCCTCTGTGCTGCAGGAGAGTTGGGCACAAAAGGTATGGAAGCACTTGGGTTTTAAGCACCGTGTCCTGGTACCTGCAGAGAACTGGGTTCTGTGCTCCCTGTAGGGCAGCCCCTTGTCCCTCCCTGCTGGGTGCCATGCCAGCACTTCTCTGTGCTGTCTGTGGCCAGTTTGATTTGGCCTTTGGCTTACGCAGGTTTTAGGAACCTTTAGCTTTCCTTGATGTACCCACAGAGCTGTCTGTCTGTCAAGGAACAGAGCAGTTTTTTTGCAGAATGTGGGGATATGGATTTTTTTTTTCCTTGCTAAATCATTTGTGGCTCATTCCAGTGTAAAAGTTGTTGCTGTAGACTCAGCCATAGACTTTGACCTTGTGAAACCTGCTGAGAAAAGCAGGCTCATCCTACTTGGAAAGGTTTTCCAGAGGGCCCTTCAGCAGAGGCAGAAAGTGTGGAGGAAGGTCAACGGGCAGTGCTTGGCTGAGGCTTGGGCCAGTACAGGACCAGCATTCCCGACACAGCCCCAGAGCTGGGCTTGTAAATTCAAAGTACAGATCCTGCCAAGCTGAGGAAATTATTTCCAAGAGCAGTTCTGGGCTCCGTATCCTCCCAAGGCTGGGTTAGATAGTTTCCATCTCTGTGCTGGAGGTGTTGCAGC
Source organism: Taeniopygia guttata (assembly GCF_048771995.1). NCBI lineage: Eukaryota > Metazoa > Chordata > Aves > Passeriformes > Estrildidae > Taeniopygia > Taeniopygia guttata. Next base: position 15,480,081 of record NC_133039.1, read on the forward strand.
TTCCTCTGGGCTGGTGTTGTGCCATGGCCCTGCATGACACTGGCTCTGCCCAGCCTGGCTGGGGGAGGAATTGCTGCCAGGTGGGACCTGCTCTCCTCATGCGTGCGCAGCAGTGCAGGAGAGAGCACGATTTGCCATGTCAGTCGCTCATCTTTTAGGAAGAAGCTGGATTCATTTTTCTGGGCTGTTGCACTTCCCCACCCTGTAATGTTGATTTCTGGCTCTTTCCATGCTGACAGTCTGAGCTACCTTTGCTGTGTGATGCAGCTGCTTGGCTTGGTTTTAAATTTCCCCAAAAATGGAGTTTTGGGAATTGCTGAGAGAGGGAGAGGCTCTTGAGTCTTTGGGTGGGACCCTTCCATGGCAGGTGGATGGTAACAGGGCAGACCTGCTGCCCACATGCATCCAGGGCTGTGAGGCCACCCCACATCCATGTGATTAGGTGCTGCCTGGCAAGGGCTTTGTGCTGGTCATAGTCTCCTGAGCTTGTCCAAGGGAGAATTGGCTATAATTTATGTGAAAACACTGAAATCTGGCTTCCCTACTCCCCTGGCTATGACATGCTAGATGCTTCCAGGGCTGTATCTTTCAGTGCAGAGGGAGCACCTGCAAATCCTGCCTGGCCCCACTGTCCTGGAGCAGCTGCTCCTTCTGTGCCTGCCAGAGGCAGCACGCCTGCCTTCCTCCCAGAGCACTGGGGAGGGTGGGATTTCTCCAACCATGTCACTAGTGACATGTGTCTGCAGTCCCACTCTGCTGTGTGATGGATCTGCACGTACAGATTACTGGAATTTGCATAATTTGAATTTTAAATTAATTCCAATTTTTGTGATTGTCAGAACAAGTTTTCTTTCTAATAAGCCTTTCTTTTTAACTCGTCCAAGGCCTGCAGTGCTGTCAGCATTCCTGCCTCGGAGACAGGGAGCGGCTGATTGCTTTTGACATCTGTCTCTCACTCGGATCCCCTGCCTTCTCCCAGTCACTCCAGCTGTGAACAGACAGTGACCATGGCCAGGCTGGGACTGTGCTCTGAGACCTTGGGCATGTTGTTTGGGGTCACTTGGTGATGGCCCAAGGGACTGTTTTGGTTTTGTGCCCAGCTGGCTACTGAGATGGGCCACGGGAGCAGGGATGGAACCTTCTGCAGTGTCCCTTGCCAGGGGAGGAGAAGCGAGACATGGCTGAGTTACAGACTGTGCTGATCTCCTTGCCTTCACTGGAAAACTGGTTATTAAAGGCAGAATTAACCCTGTTAAACTCAGCATTAACCTTATGGAGCATTAAAAGAGGTCACCAGGGCCAACTCACTCTCTGTGGTGGTTGCTGGGACAGTCAGTGCAGATTGCAGCAGGGCTCTGAGGGAATTGTCCTCTTCCCTTTTCCCCATGGGAATTTCAAGTTCTCTGTGTCTAGGCCAATCGTTCTGGCATTGCCCACTCATTTTGTGGTGTTATGGCACTGACCCTGCTGCCTCTGAAGAGGAGGGGTGCCTGGGGTCTCACATGCTGACCCAGCTTGGTTTGAGGTCTCTACCCTGACCCCTCTGCTGCTCTGAAATGATGTGCTGCTCTCTGAGCATCGTGGAGGAGTTGCCCGGTTTGTGCAGTGGAGGTGGAGGAGAGCCCCTGGCATTGCCATGGCATCCCTGGTGCTGCCCCAGCTGCCCTGGCACTTCTGCTTGCTGTGGTTCCTGCAGGTTTCAAGTAGGTGACTCAAGGTTGTATTGCTTTCCTGCCTCTGCACTAATTAATTTCACTCTATACTCTCATGCACTAATTTATTTTTTAGTTATTATTGTTTGTGTATGATATTTTTCCAGGCAGTGATTCTGATATGAAATGTCTGTGGCCTGCAGGAAACATTTAGACTCTGTTTGTCTTGGGAGTTCTACAGATGAGTTGAGCAGAGGAAATCCCTGCCTGACAAAGTGATGATGACAGACACAGGTGGATTGGGATAGCAGAGCCTGGGAAGGGAGGCAGTGAGGGGAGGAACTCGCCATATGGCAGAGACCTGGTCACACCTGGTGCTCACTGGAGTCACTGGCTGCACCTGGGCTGGCACTAGCTGACAGGTACCTGTCCAGGTTTTCCTATTCCAGTGAATAATGATCAACCCATAAATGCCTCCTGTCCCCGGCTGTTGCTGCAGTGATGTTGAGGGGTGCAGAAACTGCCTCACCCCAGAGCAGCACCAGTCCATGGGGTGTGATTATCCTGGTCTGGGTTTTGGGTGCCAGGTGAGCTGAAGACAAGATAGGACCTTGGTAGAATCCATCTGTGCATTATCCTCATGGTTTGGTCTCATTCCTAAGTGTGCAGGGACCTCCCCAAGCCTGCTGGGTGCAGCGTGCTGTGTCCTGTGTGCAGCCAGTGCTAGAGGCTCTGGGGTGATGTTTGTGGTGACAGGGAGGTCAGGTCACTGCCACGATCCCTCTGGTCCAGTGAAATCCCACTCTCTCCGTGCTGGTGGTACCTCTCTCCTTGCTGTATTTTATTGGGTTCTGTTCTGACTGCTATGAACCACGCGCTCCCATACTTGATTTCAGAAAGGATCAGCAAGCAGACAGAAGATTCCTGCCTGTGTCTGTAGTTCAGTATGATAAAGAAATACATATATAAAAATAGAATCATAGAATCCTAGGGTAGTTTGGTTTGGAAAGAGCCCTAAAAATGATCTCGTCCCAACCCCTGCCATGAGCAGGGACACCTTCCACTACCCCAGGTTGCTCCAAGCCCTGTCCAAGCTGGACTTGGACACTGCCAGGCATGGGGCAGCCACAGCTGCTCTGGGTTGGAAAAATGACCATGTGGGAGGCAGGTCAGCTGTGCTTGGTGAGGAGGTGGAGCAGAGCAATGAGAGTCATCCTGGAGCTCCACACAGGCTGCCTCAGCTCCCAGAGCAGAGGGCAGGGACCGCCTGAGGGAGGGGATTGCAAAGGCAGGTGATGTTTGAGCGCTGTGCATCTCTCCTGGGGCCAGCCCCTCCTCTACACAGTGCTCACTGCCGACTGTTGTTCACTGAGCACTCAACAGAAAACCCAAACCCGATGAATAAGGTGTTGCTGGAGCCAGAGAGCGACTCATTCCCTGGAGAGCAGTCCCTGGGAGCCGGGAGGAGGCTCCCTGTGAATCACCCCACTTTGCAAATTAGTGTGGGAGTAAACAGGCACAGCAAAGCTGCAAACCCAAACCTACCCGGCTCATTTCTCTGGTTTTATTTACAGCAGCAGCTCCTGACGTCCCAGCTGGTGCTTTGTGGTGCCTGTAGGAAAGCAGGGATGGCTTGGGAAGAGCACAGCATGCTGTGGGACTGCTCTCAGCATCCCACCCAAAGGGAGATGTCTCCTGTGGGAGGAATTAGGAAGCAGAGGAGCAGTTTGTGGGGAATGCAGCAGGCCATGCTGGCAGAGAGGGGGTTCTGGTGGGGCTGAGGACAATGTGAGACATCCCACTTTGTCAAAGCCAGGCTGGGACAGGCTGTGGCGGCTGTGACAGTCAGAATGAGCTGGGGTGGGTGAGGCCTCTCCTGTTTGCTGTGAGAGAGGTGGGCCCAGTGCTGGAAAGGTTTAAGGCACAGGAATCTAAAATTGACACACAGAAAATGTGGGATCCTGAGCTGGAAAGTGGGAGGGGTTTGTTGCTGAGGACCAGACTTTGAGTTTGATTTCAATGCTGTTGTTGCAGGGTGGATACTAGTGAGACTGACATATCATTTTCCAAGAAAATATACAGGCTGGCTTTGGTCCTAACCTGGGCCTTTCTGTCGAATTTTTATCTTCTTTTTGCCAGGGTCAGGATTAAAATGCGAGATGGCATTTCTTGTTGGGACTCAGATGTTTATTAGTTCTTATCTATGTTACATTCTCACAAACCCTGAGTTCTACAGCACTTCACTCTAACAAACTAAAATCTCTTATCTCTCACAGTGAGAGTCCCATCTCTCTCTGTACAAGACCTTTTAAGGATAAACTGTCCAGTTAAGAAATGACAACTAAATTAATTTTACTTTTAACCCAATAACCAACAACCCGTGCCTGCAATGTGGGCTTTTTTATCCAATTACACAAAACCAGCCAAACCCATGGAGAAGGACTAACCTCTGCCCTAAAACCTCCATCCTGCTTACTGTATTCTGTAGCCCTAAACTCTGAGTTTCCCACCATGTAACATTACACACTTCTATTCAGACTCCACACCCACAATAATCCCAGTGCCATCATTCCATTTTGGAAGCTTCTCCACGGCCTCAGGTCAATGCAGAGTTCTCCTGGGGGTCAGTGCCTGGCAGCACAGTAAGGCTGAAATTCTCAGAGTTCCACCACTTTTCCAAATAACTTATGCAAACTCCCATGACATAACCTCTAGATTCAAAATACAACAACTGCAGTGAGAAACTATCACACTGTCCCAGCAAACCTGCAGTGTTTGCTCCCTCTGCTGGCTTCACGCTGGGGAGGAGAGCCTGGATCCCCCTGCCCAGGGCTGCCAGTGCTGGGGAGCGTGGGGCATCCCACAGGCTGGCAGAGACAAGCAGCAGCTTCAGCAAGCTCCCAGTGAAACATCCTACACCCAGGCTGGGGCAGTCCCAAACACAAGCACAGACAGGGCAGGGAAAGCATCAAGAGGAGTCCTGAGTAGGGCTTAGAGATGTTGGTGGGTGAGGGTTGGACCTGCCCTGGCCATGAGCACCCAGAAGCCCCCAAGGCTTGGCTGACACCCCAGCGTGGGCAGCAGGGGGGGATTCTGCCCCTCTGCCCCCTCAGGTGAGACCCCACCTGCAGAGCTGCTCCAGCCCTGGGGCCAACAGCAGCAGGACCTGGAGCTGCTGGAGAGAGTCCAGAGGAGCCCAGGGAGATCCCCAAGGGCTGGAGCCCCTCTGCTCTGGAGCCAGGCTGGGAGAGCTGGGGGTGCTCAGCTCAGGGATGCCTCAGAGCCCCTGCCAGGGCCTAGAGGGGCTCCAGGAGAGCTGGAGAGGGACTGGGGACAAGGGATGGAGGGACAGGACACAGGGAATGGCTCCCACTGCCAGAGGGCAGGGATGGATGGGATATTGGGAAGGAATTGTTCCCTGGGAGGGTGGGCAGGCCCTGGCACAGGGTGCCCAGAGCAGCTGTGGCTGCCCCTGGATCCCTGGCAGTGCCCAAGGCCAGGTTGGACATTGGGGCTTGGAGCAACCTGGGATAATGGAAGGTGTCCCTGGACATGGCAGGGGGTTGGGATGGGTTTTAACAGGCCTTCCAATCCATTCTTTGATTCTGTGAAGTTTCCAGTCTCTGATGTGTTACCATTTATATTTCTGCACAAGGAACATCAAATGCTCAGCGAGCAGCAGGGGAGGCGGAGGAGAAGAGAAGAGTTGTTTGCCGACTTCCAATTTTACTTTGCTTCTACCAGTGAGACTTACCAAAAATGTGCACTGTGTCCTTTGGTTTGTGAAGTTTGTGTGAAAAAAGAAAATAACCACAGTGATTTAAAATATGTGAGACACTACTTTGTGAGCTGGAGTATTCCTCCTCCGTGGCAGGACTGGAGCCTTATGTGAAACTCGAAAGATTTCTGGGGTTGGAACTCCAGGCCTGTCTGGGCTTTTGGCAGTGCAGGGTGAGCTGGGGATGCTGTGGGCTGCAGCCAGCAATGGTCCAGCTGTGTGGAAAATCAAATGCTTTTGGCTCCAACCTGCTGTGCATGAGGCCTTTTGTTGGTGCACCCCGGATCAGTGTCTGGTTGGTGTGAGGGGAAGCTTCAACTTCTCCACTTGCCTTTGACTGGTTGTCCCCTCCCAACAGCTGGCTGTGATGGTGACAGTGACATGCCTGCTGCCCAGGCCCTTCCTGGCCTTGACATCCAGCAAGAGAGGTCCTGGCTGCTGGGGCTGTTCCTGTTAATCCCAAAGTGCACACTCTGGTGGGTTTTGTCATCCTGATTTCCCTTTCCTCTGGGGATTGCCACTAAGAATGGCTTTGTGATGGCAGGTCCCTGGATCCAGCTGGGTCACTGCTTAGACCAGGTGTAGTAAATCCCATCCTCTGCTGCCCATGGGGCCTCTTAATCCACCTGCAGTCCTTCCTTTTGTTTCCCTGGGAAATATGTTCCTCTGCTCTTTCTCTTGAGCCCGTTGCAGTTGTTTCCCAGATCTCAGAAAGGAAATCTGGCTGTTGCAATGTGTCCCCTTACAGCTCAGACCCACAGTCTGCAGCTTTTTGGGTCTCTTGCTGTGAGGGAGGCAGGTGCCCCAGGTTTGTGAGCAAATGGTGCCATCTCCATGTGCCTTTCCTGCACAACTGGAGCATGCCACTGAAGAAGGTGCTTTGACAGCCCGAGGTTTAAATCCTTCAGAGCACTTTCCCTGCAAACACTTCCCTGCAGGAAGGTGCTTGTGGCTGAATAGGCCCTTTGGGACACAGCTGTGGCCGCACAGAGACTGAGGTGGATTGAACTGCCTGGCTGGGAGCACCTGAGCGCAGTGGCTGTGTGAAGGTGGCACTCTGTGTGTGCTGGGTGCCACCAGCTGCAGCTGCAGAGCCTCTCCGGGTGCAGCCTGCCTGGGATGTGCTGGGTAGATCACCAGGGGCTGTAAGGCAGCTCTCCCAGGAGGAAGCAGAGCTGGAGCTGCAGGGCAGTGCTGCAGCACGGCTGCAGTAGCGGCGCAGCGCTGCAAGAGGTCTCTGCAGCACTGCGCTTGGCACAGCCGCCCCGCAGCTCTGCTCCTCTGCTCCAGCCTTCCTCTCTTCCCCTGCCTGCAGGGCTGTGTTCTACTGCCCCTGCCCTCGCTACAGAGCTCTCAGTTCTCAGCTTCTGCATCAGGGGATTCCAGCCTGGTTCCAGTTGGGATGGACCTTAGAGCTCATCCCATCCCAGCCCTGCCATGGGCAGGGACACCTTCCATAGCCCAGGTTGCTCCAAGCCCTGTCCAACCTGGCCTTGGATCCTTCCAGGGGTGTAGGCTCAGCACAACTGCTCTGGGCACCCTGTGCCAGGGCCTGCCCACCCTCCCAGGGAACAATTCCCAATTCCCAATATCCCATCCATCCCTGCCCTCTGGCAGTGGAGATGTTGTTACAGACAGAGCTCGATGTGAACGCAGCTTTTTGTGGCACACAGACACAGAGCTGTCCCTCCTGCCCTGCAGCTCCCGTGGGGCTCACGGTGGCAGAGCTGATGTTCAATAGCTCCTGGCAGTGGGATGTGGCAGGACAGTGCCACCCTGCTCCACGGGACACCAGCATGTACAGGGCAGACCTGATGGTCCCACTGGAGTTGCCATGCGTCTCCTTTCCCCCTTTGTTGCACAGTGCCCACCGTGGCACATGGGAACCCATGGGCTCCATGAGTTGGGGCACACACTGGAGCTGGTTCAGCTCCTTGGAGAAAGTTGACAGTGGAAAGTTTGGTGGAGACTGGGAATGGAGAGAGCTCTG